>NC_137462.1:72849636-73530789 GCF_964235325.1 Thermobia domestica | reverse complement strand
AGTATGAAGAGTTTGAGGTAAGCCAGAATGTCGACCAAGATTCGATTGTCCAAGTGAATTGCCAGAGTCCGACATAGTGATGATGAATCCTAGGGCCGAAGCCCAAACGAAGATGAAAATGAAAGAGAAGATTATTAATGAGATTCAAAAAGCAAGTTTGCCCTCCGAAAGTGAAAACTTCCGTCAACCCTCTAAGTGTTGTACGTGTGCTGTGCTCACAAATGCGTATGCTACACTTGGTCCTAGCTAGCACATTAACATACACAAGAGAGGTTAGGCTCCTTGGATCAGTATGCGAACAACAAAGATTTTTTTTTTTTTTTTTTTTTTTTACGTTTACCCGTTCAAAGGGTTGCGCCCTTTCTTCGGTAAGAGAGAGAAAAGCATAAGAGGTCAGAGGTATCATTAGAGGGTCTAGGTGCTATTTAATAATCAATTCATTTGGAACTTTATTCATATTTCATATTGCATAGGGAGGGTCATCAATTGTGTGAGGACAAGCCTCAGTTACGGTGGTTGCTGGTCCAGACTGGCTGGCTGGCATACAAGTTATGATCTTACTGGAACTGCGGTGCCTGAAATGAATAGATATAGCAAACATATAGTGGTTAGTTGAATACATGAAGAGCTATGAGAGCATGATTTTTAACAGCTAAGTATATGACAATCATTATATCTGTAATGATGGATGGTATGAGGGTGAAGTGCTACGACGCCACAACACATGGGTGATGTTAGTTAGACAAATGCTGTTATCTTCTGTTCCTGGGGCGACGCAGGAACTGATGGAGACAAAGGCAGCCCTGTTAGTGGATGGTTTTACTGTGCATGAGATGGATAGATGAGTGGTGAAACTGTGCCAGGATGATAAATGTCATAAACTTCTGGATCAATGTTGTCTTGGCCGATGTTGAGATGATAAAGGGTCATCAGATGCTGAAGAGGTGTGGGATAATATACAGCGGGAGTGTCATGGTCTCGGTCATTGCGGAGAATGCTCAGGAATATGGGATGAGCAGCTTCAATGCGTTTCTGAACGTAGTTTGAGCGGAGGGCCTCAAGATGTGATAATAGTGGAGGAAAATTGATGCGTTCATAAAGAAGGCGTGTCGGATGCGGAAGACGGATGCGGAAGGCTAAACGAAACGCATGGCGTTCAAGAATGGCTAACTTAAGATAATATTTAGAGGGAGCTGATATCCAGGCTGTGTGACCATAGGTTAGAATTGGGCGCATGAAAACCTTGTAGGTATTGAGAAGGAGAGAAGAGTTTAGACCCCACGTGGTACCTGTTAGGCGCTTTAGTAAATTGAGTCGGTTTTTGGCTTTCTCGATGACAGTAAGAAGATGAGGCATCCAAGTGAGCTTGGAGTCAAATACAACGCCAAGATATTTAAGAGTACTATGGATTGTAACCGGGCTGTTATCAACATGAAGACGTAGCAGTTGGGGATTTCGATGCACCCGTGATCGTCGTCCAGATGGTAAGAAAACGATCGCTTGCGTTTTCGTAGCATTGATTGCCAAGCGCCAGATGTCGCACCAATCAACAAAAGCATCAATGGCCAGTTGAAGGCTATATTGAATAGAAGTAATTGTCCGACCGATAGCCAGAAATGCTGTATCGTCAGCAAATTGGAAAAGTTGTACGTTAGGAGTAGTGGGCAAGTCGGATACGTACAGCAAATATAATAGGGGTGAAAGAGAAGATCCCTGTGGTACGCCAGAATTCAAAAAGATTGGAAAGGACAGAGCATCATTGATGGAGATGTAGGCAAGTCGGGCTGTAAGGAAGGAATGTATAACTCTGATGTAAGAGCGGGGAAGTTGAAAAGAGTATAACTTGTATATAAGACCCTGGTGCCAAACTTTATCGAATGCCTTTTCTAGATCGAAGGTAACCAGGCTAGATGGATTGCCTCGATTGAATTGGTTATATATAGAAGTACTGAGGCGTAACAGGGGATCTAGAATGCTAAAGTTAGGTCTAAACCCAGCTTGGTGCAACGGAAGTAACTCGTGATTCTGCAAATGGTCATGGAGGCGGCGAACTAATATGCGTTCCAAAATTTTGCTTAGGGTAGATGTTAATTGTATCGGCCGATAAGACGTGAGGTCAGATGGAGGCTTATTAGGCTTTGGAAAAAGTAAGACTTTTGAGTACTTCCAAGTTATGGGGAAAAAACCAGTTCGAAGTATGAATGTATAAATGATACTTAGTATGGTGAAGACAACAGGAGGGGCGTTCTTAATCAGTGTATAGGTAATAGCGTCAAAGCCTGGAGCGGAATTTCGTTTGTTGAGGAGTGTGGCCTGGATATCAGCAGGTTGAATCGGTACTGCAAGTGGATGATCGAACTCCAAGGCGTGATTGAGATTAGGTTGTAAATGTGGTAAGTTTGGGTCAGATCGACTATCGACAGCTTCGTTTAGATGTAATGGAGTATGCCAACCAGGTAGAGGAGTGAAGATTTGTTGAAAGTGTTGGGCAAATGTGTTAGCTTTGTCTTGATCAGAAGATAGTGCTTGTTGATTAACAACTAATGGGTAGGGCGTCCGTTGAAATTTTCCGATGAGCTGATTGAACTGTCGCCAATATTTGGTAGGATGTGAGTTTTCGTTGAGTTTGTTACACGTTCTGGTCCAGATAAGGCGTTTGTATGCAACGATATAATTGTGAGTGATGCGCAGATACTGTCTATGGAGGCGAAGTGCTTCTAAGTTACGACTGCGTGTGTATTCTCTGTAAGCACGCCGAGCTGCAGTAATGAGAGGTAGGTATCGTGGAGGAAGTTTAGGTTTATGCGGAGTAATATAGGTAGTTGGAATATGCTGTTCGGCTGCTGTTTGTAAAGTCTGAGTGAGTCGGGTAACGGCGTTGTCAAGGTCATCTTGTGACGTTAAGTCAAAGTTATCTGAGAGTGAGTGTGTAATGGTCTCATGATAGGCTGGCCAGTTAGCCTGATGATATAGATACACTTTCTTCTTGGATATAGTATTGTGTGGAGAAGTATTGGTAGTTAATGATAACTTGATGGGAACATGATCGCTCCCCAAAGAATCTAAAACGTCAATAGTGATGTGAGAGTTGATCGATGTGGAATAAATTACGATATCTGGTGTGGAGTTGCTAGAGGGGCGAGTTGGCTTTGGTAGAACATGAAAGGTGCCGGTGGTATGAAGACTGATAAAATCCAAAAATCGCTGTTTCTCATATTGAGGCCTACTATGAAAATTGATGTCTGCCATGATAATGAATTTACGGTAGGTATCGGAGAGGTGTTGAAAGAAGTGGTAAGGTATATCGTGTCTCGGCCTGACATAGATGGTTGCGAAGGCTATTGTATGACCCTTGAGATATAATAATACAACATTATATTCTGGCAGCTGCAATGTGTGTGGTAAGGTAATAGTGCGATGTGGTATGCGATATTGTAAACCAATGGCTGTTCCACCGTGCAGACGTGCACCGCTGGGTCCATCGTGTCTGTGGAGAGTATATTTGGGAACAAAGCAGGTAATGTAAGGAGCTAGAAAGGTTTCATTAACTGCAAAAGCGGCGATATTCTCCTCCAAAAGAAGTTGCTGAAACAGCACTTGATGTGTGAGGAGAGACCGTATGTTAAGAAATAACAGGTTGTATGCCATAATGTATAGAACAAGAAGAATGGTTGTACTATAGAGATGATGAGCCATGTTCAAACAGTTGTTTCAGTAGGTTGTATTTGGAAATGGACATTAGATCCGCTGTATGTGGCGTGTAGTTGGAGATTATAGAGAAGTTTAGCAGAGTGAATGATTTGATTGAGAACGTGCGGACGTTGAAATGGCAGAATGTTTTGTAAGGTGAGAGTTAAGAAGCGTAAAAGGTCTTCTACTGTAACAGGATGGGTCAGCGAGTTTGCAGGTGGAGTGGGGTCATCGGAAGTTTTGATGGGAGCTACTAATTCTGGCTTATCAGGGGTAGGTGCAGGCTTGCCACGACAGCGATAACTGTAAGTTGGATGTTTTTCAGGACACGAAGTGCATTGAGGAGGTGCACTTGAATTTGGGCAATTTCGGGTCAGATGACTCCCGCTACAATATCCGCATTTAACAGTGTTGGTGCAGTTATGAGTGTAATGATCATTATACGTCTGGCATTTCTCGCAGCGGATTGGAAGCGGAGGAGGCGTTCGAGACGGTTCTACCTTGTAACGGCGGCGATAGACATAGGCCCCATTAGCTAATAGATGATCAATGATTTGTTGTTGGTCGGTCAAGACACGAACGAGGTAGGTAGGACCAGTGTTGTTACGTATCCTGATACATTTCTTGATTTCGAGACCCTCGTAGCGAAGCTCATCAAATATCTCATCGTCGGTGAGTTCAGGTTCAATGCCCCTGATAACAACTGATAGCAATGGTGGACGACGAGGAGGTGGAGGTGATTTTCGTTGGCTCGGGGTAAGAGGCGTCAACACAGCCTGCGGTCCAAAGATTTCAAAGGTAGCTTTATTTCGCACATGTATGTGAAAATTAGGATTAGGAGATTTTAAGATGATGCCGTCTCTCGTAGGTATAATTTGATGCACATCTGCGCGCGGTACATATTTATTGATTTGTATGAAGATTGCTCGTGCAGTTCGGTACTTAGTGTCGAAGTTCTTTAATATGAAATTATACATTGTATCCTGATTAGTTGGCAAAGTTGGAGATGGTGGGGCATTAGCCCAGTCCATCTCGGTGTTTCTCACTTTCATTGAGGCAGTGGAGCCTTCTCCATCAGAGCTATAATGCCGTGGTTTCTTAGACTCTGATTGCTTGGAGTGTCCGATTGGAGATCGTGATCGAGATCGAGACTCAGGTTGTTTCGAGGTATCTGCTTTCGAAGTCTTCGTACCAGCAGAGTGACCGGATTTGGCTGTACCCTTCGCTCCCGTTGGGTAGGGGGACATGATGATGGTTTAACCTAGCAGAGTATATAACGTGAATGTTCGAGGCAATCGTATGGAGTAGATGGTAGGGGAAGCCCACTGTGGCTCTCACTTGAGGCAGCAATACGTCCTCGCGGAGATGTCGGTCAGTGCAAGCACTGGCCCTCCACAAAAATAGATGAAGTAAAGAATAGGTGATGATGGCCACGGGCTCCCACTTGAGTCAACAATACGGACTGCAAGGGGATGTCGATTGTCTGTACCAGAACAATCCTCCCTGAGTGAACAAAAATATCAGTTGCTCGCAGAGCGTTAGTAATAGTTCTCAGATCGATGAATCGATGGTCGATTCTGAATTCTGAGTTGAGTCTGTGAACAACAAAGACATCACCTTCAAAGTATATAACAAGTAACTAAGAATTATCAGTGAGAATTTTACTTTTATAGTTTATTATTTGCAACGAGCAAAGCGTTAGGTAGTATCTTTGTCATGTTTGCCAAGTAACAAATAACGCAACATATTCCGCTGTAATCGGTCACGAAAATAATTTTGTAAACCTATGAACTGTCTGACTGTAGTTACATCAGTACAATGCTGCCACCTGTTGATCTTGTATCCTAGCTCAGTGGACGTTATGGAGTTTTTACAATCATTCGGCTGTTATTCGTCGAAAAGTCTCTATAACACCGCCTGGAGGAAAAACGACACCTACCAAAAATGGAGGTTACTTTCTGTTGATGAGAATAAGAGTAAAAGAATGAAAGTAAAAGTATACACTTGCACGGTATTATGGACGTCTCATACACACGTGCAGTAGCCGTGCAAAATACCCATGTGCACACAACGGCTTAAGCACCGGTAATTTAAATGTGCTTCATCCACGCAAATGCACATGTGCACATGCACGGCTCAAGCATGGGTTATGTACATGCGCTGCATCCACGCAAAAGCACATGTGTACATAACGGCTATAGCACGGGTTATATAAATGTGTGCTTCATCCATGCAAATGCACGTGTGCACATAACGGCTTAAACATGGGTTACGTACGTGCGCTGCATCCATGCAAATGCACATGCGCACATAACGGCTTAAGCACGGGTTATATAAATATGTGTTTCATCCATGCAAATGCATATGTGCACATAACGGCTTAAGCACGCGTTACGTACGTGCGCTGCATCCATGCAAATGCACATGTGTACATAACGGCTTAAGCACGGGTTATATAAATGTGTGCTTCATCCATGCAAATGCACATGTGCACATAAAGGCTTAAGTACGGGTTCTGTACGTGCGCTGCATCCACGCAAATGCACATGTGTACATAACGGCTTAAGCACGGGTTTCGTGCGTGCGTTGCATCCACACAAATGCACATGTGTATATAACGGCTACAGCACGGGTTATATAAATGTGTACTTCATCCATGCAAATGCACATGTGCACATAGCGGTTTTCAGCACGGGTTCTGTACTTGTGCTTCACCAACGCAAATGCACATGTGTATGTAACGGCTTAGGCACGGATTATGTAAATGTGTACTTTATCCATGCAAATGCACATGTGCACATGCACGACTTAGTCACTGGTTATGTACGTGTGCATAACCCACGTAAATTCACATGTGCACATACACGGATTATGTATATGTGCTTCATCCACGCAAATTCACGTGTACGGCTTATGCACGGGTTATGTATGTATTCATCATCCACACAAATGCACATGTGCAAATGTACGGCTTATGCATGGATAGTGCACATGTGTCGTACACGTACGTGTTGTCTGGGAAGGAACATAGAAGGCCCGGAAGTTTATTTCTAAAATTCTCTTTTGAATACCTGAATGTTCGTCTTTCATATTGGAACCATTGTCATATCCTTGGCCCCTCTTGTCTTTGATAGGAATGTGCATTTCTTTTAGCTGTTTAACTATTACTTCTGTCAGCCTAAACCAATGCTGTCTGTTACCGGTACGAAATTAAGAAAGTGCCCTATAATGTTACTCATGTTAGGAAAATGCATGTGTACACATATCTATAAAATGGAAGGAAAAAAAGTAATAAAAAGTGCTCAAAATCAAAGAAAAGCAAGGTTTATTTTTGAAAATTTTCTTACACTTCCCGCCATTCATGGTAAATTTGAGAAGACAGTGGTAAATTTGAAATGAAATGAAATGAAATATTTGAGTTTTACGTCCCACGGTTATGCCGGTTAGGCTAAAGGAGACGGTGATGATGAGTGATGAATGAAAATGGTGGAATGAAGAAAGTGGGAGGAAACGGGAGAACCCCGAGAAAACCCACGCACACGGTGTTTGTCCACCACAAAGTTCACTTGGCGGGGGCTGTGGTAAATTTGAGGAGAGAATGGTACATTTGGGGAGAGAAAGGTACATTTGAGAGGAGAATGGTACGTTTTGGCAGAGAATGATAAATTTGGGGAGAGAATGATACATTTAAGGAGAAAATTTAGGGGGCGGTAGATTTGTCTGTGGAAATTTAGGGCTGTAGATTTGTCTGTGTATGAAGTACAGTCAAGGAATTTCAATTTTTTAAACCCCCAAATTATTTAAAACCTAGAAGTAAATGATAATAAATGAAAATAAAGTAATTAGTCATATGGTTCTTATAATTTGGAAAATAAAGTAAAAGAATAGAAATAAATTCCTCCGCGAGAATTTATATGCCAGGACAAAAAGCCCAGAATATTTCCGTTTTTTACTTTCTTTCCTGCCGGGAATATTCCCAATGATGCCAACTCGTGGGGAAAATCCCATATTTTGGGATTTTTCGACAATGATTTCTCAAAATGGGATAAAGGGGAATTTTTGCATAAATCGGCAAGATTTATGGGAATTTATATATATATATAGGCAAGTAGACAAATGAATCTTCAATAGACATTAAATTAATGTTAATTGTCAAATTTTGCGCTAAGGAACGTTAATTGTATTCTGGTATTTGGAAAAAGGAAAAATGAATGAAGAACAGAATTAACGGAAGATGGTAAAACGAGAAACATTCAGCTTGCAAAATGATCAAGGCCGGATTAAAGGGGGCCTCCATCCAGGTGGACAAGGGCCTCTACTCTGATCAAAATCTCAATGATTATCGAGAAAGAATCATCAAGATACAATCATCATCATAAAATAAAATATGATAAAAAAATATGAAACATATTCCTTTTACTTTCCTACTGAACCTTCACAGGCGTATTAGGCAAATTATTAGGCGAAGTCAGCAGGTGCCACATATTTTTTTCTAGCGCCGGGCCTCCGGATAGGTTAATCCGGTCCTGAAAATGATCCATACGAAATGACTGACGAATGAAATTTATCTAGCTTTATTACGTTCAGTGGAAAATCAATGCACAGATCCATGATGGAAATACTAAACTCACAACAAAATATACTTATTTTCATCAGCATTTTCAATTGTTTCAAAACACTTGCTCATAAGCTGGTTGATAAACGTAGAAATATCAGAATTTTTGGATGATTCACTCACATATTGAAGATAATGACTGATATACAGTGATTTCACTGTTCATGTTTCCAAAGTAAGTAATGTTGTTATTAGTATAGTGTGGAATATTCAAGAGCAAAATGGGAATTTCTGCCTCTCGAAATGGGATTTTATAACGTTTCAGGTTGGTATCACTGATCACTAGTAGAAGAAGACAGAAAAACTGACATGGTATTTTCTCTTTTTAGATCAAAAGATCCAATATATTTCAAGCAAAAAAATTCTTGTAGGCCTTATATCTGGAGAACTACATATAATGTACCCAAACCCAAACTATCAATTAACTCAGTATGATGTGCTTATTCCGTGAAAAATACGAAAACTCAATTTAGGGGCCGTTCAAACATTTTGTGGACCCTAATCCAAAAAATCCAATATATTTCATTCAATCAAAAATTTTCCTGTACGCCTTATATCTGGAGAACTAGATATACTGTAGCCACTAACGGATCCAGAAAGATCGTTTAGGGGAGGGGGGCGGTTCGCTTCCTGGAAGATGAGCGTAGCCTTAAGATGACCAGAATTTTAATTTGCAAGAATCGGACGCATATGAATGCGGGACTGGATTGGGGAGGGGGGGTTAACCAGACTCCCAGATTCCATTTTGGGACCCGATTTTTTTTTTTTTTTTTTTTTGTTAAATGAAAGTATATTCTTTCTGTAGATATAAATTAAATATGCACCTCCGTTTTGGAGGCGTGGCGGTGTTATGATTCACTAGGCACCGCAGTATATCAGATGCACTGTCTTGCACAGTACTTCCACAAAAGAAAATACTGTACTATACTAACGATGATATTCATTTTAACGAAAGAGAATACACTCTGCTCTAATAATTTATATTTTAAATAACAATTGCGGGACGGCAGTTGAAAAAAAAAAAAAAACGACAGATTTGGTCTACGCAAAAATAGATAACAAAAGTACACATGCATGAAGAATAATACAAAATGTTAACAAATAGCAAAAGACATTATGATATTTCTATGTACGTACATTTCTTGGTAGCTTAAAAATAATACAATAGGCTATTAATTATAAAGTGATGGCACAGTGTTCAAATGGACCAAAATATAGGGAAGCAGTCTTTACATGTTGCTTTCATTTCTGTTTATATGAGATATAATTCAGCAAATTGAAAATTGAAAAGAAAAATATATAATATTTTAACTGAACTCGGAGGATGGTTAGTGGCTTCGTGGATATTCTCTGTGGTATACTATAGTGATTACCCGAACATGAAATTCGTGGCTTTCCCCCAGAAATAAGAATGTTATTATTATTATTATTATTATTATTATTATTATTATTATTATTATTATTATTATTATTATTATTATTATTATTATTATTATTTCTGTCTTAAAAGAACTAGCCTGCACAGATCAAGTACAGGAGAATGAGATGGATACACTTTCTAATACATAATACTAATCATCATTGCATTTAAACCTTGTACTGTACTACTAACAGTAATCCAGAGCGACGGTTTGAATTTAAGTTACAGCAGTAACATATAAAAAAATAAATTGTAAGTATACTTCCTATATAAATATATTATATTGCAGTATTCCTTAACCACATAAAACGTTACGAAGGTCAATACACAATTTATTCAAAAAAATACTGCAAATAATGTAATAACAAAACTATCTATACTAAACTTTCTCTTACACAAACTCAACAGAAATTTTATCAGATCTAGCACGAAATGTGTATAAATTTGACATGAATTAAAATATGAATTAAAATTATATAGGCTCACAATATAAGCCATTATAATGTATAATTAGTATAAAGAAAATCTGAAAGATTAGCAAAGCCTACAACAAAATAAACGAAAGATCAGAAATGTAAACCCAAAGTGATGTTTCCGTTTATCACTGCACACAAATGATATTTCCTTTAACATACCGACTGGAAATATTTGACAATATCAGATTTTTTTTTTTTTTAATGCAAATTAAAATTTAATTTTTAAAACTTCTCACTTTTAAACGAAATTACCAATGGAGAATGAAGTACGTATAACTTTTTTCTTTCATGTCAGATATAATATGGACCCCGTTTGTCTAGTGGCTAACACGCTTGTCTTTGGTGCGTGTGATCCAGGGTTCAATTCCCGGTGAGGATACAGTTAAATGAAAAAAAAGTGGTTCGGATTCCTCTGTAATCAGTAGATCCACGTCTCCTTTAGCCGTTCTGGCACAAACTTGAAACATTAAACAAACAAATATCGTATGTATAATATATAACTGTTTATTAAAAATATAATACAGCCTATATACAATTACCTATTTTTTAGGATTGTAATTGTGCCCTTCTGTTTCGGTTAAAGATTTTAAACAAAGCTATTTCAAAAACTTTTTCGAGTTCGTTCATATTTCTTGATTTTGTTTGCGATTGAGATGCATCCAAGGAATTCAACTTTAGACTCAGACTCATGATTTGTGGGGAATACCTACGAGTTAGAATTAATTACTGGCAAAAACAACGACGGGCGAAAACCACACAACGGCCTTAGTCACCTTGTGGTCCATCTCAGTGAAAGTTACAGCACAAACCCAAACCTAAGTCCTTTCTTGTTCCTGGCAATACTGTTGATGACACGATCGTAATCTACGTTTGTCTCGATGCGTAGACATTCCAAGTTGTGCCAGGCCACTAAGTCGATCTGCACCCATCTGGGGTTGTAGCCATATCTTCAACCTTATTAATGTTGAAAATGTTCTTTCGGCTGATGCTCTATATAGGTTTTTTTTTTTGTCCGAATACACCTGTTTTGCAATGGTATAATTCAGTATGTAAAGTTACAAAGCATTAGACCAGACTAGGAATAGGGGGTTGGAAATTGGCTATATAAGGTAATTTCTTAAATGTAGTTGTTAGAAACATAGTATAATTGTAGCTATGCTTACAACAACAATAAAATTATATTATACTAGCCTTCGCGTTGGTGGGGCTTCGCCCTCAAACCCCCAATTTGCTCCGCATACGGTCTCGCACAATATAGCATATGCTCCTAAGTGCTAATGTGACAATATTTTGCGTTCTTCCATCTGTCTGTTTCACATAGAATGGGATTGAGCTAAAAACTCTGTCACGAAATTCACACCTCGAAAGGCATTTTAGTGAACCACCCCATCTCTTATCTTTCCCTTTTACGTTGTAACGTCCCTATTTACATTAGGAGCTTGTTACTCGGTACGGGCCTCCCACCTGTGAATACCCGCCACATTTGAGAAACAATATATATATTTTTAATTTAAGTGTAGTTGCCAGTAATCCTAAGGGCACAATATGTTCAGCTTAAATATGGATACCATATAACCTCCCTAGAAATTAGGCCAATAGCAAAAACCATAAATAGGTCAAGGATTTGATATTAGCTTCGGTAAATATTAAGTTAATGATTTAGTAATCTTATCTTTATAACAAAAATCAATCGACATTACAAATTTCCTTACAAGTAATTAAAGTCGCTGCTACTAATTGGACACATTAAATCAAATGCAAGTGAAATTAACATTAGTGTCTATAAATCTCTAGTTAATCGTGTACCACGACGACCTAAAATGATTTGAATAATTGTACCGAATTCTCAAACATATATATATCAAATATAGGAAGTTATAAGTATGGTTAATACAAAATGTCTATATCTCACTTAATCACAGAGTTAAGTCTCCATTAGAACATATATGAATCCGATTTAAATTTATGAAAATTATTAAACAACTCACCACAATATTAAGTAAATAACAGTCCACACTTTAGAATATCGAATTGAATTCACTTGTTACATACACACAACTCTCTAATGCAATAATTCACCAATTTGCGATAGATAGAGCTTACTATTACAAGGTTTTACCGAGTACATTTCCAGCACACACATCTAATGAGGATAATTCAAATGCTGGATAAAGTAACAACAGTCGCCACTAAAGGCGCTGTATTCAAGAAGTTGCCAAACGGAACTATTTTATCGAAGACTCAAAACAGAATGAATTTACATAATAATAATAACTGTTACTTTTTTTTTTTTTTTGCAAAAGTAACTAACAGAGTGACATGTTACAGCGTTAAGTGGGAAAAAACGCTCAAATACGTGTTTAATTATTTTAAATGAAAAATCAAACTACCAACTTTAATGTTTCTATTCGTAAGAAATCCAGAGATGTGGGTACCTTATAATAATAATAATAATAATAATAATAATAATAATAATAATAATAATAATAATAATTTTCATCCCCTTTCTTTCCTTTTAGGTAGAATATCAAAAACGCTGAAATATGTATTGAATTATTTTGAATGAGAACTTCATATAGGCCTACCAAATTCCGTGTTTGTGTTTCTAATCTTCGAAGGTTTCTAGATATTAATATCTTATTATAATAATTGCAATCCTCGTCTCCTTCTCTTTGCATCTCTTTTTCCCTATTTTACTAAAGTATCAAAAAAAAAAAGTTGAAACGCGTGTCATATTATTTAAAATGAGAAATCCAAATACTAAATTTCAAGTCTCCATCCTTAAGGGGTTCGGAGAGATGGCCACCCCCTTCGTTTCTTCGAATTTCCAAGAAATCCTTCCTTTCTGATGACCTACGTCACAACCCACCCAACACAAGTACATACTGATCATGTGTAAAGAATGTTCCTCGAGGTACATTGGAATGTATGATCTGTCAGGAAAGTAAATGTACACCTATTTTTCGAGTCTGGCATTCCTGCGCTCCATCCGTGGAGAGTATGAGAATTAAATCAATCAAATGTTTACTGAGGGGCAAAAAGAAAAGCTTAATCTGAATAAGACATTGCAGAGGGGCACAAGCTGTGAATACGAATAGTGCATTGTGTAAATAAAGGACGACACCGAAAGAGAAAGCCAGAAACAGCTGTTAAACTTACAAAAAAAGAGTAAAAATTGTCGAAGTGGGAACATAAAACACAAATACAACAAATACCCCGACAACTAAACTGTTACCATGCCATGATCTTGGTGTAGTGGTTAAGGTGCTGGCTTACAAATGCAAAGGACGCAAGTTCGAATCCTCGGCAAGGACATTTTTAAAAATTTTTGTTAATAATACATACAACTCATGAGAGATGGTAAAAGAGGTCGTATTTAGTTTTTCGTAGCAATTATTATTGGTAATGTTTAGTACTGATAATACTTTTTGTCTTTGCGTATTGCTTTTGTTCTTGTCTTCATTTCGAAAGAGAAGAATATCCGAACAAATGCCACCAAAATTCCTCATATTTTGAATGTAAACGCCATTTGCAATTAGTAAAGAATAAAAATTGAACGTTCCGAAGTAGCTGCAAAAAGTAAAAGGAAAAACATGGAAGTCGACCATACTCATGGTTACTAAAAATACAATTTCTACATGCCTTACACCTCCCGACCACGTTTCTACGTTAGCAAGTAAGAGGTTTGTGTTTAGGTTAGGCTCGTTAATACGTTTTGCAAAGGGGGCCGGTTTAGCTCTGACGCACCACAGATGCGAGAAGGGAGAAAAACACTTTTTCTCTCTCCCTCTGTGTGTCTATTTATCTATCTATTTGTATATATATAACGCTATTTGTGAATGCCATAACCACCCTAATTTTCAGCGGATTGAGACGAAACTTGGCACAAACATTAATTGTTGAAATATCTTGATAAGTTCGTTAACCAGAATAATCAGATGAAAATGTTCAAAATGGTGGCCCTTCAAACTCTTAAAAAGTTCCAAGGGAAGCAAATTTCGCCCATAAATAGGTATTCAGAAAGTTTGAATAAATTTTCCTCTTTTACTGAAATATTTGTGTGCAGAAACTTATTGAAATATTGGACCCGATTAATCGCCTAAAGAAGGTTCAGGCCCTTTCGCTACGGTCAGTTTTTTTTTTTTTTTTTTTTGCAGGAGGGGGTTATTTTTCTATCGGAACAAGATGATTGTTACTGATGATATGAAATTACACATTGAAAGTGAAGTAACTTGTGTAACGTGTTATTTGAAAGAATAATATAATAAATGTGCATTCCTCTAACACAGAGAACTCATGTATTTCGAGTTCGGGAGCCTGAATGGCGAGGAGTGTTATTTGATTTGCTTTTTAGTAACACATTGCATTGCAAATAAAGGTAGGCAACATTAGTGGTAAGTAAAACAATAATAATAATAATAATAATAATAATAATAATAATAATAATAATAATAATAATAATAATAATAATAATAATAATAATAATAATAGGTGTTGTTTGTGGCAAGGCAATATCTTCCTCAGTTCTTCTTCATACGTAATGATTGTAATGCCATATCTCCCTTACAAACAAAATATTAGCAATTTATATCGAGAGAACGGGAAACTGTAGAGCGATGGGAGCAACGTTGGACAGTATGCACTCATAGTACTCAGAAAAGTAAGCGATTTCAATGCAAAAGGAACGAAGAGTCATTGTCATGGGTACTCATGGGGCCACGGCAGAGCTCTCTTTAGGCAAAATGTCGATAGCTTATATCGAGAAAACAGGAGGTGATACTGGGATGGGACCAACGTTGGACACCGTGGACCCATAAGGCGCATCGAAAAAATTAGGGAGGCGGGCGCCAGCCAGCCTTACTTATTTCCACATAATAATATAAAATTATATTGTCGAAATACACACACGAGTTAGCTACTAATATTTCATATTATTATTATTATTATTATTATTATTATTATTATTATTATTATTATTATTATTATTATCATTATCATCATCATCATCATCATCATCATCATCATCATCATCATCATCATCATCATCATCATCATCATCATCATCTACAGCGTCTTTTCATTACGTGAGCATGTTTGACATGAAACCAAAGAGAAAATCCATCCTGTAGCGAAAAGAAACAATACTTTCTCTCAAATGGATAAAAAATCAAGCCGAGATTGATTCGAACTCGCATGGACGGCGCGAAAAGCCAGTGCTTTGTCCACTATTTTTTTAACTGACTCACCGAACGCGTTTCAGTAACTTACTTATTGCTAATTTTACTTGCTTCACTCGTTTAACTTGCTTTTTCTAATAACTTATAACGACAGGGACACGAACACAGAAACATCGAGAACAGTTAAAAATCATAGATGCTCTCCCGCCGAGAATCGAACCCGAGACTCCATACACCCAAGGCTCACGTGCTAGCCTCTAGACCAGCGGCGATGGCAATGCTCACTTCCTGTGTCGTTAGGGATTACGACCACTGTATTGCCAGCTATCACTTCTGTGGGTTGTATACTATGATCACATGTTTCTTCTTTGCTGGAAGAGTAAAACCTATATTATATGTAATACATGAGGTATTTAGACCTACATGCTCTTCATATAATGTAATAAAAGGGTCATGGTGTCGGATTTTAATACATGACGTATTGCAGTATACAACATGCTTTGCATTACTTGTTTGTTTGTAGATAGCTACTAGCTTAGTGTTCTGAAAGGTTGTGTATAAACTAGGGATAGCCCGTTCCGGAATTGTTAGTTTTCGGACTCCCGAAAGTAAAGCCGGACAAATTCCGGAATTCGGAAAATTCCAATTTTGTAATAATTTCGGAATTCGGAAAAGTCCGGAATTTAGAAATTTCTGATTTCGTTAACATTCCGGAATTCGGAAAATCCGGATTTTTTCGAAAGTCGGAGTTTTTCTCAATTCCGGATTCTTTCCGAGTTACGAAATTCTTCTGAATTCCGGAGTATAACTGAATTCCATAATTTTGCGAAATCCGGAAAGTGAAAGTTCCGCTTCCGAAAAATGAATTTATTTTGGTTAATATGAATCGTGGCGGAAATCAGTCTTTGACCAGGTAATGGCGACTGCTTTGAAAGAAATGGGGAGTATGAGAATTCAATCTGTCATATTTGTAGTTTCGTGTGGAGAAAGAACGAACTTGTGAACCAGTGGTTTAAGAAAAACTCAAGTTATTAATATAAACTTTGCCGACTTCATAAAAGAAATACGAAAGACATTTTGAATCGAAAAATATAACATACAAGTTTGCAAGCGGAGACAAAGAAACCTAACGTAACCAGACTAAAGACAGATCGTTTACAGCGTAGCGATCGCGGTTCAGTGGTCAAGGTGCTTCTGCGTATGCACGTTGCAATTTTTTTTTCTTACTTTAGAATTTTTGGTGGCGATTGATCAGCGATAACATACGTTTTATTATATTCAGATATTTGAATACTCGGATGTTTCAATACTTGAACTATCAAATCTTCAGGAATAATAATAGTAATAATAATTATTATTATTATCTCGTAGAAGATTAAAAGCTAGAAGCTAAATTATCGCTCAGGTCATACCATTACAAGGAGAAACGTGACATTTGGAAAGAATATTTCGGTTTGGTTTAATGTTGCTCACGAGAAGAGGAGTTTCTCATCTCGTTTCTAAAACAAATAAAATAACATGAGAATTAACATTTTACATTCGAGACGGGTCAGGGCTAAATCAAAATTTTCGTCTCTCTTTGGAGATGAGAATCGAGACGAGACGAAAAGTATCGTAAACATTTCCCGTCTTGTCTCGATTCTCGAAATAGTGTATGTCCATTCTTTAAGTAACAATTGCTCTGTAGACTGAATCTCATAGGCTATTTCGTTACATTGTATTTCAGAGCTCATTGAATTATGCTCTGTGTAGGTATTTTTGTAGCAAAGCTTTTATATTTACGTCTGCATATTCTAAAAATTAGTTTATTATATGCCTTACTGTCGCGTGATAATCAGTTATATTTATTACAGTTATTTTCCTCAAAACATACTTTCTACATGAAACTTCAATAAAAGGTTCTAGTTTAAAATGTTGGTAGTTGCAGAATATTATTATTATTATTATTATTATTATTATTATTATTATTATTATTATTATTATTATTATTATTATTATTATTATTATTATTATTATTATTATATCAACTCCATGTATAATCTTTAAAAGACACCCTAAAAAATGGTATAGTTGGCATAACCATTAAATGGTTAATAATACCAGAATAGTATTGCTTATATAGGGACAGCTATGCTTATGGCCAGTAATAGCATACAGGTATGGCTATTAAATCCGGGTTATTGTTACCATACATATGTGCAATAGTACCATATTTCTGTATTGTAAATTTAACTATAATCGGAGTTAATAGTCAATATTACCATGCAGATTACAATACAGCTACATCCCAACTATACCTTTATAGCTCTGCCTACAATACCATATTCGTTCGAATACTATACCGTATAGGTATTGCAAAGATACTAGATGGTTGGACAACAGGTGGACAACCATACCGTATAGTCATTGTAACCATTATATATTGTTGTATTTGCAAGACTAAATTACAGTACCTACAATACCGTATGGCTATTTTAACAATACTGTCTTATTGAGACAACCATATAGCAGGGTAGGTGCACCAAATTTTATACTTGATGTAACCATACTATATTGCTGTAGTTGCAATATTATATGACTATATCTACAATACGGTATGGCTATGTGAACAAGAACGTCTTGTTGAAGCAGCCATGTAAGATGGTAGATGGAACAACCTGCATAGGTACTATAACCATATTATATTGCTATGGTAGCCATGCCGTATTGTAATATTGAAGATAAAGTATGTTTGCTGTTACCATGCTAGATTGTTGACAGAACAATCTAGCATAGTGTGTGGAACAATTTCGGAATTGTTATAGAAACAACACGCATAAACACACCACCTTGATTCTGCTTCATATTAAACTTCACAGAAGATAAGACAAAGGTATTATTAGAAACAGTTCCAGTAACCATTTCAATACTTCTTTAAATGGATAATGGAAATGTTTCTAATAATACTTTTGTCTTATCTTCTGTGAAGTTTGATATGAAGCAGAATCAAGGTGATGTGTTTATAGCTATCGTAACCATGCAGTGTTGTTTCTATAACAATGGAACTGAGGTGGTATGCAATGTAGATCAGAAATTACACAGCATTTATAACAACTACTTTTATTTTCCTTTAATCAAGTATACATTACAGAAAAATTAGAAATGCAGCACAGCAATACCAAAAAAGGAACTTTACAATAATGCAGTTATGAAAGTATATAAATCTTTTAATCAATGCAATGAAAATATACCACATACTTTTGATTTACATTTCTTTCTTAATATTTTTACACGTATTTTATAAAATGTGGATGTTACTAAATAACAGTTATTCCAAGTAACTGAACACGAAAGACACATATTGATGATGTGTCCAAATTAGAATTATTTTTCATCTTACAGTTTCAGTGTACATCTGACACCATCTTCAGAGAGAGGAAATAAGATGGAAAATAATGGGTAAGGAAATTGAGAAGAACTCGAAGTATTCAATTTTGTAATCCATTCTTTTCCCATCCTATTTTTCTCTATCTGAAGATGCTGTCAGGTGTACAACCAGAGTGTTAGACAAGATATAATTCTAATTTGGATACTAAGAATTGCCCCAATTACATAAACTAGAAGTTTTGAAGAATCAAGATTCACTTAATACAATACACATATATACACGGTGATTCAGAACTCGAATTCGCAGGAAAATGAACTTTGAATACCTGGTCCTCGTAAAGTCCTTAAAACTACAAAGAAAAACGTTTTTCGCAGGACAATCCGCCTCCACCATATCCGTTACGTTTCAACACAAAACTATGAAATATTCAAATTTGAAAGTTTTACTCCCTTGAGCGGAATATGGTACATCAACTCTGTCAATCATAGTAGAGGAGTTAGTGTTCTAAAGTTCATTTCCTTACGACTTCGGTATGCATACAAGCAAGAAATATTGTGGAAGTACTCGATTTTCGAGGATAATAAGTTGTATATTTTGATTTTATTTTTATGTTTATGTCGCGGAATTGTTAATAAGGTTATGGGAATTTAATGTTGTAAATGTGAAGTAAATGCAAGCTGCACAGTCTGGTTAACGTTTGTGTCAGCAATTTATTGTAAACACTTGTGTATAAGAATGTCATCGTTATGAGTCTGGCAATGTAGGAAGGAAATGTTGACAATGTGTCTTTCCTCACATTAGCCAGATTCTAGAAATTGTATAAACTGAATCTGTAGGATTTTATGAATTTCATGAGATTACGGATGTACGGAGAATTGCTTAGAACCGGGAAATCAGAGCGTGTCGAGGATTGCAATTTTGAGTTTTGACACATGGAAGGAATTTGTCTCTCCATGTGAAAACGGTGTTACACGTGCCGCAGCAGACGAAAAAGCAGACGATGGGAGTTGGACCCCGCCAAACAAAACCGGAGGACGAGAAGGTTTTGGGTGGAGTTCTGAGGAGTTCTTGGAATCAGTTCTTGACAGTTCACGAACAGTTCTTGGATGAGTCCTTGGAGAGTTGGCAGAGTTACGACAGCGAATAATTCTTAGAAGTCCATGATCAATTTACCGTGATCATTCTTGGGTTCGATTTTGGAGAATCGAGTTTCATTTGAAAATCAGCCAGATGAGGGGAGAAGACAGTACGTTGTACTTCAACAGAGTCTAACGACGCAGAACTTAGGCAGAGATTTGCATTGAGAGGAGCCATTCCTCAATGCCCAATTTCGTCATCCACCAACAAGGAGTGTCAACTTAAGGAGCAGAGTTCAACACCAGAACGACGAGGGAATACACCAGTTTAATCCAGGTATGTGTGGCACCGAGTCAGAATTCAAAGCTCAATACTTGATCGTTCTGTACCTGTCTGGCAAATGAATCCGAATATCCGTTATAGCTAACATTCATAGATCTTATAATTCATCCATAAAATTATCGTAATACAGTGTTTTATTTTAAATGAAGTGGACGTATCTTTATTTGTCTAATCCCCAAATGAAAACCTCTCGCAAGTTAATTTCATAGTTTGTCCCACTCATTTTAGATGGTGAGTGGTAGGCGCCTAGTAGCACTCAATTTGCATCCCCAATTAGGCACTGAGTGGCTAGGTTGTCAATATATTGATTCTAGTAAGGAGCATGTAAATGAATATCAAATGAAATTAAATGCTGATTCATTTCACATTCTAAATTCAAACTTGAAAATTTAGTGGCAAGTATTTGTGCTTAAACTGATTCACACAGAACAGGAATCAGAAGAAAACAAATATATATATGTATTATTCCATTAGACGCAGACTTACTGTTTTACTGATAATGAATATATTATATTACGATTTATGGCTGATTCGTTTTATTATTAATGAATTTAACACTAATACTTTATTGTTGTAAGATCATATTGCACTTATTTTTAATTTATTTTCCACATTCCTAATACTGATACAATAAATCATTTTTCAACCAAAACTGCTAAGTTTTATCTTAGACAGAAAACCAAGAAGAAAAAAAAATGAGTACAACTTAACAAATATACACAATTCTTTTGAAACTTGGTAACCGTTTGCATTAAAAATGTAAATAATATGAAAAAAATACAAAACATGTTACAAGACTGCTTTTTTTAAATGGAAAATTTTGTAACTACCATGTAGTTCTTTAGTGTCAATACCTACATCATAATAAATGTGTTTCTTCCTACGTTTGATAAATAATACGGAAACATGCATAAAATAAAGCTTAAAGATTGAACTGAATTAGTGTTTCGCTATATTAACTGAATTTTCCTTATCATTTTATTATTACTTATTTTTCAAAAAGCTTTTTGGAGTTGGTAGTGCGTATTTCTAATGTCATTTAATCTCTCATTTTTTTTTTCTTTCTTTCTAAAGTGTACCGTATATAACGGAGTACTGAAAAGTTTTCAGAATAGTTTTGCAGCTCGTGAAGTTTAAGCTAGAATGATTAAACACCACCAAGCAATTCCTCGTACATCCTTTGTGAGTCAGTGTCCTAAGCGGCTTTGTCCTAGGAAGTCGCATTTAGTTTTTAAGCGTATCTTCCCCCAGTTATGCGCTGAGTAACAGCGAAATTGAAGGTGACGAAATTTATGAAACTAGGTAAAGCTAGAAAATCTGCTTCAGAAACACATGAAATGTTGAAGTCAACATTTGGAAAAGATGCTTTAGGCCATGGTCAAACGTAAGAGCATGTTAAAAGTGACAGAACATCGGTTGAAAATAATGTCCGTTCAGGATACCCGTCAATCGGCATAGGATTTTGTACCACGAAGAGAACATGGGAGGATTACTGTAAAGGCTGTGTAGAGACTTGCTGTAAAGACTGTGAAAAAAATTATACTACTAACTTTCCATCGGATTTACCCAACTCTGCACCGTGTAACATTTTCTTCTTCTTCAGAATGGAAATCAACTTCAAGGGCCGAGGATTTAACAGTATACAACACTCAAGCGAAACTGCCATCACGAAACACACGAGTGGAAATATATGCAAAAATTAAACGTGATCTTCTAGCACAAAGTCGCTTAAGCATTGACCACCAAGTGATGCACGAGGAGCCATCTGCCGGAATTTTACTGTACAGACACTGCGGAAACTGAGTACCCCATCATACACATGACATTATTTAACATGATAAACGCAAACAAAAATTTACATTAAATGCCCACACAGACTGGATTACAAACGACACAATTTCACGACGAATATTTTCGTTAGAAGTAATTATTATTATTTTACATTTTCTGAAATTATTTTCTTGGTACAATATGCATTATTTGCATCTAACAATAATACGAAAGTATTTGCTAAGCAGTAATAAGACTTGTAAGAAAAGGCACAAGGACAAATAAAATACTTAAATACAAGGGACAATAATTAGAACCATCGTTAGCGTAACGTTTCGTAACACATAATATAAACGTTACAATACGAAAGAATATCTACTGATTCATGTTCTATCATAGGTTCGCTACATGTTTCCGTACCTATCTCTTTTTAAGAGTTAATGGCATTTGATTTTCGCGACGTCACGCCTGTGGTTTTTATTCCTTAATAGTATTCGATTTCTCCTAGAAACTTTCCTTATTTTTATAAGTTTAAAATAAAATGAGGAGACAAAATGTATAACAAAGAAATTGGGGCAGCTCCTGCAAGTATCTACATTTTAAGGAGTAAAAATTTTGTTAGTGCACCAAGGATCAGAACAGGAATCGTCAGGCTGACGTCCTAGATTCAATCTTACGTCCAATAGCATATTTTCAACTCTAAAATTAGAACAAAGTATAGTTTGAACTCAGTAAAGGTTATAGTAAATGGTTTATGTAATTCAGTGAGATTTTGAATGAAGAAATATTATGACCACTAGCAATGTATTTGCAATCAATAAAAGCTATTCTTTTCGACGTACGACACATCATACTACCATATAATATTAATCGGAATTTAATGGCATCATATGTTTTTTCTTAAGACGGACACCTTCCCAAGATACGGTTCTTGACTTTGACACATTTATATTAGAATTGCAGAAACCCATTAAAAACTGCTTTCATAAATATATTTTTAGTAGTTTAAACTTAGTGTCACATGACATCCTTCCCAATTAAAAAAAATACTTAGAATTAAAAATGGCAGACAACGATTTACCTTCCTTTCACGCAATATTGTTTAACTTTTGTTTTAAACCCATTTCGGTAACACTAAACCTTTTCATTAGCAAATCCAAGTTACATTCTTATAAAGGAACCCGAACCCATACAAACTTTTGTGACTGGGTACACAGATTCCTTTTCCAAAGCGGTTTTATATATATCGGGTGTAAGGAAAAGGTAGTACAGGCAGACAGACTTGATTCTACAGCTAAAACGATACGAAAATGTCTTTATAAAGTTGTCCTTTAAGGCCCCCTTTTGGAAGGGAGAGACCGGTAAACTTTGGTCGATATGGCAATATCGCACGGGTTGTCCGTAACAACACTTGATAGCAGCGACTTTGGAATGGTGTTTATCGTGGAGTAGAGGAAAGTGCCGTACTTCAAACGAAGGTACCTAACTTCAAAGCTCTTTGTCATTTTTCTTTTTCTTCTTCTTTTTTTAAAATAAAAGTATGGAATATGGGATGCAGCAAAAGGTCTGAAATGTGGCGGGAAAATGTGGAGAGATGAAAACGTACATTTAAAATGTCAAATTGAATAAATGTCGTACAAAAAGAAGCTTTCTGTGCCCAGATCATGACAAAACATGCCGTTTCAAATCTAGCCATTTTGTTGTTAAAATAAAAAAAAACTGATTTAAAAAACCTTAGATAACGAAGAAGTTTAAACTAAACTCCAAAGCCGATATCACGTGTTTCTACAGAGTACCGCAAGGTGTTACCTCATAGTCCAAATTTTACCCGTCTGTCACTTCAAAAGGGAACCTCGGAGGACAAAATATCGTAAGATATTTTCGTTTCATTTCAGCTGTAGAGTCAGATTCTGTCCAAGCTGTGCGATCTTTTCCTTACACTCGATATGTAACCTTTTTCTATTCCGAACAAAAAATCTGTATAAAATTCACATAGAACCAACCATGTTTTTTAAAAGTTTAGTTCCTACTTCGGTGGCCATAGGACCATGCAGGCAAAACATCTAGTAGTACAGGAATGTATGCTTCATTGCAAATGCTTTGCTAGTGGATATAATATTGTTTGACTGAAAATCACATGGATTAAGAAACATTTTCTTATGCTCGAGCCCTATTACGATTATGTTAGAAAACACTGCCCCACATGCAACACAAAATCATACCGAAACAGAAACATATATGTTGTTATTATCGATTATCTTATAATACGTAGGAGGCCCTGCAAAATTCAAATTTACTGGTATGCAGATCCACTCTTGCGTGAAAGACAAATGATATGCACAGTAGTGACTGTCATAGCCAACTGTTTTCATTTTCTTACATAGAAGGAAAATGTGCGACTCTTCGTCTAACAAAATTTTTTTTATATTATAAAAGTTTAAACCATCTTCATGAATTTCGAACGCTACCATGCAACACTTGAACACAAATCCGTTGTATATGCACCAAGCTACTGACCGACAAAGTTTCAACAACGAAGGAGGTAAACACATTGAAAACAATGGAAAATTCTGATCTTGTGAAAGGTATATCTTTGCTCCAGGTCCAATTTCTTGTTGAATATGAAAACCGTTTTTCTGAAAGAACTTATAACATATCTGCAATTGGTGTTTCAAACCTATAGTTTCTAGAACATTCTTTCGACAATAAGCAATACGGGCAGCAATCTTGGACGGTTGGTGTTTGGATTCATACCTCATACACCATGTGAAAACAAGTGGTCCTATATGTCGCATTAAACGTGGATAGTGAACCATATGATGATGCTTAGGTTTTAATGTATCCTGAAAAAAAGATTTGTATATCTCATGATGTTCTTCAATTAATGTACAAAGTAATTCAGAAGTGTTTACGTGAATAACTTTTGATGTTAATATGACTGTTATTTCTCTTAGCAGAGTATAAAATTTCCAAACGATATTTTCCTCGGGGATTAAGTCACCCATTATCAAACCAAAGTACCTTATGAGAAATAACATTTCAGCAGCAGACAAGTTTAATTTATTCTTTTCAAGATTTTCAGAAGATAAAGGTGCCGGCTTATTTACGTCATCTGACATGCTTGCAAAGGCCGAAATCCTACTGTTTAAAATATCCATTGTGAAAAGACGTGTTTCGTTGATGTAGTACTTCAAAATATGCATCATATCATAGTTCCCCACCCCTTCCAAAAGATCATGCATCACGTCCACACTGTAATTTTTGGTAACATGAAAACTCGGCAACATGTTCCAAGTGCTATTCTCTTTTACTCCTGTCTGTGAAGCATCTCCGAGAATTACATGTAGTTCATAATTCTCAACGTCCCGCAAATTCCGGACGTTTTCTCTTGACTGCGCCTGTAAATCTGTTTTTGATGTAAGGCAAAACCTGCAAGGGTACTTAGCAGAAAATGACTCTGTAAAGCCAAGAACGGAATTCAATCCAAGATTGTCACCTGTAATAACACACAACTTAAAATAAATCTGTACTTCTAAACCATTATACATTACACATATACCTTCACATTCTAGGAAACGCAACTCTTCAATAAGAATTGAAAAGGTTGCTTTATTACCGAAAGTTTTTCTATCATTTGAATGAAAGAGTAAGGCGAGAAATATGTTCTCTAGTTTCGCGAAAAACTCCGGTGGAATACATGCAATTGTATAATAAACTACCCCTATCTTTTTTGTACCAGCATGCCCACTTAAAGAATTGTTAATTTCATAATCGTCAAAGTAAAGAAATAAAGGTAATATCAAACGATCATCAGAAACCGTTACCTCGTTTCTGCAATGCAGTCCTTGCACACTACTGAAAAGTACTTCAGTCTCTTGTTCTGCACTGTTCTTGAAGTGGAGTAACGTTGACAGAACATTCGGTAACTCCAAAAATCGTTTAAGCATTTTTCGCATAGGCACAAACTTTCCAAGCACTTGTAATGTTTCCACCGAAACCTCGCCTTTCTTTCTCTTTGAAGATAATTTCTGTCCAATAACATAATCAATTGGTTTTATCAAACTGCCCATTGTCTCTAACATGCCAAATCGCCTATATTCGGTTTCCAAGCTATAAAATGGACTGGACATTATACTAAACATGTTCATTACTTCAGTTACTATATTATCATCACATGATTTCCTCGAAGCGTTTGTAAAATTTTCTCTCTTAGCAGTTGCATCACACTACCGCCCATAAACCCGTGTACCCAGTCGCAAAGGTTTTGTATATGAGTTCTGGTTAAGTTACATTGACTATACAGTTTAGTAATAAAAAGAAGGGCTTCCTCCTTTACAGCCTCACGGTAATCTTCAAGAGAAAGGCTTTCCACAGAAGTTTCAATTGGTATATCACCATTATCAGTCAACTGTCTCTCAACATTGATGTGACACACCTCATTTTGGTATCCACGAAAAGGCTGGTTCCCATCACCACCCGTACTTGTTCTTTCGTGTTTCAGCAAGTGTTTGCGGAATGAATTGGCGTTATCAAATTCGCGTCCACACAATGATTCCCCACAACGAAAGGGGCTCATGGCACCTAATTTGTGACAAAATTTTAAATGAAGTAACAGAGACTGACTCGTTCTTAAGTCACTATGACAAACAAAACACTTAGGCATCTTCTTACAAACTAAAAAGAACATATATACATGAAAAAACTATTTTACAAACTAAATGATTAACGGAAAACAACCTTTCCCGCCATTACACCTTTGATATTTCAGAGATAAGCGTGTTCACTGAAGGAAAATTCTTGTCGCAGTCATTTTCAATTTTGTACATATGTTTCTGCACAAATGTCCACACCTGTTCCGATTCCTTCGGATATTCTGCATCCAGTACTTGAAACGACTTGAATGTGCTATCGATTGCTTTCAGTGGAGTTTCAACTCTGTAGAGATTATCCTCAATACTCACGTAGAAGGCTTGAGGTTCATCTATTTTTGAAGCGACAACGACGGGCATGGGCTGCACACTACATCCAAAGCGCTGCATCTTTAGATGATGCCTTTCTAACTCTGTTTGAAGATCGGACGCTTCCTGTAAGTCATGTACACAGAATTATTATCACGTTACACACCTATTAACACGTTATCAAATTCCAAAAACTACAAATACACGTATAATTAAAATTAGCTTGTATTTTAAACACGAGGTGCACCAATAATATATATAGCAATCCAATTAAACTGCTACCAACTGTTTTCAGGCATTCTTCTATACTAGAAATGTAATGTAATGAGGTCATAATTGACGCGAGTCACTTCTACGCGATATGAAATGTCTTGAAAACTAATATAGGTTAAAATGACAGTATTTCGAATGTATTATTATACCCCTTGAGTTGTACATTTTTAATACCGTTCATTGTGTTTGTATTATCCGATGCAATTAAGAAAAGTTCTGGAAAAAATAAGTAAAGTTCCTTAGAGGAATCTACCCTTTAGTATAAGGTTTGAGAATAATCACAAAAAAAAAACAATCTGAATTATTGCACTTATAAACTTGACAGTAGTTACGTGAATAGATAACTGCGACATCAATAAAACTGTCCTAAGCTTACACTTAATGGTTTACATTTACAGTAATAAATATTTCAATTAAATGTGGCAAACTTGGAATCACATCCAGACATAAAGTAAGCACGGATATTTTAAAGATAAAATAAATTTAGATCCTGTACGTCAATGACCGCAATTCTTGACGTTACAAATCTCCAGGAAGAAGAAAGAAAAACCTTTGCGGAAATTTGAAAAGCAAGGATGCTACCATATCAATGAATTAGTTTTTAAAATAATGATCGCGAAAAGGTTGGTGCCGTTCCCCTACGTGCTGTTTAGTATTTTTATAAGATTGATATTACACACATATCATTACCTCGAGTATAAACACTTCTTACTTATTTATGCCATAAAATGAAGAAAGGAGTGCTATCATAGTTCCAATATTTGAAGGGTTGAATGAAGAACATTTTTAAAGACACTGGGAAAAAGCTGTTTTGAGCCAAGTAAACATTTTATCCATGACCATAAACATATTTAACCTCTACTTATGTTTTAGAAAGTTTACATAGCATTCACCGAAAGTTTTACAGCATTTTTACGTTTACTATTGTTATTGGAATATAGGGTTTCATCACGGGAACTTCATAAGGCATAAAGCTACAGTGGAACCGAAAATACGAATAACATCCTAAACTCCCCTCCCCCTTCCTCCCGGGAAATCGAACGCAGTCGCCCAACAAAGGAGATAAGTGTACTAGCAACGAAGGAGTAACTTTTAGGTCGGCCTTAAGTTCGTCACGTTTGAGGGATGTCGTCCCTCGGAGAGCACACAATCCGAGAGAGGGGAAGCAAGAAAGGAATGGATGGGAAAGGAAGCGGTCTGGGATCTGTGTGTTAGGTACCATCCCGGCATTTTTAGCATCGTTCACTGTGTTTATATTATCCGACGCGATTAAAAAACAAAAAAAAACTCACTCAACCCAGGAAAAAACACTCAGGATGATTGGCCTGAAAAAGCTGTTACACTTCTTTGATCGAGTGATCCCACCGGGAATCGAACCCAGAACCGCTCGCACCAAAGGCGAGGGCGTTAGCGGCTAATAAATATTGTGTTTTCCTATTTTATGCATATTCCTTTCTATCTACACAACTTAGGTTCACGATATCTTCGTAAGATACAAATCGCGTCACATACACCGATATATGCTTTACTAATTGCATGAAGAAGAGTCATGTATATTGCAAAATATGGTTGATAGCTCACTCCACCAAGGGCGTGCTGTCCCGAGGGGGCCTTTTCTTAAACAAACTTTTTTGTTTCCATGTACCACCAATATGATCCTCTTGATATGGTATGGTAATCATATCAATTGAGTGCACATCAAAGATGGAGCGGGTCAGTGGCTATGGATCACGTGGGGATAATTTTGAGTATACTTTAGTGGATCTTGGGTTACATTTACATGTTCCACTGTTACGTATGACTACCCTAACCCAACAATAACAACTGACTCATTGTAGTCCTCAATATAACACATTCCACTTTGATCCACTCTCGACATATTCGGTCAGTAGGTCGAAGTAGATCAGTAGATCATGGTGACACGTGGTGAGTCAGAGTGGATCGTGGTTTGATGAAAATGGTGTTTGCTTACACAATATTTTTGTTTGAGCATAGCAGTTTTTCCAGAAAAGCTGATTTTTTTTGTTAGTTTGTTTGTTCGATAAGGTTTCGTGCAATGTTCTCCATTCTCCAATCACTAATTAAATGTTAATGACATATTTCGTGGTAATCAAGTGTAGATATTAATACATTATATTACATAATGGTACATACTCTGACATGAAAAAGGAATCCTTGCTGTGCCTCGTATTTGGAAGGTTTCCATAATCCACCTCCGTCTTTCCTTTTGATACACGTGGTCACAGATGGGAAATATCTTCCAAGAAGTATTAATATTACGACTGTTCTGGCATCTGGAAAAGAATGAAATATCAAGAACATTTGTAGGTAATTAATTTACGCTTATACAGCGAGGTCCGGAAGTGGGCGTACCTCTAATTGGTGTTTTCTGACAGTTTTTGGTTTTACCTACATTTGTTTGGTAACACTGCTTGGCATTGTCTGGTAACATTCCTTTGCATTGTCTGGCAACATTGCTATCCATTTGTTTTCTGCTTGGTAACAGTTATCAGATCAGTTCCTGGCCGCTGGATTGGAAGAGGTTGTGCATCCAGCTCTTTGCCAGGCCTCCAAGAAGTCCCGATCTGACGATATCAGACAATGCTCCCTGGGCTTTCATGAAGCAACACGTAAGAAACACTCGATATCACACAACGCAGGAATTACGAGCAGCTGTGGAACACGCCTTCACCCTCGTTGACTCCGGAGTATCTCCGCAAAACATCTGCCAGAACTTTGTGCAGAATTCAGTTGTGTTATGACATGGATGGTGATCATACCTTTGTTTACGACTCTTACGACTTCAAGGTAGCTGTGTACAGACATTCTACCATAACTAACACTATACTGTTGAAACTAAAGGGGGGTACGCCCACTTTTGGACCACTTTATACTAATTTATTTGAATGTAAGTGCTAACTTTCTTACTGCATTCATTCTCATACCTGCAGAGGTTTGCTCTGTGATACGCAATGAATACTGTATATTACTGTAAGTCAATAATCAAAGAAAAAAGGAAATTACATTTTGTAAGCAATGGACAGCAGTCTGAAAAAAACACACACAAAAAGTATCATCTTTTGTAACTACACCCAGATTCGGCAAAGGGATAATGCGATGTTTCTTATATGCAAATATTGGGTCCAAATAATGGTGAAAACTAATCTTAATACGATACTTATCTATCGCCTATAAGTACGTGTATAAAAGCTGTACATGAAGTATATTATTTCAAGAACCAAAGGTTAAAGTCAACGTATGTATTTCTCTTTGGGAAGTTGCAACAGATACGGATAAAAAGAGAGAAATTGAACAGCTTAATGAATCAAACTAGACAATTAACAACAAGTTAAAGACTATACGCTGCGGAAAAGCTCTTTCGTCACAAATTCTAAACATTAGTTTCATTCATTGCTACAAAAGGGATTTCATATCTGCTTATTAACCCTACTGAATCTATCTTCTTCATATACTGTTATTCAAGTAAATACTAATTTCAGGGATGTAAACTGGTCACTGAAGTCAGTATTTCAGACTCTTTGGGAGATTAAACGAAAAATGTTCAATTACTACACAGCAGTTGAAATATTTCTCGTGATCTGAGCTCAATAATGAAACAAAAGAATAACAGAGCTTTTTTAAGTGCTCGATATGTTGTCGATTTACAATTATCATTTATTTTTCTTCTAGATTTTGATTTATTCTGCTCGGACTTACGACTAAAAGGAGACAAGGGAAAATTGCCGGAGCAGCTGTAATTGATCTTTTCTTTGCTTACGGGAGTAGGCTGAACAGTGTTGCGTTTTAATAATTATAGTGAACAATACTTAATGAAATAATAAACAATGTGTACACCATTTCTCCACAGTCACAACTTACTTCTATGCACTTCGATAAATTTTATTATAATTAGCAATTTTTAAAAAAGGGGGCAGGAAGGACTCGTAAACCTTATTCGCCTTCTGTGCAGATGGTATGGTAAAAATCAATACTGGATAATGAAAGTGTAAGTGTAAAGGCTAATATGGAACAGAGAAACAAAAGAGAACTTCTTCAGAAGGGAATTGGGAGGGGAGGGGATGAGAGTACAATGCTGTGACAATTAAAATGCGTCTTGATTTGTATACTTCAACAAACTTTTCTTATTAGATTACGCAATTTCTAGTTTGTTACTCCGATTATTCAAAGTATTCAAATGTTCTCGGAGGGAGTGACCGCCCCTCCCTTTAATCCGTCCGTGGTGTCATTCGTTTGACTTTTCGCTACTAATTCAAAATGCTTTCCGAAACAAGTTGTCTTCTTGTGACAGCAGGGGGTGGAAGAAACAAACAAACCGTGAAAGGAAGAAAGAAGTGGTTTTGGGCTCTTCCAGTCCAGACCATTCTAACCACTGAGAAGTGAGAATCACAACGTGATTTTTCTGGTAAGAGCGTCCTTTTTAAAGCAGCTAACAAGCAAACAGATGGTCAGCCCTCTTCCCTCTGCAGCATACTTTTTATTCTCTGTTGCCAAACTTACTGAAGAATATATTGCAATTAATCTAACGCATGTAACGTAAATTGGAGACCGTGGTTGGATTTATATGGGTCTTGTCTATTTGTATTAAAAATTTCAAGTCATTACCTACAATACTTTGTTAGAAATTACCATATTAAAATTTACATGTTTTCAAATGGGAAGTTAGAAACATAAGCGAAGAGGTAGAAGATCCCCTTAATAAGAAAAATAATTACCTTCCCTGATGTTCTCCTGCAGCAAAAGTTCTACTAATGTGGTTCCGTCATTTGTTGTTTGTTTGGTCGTGGTAAGTATATGCGGAATCTTCTTTAAGTCTGCATTCCACGTTGAAAAAAATGTTATATCTTTCCCAGGATATAACTGGCCAAAATCAATGTCGATCTGAAAAGTAAAAGAAATTGTTGTCACATATACCTAACGCTGTTTGATGATATAATGTTCTATGCTTTCTTCTCTTTATACAAAAGTTTGGTAGTATAGTTTTCTTTGAAGTTCATTAAATAATCTTTGTTTCAACTGAGCGTTTTTAATCAAGTTATGAACATCAATGGCATTCACCCCACTATAGTATCCATTTTCAGAAAATACTATGTCTCATTGAAAAAGAAATCCCAAAGTAGGCATGTAAAAAACAATTACTTAGAGTGGAACTGATAAAATACACGCAAATATAAAACAAACTTCCAAGCGCTTTCGCATTTATGGAGTCGTCATACAAGGACGCAAAGACGAAAGTGGAATAAGAAATACAGAAAGACACAAGGACCGCACCTATACCAACAGTGATTTCTCCACAAGGTTCTCTACTTTCTCGTATGAGTACTTGACAGCAGTCACGTGATCACATGACCACCATAGCACCTAGCAGAAATATGGCAAAATGAAATGAAATCTCTGAGTTTTACGTCTCACGGTTATGCCGGTTAGGCTAAAGGAGACGGTGATGATGAGAGATGAATGAAATGGTGGAATGAAGAAAGTGGGAGAACCCGAGAAAACCCACGAGCACGGTGTTTGTCCACCACAAAGTCCACACGGCGGGAGCAGGGTTTGAACCCGGGACCCCAAGCACCGGAGGTGAACGCTCTACCACTGAGCCACCGCGCCCCCCAGAAATATGGCGTAACTCGTCTTACTCTGTATCTTTCTTCTTCCACTTTCGTCTTTCTCTTCCTGAATAACAAAGCCATAAAAGGTGAAAGCTCTTACAAGCTTTTTTTTCTTTCTTAAATCTTTGCGCGCATGCACTGCACGTGTATTTTATCTAATTTCTGGTAATTGTTTTATACATTGGTTGGTTTTTAATTACACAAAAACGTGTCTTTAACGTAAGCTTACATAATTCTGAACCTTCTGCCGCTGATGCTGGTATATTTGCAAATTAAAATAAACTATTAAATGTTTTCATAGGAACATTATCAACAAGAGTGAGGATGTGGGGCTGATCGGGGAGCGGGCTGGGTAGCGTAGAGGTTAACTTATTGGCATTGTACGTCGAAGACAAAAGATCTATTTTCGGCCCACTCGCACTTTTTCACTCTGATTTTTCATTATTTCTGAATCTATACAGGATTTGGTGTACTGAAAATCCGGTTGATTTTCTCAGAATTACTAAACGTTCTACCTGCTACAAGATGCACCATCTCGTCCATCAGCTTACTCACAGGAAAAAATTAGAACCGAAAAATTCCGAAACATAGTGCAAGACAGGGTACAACTTCATACACCGAAAAACATTTATAAACTCTCTCGCCTCATGCTAGGTGCTTTTTTTGCAAAGAAAAACTGCCGTGTTCGCAATTTATATATAGCATCAACATAAGACCCCTATGTTCATGATTTTTTTTTTAACTCATTAAATTTTGTTACACGTTTTTTTTTTTTCATTTTCCTTTAAGTACAGTTCGTTCTGTGATACGGAATTACACTTCTATAAAATAATATAAAGGTATTTTCTTTCTTCGGTTACATTCATAAAATAATAATAGAAAGATGTAAACTTCTTAGCAATGTCACTACACTTACAAGTGTGTATCCAAGAGGCTGTTTTAAAGCAGGAAATTCCTTGAAGTAGGAGCTGATATCCTTCTTTGACTGAATGTAATTTGCTCTCCGATTTAATGTCGTTTGTTTCCACAGATCACACACTTTCTCCCATGGCTCTATATTATTTCTCAACCACGTGAGAGCTTCCTCGGCAAATTTATCAGTGGACTCTGAAAATAAAGGACACCATCTACATAATTCAGTGTGAAAGAAACGTACATACTCAGTATACGTAAATACATATGTATTAATTTCTAGGACAGAAGTACAAGAAATAATATTTCAATAAACATGTGAAACAGACAGTATTATACTTCTGAACACAATTGTCATATGAGGTGTTCGGAACATGTATTTACAAAACGTCCCGTTAATATATGAAAGCAGTGATAGAGTTTTACACACAGATGAACAGCAGATATACTGATTTCACAAATTCACGGAAATTTGTTGATTTATAATGAAGGTAGTGCCCTTGAACTGTGAATCTGTTGATTGACCATAATACGTGAATATGTGCAATCATGTAAAAAAATCGGCACGCATCTCTTTTAGGAAGTTTTGTACCCTTGTCTGAATATAAGATAGCATAAAACACTATGCATCGTGATTTACTGATAAAATTATAATACAGAATTTATGAACATGAAGGTAAATAAATGAAAAAGAACTATGAACGCACCATCTAAATCGACTTCGGTAGAAGTTGTAGCTGCACACGGGTTTCTCAAAGGCAAAACACCACTTTGCCGCAAATACCTTCTTGTGTTGCAATATTTGTCCCAAAGTTTCCTTCTTGCCAAAACCTTCTTCCCTTGAGCAGCTTTATAGGGGACGTAGTAAGTATGCTATTTGAAAAACAAATTACTGTTATAATATACAGTCCTGATATCCTATTGCACAACACAAAATTACAATTAAACTATATTATTTCCACAGAGAAACAAAATACATGGAAACCTGTTTAAAACGAAACTTATATAAACCGGAAATTTGCCGAAGATGAATAGTTTTTAGTCCCGGTAACTCTGATTTGCCATATGGTAAAGATTTTTCTCTTAACTGATTGCCAGCTCGAAACGAAGGGGCACTGTAGTCTGTCTGTCTCTGCGTTGGCGTTACTACTGAACTTCTGTTTTCAATAGTTAAGATCTTTCGGCCGTGAACAAGAATGGAGATAATGTTTCTGTTATTTAAGTTACCTGTTTCCTGTTTTTGTTGATACACACATAAGCACTTTTCTACTGTCAAAACTTTCTTTATAAATTAAAGACTTACTGCTTGCTACTCCGTCATTACACATGCATTTCCAAGAATTCGGTCATTTTTGAAAAAAAAATGGTAGAAATTTAGACCAGTTGTTGAAAATTTCCATTGTTTCTGCTGCAGAAAATGTGGTTTCAGTGTGGCGTGTTTGTGTGCCCAGTGTTGTGCACAAATACGGCAAAAACAAATGTTATTGTTACTTTGGAGGACACAATACGATTATTGAAGAGAGAAAAAGAGACAATGTTTGTAAAATATAAAGTTCATTTCAAATGTTGCAAACGCAAATTTCCAACACTGAAACCCAGAAAATGAAAACAATCCTTAAAAGGCGGTGAAAATGTAAAGAGGAATGTGAGAGGAAATACATAATAAAATAATACATACTTGTAGTTTCTACTTTAAGCGTCTGTCTTATTCAAATAAGTTCACTTTGTAAATTGAGTTTATGTTGTAAATACATTTTTGTGTTAATTAATCTTTCACCTCAACCATTTTAACCTAGGTATAGTACTACGAGATTATTTTTACCAGCAGTTATTGTTACAGAACTTAACTTTTCGTATTTGCATACAACGGAAAATTATTTTGTTCCTTGACGTTCCGTCTTATACAAGTTTCACTGTATATATATGCTGTAAATTAGACATATTGGAATTTCTTTTTTTTTTTTTCTGGATTCCTTTAGTACTTCAATAAAATGAGCATTGAAAAATGTATTCTGATAAGTTATGGAAAACGTTCACTTGTAAGTTAAATTGTAAATTTCTCCTTGTTCTGAAGACAATGATAAAATAAATATTAATACAATTAAGTCTAATTTTCAATGGGTGTTCAGAAACTATACCTTATTCCTTTATTGCATCCACAGTTAAATTTTCGAATGCCTCATAATCGATTTCTTCCTCTGAAATAATAACAAATGTTTGTTCAATGAAATACACAGATTGCACAAAGCTCCTATTTAACGAACAATATAAAGATTATGTCGGAATCTAAGGTACACGATGCTGGGTGAACATAAATTTTGAGCTCCTTTCGGGAATCGAATCCGTCACTCCTCACACCACAAGCGCTAGGCAAAACAAACTGGATGTGAAGAAGCTCTAAGGAAATAAAGAAATATGAATAAAACTTCCCTGAAATAAGAAAAAATTGAATCCTGCAACTCTGCATTCTTTCAATTTAATTTTATAAAACGACATGATAAAATTAGGCAGATTATACAAATATGTTCAACTTTTTGTCACGTCTTAGCTATTTTCTTCAATGTCATTCAAACCGGTTAGCATCTTAAAATATAGGTCCTGAGCGACATCTTTCCCATATTCCTATCTTTCAGTTGTGGGTCAGCTTCTTTAAGCCAAATGGCTCTTAAAAAAAAAAAAAAAAAAAAAAAAACTATTCGGAAATACAGCTTAGTGATTGCATGTACAAAAAGTATTTATCCTACTTGGAAGTTGGGATACAAATAACTGAAGGTCTGTCCTGAAGAGGCAAAGTAGAACTAAGGAGGTACTGTTCTGTGCCTTTTCTCTTGATATTATTTCTTCATTTGTTTGGTCTTTCGGAAAATCTTACTTTTGATGACTTCAATATGTGAATGGAATGAAGGATCTGTCAATGCTAATGAGGAAAGCATAATTACTATTGCAAAAATATCTTTAATTGAGTAAACAGGAATGAAGTATAAACATCTAGCTTCATGTACCGCAGTTATGCCCTGTACGTTGATGGAGAAGAATCAACAAAGAAACAGCTGCTAAATTAAGAAAACCAAAGACAGGTCTTTTGTAATGGAACACCAAATCTTGGGAGTTACAGTTATTGTGATCTCAGAAATAAGCTGAGAAGAGGTAGAATATGCTTTAAAGAAAATGAAGACAGGGAAAGCAACTACAAGCTAAAACATGGGTACTTAGGACCAGAAGTTGTCCTACCGCATACTATGGGATCTAATGAAAACAGTTTACAGACAAGAGAAAAATGCCAAGTCAGTGGAGAGAGAGAGAGAGAGAGAGAGAGAGAGAGAGAGAGTAGTACTGTATCTATATACAAAGAGAAGGAAGATGTACAAAATTGTGAAAATTACCGAGGAATCAAGCTGATGCCACATACAATAAACACTTGGACGATGAAGATTTAGAAAGAAAAACAACAGTTGAATCCATGCTACAGATGAGTACAACTGATACAATCAGTGGCGTCATTAGCTCTTAAATATTAGGGGGGGGACACATGATATATCTCACATGTGCAAGTTATTTTCTAATTACATATTATGATTTGGTTTAATTTTATCGAAATAAATTAATGATATACCGTAACTCATGCAGTGCAAATAATAATAAAAAAATAAATAAATAAAATACTGGCCAGCTGGTAACTTTATACACGACACAGAGAATTACGGGGGGGCATGTCCCCGTCACGCTAACGACGCCCGTAGATGCAATCTTATTAAAGCAAACAATGGAAAAGCGTCAGGGAAAGCAATAAGGATGCAGTATTTACTGAATGGGCAAAGACGTAAGACAGAGTACCAAGTCAGGAAGTTTGGAGGTATATGAAAGGAAAATGGAACTCCAGTAAAGTACAGGAAGATTGTTCAAGATCCGTATACAAGAGCTAGTGTCCCGGTAAGAAGCAGTGTAGAAATAATACATCTTACTGCATTTAGAGTTGGACTGCACTATGGTTCGGAAGTGAAATCTCTATCTGGTAGACCAAAACGCAACAGCCCAATACGAGCATAACCTAACCGTAACTACCCTACGCCAGAGGTCACAAAACTATCTGGACATGTAAGTCCCTCAATAATGAATAGGCACGAAACGAATATAATTAAAACGTAACTAACTCAAGGAAGCAGTCACAAAACTAGCTGTGTGTATTTTTGATTATTATCTATCAGAGTTGGTTGGTGTAAACCAAGATGGTTTAAATTTTTAAAAAATCCAATTGGTTTAAGCCAAAAATATAAAATAAATGGTTCACAGCCAGAGTGAACACAAATTATTAGTATCTTTATTCACTTCTAAGCAATTTAAATTAGGACGCTGTACTTCGGATGCAGTGAACTACTTGAATTAAAGTAATCTTCTGTAACCTGTATAATCTTTTGAAATTGTCCATTTATATCAATTATGAAATGAAATATTTAGTTTAACGTGCCACGTTTATACACCGAAGCTAAGAGAGACGGTGATGATGAGTAATGACTGAAATGGTGGAATGGAGAAAGTAGGAGGAAATGGGAGAACCCCGAAAAACCTACGCATACGGTGTTGTCCGACAGACGGCCCACTGGCGCGAGCTGGGATCGAACGAGGGACCCCACGCACCAGAGGTGAACGCCCTACCACTGAGCCACCGTGTCCCCTTATTTCAATTATAAGTCTGTAAAGTGATTTCACTTATGCAGTTGTCCTGAAGTGACGGAAAATATGCACAAGTATGCAAATCGGTTAAACATATTTCTATCACGTGTCCTAAGGTTTAGTCTATAAACTCATCCCCTTCCTAATCAAGGGATCCCGAGTTCAAGTCCAGGTGAAGAACAATTTCTCTTGGATGTAAACCGAGTAGTGATTCAGGTCCAACCTTAAACTGTATTTCCCGTCCTTCATAACCTCACTGTTGAATAAGTATATATGGACCAGACATTTTCATTAATATGTAATCTCAACAAATAAAGTTTAAAGTGGAATAACGATGACCCCTACTATTTTTTTTAAAAAAAGAATAAAGTAATTTGAGGGTACTGGTGCTATTGAGCTCGATTTCAACCCCTTTAGAAAAAACAAAAATGAAATCTCTAAGTTTTACGTCCCACGGTTATGCCGGTTAGGCTAAAGGAGACGGTGATGATGAGAGATGAGTGAAATGGTGGAATGAAGAGTAGGAGGAAACGGGAGAACCCCGAGAAAACCCACGAGCACGGTGTTTGTCCACCACAAAGTCCACACGGCGCGAGCTGGGATCGAACCAGGGACCCCAAGCACCGGAGGTGAACGCTTTAGAAAAAAACAGTAACCCGGTCAAACTCGAAGGCAAATGTCAACTAGCTCTGTTTTCCTCGCAATCGATGACTACCAATTCCAACATGTGCAGCAGCTGTGCGTATTACTGAAGACTAGCCTTCGGCTAGCTGGAGGTTTCGCACCTTATAAACCCACAAGTATGCCAAATGTCATCCGCAGATGTTCAGGAAAAGTCTAAGCATTTTGAGATGTAGAAGATATGATATTAAATAACTGTGAGTTTTCAGTTTTCTAAAATAAATAATATATAAATAAATAAAAATAAAAAAATTAAAAAATCCCTCTATAACTAGATATTATGTTTGGTTAATAACTTGCATATCGCTATCAAAAGCTTGCAAGCATACCAAATTTCAAACTTTTGTTCCAATTTCAATTACCTAAAACATGAGATTTTATGCCCAAAACAAACATACATTTAAATAGCACCGGAAATCTTTCTTTTTATTTTAGAATTACCCTAAAAACTAAAAATATTTACTTTTGATATTTTTTGTGAGTTACTTCCAGAAGGCTACAAACATGCGAAACTGCATCACTCTAACCTTCCGGCTACATCATTTAACTTAATAATTTTTAATAATTTTGGGCTGTAGAAGGTATCTCCATATAAATAACAAAGGAAAATTTTTCACTTTCCCAAACAACCTCACTGAACTAGGAAATGTATAGTTTTGGTGATTTACTTAGTTAATTTTATGAAAACCCTACATGAATACCGAATGTAAAGTTTTTACTCAAATACAATTTCCTAAGACTTTTTTTTTAAAGTACACCGAAATAAGATGGGATGTTTACTCATTCTTCCTTTTTACCTACTAAAAAGAAAAAAAATCCTGTATATTTTTCTCTGAAGGCTATATGTATGCCAAGTTTCAACTTTCCACGTCAACCGCCAGTTCCATTATTTTGTCAGTTAATGGCACGATGAAAAGTTTGAAACTTCCGGCGTTTATCCTAACTTAACGTACGCTCTAATGCAACATGTGAACCAGATAATTGCTAAGAAGAAGTTCTAGAATACAGGTTCCCCATATAGATTAGCAAGGTTGGTTCCTTTCTGTACCAAAATTTAAATTTTATTTCACAGAATATTGCTAGCGAGCGTCAGCAAGTGAAAGCGGGTTAGAAGACCGCAGGATACGTTGTTTTCTGTTTTTATTACAGCTAAATGGGAAGTGGGACATGTGTTCTAGAACCTTGTAATTTCTATGACGTTTATATTTTCTTCTCGCTTATTACAAAGCTAAGGCATTACTGCCGCATCGCCGGACCAGTATTAAAATCGAAAAAAAGTACCAAAATGTACTGTATACGGTTATATTTTGTTGGACTACATTAACTTACATTAGATTACCTCACATTAGGATAAGGGCATAAAAAACTACAGTGCAAAAAACACAAACCAACTTGTGCTAGGTGGCCACTAAGTGCACGAATGCTATCTAACCGAGCCAAGGTAGGGCGGAGATAGCGGACCAGCGCGGTAGTGTGCCCGGAGGGAGCAGGCGCGTCAGCGACGATGTGCACACGCGTAAGCGAGGGTACTCGAAACATCTGGTTTCCGCAATCATATACATTTCAATAGCACTTGCCATACTAATAATGCTTTACTTGCAAAAACAGAAGTCGCTTACCTTCAAAATCGTGAACAACAGTTTCTTGGGGTCTTCTTTCCTTAAACAAGTACTCAGCTAAATAGCCCTCTAAATGGTTTTCCTTCTTCCCTGACGCTGTAAAATAATACGCTCCCTTTCCTTTCTGTATTTTCAATTCATTTCCACATTTTCCACACACCGTCAACCTTTTCAGTATACTGGTCTTTCACAAAATTTCAACAACTGTCGCTCGTTATTTTTGAACAGTTCTATGTACGTAACACACGACATGTGACAGCCTTGACATACACGAGCTATTTTCATACTCCTCTTCGCGCCACTACATCATAACAACTATATCTCTCCGCGAAATGGTCCATCCGCCTCCACATACAGTGTCGCTTACAACATCAAAAATAACCAATTTCTTCATTTTTACTATTCCCCTTACATGACTTTCACTCATTCTTGCTCATAAAAAAAAAAAAAAAAAAAAAAAAAAAATTCAACTGACCCGGCAAATTTTCTAAAACTGTTCCGGTGATACACCAGTTAACCCCAAAGCTAAATAAGCTCCATTTCGTGGGAACAATCACATACAAAATCAGTATGAATACTTGACTAATTTCAGTAAACTGTGAGATCAACTAAGCTTATATATTAGTTTCATTAGATAATGGTCCCTTGTACGAAGGTACTGAATGGTTAAACTTAGGTCAAGCTTCAGTACTACTGAATGGGCTGACTGGTAATAATTTGTGAACTACTGGTACATCATTTGAGGAATTAGTTGACCTCTGACCGAGTCTGATCGGGTTAGATCACTTCTTGAGGTCAAAACCGAGCACTCAATCCAATCAGCGCCCCATCTTTACTTAGTTTTAAATAGGGACTTTGTTTACTCCACTTTAATTTAACCTAAATATATTAAAAAAAAAATGAACTGGTTCAAACAAAATATCGGATTTAAAAAGAAAATGGTTTCTGCAAAACCTCTTATTTATGTGCTTTGAAGTTTGACATCACCATCATGAATTAAATTAAAAGTGCAAAGGTGGTGTCACTTAGTGTAACACAAAGAGAAAGGCCTTCTGTAATAATTTGAAAGCGACAGAAGCACACTTAAAAAGCATTAAATCGTAACCTATCGTGTTTTCTTTTTGCTACACATACCTAAACTAGCCTATCCTACCATACTTTCGCTCGCTGTCGCTTGTTCAGCATTAATTAGTAAAAATTAAGGGTGAATTATTATTAAAATTCTTGATCCCATCTGTACTGTTTGTAGAAAGTAATAAGGGCACAAAGTATAACAATTAAGGGCTTAAATTCCAAAGTTGGACGTCCGTTTTCAGCAAAATTTTGAAACTTGCACGGAAGATACGTATAATTTGATCGTTTGTGTGCTTGATAATATATAAAGATAATACAACAACACTCTCTATATTTGTTATATATAATTGGTTATAAACATGGGACTACTAAGCGAGCGAAGAGAACTACCTCGCGCAAGGTAACCGAATAGTTGCATTGTGGGAAAGTAACGAGCATTCATAATATCAATATTGCGGGTAATATACCGAATCGCTGTACGGGATGTGAACTGACAGTGTTGAATTTCGTGAAGCTCCCGTCGAAGGGTACTTTTATTATAGATCCTAACGTAACCTAACCTAACCTACACTTTCTCCCAACTCGCGAAATTGAAAAATTATACATTTTAATAGCTTTTACGCAATTTTGGTAGAAAAGTATCGGACTCCAACTTCGGAATAAATGCCCAATTAAGTAAAATTCAACGTAGAAATATCAACATAGGATCACTATGATCCTCAAGCATCGAATCGTTCTGCAAAAGCTTAAGCCTCTTCCAAATAGTACGAACGCTCACATTAATAATAACCTTTCTCTCAACTTTTCACACAAACATCTTACAAGAAGTCTTAAATCATTATTATACCTTATATAATTTCATCTGTACATTTTCGGGCTTAAGTTTAGATTTGCCCCTCCAGTTTCCAACCTACGAAAATGCAGTTAAAACATTAAAAATTGTTAGGTTAGGTTAGTTCAGGTTACCTGGTTAGACTAGAACAGTGACTGAAACAGGTTCTAATATCGTAATTCCAAGTAAAAACGGGCTAGAAACTCTAAACTTACCCTCAATTGCGTGAACACATCGTGTCTCTATTTTGAAGTATTTTGATTTGGTGATAATAAAAATACCATATGGATATAGTATACGTAAAGCCGCGTCTGTTCCCGAAGGAGCTGGACGCTCATACTTTTAGGGATTATTCATTGAGTATCTACGAACTTACCAAGGGGGTAACAAAGCGACTTTTATTTACTTATCGACTGATACAAAAATAAAAAAGAACGTACCTATTTGCCCTTGTACTTTATATGCTATAGCGCATTACATTATATGCAATAAGGATTTTGGTCTGCATCACGATATACATTTAAAAATATTTAACATTTTTCGAATCGAAATCCACAAAATATATTCTAGAAAGTAAAAATAGAATGTTAAGCACATATAATGAAGACAGCGCAATGATTTAATTTGGTAACGTATAAATATATAATATGAAGTATCCTCGCGCACGGAAAACAAGGGGGTTCTCATGTATACTATTACCAAAATAATATTTTGGAAGTGTCATAAATGCTTAATAATACACTATTTCGTACAAGGGACTTTTGTTGCTTGTGCGCAATACAATTCAAATAAAAATTTAGAAATACATATCTGCGGCTACATGACAACTCGTAAAAGGCGGGATTTCGCATAGTTGCCATAACAAGAGTTTTATATTGTAATAGCCATTCTAACCATAATGCTATCGCTATTTTAGCAATACTAAATAATCTGGTTATATAAACAATATGCATGATATTATTAACCATACTAATATTAGCAATATTTTTTTCTTACCACAGCCATACTAAAAAAATAGGTGTTGTATAAATAACAAATCAGTATTTATACATCAACTATACTATAGTCAATATTAATTTACCAATTAGCAATACTCATCAACAATGCTTTTATTGTCAATTCAGCTATACCATTTTTTAGAGTGTATATGCACACACAAATTCAGACCTCTACGTCAGTTGTTTCTTCTTCCCAAACATGTCTTCAATGTCCAAAAATGTTGCTACTGTACGGCTGATTTCACCCGTTTCAATTGGTTTTATGCAACAATGTTAAGAGATCAAAGTTTTAACTCTGTACAAGTTGGATACGCCCAGCAATTTTCAATTTGTTAGAACAAATACATGCTGAGATATTCAAAACACCGTAAACGCCTGAAATCGAGAAAACGCAAAATGATGGCAGCCGTTGCGTCGCCATTGAATATGTAATTGTGGTTTTGAAGTACTCTTATACCGATTCAACATTTCTGAACAAATTAGATTAAAAAAAAAAAAAGGTCGAGCGGCCAGTTTTCTTTCTTCTCGATCACTTAGCATAGGTTGACCCCAAATGAAAACATGTTTTTAACATTGAGGCATGCATGAGGAATTGTATGTGGGTGTGTAAAAGGGATGCATTATGACTAGTTTTGCATGTCTATCTTTTCACTTGACTTCAAATCTCGATTTGCTTGGGATTTCTCCAGATGAAAAGTGGTAACCTAACATCTCTTAATAAAACAGGATAAAATCACATAATTTAACAAGTGAAAGTACAAATCAGGTGCTCAGTTAATTGTGTCTCAACGTGGTATCCGAATGAAAATTTAATCTACTTTACTCTTACGTAATTAGCTGGGAGCCTTAAACCTGCAAAGTAGGACTAGTGTAGCACAAGATGTGATTACAAGATTTACTGAATTAATAGTAGTAATAATAATAATAATGATAATAATAATAATAATAATAATAATAATAATAATAATAATAATAATAATAATAATAATAATAATAATAATAATAACACATTTAAAACTTTAATGTTTGTGACAGAATATCTCTGACGCAACCATAAAAGGTAATTGTATATGTAATTCAGTTTATATTACAAGATAGGACAGCCGGGGCCTTTGGAGAAAGAATTTCCAGCTAATTACCTGCATCAGGATGTTGGAGCTTTCAAGTTAAATGCGGGAGAAAGATAATTTGAAGAACTGCTTAAATAGAGACTCTGCGGGTGTGAGGGGAGGAGATGACGACTACTTTTGTCAAGTGATACCACCTTTTAGAAGAGAAAATATCTCTTTAACACAATCTACTGTTAAACAGAAAGTTACTGTTCGTAACGTACTAAATGGTTACTATTTGCTGTGTTGAAAAGATATCACGTACCTAAAGTAATAATAATACTGGTTCATTTGAATTTATGGTCTTCGTCAGTAAACCAGGCATTTTGAACATTAACTTAATAAAGGTATTTGAGATGCATAAATAAGTTGAATATACTGACTAAATACCTATTGTCAATTTCTGGAAGTAATCCAAAAGCGATGGTTATTTTAGAGGAAGAAGAAGAAGCTTTGTCTCAGGGAAAGCAGATGTCCCTGAAAAAAAATCATCCTTATATGCATTGACACCCGTAGAAGGGGTAAGGGAGCAGTTGGTCCCCTGAATTTTCGAAGTGTGTTTAGTTCTTGGAAATTCATGTCAAAACATACTAATTTGCTCTTACATTGAATACCATAGTACCAGGGGTATTCTATGTAGGTACCTCAATAGGAAGGAGGCGCATGACGTCACGTCGTCTCGCGTGCCTATTTTTGCCCATTGTAATTTATTTTAGGAAGTGAAGGAACGCCATAGATATTTTTGGAAGTGGGGTAACGACTTCATTCCACGTTCTCTCTCACTTTTACTACTGCATAATACTATATATTACTAAAGTTTATTTATTAATAATTAATAAGGATGCGCGTAAATAATTGGTTTATATGATAACTTATATGCACGCGTACATCCAAGTGTGTCTGTGTATTCGCAACTGTACTGGTGTATTAGACTTTTGCTCTCCCCTTGGAAAAAATCTGCGGGCGTCTCTGCTCGTGTGTGTGTGTGTGTGTGTTTTTTTTTTTCTCCTCAGTTGAGCATTAGATTTTAACAGAATCCTTGAATGGGGGACTTGGTGTATATTCACTCCCAAAGCGTCACTAAATGTGTTTTTCCCAAAGTTGATACCTAATTAAATCGTTCTCTAGAACTGAAAACTGATTATTTCAAGGTTACTATAAATTCTACAGTACGTAAGGCCGTGTAGTACGAATTTATGTGTGCAATAGGTCAGAAGTTGATAATGAAAAGTAGGATACCTCTTCAATTTCCAAAGTGGGCAAATTGTAGAAGCGCAGTTAGTTGGTCAAGTATATCCAAGACTGTGAGCGTCTTAGATGTATCGTAAGCAACAACATTCAAAGTGAGGACGTTATACAGAACTTGTGGCAAAATATCAGAAGTGAAGAATAGTAGGCAGAACCCAAGACTACAGTGTATATATGAGTATATTTCTTATCCGGGACAGGCCTAATATACATATTTACGGATTTATTGGATGTAAGGCCATATTCTTCCTTGCCACTAATATACGGAAGAACTACTGAGGTCATTAGTAACCCGAAGTTCTTATTTTACAGAGAATGAACAAACTGAATCATATGGGCAAGGGTAGAATGAAATAAAAATTCTGCCACTACCGGGAATCAACCTGAGACAACATGTGCGCACCACACGTGCTGTAACTACTTAGCTACATGGGTGCACTCTCTATGTACTGTATGTAAATATTTATTAATAGTATAAGTTTTATCTTTAAAGTAATGCCTATCAGGATTATTCACAAATGAAGGACATGAGGGAAATCAATTTATCCCTCATTTTCGAAAAGAATGAATTGAATACAGAAATCTCTGGTGCAAGGGGTTTTTGGTTCGATCCCAGCTCGCGCCAAGTGAACTTTGTGGTGGACAAACAACGTGTGCGTGGGTTTTCTCTGGGTTCTCCGGTTTCCTTCCACTTTCTTCATTCAACCATTTTCATTCATTTCTCATCACCGTCTTCTTTAGCCTAGCCGGCATAAGCGTGGGACGTAAAACTTAAAGATTTCATTTCGTTTTTCAATACAGGAAAAGAAAAACAATGATAACACTCATGTGATATGATTGTTATTCTGTATTCATTCTTTTTTTTTAATGTTAGTTACTATTGTTTTCCTCTATAACCTTCAACTCCTCTTCTTTTAATGTTTCACAATTACGAAAGACTTGCAACTTTTATATTCATTATTTTAAAGAGAAAAACTCCATCTGCAAATAATATGTTTATTTTACATTTCAGAGATTCCACAATTTTCGCATTCGGCTGAAAAATGCTCTTCAATTTACTCTAAAGTTTTTTGTGTATACTGGAATACTCATTTCTGAACGTTTATACCAAATAATCTCTCAACTTTAATTGAACGATTAGTCATAAATACCTGTTTATTGAAAAGAACAAAGCCTGGCAAACGTAACGCGAGACCATCGTCTCGATCAGCTGTTCCCTATCATACGCATCGATCTGTTTCACCAATGCCTCGTCGCCTGATGACACAGGTGTCAACATAATAGGCAGGTGTGCTCTGAGAATTACATTCCCCCAAAAAATAAAGAATAAATGTTCTACTTGCAATGCGAAAACAGTTAAAGGGATTTTTAAATAAGATTTGCCACTTCGGCATTTTATTTATTATTCTCATATGTTTTTCTCGGACAGTACAATCACTCTGCAGTCCAATTCAATTCGGAACAATTAGATCAAACCGAGAGTCGCGACTAGAAAGGCTCTATTGAAGGGAATATGGAGAATCAGATACCCTTTTTGAAGTTTTCAGATTCACACTGAATTCGAGTAAAATAGTATAGTAAACATTTTTATTACAATGTTTTTTATTAGGTTAATTTTCTGTTTGAGTCAATCGTGCACAACTTAAAATTCACCCATTTCTATACAAACTAGAGGGCTAAAATTTTGTACAGATACGTCAACGTGATGATAATACAACATTTTCACACAATTTTGGCTCCAGATCAGTGTTGCCACACTTGGTACAATTGTACCAAATTCAGCCCTTTTTGTCATTCATCGGCCCGTTGGTACCACACTGGCATTTTCAGCCCTTTTTGTGAAAAAGTTGGTACAATTCTACCCAATTCAGCACTTTTACTTGTCACATTTTCAAAGTGCAAATACTTGTCACATTTTCAAAAGTGTCAGTACTATTATCCTCCTTCGGTCGTGAAATAAGCAAGAATAAGGTGCAATAATTTATATTTTAACACACGAGCTCGGAGATGTTTGACTTGTTCCTCGTTTTAAACATTTTTTTCATATATGATCATAATATTGTTTTGGTTTATTGGCCACTTTGAAATAGCGGCGCGTTTGGTTTCCTTACAATACATGAAGAAAATGGTTACTGGTTTCCTTTTTAATTTGCGGGCTCTGTTATACTCCCTACATGCGAGAAATGTTTCATCTCCTTCCACGGTTGTTCGGGGTCCTCTTATTTGGATGTTTCTAAAAATTAATTTCTTGATTTTAACTCTTGCAGGGGAGGGGGGTGTTCTAAAACTTTATCTCTTTTAGTTTCATGTTATACAGCCATGTATTATAATTTGAAATTATAATATATACTGCAATAAAAATAATGAATTCAGCCCTTTTTGTTTCAATTTGGTACTATTTTTCAGCCCACTCCAGAGCTAAGACTGTGGCAACACTGATTCATACATTGACCTCTGTAGCTGCAGCGACCTCTCGTCGTTGCATGCGCCTCACACTTGTCGGCAATGCGTTTGATTGTTAGGCGGGTTGGTGGTCCAGTACCAAACTTTCCTCTCCACTGACGCTGCACTTTGATGGCATTCCCAAATCTGATAAAAACACTTCAAAACGTACTTACACTGCTCGAACGTCAAGCGTGCTCCTTCCATTTTCTTATCTCACTAACCGTGTTGACAGTACCGACATCTGTTGAGAGAAAAGGCGTACTATAACACAATTTTAACTGAAAACAATTGACAATGACGACATCTGTTGGGGAGAAACCATACTACAACATACTTAAAAATTTCAGAACAATAGTCAATGGAAGTATCCCCTACGGAATGACAAAACATTTTTCTGGCGTGAGACCCTACGCTAACTATATACAGCGGAATCTTTTTAATTCGAATTTGGATAATTCGAATTATTGGATAATTCGAACAAAAGCTTATTTCCCTTGAAAACTGTATTAAAAACAATGGTTGTAATGTACCATTACAGTTGAAAGTAATGGCAATTTTTTTTACGCACCCTGTACCTAGTAATTTTTTTTATATTCAATTTCGGTTTAGTTACACAATTTATTTACTCTCTTTACTTCGAATTAAATATAATGAATCGAAAGGTTTCATTAGTAACCATATTCCCACTGAATAATATATTTTATTTATATTTTGATTAAGTGTAAATCCCATTTTCGGATATATAAGTTGAATAGTTACAAGGTTTACCATTCTGACGTCATACCGAAACATAGTTCCGTCATTGGATGTAAATTTTCTTAATTTCAGACCAATGTAGAATTTAGTCAGGTACCTAATCTTTCCCTCACCCCCCTCTCATTAGTCCATAGTCACTTTCAGATCCGGTTATATCTGGATTTGCCAAATTTCTATTTGTTTTGTAATTTCCGCGGCTAAAGTTTTCGTTCTGATTGGAGGAATTCTCCTACCTCTGGCTTTTTCGGCGCAATGTTATCAGAATAATCGAAGACACTTTACGAGGAGCAGCCCGTGATTTCTTCTTCTACATATCTGCGGTAAAAGGATGGAAATTCTAACTATCTCAAGGTAATATCCAGTTAATTTCATTGATAAACGCCGTATAATGATTTAGGAGCTGACAAACTTACATTTTTCGTGAAGTGAACTGTAAAAAATAAAGGAGAAATGGGAACCAGCTTTACAGACGCCATATTGCTCGTTATCCAAGCCAAAGAATAGACAATATAGGAAAGTGATTTTTGATCTGTTAAAACTCAGTTAGGGATTAGGGACAATACGACCTGGTTTCGTACATATATTATAGTGTGTATAGTAAATGTGATTTTTTTTATTAGTCAGTAAGTGCATGTACACAGTAGGTTTCATAGTTGCAATGTTAACTTTCGGAATGGCAGCTTAAGTTAGCTTAAAAGGGCTCCTATCCCCTTTTCCAAATTGAACCAGTTCTAGCGGGGGATGGGTTAGTTATTGTTTGTTTTATGGCCTTTTCCCCTCTCAGGGGAAGGGTCCCTCAATAAACCTCGTTAAGGTGCCCCCAGGGCATCAATCTTTGGCAATCATCATGTAAATAATTGGTCAGGTCAATTGGACCTAGGGTTACTTTTCTCATTTTGCCCCCCTTTAAGTTTAATAGAGCCGACTGTATATACCGACGAGGGAGTAATGTATTTTAAATCTAATATGTTAGGTTACTTTCTTCAACATGCATGTAATTAAATGGTGCATGTTTGGTTTAGTTAGTTGTCTTTATGTATAGTACTAACAGTGGTGTATGTAGTTAGTAGTTTTGTGTGAGTGTGTGAATTTTCGGTTAGGACAGTGTATAAATATGCGTTAATTTAGTACCATTTTTCTAACATAAATAAACCAGAGTAAATATTAAATTTCTGATTAATGAGTACAAGTATATATTTCAGTACACGGTAAATTATGCCTCCACTACAGCGCCATTGCGTCAGGTTTCGCTAATCAGTTGTTTGTTGACATTACGACATCGCATAACTTAGTGATCTAGATTGTTTGATTCTGGCCATTTATTCTCAAATTACTTCCCGTGGACATGGTTTTCGGTTCAGATGAGTATACATTCATATAAGATAGCATGAGATCTTACTATTTGGAAAATTACAGCTTGCTATGTCGTTTAGAACCCGAAATATCCATTAAAATAAAGAATGCCTATTTTCTTAATAGAAGTAAAGCCCATATGCTGTTACTGTTTGTTTCAAAATGTAGTATTAAATTCTCTTTTCCCGTGGCTGTAGAAAATTCCATTGTTGCTTTAGTTTTATCAGCAAATCAGAAATAGATTAATCGTTGACAATTTAACTTTCAGTAAATGCACATATGATTTTTTTTTTAAAAACTGCGAAGTAAATACAATTTGGGTGTTTCGAAACAAGGAGTACGTGGTTCGATGAATGTTATTGTGTAGTAGTTTGAGCGTGATAGATTGTGATAATTATATATTTATTAGTGTGTAATATAAATATGTGTATGGCCTGCGTGTAAAATGTATGAAATAGGGTGTCGGTAAAATATTACTTCGCGCGAAAATTAGTAGATAATGAATGAATGTAATGATATATTAATAATATGATATAAAATATGAATGAGATGATGACACCTATATTTAAATGGATAGGCCTAGTGTATGTTATATAGTGAAAATATGAATACGTTTACTATAAAAAAAAATCTCTCGCGTTTTGACTTCTACACCAGTACATTCATCCAACCGAGTTTGCTACTTGGATAGTAAATTGTAGTTGGGAATTGTGTGTTACTTCGTATTTAAGTACCTCATAATAATAGCCCCAGATTTTAAGCCTTTCAATAGATAGGGTAGCATCACGTGGGAATTACTTCTAAAGGTTGACAGAAATGATAATTAAGAAAAATAACTGCTATTTCCTGTGATCATCGAAAAGTACAGGTTTCGGTCATTTGTACCTTTAACATTCATAGCCTCTCCGAGATTTTTTTTTCCCGTTGCTTACCTTATTTATTTATTGTGCAGTGTTCATATAACTCAGTTCGGACTATCCGATTAAATCAACTGCTACTAAATTAATATTTATGTCATTAGCGTACCCGGACGTCGACCCCTAGTCCCCTTAAGTATTTTCATGTCTGTTCTTAGTTTAATTAGATGAGGGAAATTAACGACGTCCCAGACTGTGGCATGTCTGCGCAGGGTAGCCATCGGTGATGTTTGGTTATTGAAATCACCGATCCAAAATTCAGTTTATTTAATTTTTTTTTATTTTGGCAAACTCTAATTAGGGATATCTTAGCTATTACTCTAATTTCATTACTATTCTGGAATCTTCTAGTTTCCAAGAGGTCGGATGATTTTTTTCTTTTGAAATTCTAAATTAACGCCGTCTCTAACCTTCCGGAGGATTTTCGGGACCCTGCTGGTTTGGGCCGGATACGGGGATCGGATTTCAATCTTACAACCAAACTCTTGTGGGATTGGGATCTGATGGACACAGAACTTGCATCCTTGGCAGCAGGGCGCTCCTTGAGTCTACGTATTTGAGTAGACCACCCTTTTGGCATGTTAAGAATATTTTGGCTATGGATTTTGTTGAGAGCGAAATTCGACTTTTATCTTTGTAGCGTTAGTTATTTCCCACTTAAGTCTTTGGCGCCCCTATTCTTCGTCTTCCTTCTTCTCTATCTCTCTCTCTGTCTTCATTACTTCGAGATTTTTTTTTCAAATTTTTCAACCTCCCCCCCCCCGGTTTCTGAAACTCATGAAAACGTACAATATTCATATCACTTATTTCGATCGTATGTACTAACTGAGACATCGAGGGATGCAATTCGTGGAGGTATTGCAGCACAACTCAGGACCATTTTCGCGATATTCAATCCACCACGGGAGAAACTGACGAGAAGGTACACTATGCTTTCAGATTCCTGAAAACATTTGTTATTCATTGATCGTACAAATTATATCCATTGATTACTGATTTCTGGTTTTTCTTTCTATTGATTGGTCATATAGTGTGTATGTATTAATAGTTTGGGCCCACTAGTTTCGAATAACATTGATTTTTTTTCCTGTATATACATCTATATATATGTACTTACATAGTTTTAAAAGTTACGTGCCTGCTCTATTTGTTGTATTTCCACCTCTTATGTCAACTTACTAAATAACACCAACTATTTCTTTATACGCGGATCTTTAGTGAATTGAGAATGATTATCGATTATCGGGTTTACATATAAAGTACAATATTGCAACCTTATGATGGAAAAAAGTGAATTTTGATAGTCAGGGTTTTGTTTTGTTTTTGAGCCAATAAAATATGAATACTTGTCGAATATAAAAAGGTTATGTAGATATTAAATGTCGACGAAATACTACGATGGATATTAAAATGAAATTTATTATATTGAGTAATATGAATATATATATATATGTGAGTATGTATGTAGAGGGCTCGGTATTTACCCTGGTTGTTTTAGGTTGCCATAGATTTTTGACACCCGACATTTACCAACTATTTGTGATATATAGTATTACCGCGTAAATTGTAATAAATGACATTTTGTTGAGTTGTTATTGATGTTTGTGACTATTAAAGTTGAATATCATGTTAAATACGGCATGTAAATAAAACAAGTAGCAGGTCGTAAGAAAAGTAAAAATAACCCTAATCCTTATCCAAATTTATTTGCGGGATCATAGTGAAATCAGTAAGCTACGAAACAGTGTGCCCCTCCAACGAATCTTTCTATCAGTAAACTATGAAACAAATCCTTCCCCTACGATCGGAAACCTAACTATTCAGTGACTAGAATCTTCGACTACACGATCTATACTAGAAAAAAAGAAAATAGTGATCTTAAATTCAACGAACTGAAATTAGGTTAATAATTTAGTAATGTGAATACCGGAATATGGAAATATGTTCCCAATGTCTGTGACTGGATTCGATAATTTTTCTTTAATCTTGATAAACTTTGAAATTTTATATCAAGTGCGTCAAGTGACGAAATGAGAAATATAAATATATATGTGATATGAAGCAACTATTTGTCTATAGTTAAAACAAAAAACGATTAAATACTCTCATGGACACAAATCACAGTGCGTAAAGAGAGTTGAAAAAAGGAGTTATTATCGACGTGAGAACAAAGACTCATAAAATTGTCGAAATGTCTCCTCTTGGGACAGAGACTCAATAAAATGCTACTACAGTGTTTTTTTTTTAAAGAATGATTAACCAATTATATTTTTTTTCTTTCTTTTTTCCGCAATGATATGTATTCATTGCACTGAATCTTAAATATATTGACCTTTGAATTTTTTTTCTTTATTTTTGTGTTTCGTCTTTTGTCGAATTCTTTTCTATGTAATCCAACTTCAATATATCTAGAAAGAGAAATGTGTTATTTGATCTTGTTGAAAGTAGCGGATTTCTGTGCATGCTTATGAAACATTCTTTTCATGTATTAAATTTTTCCTGTTATGTCAAGCTAAGTTTTCTTTTATTGAAATGTAATAAATGTCTATAGAAATGTAGTTAGGTTAGTTTAATTCAACTAAATACAACCTGAAGTATACATTGTCCTGTATGAATGTGTGTGTGAGTGAAATGTAGGTTTAGTATTAAGTGCACAAATTATTTTGACATATATGTGTGACTTATTATAATTAATGGTAGTTGGTAATTAAAGTCATTGAATGTCAATACTAACTTAATTTAAGTTGGCTCTATGAAGGAAGTAAAAAGGACTGAAGTAGCCCGAACGAATGATCAGCATGGGAGAACTGTGAAAGTCAAAATCTTCGACAAATATGTGATACTCTGATTTTTTTTTCTCTGTGGTCGATTCTAACATGCCATCAACTTCGTCGTTCGTTTTTCAAATATTAGATATTAGTCTAGAACTTCTGGAAATATTGAATAAACGGTAAAATTAAACTTTCTCATCTATCTCAGAGCTAGTTTGGGATAATTCGGTAGTTGGGGTCAAATGGATCTAGATCGGGGATGTATGGGTTAACATGTGTCTACCTTTGATCACCTTAATACCAAATATTCACCCAATAGCTATTGGAAATGATCCCAATTCGATAATTATTCACTTTCCTTTTACCATATTTCTCAAAATATCCAGTAACAGTTTCCTCTTTATCACCTTCTTACTTTACCTCTTTCCTCTTCTATCTTCCTTTTCCTTTCTTCATCTTCTTCTTCTATTTTTAAATAAAACTGAAAAGGGGGTCGTGACTGGGAATTCTATATGTAATAAACACGGTCATGTATTTATTTTATTTTATTTTCTTCAGAAGTCCGATAAAAAGTTTTCTCATTTTGATCTAACCTAGTATGTTCGAAATTAAGAAATGGATATTATAGTCCAATATAATTAGACATAAGCTGATAGCTTCATGAACATCCCCACCAGGGGTGAAGGGTTCCCACTCACGACTTATTCCGTGCATCACATTTGTTGCAGATTTTTTTTTCCTCAATCAGTTTTAGATTGACGAGCGGTGACGGAATTCGTTGTTATGGAAACGGTGGTTTCTATGGCAACGGGCCCCCTTTTTTTCAGTTTTAGAGTGGCGACACGTGACAAGATTGTTGCCATGGTAACCATGTTTACTGTGGTAACGGATCTGAAAATGCTTATTGAATAATACCAGTTATCATGCCAATCAGTTTGAATTGGTGAACCGCGACAAGAATGGTTGTCATGGCAACGTTTGTTCCCATGCCAACGGATCTCAGTTTAAATGGCGACCGATAGATCTGAAATTTTTTTAAGAATGTCAAAGAGTGAGGTTGAAGGCATGTTGAATTGATTACAACATTGAAATTAATAAGAGAAATTTTATAGTCAAATGAAACAAGTAGAGTCGTTGGCTACTTTGTCATTTTTGTTTCCTTTTCTAAGGGGGAAAAAGAGAAGGATTGTCAAAATTTTTTCTAAATTAAAACTAAACGCTAGAAGGGTTTCAAGGAAGGAAAGAGAATGGGAGTCCTTTAACTTATGAATAATACTTGTCTTGATAGCAAATAAGTATTTTATAGTATATGTGTATTTTTGATATATATCTTGTCTTTTGTAAAGTGTATAGTGTGTCAAAGCTATGGCAACAAATAAAAAAGTTGTTTTGTCACAGGACGAATGTGAGGTCACGTGCACTCAATGCACGTTAGATGAAAAAGAGAAAAGATCTCGCGCCCCGCGGAGATTAATAAGATGCACCGGTTGTGGACTGAAATGGATCCACTTTGCTTGCACCAATTTGGATGATACTGCTGAAAATGCAGAAAAAGTTCAAACCGGCGAAATAATAAAATACTGTGAGGAGTGTGAAAAGGACCGAGGCCAAATATCTCCAGCGGAGATATCTGATCTCGATGATGAGGGAAAGAATGGAAATCACAGTGATTCTCGGGATCAGACGGCAAACCCGAAGGAAGGAATGTCATCTGGAGGGTCTGACACGTCTGCATTAATTCGCCAGATGATGGAAATGATGAACGAAAAATTCACTAACATGGAACAAAATAATACAGAAATGAGGCGTGAGATAAATGAAAAGTTAGACCAGAATAGTGAAAACTTAAGGCGTGAGATAAATGAGAAGTTTGATACCTCGAAACGAGAGACCGACGCTCGATTCGAGGTACTAAACAATAAATTTGACCAGATCTGTTTAGACTTTGCTTCTTCGATTAGCAAATTGAAAGAGCAAACGTCTACTGAACTAGAGCAGGTTAGATACCAGGCCCAACATTCTACCGAGCAGCTCAGAGACGAAACAAATAAAAAATTAAATGAAATAGATGTAAGGTTTGAGAGCACAAACAAAAGATTTTGTAACATCGAACAAAAGGTTGAACAGCAGCAGGCTGAAATAAGTAAATTAAATGTTGTAATATCTAACCTATCAATAGAAACCAAACTAGAGTCGGTTGATCAAAGAATTAGTCAAATTCAAACCGAAGTAGACAGTCTTAAGGGGAATATTACTAAATTGGAAATCGTCAAGTCTGATATCTCCTATCCTTTTCCTGATGGCGATTCTCCAGGGAAAATTTTCCCAGAAACAAGTAACGTCCTCCCGGGAAAGAGTCAAGTGTTGCCTGATGCACGGGACACAGCAATGTATTGTCCCCCGCATCAGCCAACCTCGAAATCATGGTTGAGTAATTTCGATGTACCGATGCAGTCGAGTGTTGTGACTACAACAGTCACTAGCGTAAATGCTCACTCTACCTTTGGAATGGTACAATCTTACAGCGTGCTGCCAGGAGGGGAAAGGAGATGCGCCGGACCGTCGGTTACTGCCGTGGGGGGTCCTAAGTTCGAACCTCACATGGTCAACACTAATTATAAAACTTCTCTTGGTCATATGGGAGCGTTCAGTTCGGTGACCACTCCGTCGGTGGCAAATCCGGTGACAACCCCAACCGCTCAGGATAACGCGTTGATTCCAATAGATTCTTTTCCTGCCCCGTATAGTATGAGCTCTAAAGTTTCCCTCCGGGATATTGAACGTTTTCCCACTTTCGATGGGAACATTGCTAACGGGTTACCTCGAGTTTTCCTGCGGAGACTGCAGCAATATCTAGACATGTACAAACTTACTGATGGGGAACGCCTACAAATAGTCGAAAAATGTTTGATCGCCGCTTCGGGCGCATGGTTTGCCTCGGTTAAATACCAAATAAGGACGTTCAGTGATTTTTTGATTCTTTTCAAAGAAGAGTATTGTAATGAGCACATCGAACGGCTCCAAAAGAGAAACTTACAATCACTCCGGTATGATCGCTCCAAGTATGGGTCCCTCTTGGACTATGCTTGGAAAATCATTGAACTATATTATCAGATAGCTGAACATCCCTCTCAGGCCGAACTGGTAGATATTATAGTTAACGCTCTTCCACCCGATGAGTCCCGGGCCATAGCGTCCCACTTGTGCCAAACGGTGCGAGAAGTCACCTCACGTTTAGCTGCCTTGTGCGGCAAGGAAGTTGGTGGTCCACCAAAACGATACTTCGCCCGACAGGCAAAGATTCTAAAACCGACGAAGACGAAGGTAACGGCAAGTTGCCAGACAGATTTCCTGAGTTATACCCAAGCTGGATCTCGTTATCCTAGTGGGTATGGCTCAGAAAACAACTCTAATGGCCGGCGACTATTCAGGAATCGGCCCATGTTCAACAATCGCCGGAGTTATCGTCCCTATGACCGTACCAACATGGAATCGAACCCGGATAGGGGCGATAACATCAGGAGGAATTTTAACAGGACGTACGGAAGAAGGGAGAACGGTAATAGTCAGGGCAATAATAATAACAATAATAGTAACAATAATGTAAATCGACCCCAGAATTCAGTCCCTTCGCAAGTGCGTGGTAACGGTGAGCCTAGAACAATATTAAATGGGAGTGATAGTCGCGAAACTGCGGTAAAGTCGACAAACTAACGCCGCAGTTACCTGATGAAATGGGGGAGGATAACTGCGGGTACATACACCCCATTAACTACAAAATGCAATATTCTAATAATAGTAAATCCGAGTTTCAGATACAAGAATACCCCTCGCCGAATTCCCTAGAATTTATAATAAAATTCGTAATCGATGAATAGCCATTTGCGGTGGGGGAAGAACGCTATTTCTCGGCATCTCCCAGCCTAAAGGGAGGTATCGGTGGCGTTGAACTTGTTGCTACCATAGATAGTGGTTCGGAGCTCTGCCTAATGGACTGGGAGGTGTGGAGAAGATTGAAACAGCGCTTCCCTTCTGCAAAATTAAGGCCGTACACGGGTCTTACACTGGGTGCATTTGCTGGGAAGGAAAGTTTTTCAGTTCAAGGGGTTCAAAATTTCAATCTTAATATTCAAAACCATATTTTTGAAATAGCTATTTTTGTTATTAAATACTTGCGAACGGATTTAATCTTGGGTTGCCCATTCTTAGATAAGTTTCATTGTATCATCGACCGTGAAAAGAAAGAAATTCGTATGAAAGATAGTCTCGGGAATGCAGTTACTGTTTCAACTAATAAACCAAATGTAATGTTAGTGGGAATACCGGAAAGAGAGATTGCAATCGGTGAGTCAGGGCGGCCAGTGATGGATCAGCCCATGCTTGACCCCAGGTTTATCTGTCAAGCTGCCTGTGCAGTGACACCTCTCAATGGGGGAGAGGTTAACAGGGACGATCAGCTGGATCCATTCCTGAATGCCGAATGCAATGTCTCTCCACAAGATATCGATACTTACATTACTACTCGGGATGACTTACTACCACCAATTAGATCAGGTCTCCGTAAACTATTATTACAGTACAGATCTCTCTTCTCCGAGTACCCACGTCGTGTTAATGCGCCTCCATACAAAATTCAACTAAAAGATAACGAACCAGTTGTGGGACCTTGCTATTCTGTCCCACAAGCAATGCAACCCGAGTTTGAGGCCGAATTAAATAAATGGTTACGGTTAGGAATTGCTATAGAACAGATGTCCCCATACAGAAATCCTATTCATGTTGTCAGAAAGGCCTCTGGGGGCGTACGTCCCGTTTTGGACCTCAGGGCTACCAACTCTAAAATTATTTCCCCTCAAGCACAGGTTGAACCAATAGACGATTTATTACATCGTGTTTCACAAGCCACTTGGTTCTCATCTTTTGATGCATCTAGTGCCTATTATGGGATCAGTTTACACAAAGAATCATATCAATGTACTAGCTTTGTGTATAAAGGAAGGCAATATTGCCTTACCGTTTTGCCACAGGGATTGAAGAGCAGTCCTGCTGTTTTTCAATCCGTTATGACTAATTTTTTCAACGACTCAACTCGTTCTTTTGTAGTTTTATACCTTGATGATGTTATGGTAAAATCGGCCACGGAAGAAGAACACTTATCTCATTTAGAAAGAACCTTTGAAATTTTCAAGCAGGCAAATTTTTCCTTAAATTTTCAAAAATGTAAGTTCTTCGCACGGGAGATAAAATTTTTAGGTCATATCATTAGTGGCAAAACGATAAGAGTCGACCCTAAATTAAACGAACCCATTCGTTGTTTTCCGGTTCCGAAATCAAAGAAGGCATTACAAAAGTTCCTAGGCCTCATAGGTTGGAGGAGAAAGTTCGTACCAAACTTTTCTGGACTTACCGCTAAATTATATCAACTACTAAAAAAGGATCAAAAATTCACATGGAACGATGAAACATTGGAAACTTTCCATAAGTTAAAAGAGCTTATTAGCAATCCGCCTGCTCTAAGTCAGCCAGATTTCTCCCTGCCATTTCACATACACAGTGATGCGTGTATGGAAAATCTGGCTGGCTATCTTGCACAATATCCAGCAGGTCAAGAAGATCCTAATGTCATCGGATATGCTAGTCGACGGGTAAAGCCTTACGAGTTGTCTCTGTCGATCTCTCAGTTAGAACTTCTGTCCGCTCTATTGCTATATGAACACTACAAAAAAAAAAAAAAGTATCGGAACTCACAATTTTCGAAATTTAAAGATTTTCAATTGTACAGAAGATAAACGTAGTGAATTACTCGCGCAATACCCCAAGTAGATATAATATACTGTCCTAATGTGACTGGTAACGTTTGAATGGGATGAATGAGTGTGTTAACTTAACAAGCATCAGTAGTTAGTATTCCCAATTAGCAAAATTTTGTTATTCTAACAAAATTTTGTTAATGGGCCGGGGAAAACTGTAATGTACCATTACAGTTGAAAGTAATGGCAATTTTTTTAACGCACCCTGTACCTAGTAATTTTTTTTATATTCAATTTCGGTTTAGTTACACAATTTATTTACTCTCTTTACTTCGAATTAAATATAATGAATCGAAAGGTTTAATTAGTAACCATATTCCCACTGAATAATATATTTTATTTATATTTTGATTAAGTGTAAATCCCATTTTCGGATATATAAGTTGAATAGTTACAAGGTTTACCATTCTGACGTCATACCGAAACATAGTTCCGTCATTGGATGTAAATTTTCTTAATTTCAGACCAATGTAGAATTTAGTCAGGTACCTAATCTTTCCCTCACCCCCCTCTCATTAGTCCATAGTCACTTTCAGATCCGGTTATATCTGGATTTGCCAAATTTCTATTTGTTTTGTAATTTCCGCGGCTAAAGTTTTCGTTCTGATTGGAGGAATTCTCCTACCTCTGGCTTTTTCGGCGCAATGTTATCAGAATAATCGAAGACACTTTACGAGGAGCAGCCCGTGATTTCTTCTTCTACATATCTGCGGTAAAAGGATGGAAATTCTAACTATCTCAAGGTAATATCCAGTTAATTTCATTGATAAACGCCGTATAATGATTTAGGAGCTGACAAACTTACATTTTTCGTGAAGTGAACTGTAAAAAATAAAGGAGAAATGGGAACCAGCTTTACAGACGCCATATTGCTCGTTATCCAAGCCAAAGAATAGACAATATAGGAAAGTGATTTTTGATCTGTTAAAACTCAGTTAGGGATTAGGGACAATACGACCTGGTTTCGTACATATATTATAGTGTGTATAGTAAATGTGATTTTTTTTATTAGTCAGTAAGTGCATGTACACAGTAGGTTTCATAGTTGCAATGTTAACTTTCGGAATGGCAGCTTAAGTTAGCTTAAAAGGGCTCCTATCCCCTTTTCCAAATTGAACCAGTTCTAGCGGGGGATGGGTTAGTTATTGTTTGTTTTATGGCCTTTTCCCCTCTCAGGGGAAGGGTCCCTCAATAAACCTCGTTAAGGTGCCCCCAGGGCATCAATCTTTGGCAATCATCATGTAAATAATTGGTCAGGTCAATTGGACCTAGGGTTACTTTTCTCATTTTGCCCCCCTTTAAGTTTAATAGAGCCGACTGTATATACCGACGAGGGAGTAATGTATTTTAAATCTAATATGTTAGGTTACTTTCTTCAACATGCATGTAATTAAATGGTGCATGTTTGGTTTAGTTAGTTGTCTTTATGTATAGTACTAACAGTGGTGTATGTAGTTAGTAGTTTTGTGTGAGTGTGTGAATTTTCGGTTAGGACAGTGTATAAATATGCGTTAATTTAGTACCATTTTTCTAACATAAATAAACCAGAGTAAATATTAAATTTCTGATTAATGAGTACAAGTATATATTTCAGTACACGGTAAATTATGCCTCCACTACAGCGCCATTGCGTCAGGTTTCGCTAATCAGTTGTTTGTTGACATTACGACATCGCATAACTTAGTGATCTAGATTGTTTGATTCTGGCCATTTATTCTCAAATTACTTCCCGTGGACATGGTTTTCGGTTCAGATGAGTATACATTCATATAAGATAGCATGAGATCTTACTATTTGGAAAATTACAGCTTGCTATGTCGTTTAGAACCCGAAATATCCATTAAAATAAAGAATGCCTATTTTCTTAATAGAAGTAAAGCCCATATGCTGTTACTGTTTGTTTCAAAATGTAGTATTAAATTCTCTTTTCCCGTGGCTGTAGAAAATTCCATTGTTGCTTTAGTTTTATCAGCAAATCAGAAATAGATTAATCGTTGACAATTTAACTTTCAGTAAATGCACATATGATTTTTTTTTTTTAAAACTGCGAAGTAAATACAATTTGGGTGTTTCGAAACAAGGAGTACGTGGTTCGATGAATGTTATTGTGTAGTAGTTTGAGCGTGATAGATTGTGATAATTATATATTTATTAGTGTGTAATATAAATATGTGTATGGCCTGCGTGTAAAATGTATGAAATAGGGTGTCGGTAAAATATTACTTCGCGCGAAAATTAGTAGATAATGAATGAATGTAATGATATATTAATAATATGATATAAAATATGAATGAGATGATGACACCTATATTTAAATGGATAGGCCTAGTGTATGTTATATAGTGAAAATATGAATACGTTTACTATAAAAAAAAATCTCTCGCGTTTTGACTTCTACACCAGTACATTCATCCAACCGAGTTTGCTACTTGGATAGTAAATTGTAGTTGGGAATTGTGTGTTACTTCGTATTTAAGTACCTCATAATAATAGCCCCAGATTTTAAGCCTTTCAATAGATAGGGTAGCATCACGTGGGAATTACTTCTAAAGGTTGACAGAAATGATAATTAAGAAAAATAACTGCTATTTCCTGTGATCATCGAAAAGTACAGGTTTCGGTCATTTGTACCTTTAACATTCATAGCCTCTCCGAGATTTTTTTTTCGTTGCTTACCTTATTTATTTATTGTGCAGTGTTCATATAACTCAGTTCGGACTATCCGATTAAATCAACTGCTACTAAATTAATATTTATGTCATTAGCGTACCCGGACGTCGACCCCTAGTCCCCTTAAGTATTTTCATGTCTGTTCTTAGTTTAATTAGATGAGGGAAATTAACGACGTCCCAGACTGTGGCATGTCTGCGCAGGGTAGCCATCGGTGATGTTTGGTTATTGAAATCACCGATCCAAAATTCAGTTTATTTAATTTTTTTTATTTTGGCAAACTCTAATTAGGGATATCTTAGCTATTACTCTAATTTCATTACTATTCTGGAATCTTCTAGTTTCCAAGAGGTCGGATGATTTTTTTCTTTTGAAATTCTAAATTAACGCCGTCTCTAACCTTCCGGAGGATTTTCGAAACCCTGCTGGTTTGGGCCGGATACGGGGATCGGATTTCAATCTTACAACCAAACTCTTGTGGGATTGGGATCTGATGGACACAGAACTTGCATCCTTGGCAGCAGGGCGCTCCTTGAGTCTACGTATTTGAGTAGACCACCCTTTTGGCATGTTAAGAATATTTTGGCTATGGATTTTGTTGAGAGCGAAATTCGACTTTTATCTTTGTAGCGTTAGTTATTTCCCACTTAAGTCTTTGGCGCCCCTATTCTTCGTCTTCCTTCTTCTCTATCTCTCTCTCTGTCTTCATTACTTCGAGATTTTTTTTTCAAATTTTTCAACCTCCCCCCCCCGGTTTCTGAAACTCATGAAAACGTACAATATTCATATCACTTATTTCGATCGTATGTACTAACTGAGACATCGAGGGATGCAATTCGTGGAGGTATTGCAGCACAACTCAGGACCATTTTCGCGATATTCAATCCACCACGGGAGAAACTGACGAGAAGGTACACTATGCTTTCAGATTCCTGAAAACATTTGTTATTCATTGATCGTACAAATTATATCCATTGATTACTGATTTCTGGTTTTTCTTTCTATTGATTGGTCATATAGTGTGTATGTATTAATAGTTTGGGCCCACTAGTTTCGAATAACATTGATTTTTTTTCCTGTATATACATCTATATATATGTACTTACATAGTTTTAAAAGTTACGTGCCTGCTCTATTTGTTGTATTTCCACCTCTTATGTCAACTTACTAAATAACACCAACTATTTCTTTATACGCGGATCTTTAGTGAATTGAGAATGATTATCGATTATCGGGTTTACATATAAAGTACAATATTGCAACCTTATGATGGAAAAAAGTGAATTTTGATAGTCAGGGTTTTGTTTTGTTTTTGAGCCAATAAAATATGAATACTTGTCGAATATAAAAAGGTTATGTAGATATTAAATGTCGACGAAATACTACGATGGATATTAAAATGAAATTTATTATATTGAGTAATATGAATATATATATATATGTGAGTATGTATGTAGAGGGCTCGGTATTTACCCTGGTTGTTTTAGGTTGCCATAGATTTTTGACACCCGACATTTACCAACTATTTGTGATATATAGTATTACCGCGTAAATTGTAATAAATGACATTTTGTTGAGTTGTTATTGATGTTTGTGACTATTAAAGTTGAATATCATGTTAAATACGGCATGTAAATAAAACAAGTAGCAGGTCGTAAGAAAAGTAAAAATAACCCTAATCCTTATCCAAATTTATTTGCGGGATCATAGTGAAATCAGTAAGCTACGAAACAGTGTGCCCCTCCAACGAATCTTTCTATCAGTAAACTATGAAACAAATCCTTCCCCTACGATCGGAAACCTAACTATTCAGTGACTAGAATCTTCGACTACACGATCTATACTAGAAAAAAAGAAAATAGTGATCTTAAATTCAACGAACTGAAATTAGGTTAATAATTTAGTAATGTGAATACCGGAATATGGAAATATGTTCCCAATGTCTGTGACTGGATTCGATAATTTTTCTTTAATCTTGATAAACTTTGAAATTTTATATCAAGTGCGTCAAGTGACGAAATGAGAAATATAAATATATATGTGATATGAAGCAACTATTTGTCTATAGTTAAAACAAAAAACGATTAAATACTCTCATGGACACAAATCACAGTGCGTAAAGAGAGTTGAAAAAAGGAGTTATTATCGACGTGAGAACAAAGACTCATAAAATTGTCGAAATGTCTCCTCTTGGGACAGAGACTCAATAAAATGCTACTACAGTGTTTTTTTTTTAAGAATGATTAACCAATTATATTTTTTTTCTTTCTTTTTTCCGCAATGATATGTATTCATTGCACTGAATCTTAAATATATTGACCTTTGAATTTTTTTTTCTTTATTTTTGTGTTTCGTCTTTTGTCGAATTCTTTTCTATGTAATCCAACTTCAATATATCTAGAAAGAGAAATGTGTTATTTGATCTTGTTGAAAGTAGCGGATTTCTGTGCATGCTTATGAAACATTCTTTTCATGTATTAAATTTTTCCTGTTATGTCAAGCTAAGTTTTCTTTTATTGAAATGTAATAAATGTCTATAGAAATGTAGTTAGGTTAGTTTAATTCAACTAAATACAACCTGAAGTATACATTGTCCTGTATGAATGTGTGTGTGAGTGAAATGTAGGTTTAGTATTAAGTGCACAAATTATTTTGACATATATGTGTGACTTATTATAATTAATGGTAGTTGGTAATTAAAGTCATTGAATGTCAATACTAACTTAATTTAAGTTGGCTCTATGAAGGAAGTAAAAAGGACTGAAGTAGCCCGAACGAATGATCAGCATGGGAGAACTGTGAAAGTCAAAATCTTCGACAAATATGTGATACTCTGATTTTTTTTTCTCTGTGGTCGATTCTAACATGCCATCAACTTCGTCGTTCGTTTTTCAAATATTAGATATTAGTCTAGAACTTCTGGAAATATTGAATAAACGGTAAAATTAAACTTTCTCATCTATCTCAGAGCTAGTTTGGGATAATTCGGTAGTTGGGGTCAAATGGATCTAGATCGGGGATGTATGGGTTAACATGTGTCTACCTTTGATCACCTTAATACCAAATATTCACCCAATAGCTATTGGAAATGATCCCAATTCGATAATTATTCACTTTCCCTTTACCATATTTCTCAAAATATCCAGTAACAGTTTCCTCTTTATCACCTTCTTACTTTACCTCTTTCCTCTTCTATCTTCCTTTTCCTTTCTTCATCTTCTTCTTCTATTTTTAAATAAAACTGAAAAGGGGGTCGTGACTGGGGATTCTATATGTAATAAACACGGTCATGTATTTATTTTATTTTATTTTCTTCAGAAGTCCGATAAAAAGTTTTCTCATTTTGATCTAACCTAGTATGTTCGAAATTAAGAAATGGATATTATAGTCCAATATAATTAGACATAAGCTGATAGCTTCATGAACATCCCCACCAGGGGTGAAGTGTTCCCACTCACGACTTATTCCGTGCATCACATTTGTTGCAGATTTTTTTTTCCTCAATCAGTTTTAGATTGACGAGCGGTGACGGAATTCGTTGTTATGGAAACGGTGGTTTCTATGGCAACGGGCCCCCTTTTTTTTCATGGTAAAAAAAATCGTGGGTAAATCGAACATTTGAACCTCCTGTTTGAATAATTCGAAGTATTTACAGTGGAAAAATTTGCAGTGTTCGACAAATTTCAACTGTTTTTTTTTATTATTATTATTTATCTGTTATCTTATCCAGAAGCGACCATTCGAAAGAGAAATTTTGTTGATACCACCTCAGCTGGACTCCCTCCCGTTATAGAAAATCCGGCAGAAGATGGTTGGTACGCATCTCTCCACCTCCTCAATAACCTGGAAGTGTCCATCCCTTCTGTAGAAATGTTAATGACCTTGAACCCTGTCCTCCACTAGCAAATGACTTGCAAGAACGACATATTTGTGCAATTCTTTTTAACTGAACTAAAACAGTGACAAAAAGGTAAGCAGATTCGTTTGTGATCTATTGGCGTGCATTATGCACAATGTCGAATCGTGGCGCCTATTCTAATTCCTTACGGAAATGTGTTGCTTTATAGGTAAGGTGCATTGCATGTTAATTAGTTTTCCATTTACAGTACAGTTATTTTGTTCCCTTGATTTTACTTTAAAATGAGAGTTTTTGGTTAATTCGAATTTTGGATAATTCGAATTTTTTTCTTGTACCCTTGGACTTCGAGTTAAAGAGACTCCGCTGTACAATGAATCACTTTCTTGAAATATTTAGTGTTCGTAAGTAGTTAAGTGCTTAACACGCTTCCATTCAGTATGTACTCCCTACTATAACGCTCGATATGGAGATGCAGAATGATGGTCACTGTACCACCAGAGACAAGGGCAACCATCTTGATGATGCAGATGCGGGAGAATGTCGTGTCATTCGGAGCATCGTATAAATTTGCCCTGCACGACCAGATGACAGGGACCCTAGTCTCTTCGCAACAAACTTGCATTCGTGTGGCAGTTGCCCAGATGTAGCTGTCTGATCTGCCACAGTTATGTGGAAAAAAGTAGGTTCTCCCGGTCAGCGGTCATTGAGATCTTGCACATAATTTTATTTGTCTTCCTAGAGCCATTGATTCCATATTCCTATTATTATTGGTGAATTTCGTCCATTGGACACAGCTGTCAGAATAATAATCTGTAGTCGCCATATTACACAATCCTTCCTCAGTCCAAGTTGAAAATCTGTTGGAATTGGCACCGTGTTTGTTAAAGATGCATTGTTCGCCCGTCCCATCGGACACACGTCACGCCAATACTCAACCACTACTGAAGCATGTCTCGCTAGCTTGCTTCCGGCTACTGTTTCCAAAGGGCGTGGCCGACCCATATGGTGCGTCGCGAAGCTGCAGTGGTAATTATTTTACTGTACTTTCCTCCATCTGATACACATTTTTGCAAATGCGGAGTCAGTCTGATGGTTTCTTCTTCGCCTTACAATTTCCTTTATCCAGATCTACTTCTGTGTGTCACCACGTGTGCATATATCGTGTAACCTTCTAGTGAAACAACAGTTCCGGAATACCAGCTGTTATGGTGTATTTCTTTCTCTCCAAAAGGTTATCCAAGCACCCATATCGTTCGTGACCCTGACATTTACCAAGGCTACAGTGAAAGAATATGGCTTCGAGGAGATTCAGTTTCCATCCACCTTGCAGCTCAAATTCAGCACTGCAGCCTTGGCAATAATAGACGTGTAGATTAGAACATTGTCATGTAGTATGCGAGGTCAATGCACGGCGATTCAGATAATTACCTCCAACGAATTGACGCATCTATGCAGCTGAAACTAATGCATTAGTTCTTCCATATTACCATTAACGTCTTATTACCACTAGCGCGATATATTCAGTATCAAGCTGGAAATTTTTGGAAATACCCTTGTACGTAACTGTAGTATACATTTAAATACAGTATTATAAGTGTAAGTAAAAATTTTGATGAATTTCTTAGAATATTGCAAAATATAACAGCGTATGCAGTCATAATGATTTTGACAGGAACCTAGTTTGGGGCTTAGTATAAAGACTACTTAAGGTTAAGTGCGGCAACATTTTTTTGGGGTTTTTCAACATTACAAATATTTCATTAATAGAATTTCGGATCCCTGTATGCAAAAATCTCATATTGGAATACTTTAATGTTAATTACGTATCATAGTTTACTGAATTTTATTTTCCATCAAATGCAAATTCAACATCTATCTATTTTTCTCCTGCTTATTCGAACTGATTTCTATCAATTTTCTTTTCCTTTTTTCAATAAATTTGTTACGGGGGACTTCTTGCTTGTAACAAATAAGATACAAATTAATGTTTGGTTTGGTGGGGGTTTTGATTTGGGTGTTTCTCCCTTTGGACAACGGAGAAACTATCAATGTTCACACCTGGCGTAACTTGAAAAGTGCCTGGACCAAGACACTCCCAGTATATTTCGATTTCAACCGAAAGCTTGGTTTACCTCAAGTATCAGAAATCACAAATTGTATTGGATTCTGTGATAGAACCGGCGTCCATGATGTACCGTCGAGGCCCAGAAATTGTAGAACGTGTTAAGGGGATCTTCTACCATCTCCGCTTAGGTTTCTAACTCTCCATTTGATAACATGTAAAATTTAATATGGTAATTTCTAACAAAGTATTGCAGGTAATAACTTGAAATTTTTAATACAAATACACAAGACCCATATAAATCCAACCACGGTCTCCAATTTACGTTACATGCGTTAGATTAATTGCAATATATTCTTCAGTAAGTTTGGCAACAGAGAATAAAAAGTATGCTGCAGAGGGGAGAGGGCTGACCATCTGTTTGCTTGTTAGCTGCTTTTAAAAGGACGCTCTTACCAGAAAAATCACGTTGTGATTCTCACTTCTCAGTGGTTAGAATGGTCTGGACTGGAAGAGCCCAAAACCTCTTCTTTCTTCCTTTCACGGTTTGTTTGTTTCTTCCACCCCCTGCTGTCACAAGAAGACAACTTGTTTCGGAAAGCACTTTGAATTAGTAGCGAAAAGCCAAACTGAATGACACCACGGACGGATTAAAGGGAGGAGCGGTCACTCCCTCCGAGAACATTTGAATACTTTGAATAATCGGAGTAAGAAACTAGAAATTGCGTAATCTAATAAGAAAAGTTTGTTGAAGTATACAAATCAAGACGCATTTTAAGTGTCACAGCATTGTACTCTCATCCGCTCCCCTCCCAATTCCCTTCTGAAGAAGTTCTCTTTTGTTTCTCTGTTCCATATTAGCCTTTACACTTACACTTTCATTATCCAGTATTGATTTTTACTATACCATCTGCACAGAAGGCGAATAAGGTTTACGAGTCCTTCCTGCCCCCTTTTTTAAAAATTGCTAATTATAATAAAATTTATGGAAAACATTTCATCTCAACGATAAAGACTTATACACATTCATTATTGCAATTTTAAAATAAACTCGCCGCCTGTCGCGTATGCTAGCGATCTAATATATACGAATAGATGAAAAGTTAGTTTGAAGCGTATTGTTTTTCTGTAATTAAGTCCGAATTCATATTTGTTTCTATTGTTGCATCGACAAAAGTGAGTGCTAAATCGATTTAGGCTCGTTGGTCTTTGCGAGCTCCCTCAAGATGCAAGGCCGTGGGCAGTCGCCCACCACTTGAAACGCCTCTGCACTAGAGGTCTGCACGTGCTCGGGCCTACAAAGAATGTATTACTTCGGGCCCGGGAGGGGTTCGGGCAGTAGCGTCATCTCAGATTTGGCTTGGGGGGCCAAGACCCCTTGATATATGTAAAATTTCGCGTTTTTCACTGATTTACTACTATGCTATTGATAAAATTATATAAATCTCAAACTCGGGAGGGGGGAAAATGCCTCTCCCTGTCCTCCTAAATGACGCCCCTGGGTTCGGGCTGTGAATTTTTAAATATACAACCATATTTCTCGGACTTTTTCGGGCCTAACTTTGTAAATATAGTGTAAAACGATACAAATTGCACCGTTCTTTCTGGAGGACTTTTAAAACACAACTGCAAAATCAAACCTCGAATTGCTGTAAATAAAAATACAATTTTGCATTAATAATTAAGTTTCTGCAATTCGGGCTTATTTCGGGCTCATTTGATTATCACAGAGCTCAGTCCGGGCTAGGGCCTAAATGCTAAGACATATTTTGGACTCGGGTCGGGCCTCACATTGTAAATTCACAGGCCGGGCCCGGGCTGAAAATTCCGGCCCGTGCAGACCTCTGCTCTGCACCCGCACACATTCCTTCCTAGTCCAGAAAATATCCTCCCCTCCGCATCGTCAATAATGGTAAATTTGTTCCTCGTATATTTGCTTATTATTGTAAGAGAAGTTCAAACCAGAACTCTAAAATTTGTTCGTTCTCTGGGGTAATGTGAGTAATGCAAATTAAGAAAGATATGAGTAATATACAAATGTCAGAAAAAACTTGATATCAATTTGAATAACCTTTTACGTAATGTTTATTTTAGAAATAATAAACTTATGCAAGTATATCGAGGCATCTGAAATTTAATGTTAAATAGTGGCGAGTGAGCCAGAAGGGGCGTGCACTATTCAGTTAGTCAAAGAACTCATATATGTAGCTTGAAAACTAATACTATTTAAACCAATATTGAATTAGACAAATTTGATCACTCTGGCCACAGAAAAGGCGTCACCTTCTATGGCCCACCCATCGCATGATGGGAATGAAAGACAGAGGGGAAAAAAGGCAAATTTGTAAAAAGTAGGATAACCATAATTGGAAATAGTGTGTGTATTTTTTAAGGAGGAAACCCAGAAGTACATTCTCGATATAATAATAATAATAATAATAATAATAATAATAATAATAATAATAATAATAATAATAATAATAATAATAATAATAATCTTTCTCACTTCAATCATAGGTTGATGTGCAAGAAGGAAATTTTAAAACTTTTCTCTCCCCTGGGAGAGCTGTTTTATAATTTGATAAGGTCTCTTCTTCGTAACTGCATCTATCCCTGACCGGGCCGCGGTGGGTCAGTGGTAGAGCGTTCACCTCTAATGCATGGCGTCCTTAGTTCGATCTCAGCTCGCACCAAGTGAACTTTGTGGAGGACAAACACCATGTGTGGGGGTTTTCTCGGGGTTCTCCCGTTTCCTTCCACTTTCTGCATTCCAGCATTTCCTTCTTTTCACAACATCACTAGCTCCTTTAACCTACCAGGCATAACTGTGGGACGTAAAACTTATAGATTCTTCTATCCTTGATCTTCCACTTCCTGGTTTTTCTTCTGCCTTTTCCCCTATCAACATGGTGATCCAATCGGAGTGCCGAATAAGATGTCCAAGCATGCTGTTTCTTTTTTTTTTTTTTCCTATTATCTTCATGATCTGTCGTCCTTCATTAGCTTCCTTTAGTACGTCTTCATTCCTTTTCCTTATACAGTATTATTATTATTACACAACCACACAAAATAAATAAAAGTTCTGTGCACTGGACCCCAGGGTATTGATTCGATGTATTTTGGTACCCAGAACCCAAATTTCGAAACTCCAGGACGATTGACCGAGTCAACTTTGTTTTATGGGCGAAGAACGTAAGTGCTGTTTTACGTTTGCTTATGTTTATCGCCCATTTGAAAAAAATATCACGGTCAATCGTCCTGGGGTTTCGAAATTTGGATTCTGGGTACCAAAATATTTTGAATCCATACCCTGGGGTCTGGTGCACAGAACTTTTATTCTTTTTGTGTAGCTGTGTTATTATTATTATTATTATTATTATTATTATTATTATTATTATTATTATTATTATTATTATTATTATTATTATTATTATTATTATTATTATTATCCATGCGTACATTTTCTCGAAAATATCCTCCCCCTAAGAGATGATCAACAATTCATTCCTGAATAGTACTCAGCTTCTTTTCTTACTAATGACTATTTAGGAGTTTTTCCTTAGCTGAATCTCGTTATATTGTGTCTCCATTGTACGTGGAATAGGATTCGATTGCCAGTATAAGCTCACAACTTCCGAAGTTGAGTCAACATCGTGAAAGAAATGGAGAACTATCCGAATAAAGTGGTAGCGATCTCTGGCCAAGAAAGACGAAAGGATTGTTTGATGTCATTGCACTGATCACGATCTTCTAGGTTGTGAATGTTTACCAGCTGGCATGTCCAGGCCCCTATGGGCTGTATTGCTGAGTTTAGATTTTAGACTAATAAACAGCTGTCTTTAGAAAATAACCTTGTAACACAAAATATGATAGTCATGAGTTCCGAACCATAGTGTCAAGTGGTATAAATCTCACTTGGGTGGTAAAATTTGTTATTAGACATTCGTGGAAATCAACTGCTCTGTTAAAATATTTCAGTTTTCTAACATTGTTATGCCTAATTATTATTAAGCATTAATAATTAATTATTATTAAGAAGAAGCTGAAAATCGAGAAACATGGAAGAAATATTTCAAGGTCCAAACTGAAAATTAAGAAGAAACGAAAAAAATCTCATCAGTCCCAGGACCGGCCAAAAGGCAGAATACTTAATAATAATAATAATAATAATAATAAGAAGAATTTTAAAATTTCGTTCTTGATTATAAGAATACATTATACATTATAAAAGTCGTATACAAAGAAATGTATACATCCTAGAAATAGTATATAGGCCTACATATCAACGAAATACCTTACTACTGACAAACAACATTTGTACTGTGTATACCTTTATATTAATTCTATAGACTGTCACGTCTTTTAATCACGTGGCTCCCCAGCTTGCCTCACAACGATGAGCAAACGCCAATGATTTGAGTATTCTAGTAGGGAATCGAACCTAGAATCACGCGAACAGGAGTCAAAAGTTCTAACCACAAGACTATGGAACCCCTTAGTATGACGTTATGCTTGAAATTCAAATGATTCTACCAAAAACCATTATCAACGAAATAGTTTATTACATCTCTAACACATTACATTTATACTGTGCATACATCTATATTAATTACATTATGAAAAGGAGTAGAATGACTATATGCCTGAAATTAAAATGATCCTACAAAAAGCATATTTTTCAACGAAATACCTTCCTATTGTCATGTATACGGGTAATTTTATTCGTGGGTGGAAGGAGGAGTCGCCCGAAGTAAGGAAGAAATACAATACTCTCCTATCTGATAATTGAAATCTATATATATAAAAGAGAACGCACAAAATCCTTTGTCCGCTCATCACGCTAATACGGCTGAACCGATTTCTTTCATTTTTGGGGGGTTGTTAGGATTTGGACCCTAGATGGTTTTTATCATATCACTTTAATTTTCAATTACCAGTGTCTTGAGATAATTGACCAATCAGGTGTCAATACGTACAAAAAATCCTTTGTGCGCTCATCACGCTAATACGGCTGAACCGATTTCTTTCATTTTTGGGGGGTTGTTAGGATGTGGACCCTAGATGGTTTTTATCATATCACTTTAATTTTCAATTACCAGTGTCTTGAGATAATTGACCATTCAGGTGTCCATACGTACAAATCCTTTGTTATTAGTTCATCATAGGTATAAAAATAAACGTATTTATATGCAACCCGCATGACCCTGTGACTCGGCGGGTTAACATAACTGACAGGCGCTATAAATCACTTGAAAGCGAAAAAGTAAAAATTATCTAAGTAACAAAGTTTATTGCGTTCCGGGATGACCGCAGCGAAGCGGGGCGGGTTGGGGTGACCGCAGCGAAGCGGGGCGGGTTAACATAAATGACAGGCGATATAATGTTAACATTAGTGCAATCTTCTATGGTTTTTATCATATCACTTGAAAGCGAAAAAGTAAAAATTATCTAAGTAACAAAGTTTATTGCGTTCCGGGGTGACCGCAGCGAAGCGGGGTGAACGCTGCTAGTCATGAATAAATTTTATTATTATTATTCTTTCTGTATATGTTCATTTTCGAGTTAATCATTCCAGATCGGACTCCCGAAGAAAAAAAAACTATCGAAACAACTTATTGACCGTGCTGATAGCGACTACTCCCCGTCACGACACCGTTTTTCAGTTTTGTTAGTGTTAGGAAAAAGAAGAGTGAGAAAGAAGAGTAGCAGAGGGAAGCAGAGAAGAAAAGAAAAAGAGAAAGAATGAAGAAAGATAAAGGATTGGAGGAGAAAGGATTACTGGATAATTCAGGAAATATAGTAATGAACTTGAATGGTTATTAACGCAGGATCAATTCCGAAGTGATCCGGAAATAGACACATGTCCATAAATACGAGCCTGATCTGGGTCCAGGCGACTGCACAAGAGGGAGTTGCCCAAACCCAGCCCAAGCTAGGTAAAAATGGAATTTAATTGGTTGTAAGGTAATCCTGAATGGTAAATATTAACTATCCAGTCTCTGAACTCCATACTCTGAGATCGACCACACATATGAATTAGCTTGGCGAGACTTCTTTTTTGGAAGGAGAGAGTACCAAATTCTTTTCCTCTTTGATTCCTTCATTTTGTCATACTTCTTGCAACACAGATATTATAGCACAACGACAGTAGACTTTCCAGTAAGTGCACTTTGCAGTTCGTTTCAAGACTATTCTAAAACTCAAGGGTCACAAAATCACCCTCCCCTCTTTCCCTTTTCGAAGGGATCTTTCGGGGGGAAAGGTGAAAAGTGTGGAAACAATTGGATACAATTACTAAGAACATTTTCCTTCTTCCTTCACAAGTCTCTTGTTTATGGTCATTTCGTCTTGTGTGATAAGGCGGACTTCAGAACACAAAATTGCAACGCTTCAGATTCCCTACCCAAATTGTCACGCGGTTCGTATGTCAGTCTTCGAGTTTCTTCAAAGAATGTTACATTATCTGCTATGAGATCTGCAAACGATCTCCATTGTATAACTGCTATTTCGATAGAGGCAGTGGACAAAACTGAGGACAAAGCTGCCCAAAACAAGTTTTTGACAAAAAAAAAAAAAAGGAAGAAACAGAGACAACATTTGTTTTTAGCCAGAAGCGCTCATAAATCACTACCACGTGACGCGAAGACTATTAGGGCTAGAGGTTCAGCAGAGAGCTCTCAATTCCTGGAGAAATTCTATCCTCTACGTTGCCAAGTGTAAACGGAAGTATACATTATAATTAATCTAAATTGATCTGGGGCATTAAATCAAAAACAGAAACCATGAACATATAGGTATTGCTGTTGGAAAATATCATGGAAAATTTTGAGACGGTAAGTGCAATATCTTGTTAAATATTCACATAGAAATATCTACGTGTTATCTTATAGGGATCCTGAAACACTTGCAAGTGGGTAGACATCCCCTTAAGATTAATCAGAAATTTTGGCTTACGAGAGTTGGGCGATTGTTACGCGAGTATTGGAGGAGTGCACCTTCATGTAGCATGTACTTCAACCTAAGAAAGAAATTACTTCCTCTTCTGCATAACAAGTCAAAGATTTTGGCAGAAATTAAATTTAAATCGTCGATTAAATAGGTTTATTAGTAAAACGCTCAAAATTAAAAGTATAAGAATTATAAAAATGGACTGACAATAAAACTACTTTGGCTACGGTCAAGAATAATATTACGAAATTCAAAGTCCTATTTTAATTACAGTTATTTAACGTATAACCATTATAATGGTCATGAGTTCCCATGAACATGCCAAAATAATCACAGAAACAGCTGTTTAGCCTTTCCATTGATCTGAAGCATTAAGAAAATTTAGAAAAATGTTAAAAATCATCGTGGACTGTTTAAGTTCCCGATAGTCTAGTATTGATGAGAATTACCTTGAATTGAGATAAGTCGATCACGATTTAGTGTAATTCTCCTTGGGAAGGCTTGCTAGTCGTGTAAAACGTAAGTTTTCATGGAAGCTGCAAAAATTTAAATAAATCTCCAAATGGCCCAAATTTGCTAGCTACAATGGGAAAATTACACGCTGTTTGAGCGCTTTTAATATTGGTGCTAATAGATCTAATTCAGTCTTTCAACAAGGGACGAGTACGTTTCAGCTCGTTCCGAGATTATCTCACTTAAAAATAATGAAAATTTACAGAAGTTGTTAACATTCTTAAATTCTCGGGTTTTCCAGAAATATAATTAAAATCACATATTACGCTGAACTGCGGTTAGAACCTGTCATTTAGCTAGTTTTCCATATTATGACTCGTTTACTTCAGCATTATAGTCCAGAAGGTATAACACCGTTGACTTCCCGCGCTTGAACCTGCTCGTCACTGGGGGTGTGGTAAAAGGGTAGCCAATTACCACCCACCGTTTATTGCACTCATCGGGCGACGAGTAACGAAGCTGACCACTCCTCATAAGCGTCACTACAACTTTTCGCGGGAAGCCAACGACGTTATACCTTCCGCACTGGGTGAACACAGAAACAGTCAGGGCCGCAACTAGGGGGGGGGCAGAGGGGGCACGTGCCCCGGGCGCGTGGTTGGAGGGGGCGCCGGAAAGAAGATATATCAATTGTTTTAAAAATCGCACCCTTCCCCTTGAGGAACTTATTCTAGAGGTTAAAAGAAATCAAAAGTTTACTTGGCCTTTTCCATGGGACCTCTTTTCGTTGATTATATATATATATATATATATATATATATATATATATATATAGAGAGAGAGAGAGAGAGAGAGAGAGAGTGAGTCTCATCTAAATAGGTGTAATGTCATACATTAAAAACCTAATATTGCATGCATTTGTTCCCTTGGGCGACCACAGAGAATCCGCCCCCCTTTCCTTTTCCTACCACAAGGAGCTGTTTGTTTGTATAATTCCATTGAGAACAGCTCTGAAGTTTAAAACGCTGTTATCAATAGGGGCGGGGGCGAAAAGTTCCCGATTTTTGTTGCTTGCTGGTGGTTGAAGAGTTTAGCTCAGACGCGCCCCCTGTAATGTTACGCAATTGCTGTAATGTTTTTAAAATAGAGGGCAGTTTTGTGGCGGAAAAGATAATTTACACGCCTCGGTGTATTTAATTGTTTCTTGTACGCCTACCAAGAGATTTTGCGAGTGAAGGCTGTATGAAGTTTTATCTATTAGTTTTACTTGAAAGCTTTCCGAGGCATTTTGAATTGTTATCTATGAGTCCAACTTATGCTTTATTATGCTTTATTGTTAATTTTAATCATTGTTTTACATTAATTGTGTATAATGTATAATATTCACTATACATTAAATAATCTAAATATCTTGATCTATTTATTAATATTTTATGAAGCAATTTCTTTCATATTTAATGAACTTTCTAATTAATGCACTGTAAAGAGAGATGCTTTGCTCGAATCAGTTTTTTCTATCACTTGTGTGCACCTTAGAGGTGCATATATACAGAAAGAGAAAGTATACAGAAAGGTGCCCAAAAGGTACGGAAAGTGCTCAAGTTCGAGAGGTACACATAACAATATAGTGTAGAGTTCTTGTGTGCTTCATTGTTGATGGAAAGTTTTCTTCTTTTCTCCACATCAAAGGATTACACCGAAAAATTTACAGAAATAAAAATAATCTTTTCATTGTTGCATTGTTATGTTCTCAATGATTTTGGATCGTAAATATTGGTTTTAAAAACATTTCTCATCAGAATTGGCATTTTGCAAACTCATTGACCATCTGATCAACACTCAAACTATAATGAAAAAACTTTGACGCTTTGGAACACCCGTGACAGATGTAGCCCATGAAACTTTCAAGCAAAATAACAATGAGATCCTTTCGATTTTACGTTTGACCACACCCTAAACACGCAGAATGATAGTTGATAGAAAGGTACACAGACACCCTTTGAGTTATCATCTCGAATTACTTTGCGGCAAGGAAAATAAAAACGCTGGGCTACAATGGTAGCCCGCGCACGTATTGGAGGGTTAAAGTACTTAAAAATCGATATAACTGGTTTCATTAAGAATGTTATTTACAGTTGCAATCCATAAGTGATAGTTTTCGACTAAATCTTGGGGGGGGGGCGCCGAATTGTGTGTTTGCCCCGGGTGACAGAAACCCTAGTTGCGGGCCTGGAAACAGTCCCAGGTTTCAAATTAGTGTAAATTTAATATGCGAAGGAATATTTTGCTGAAATTTTGAACAGTGATACATGAACTCAAAAAGATTTTGTAGCAATAATTGAAATCACAAACACTCGATGTGCGCGCCACCTGTAACGCGGGAAATATCTAGGCGCTAATCTAGCTTCAACCACACGTTGTGAAGCATATCCGGTGTGATGGAGTTGGCAGCATCACTGATGTGTTCTTGGAGATCGTTCAGATTTGCGTGTAGTGGAGGTGCACACACTTTATCCTTCACAAATCCCCACAGAAAGAAGTCGCAAACAGTGAGGTCAGGTAATCTTGGAGGCCCTCCATCCATCGGACTCCAGAGCGCCCTATCCATCGGTTTGGGAGGATCTCGTTTAGAAACCTGCGTACAGCACGATGCCAGTGTGGCGGCGCTCCATCTTGTTGTAGAACGAAGTCGTCTATCTCTGCATTACTAAGTTGCGGAATCAACCAGTTACGTAGCAATGCTAAGTAACTTTCACCTGTAATTGTTTGTTCCTGAAAGAAGAACGGACCGTGCACCCGACGCTCTGATACTGCACAAAAAACATTGATTTTCGGTGAGTCACGTTCCACATTTATAGTTGCATGAGGATTCTGGGTTCCCCATATCCTTACATTGTGTCTATTCACCTTTTCACTTAAGTGAAATGTCGCCTCATCGCTGAAAATGATCTTCGTCAGAAAGTTTTCGTCGTCCTGCACGAAATTTTGCATAGTCTCACAGAACTCACGGCGCTTTACCTTGTCTTGTGTTTATAACTTCTGAACCAACTGCAGTCGGTACGGGTAACACCGCAAACGCTTGCGTAAGATCTTGGTTACTGTTGTTTGTGGCATCTGCAACTCTCTGCTAGCTTACGTGTAGACTTCTGTGAGCTGTGTACGAAGGCTGCTCTTACGCGCTCCACAGTTTCCTCGGAGACTGGACGTCGCCCTGAATGTCCTCTTCTTTGATCACAAATGCACCCCGTCTCAATAAACGTTCTATGCCACTTCACAATGGATTTGTGTGTGGGTGGTCAGCATTAAATTGTCGTTTGAAATCACGCTGCATTCTCACAAAACTGCCTGTTTTTTGCAAATTGTAAAACGCACCAGCTTCGTTGCTGTGGGGTGAACGCCATTTTCGATGTTACTGCCCTCTAGCTGCCCTGGTCAGAACTAGGATTCTGAAAAGATAGATGGGAAAATACTTTGAGTTTACTGAGCTCTGTACAAAATTTCATGTAAATATTCAATTAAATGTTAATTAATGGCACTTTAAAATCAGGTACTGTTTCTGTGCTCACCCTGTATATCTACCTAACACAGTTTGAAGCTATATAGACTTCTATAACGTGCCCAGCTCGGCTGGGTTCAGTTTGTGCTTCCTAACACAACCGACCAATGCGGCCAAAGTTCCCTCTTAAAATCGCTTAACTGGTAAATATTCTTAACTTAGGCAAAATTTACCTCAGAACTCCCATTTTTGGGACGGAGGAGGAGGTTACGTACTTTTTGATTTGTTTCTAATTTGACGACATGGAGGTATATTGATACCTTATTGTCTTTAACCATCGAACGCTAACTTTACTCTCCTTACATGTTTGCTAATGTAACATTCATCGGGCGGATTCTATCACAGAGTTGCTCTCCTAAAACTCTAAGAACTCGTAGCGAGTCCAGATAGTCATTGCGAGGGAGCTCCAGATGTACCCCCTGCTGGGCTACGAACTCGCCTTTATATACTCGGGAAGTAAGGTAGCCATAACTTTGGGCCTGAATCGAAAAGGACGTGATGGGATTCTTGTAACCTTGGAAACGCCCCCTTAGAATGAGATGGAAAAAACACAAGAGAGAGAGAGAGAAAATGTTATTTCCGTGTTGTTTAAATACCAAAAATCTCATCTTTTTATGAATGCCTGCAAAATCCCAATTTTTCATCAACAAAGTTTTATATGAGAAAGCAAAAGTAATTCGTTGAAGAGAACAACAATTTAGCTGAATGTATTAAAGTAAATTTAATGGGGAAGAATATTCTCTATGTCAGGTAATTATCGTTTGCAACAATGTTTTCCTCTCTATATCTGTTAAACATCAGAGATCGCCGTTAAACCAATCTCTTTTTACCTGACATATCCTCTATTTATCCCTTGTATTTCATTCAGTACATCCTAACGAAAAATTCAAAAACCCAGTTTCCGACAAGTCCAAAGTAAGTTTACGGCTTTTTACATCTTCGCTAGTGACTTACTTCGAACTTAGGATACATTTTTCACACACTAGGTATGATCACACATACAGTCGACCAAAAGTTCCTGTTGCGTTCAGCCAACCAACTATAAAGGTAACCAAGAAAGTTGTCGCCTTTTCATCCACCACCTTCGAACATCGATATGTCACCTAAGACGTAAATGGAAAATCAAAAATAGTTCCCATCAGCATCGATGATATTCTGCCAACGTTCTTGAAAGCCATGGATTCTATCGCAATAGAACTTGATGGGCCGTAAAGCGAAAAAGGGTATCAACTCCATTTTGCACCTCTACTACGGATTTGAACTGGCTTCCTCTAAGGTGATTGTCCAAGGAACGAAACAGGTGATAATCGGACGGTGCAATGTCCAAGGAGTATGGTGGATGCAATAGTGTTTCCCATCCAAGGCGTAGAATGGTGTCCCAGGTCATCCTACATAGGTGGGGCTTAGCTTTGTCCTGTAATAGCAGGATCCCTTTGCGATTCCGAAGTGCTGGCTGCAGAGTTTTAAGTTTTTCTTGCACATGGCTCAACTGCTGACAGTACACAGTTGCATTGATGCTCGGGCAGCTGGTAGCAGTTTCCAATTCACGATGCCGCGAACAGGGTGGAGTGAAAAGAGGCCAAAACAATTTTTTTTCGAAATTCGATTTTGGATAGGGGGCAAAAGTTGTATCATATCGTAGTACTTTACCATGCAAAATTTCAGTTCTCTAAAATAATTTTTAGCCGGGCCGCAATGGGCCTTAAGTTTGATATATTTTATAAATGAGTGAAAAGAGCTCAAATTTTTCTTTTTTAAAATTCGAATTCGGATATAGGGCAAAAGTTGCATCATATTGTAGTACTTTACCACCGGAAATTTCAATTCTCTAAAATATTCTTTAGCAGGGGCGCAATGGGCCTTAAGTTTGATAGGTTTTGTAAATAAATGCACGTTTCTTGTTCATTTGTGCAATTATTAGGCAGCTCTTCGCTTGAGGAAAACTGTAATTTGAAGATGTTAAGATTCGTTGTCATTCCAGGTGGATTTTTAAGCTATCAAAGTTCATATTCTATGTTACAGGCTACATCAACCCATAACTCACCACATGGAGGTGGCTGCCGTCGAGTTTCATCCCACTTACCCACCAGTATTAGATTGAATGTTTCATAATTTCATTCACGTCTTCAAGCAAAATAGTGAGACTTTATCTGAAAAGTAATCATGTATTTTCTTAAGTCAAATTTGGAACGAATAAAGAAATCTCTCATGACCCACATACTGACGAAGAACCTTCACTAAGTATTTTCATTAATCTTTCCACTGCTTGAGTATAACATGGAAAGTCAGGGATAGGAAACACTTGTACTTTCTCAAGAACAAATTTCTCGCAATTTATCATCTGTGATATGAGTCAGTATTGGCGGTTCTGTTGTTACACCCATTTTAGTTTATCATTTCTGTGTAATTACTAGCCTCGAAGTTTAATAATGGCACCTGGAAGGAACGAGTTTCACAACGTTTACATTGTTTTCTGGATTGGAGGATTTTATCGGCAGCAATGATTCGCGTAGCTGATCTATAGTCACCAATCATGGCAATAAGAATATTTTCAGAATTCGCATAGAATGCATTTCTGGAAATTACTTTATTGACAAAAGTCTTTTATGGTTCTTGCAAACATCTCGAAAGTCTTATGATCAAGAACAAATGTTTAGCTCCGTATTTGGCAAGAAGTTTGTTTTATGCTGAACCACACTGGTGCATATACTTTTACTACGAACTTTACGAGAGTTTAGAGCTCCTCTGAAGAATTTGGCGTTGATATATATAGACGCGAAAGTCTGCAAGCCATTGTTAACCAGCTAGTATGAGTAAGTTTCCTAGGTTTCTTATCTGCTTGGTTTTTATCACAGCCTCCTCTTACGACAGATTGACATATTCCATACAAATATCTTTGATCAAAACTGAGATGACGCACGTTTAGGCATGTAAAGAGTTCTGAAGAAATCTTTCCGAAGCTGCACACTGGATTCGTCTCACATTCACCAATGATCTAACAATCTCTTTTCTTTGTCCAAGTAACATCAATACCACCGATTACCATTTTTCTACTTATCCTTTGGTCTGATAAAACATACTTTCCGATTCAGGCATTTTGAGTGTCCAGTACAACGACACACTGTGAAATCTAAACACTTGCAAGCTGCTAAATCGAATGGTTTATTGCCCTGCTTCTTCAATTCTTGCAATTTATTTCTTCTTTCATGCTCTCTCTTACTGCCAATTTTATACATATTTTCAGTTTCCTGTGGTAACTTGATCACTATTGATACACGGCCGAAAGAAACAACATGAATTGAAACACGTTACCAAATGTCTTCCATTTTTTCTGCTACCTTCGTGGAAACCAAATTTTCTGCTGTTTCTTTACTTCCGCCCCCTTCAGCTGCTGACGCGTAAATAAATAACATGCCATAACGTCTTCGTAAGTTGGAAGCTTTCTCCAGTCGAGATCTTCAGCACTACAAAACGTCTCTTCTGCTCTTGACACATTCTACCTGGTTGATTTTGCCATCTTTCTTCTTCTTTATAGCACAAAACAAAAACATCAGATGTTAGGCTGTAATACAGTGGTAGATAATAAACCCATCAGTAACTATAAAAGCGCAAAACTAATCAAGTCACTAACGTAGCAACATGGCCCCTTACCAGGCACGTGTCCCGAGCACTCGTACAACACACTAACAACAATCGAGAGTCAAGCTGCCAAACAGTTGCACAAGACTTTAGCACCTGCACGAGAGCGTGCCCTGATTTCGTTCTATACCCTCTTATCTTCACCCACCAAACTATTATACTAGTGACTTAATACTGCCAACAAGTTCATTATACCAGAAAAAGACTGTTACTAAAAAGCAAAAAACTTCTTTACGGTAAACTAGCAAATTGCTTATAGTTGATCACTTTTCGTCTAATTATTCCCAAATTTCAGAGTCATTGCGCCCCGGCTAAAAATAATTCTAGAGAATTAAAAGTTCTTGTTGTTATCTACTGATACAGGATGCATCCTTTACACTTTATCTACACTAAAATGTACAGTGTGCTTCCAACTAAAATCTGTCAAATAGTAACATAGTAAATGGAAATTGATTTACAAAATCGCAAATTTGAGATCCCTTGCGCCCCGGCTAAAAATTATTTCAGAGAGCTGAAATTTTCTGTAGTAAAATATTATGATATGATGCAACTTTTGCCCCCAATCCAAATTCGCATTTCGAAAAAAAAAATTCGCTCCACCCTAGCGAACAGTTAACCAAAACACAGGAGGACCTTCTTCTGGCCCAGTGCTGGTTTCGACTGTTATTAACTGGTTCATGGGATGCTAACCAATAATGACGGCGCCGTGGAGCTTCGTATAGGACCCACTTCTCATCACATGTCAACAACCTGTCCACAAACGAGACAGCAAAGAAACACAGGTGTCTGCTCGCGTTGCCTTCTGGCCCGGAGTCAAATCATGTGGGACCCATCGAACAACTTGTAGTGCTTCCCAAGTTGATGGAGGTGCTGCCAAATGGTTTCTTCACTCACACTGAATTGTAGTTCATCACAAGTCTGACCACTGTTCGCCTCAATTGCTGCCTGAAGATCTTCATTTTGTACATGTGTTGTTCTTCCAGCACGTGGTGATTTTTCGAGTGTTTCGTCACCGTTCTTAAACTTGTTAAACCACCACTGCACTGTCCGCGTAGTCACGACACCCACACCAAAGGCCTGGCATATTTTTCGCCCCGTTGCAGCGGCGTTTGACCGCAGTTTGAACTCGTACAACATATACACCCTTATGGCGCTGTATGGAGGTCCCATGTTCACTCTGTTCTTACGCAAGTTCACGGTGTAACTAAACTGTCACAACCATGTAGTATGTTGGATATACCCACACGAACAACTGACCTTTGCCTTATCACCATTCACATTGAACTCACGTTGTGAGGGCCAATTAACACAGACCTCCACATAAAACGACAGAACTTTCTTGGTTACCTTTATATAACTCAGTCTGTATCATGCTTCAGCCTTCTACTGTTTTATTACATAATTTTTCGGTGTGTACCGAAATCGACTGGGAGTTGAACCCGGACACCTCTGATTCCTGTTCCAACCCAGCAGAATTTTTTTTTAAAAAAATGATGCTGTTGCTGATATATTGCTTTGGACGTAAAATTTCATTATTAGTGACTCAGTAACCTGGTTTATTTCTTTTATTTTTAAAAAAATATTCTTTGTCTTTTCCTAAGAGTGCTGTTTAAACCTAAAAAGAAGTGAGCTTCTTATCTGTCTGCACTACCGGTGCTAAACACGACTACAATTTCCGTCAACATTCTATGTTAATGTTTATCGCTTGTGCCTCTTTCAACTTCACTCATCCAGAGTACATGTGTTTGATTCCCGGTCGTGTGAGATTAGGAGAGGGGCGCGTCTTGAAGGCGTAGGGCCCCAAAATCTGTTTCGTAACAATGGAAGACGAGAGTTTCTAACTTTTTGAAATGAAATGAAATATTTCACTTTAATGTCCCACGAGACTATGCCCTCTAGGCTAAGGGAGATAATGATTAAGGCAAGTGAATGATGATGGAAGATTATTGCTGGAATGAGCAAGTGGGAGGAAATGGAAGTATTCTGAGAAAACAAACGGGCACGATGTTGTCTACTACAAACTTATTTAGCCGGAGATCGATTCATGGACCCCATTCACCAAAGATAAGCGTTCTACCACTGAGCCACCAGGCCCCCTTTTTTGACTTTTTATTGAAGGTGCCACATAAATGTTTCGAACTAGCACTGAGCCTCTCTACCATCTGTTAACTTAATGCTTGATTAACTGACGTAGACTACCCGTATAAAATTTATAATTTAATTTAATTATTTCACTCGTATATTATTTAATTATTTCACAATAAAACGACTATCTGGAGCAGTGTTGCCACAGTCTTAGCTCTGGAGTGGGCTGAAAAATAGTACCAAATTGAAACAAAAAGGGCTGAATTCATTGTTTTTATTGCAGTATATATTATAATACCAAATTATAATACATGGCTGTATAACATGAAACTAAAAGAGATAAAGTTTTAGAACACCCCCCTCCCCTGCAAGAGTTAAAATCAAGAAAGTGCTCTTTCCAAAAATTAATTTTTAGAAACATCCAAATAAGAGGACCCCGAACAACCGTGGAAGGAGATGAAACATTTCTCGCATGTAGGGAATATAACAGAGGCCGCAAATTAAAAAGGAAACCAGTAACCATTTTCTTCATGTATTGTAAGGAAACCAAACGCGCCGCTATTTCAAAGTGGCCAATAAACCAAAACAATATTATGATCATATATGAAAAAAATGTTTAAAACGAGGAACAAGTCAAACATCTCCGAGCTCGTGTGTTAAAATATAAATTATTGCACCTTATTCTTGCTTATTTCACGACCGAAGGAGGATAATAGTACTGACACTTTCGAAAATGTGACAAGTATTTGCACTTTGAAAATGTGACAAGTAAAAGTGCTGAATTGGGTAGAATTGTACCAACTTTTTCACAAAAAGGGCTGAAAATGCCAGTGTGGTACCAACGGGCCGATGAATGACAAAAAGGGCTGAATTTGGTACAATTGTACCAAGTGTGGCAACACTGGTATGAATGGAGACCAAAGCACATGCTCTGTAATCTTCTGGCGAAGGTTCTCGAGCGTCCAACTGAAACAATTGACAACGCCAAACCGTACTACAACATACTTAAATTTCAGAACAATTGTCAATGTCAGTATCCTGATACAGGATGAGAAAGAGTGCATACATTTCCCTGGCAGACTCGGTCGAGGATACAAATATTTTTTTAAGAGTTAGCATCACTGATTTCTTTTTCCTTGAGACCGAGTTAGAATTCCTTCCCTATCAAATGAGTGATCCTTTAACAAGCTGTCTCCAGCAGAACAGAACGAGAGATAAAAAGAAGCAGATAAAATTCCCACAAATCCTCATCTCCGAACTGGAACTAATTTCATACTAATAACAGCTATAACTCATTAAACAGAGAGAAAATGCTAATAATAATAATAATAATAATAATAATAATAACAGAAGAGCCAGAGTAGCACACGGGACTAATTTATAAACTACATTTTTTTCCTTTTTCTGACGTAGGAAGTGTTGCTGGTATTTTCCAATGTTAATTTAATTATAAGCATATAAAGGGAATAGAATGAAGAAACAACCTTCCTCGGGGGCTTAATACGAGTAGTTTTAATTAGAGTTTTTATTATATTCTCATGTTGTGCAAAAATACAAGGACACAATGCCTATTTACTCATTATTTAGCTTATTTGATTACTGTAGAAAGTCTATCATTTTTTTTTTTTTTTTAATGTTTGAAATGGTTTAGAACAGTGATGGCCAAATAGCGACCCGAGATTCTGTTTCATCTGACCGCGAATAAAAATATATGGAAGCATTGGTGTACAAGGGAATTAATTCCACTTTAGGTTATTTTGAAGATATTTCATCTTTCATATTTCTATTCGAAGCTCCTTTCAGAGTTTAAAAGATTCATATCCAGATATTGTAAATATCTCATAGTGTAAAACGACAATGATAACTTTTCCATGTACTTAAGCGTTATATACTTAAGCGTTCCATGTTAATTTATGTACTTAAGCGTTCCTTTCGAACTTTATGTCACTTTTATCACAACTCTGACAACTAAACTTGATTTTCTTCTGTTCCGAATGTCCCATATGTTCCTTTTTTTAAAGGAGTTTGGTTTACCAGAACTTCTTTATACACACACATGTTCAAAATTAAAGTGTCAAAAGGAAAATCGAAGGTGCTAACAGTAGGCATTGACATTTTAGATATGTCCAACAATATACACTTCAATAAAGTGGATACTTTTGAAATCCATATCCACGAAGAAATTAAGTGTCAACTGAAAGCTGGGAATTCGTGTTATTATTCAGTTAAAATTCTTTTGTCATACCGAATTCTGTCGAGGAATTTGAAACTTAAAAAATATATATCTTAAAAGATAATCACGCCTGTGAACTGTATAGTTATGAAACGTGGTCTCTTACTCTGAAGGAAGAACGTATACTGAAAGTATTTGAGAACAAAATACTGAGACGAATATTCGGACCCAAGAGTAACGGGAATGGGAAATAGCGGAAACTTCATAACGAGGAACTACATAATTTATACCTTTTACCAAACATTGTTAGGGTCATCAAATGTAGGAGGCTCAAGTTGGCAGGTCATGTAGCCAGAATGGAAGAAAGTAGAAACGTTTTCCAAGTTTTAACAGGAAATTAAATCGGAAAAGCATCATTAGAAAGACTTAGGCGCAGACAAAAGGACAATATTAGGATGGATCTCGAAGAATTAGGAATATACAGTAGAAACTATATTCAGTTGTCTAAGGATAGAAGTCAATGGAGAGCTTTTGTGAACGCGACATTGAACCTCCGTGTTCAATAGACCTAAACTTAGTCACTGAGTGAGAATATACAATAATGTACTGACGCAGAAACAGAAACAAACATATAAAAATCACCACAAATGAAAGGCACGATTTGAACCGAACTAGAGATGGTCTCGAGAACGAGATCGAAACAAGATCAAGATTGAATGTATCGTGACGTGCTCGAGATAAGACCCAGGAGATCGAAACAGCCGCTTGTGAGTCGAGACGAGAAGCTCAGTCTTGAAAATTTCGGTCTTGTCTCGAATATTCACAAAAAGAAAATACTGAAATATCTAGATATTAAAATGCTAACTTTATATGTTTGTCTCCAATTCTTTCGACAATGAGATCTCGAAAACCACAAATGCTAGAAACGTGTCGTTTTCATTTTGTGTAGATTGTTCAGTTCTCATTCAAATTTTCAAAAACCGTGTCGTTATTGTTCAATTCAACATTCTATGGGCCGTTTGGAGCTTATAAGATTAATATTGTTGCAGGCCGAAACTACGGTCTTAGGCAACCAGTAGAGAAGTTACGTATGGCGGGTTGGCGGACATTGCAGGCGCTTTACTTAAGTCTGAATGGCAAAACCTATCGCACACTGGCAACTTCAAAGGCCTCAAGAGGCGCAATGAGGCGTACTCGGACGGATATGGATTTATTAAAAAAAAATCCATTTGATATCATGTTACTTCTACAAGTTTGCTACAAACTCACTCCAACATCTACACATAGCAATTCACTTCCTTTGTGAGTATTCTATCCTTTACTTGTGTGAGTAAAGAGGCATGGACAGTGGGAAGGAGGTTTATGGTCATAACAGAACGATGCGCTGAGTAGACAGCGCAAGTTCAGCTAGTCCTCTACTAAAATGTGTTGCGTTGTTAAGTTATGTAAGATAGTGGAACCATTATTCTTGAATTGTTGCAGTTATAATCACATACACAGGAAACAAAGGGGGAAGCAAATGCCAATTCTGACAACTTGGTATATCGAAAGTGCTTTAGGGGAACGTGGTGGCTTAGTGGTAGAGTGCTTACCTCTGGTACCTGGGGTTTCGTGTTCGATTCGATCACCGGTAAAGTAAGTTTGTGGTGGACAACATCGTGTCCGTGAGTTTTCTCGGGCTACTTCCATTTCCTCGCACATTCTCACTTCCTCAATTCTTCCCTCATCATTCACTTGCCTTAATCATCGTCTCCCTTAGCCTAAAGGGCATATCTGTAGGCCGTTAAACTTTAAAAAAAAAATTAATTTCATTTTCGAAAGAGCTTTAAAAGGGGCAAACATTTTTCAAATTAGATTTAATACATTCTATGCAATTTACTTACGTAACCTAATCAAAGAGAATATTGAGAACATATTCTGAAACTTAATTTTGCAAAACATACACATGCGATCTCAATTCCCAACGTACGAGCAGGAATTCCGGAATAAGATAGGCCCAGATAGAAAAAGATAAAGCACCAGATTAAATCAGAGAATCGGTTAGAACTACCAACAAGCTAGCACTATAACAAACTGTATATTAATATTTCCTTTTTTTAACTAACCAATAAAAGTGCTAAAAAGAATCCAAAAAATTAAATGTTCTTTTTTAAAGTTAGCATTATTTCATTGTTAACAGACTTTTCTACATTTATGAAGTTGGAAAAGGTGTTAATGATGCTTACTGTGCAATATATTTAATGTCTATTTTTAATTCAGTAGTCGCAGCTCAAAACAGAAAGCAGATAAAGATCGTTACTTTTATTACATTAGAAAATATAAGTACGCTCTTTCTTCAGAGAAGGCCAAATGCCCAAAGTCGGTATAAAATAAGGCCTTACAATTCGATAACCTTGGAATTAGGATTAGATTTCTGGACTTGTGGCATTATGGCAATGTTTGCCCGTCACGTATGAGGGAGACATCTCTCGGCGATCACACTATGCGAGAAAAGGGAAGGAAGAAAGGATTGGGGAAGGCAGGAAGCGGTCTGGGACTTGTATGTTAGGTAACAGTGCGGCATTTAGCTGGTGTGAACGAGGAAACCCCAGCAAAACCTCACTCAGAATGGCTAGCCTGAAAAGGCTTTTACACTTTTTCGACCGAGTGTCCCCACCGGGAATCGAATCCGGGACCGCTTGCGCAAAAGACGAGAACGTTAGCGACTACACTACGCGGGTCCACACTCCATCGCCTCGAAATTGACAGATGCAAGTGAGAAAAAATCTGGATGAACGGCTACCGAGTTTAAACTAAAGACTTTCGATTATAAAACAAGAACCTACGCACTGTCCTACGATCATTTGGCTACGTAATTTAGTAAAGCGATATTCAACTGGAATTCCGAGAAACGTACAACATATTTTCCTTTGTTTTAGAGACAGGAGCAAGTAATTTTAATAGTTTAGGTCTGAGGTCTGTTCATTACACCTAACGTTGTAACACTCGTAATACATGTTGGCAACATTTGTCTCAGTTAAATAGCACTGTCACCACGGACTAGTCACGCAATTACACTCGACAAACATAGCGAAATAAGGCATGAATATTACACGTAATAAGCTTGACAGGTATAATATTGGGCAATAAAGAGAACACACTGAGACTTCTCAATGCTGTCACTGACTATGCGATAAATAATTCTCGCTGTATTCGTAGAGATTACAAAAGACTAATGCTGAATAAAATATCTTTATTAGCTTTGTGTGCAGAATTCACAGAGCAAGCGAAATGTGAAAGATTCATATGGAGTAGGAAATTTCTCCTCTTTAGATAAATACACCAGCAAAAGAAATATCTGTAGGTAAATTCAAAAGTTTTATTCAGATTTTGCTTTGTAATCTTGAAATATGTTCGATCTGACGATAAACGAAATCGAAAGTAAACGCCAAACTAATTTTTAGCCGAGTTTAAAAAAAAAGGAATTCCTGGTTCGAAAACTTATACAAGAGATATTTGTCAATTTAATGGAAACACCTAAAATGTACGACTCACCAGATTAATATGACGTTGGATCACATTTCGCCCTCACAACAGCTCTAATGCGACGCTGAATCGTATCGTAGATGTGAATGCCAGCAAATAGAGTATTATCCATTCCGCGTGGTCCTCATAACTCAGTTCCGTGAGAGAAGGTGGAGGCAGAAATCGGCACAAATGGATTGCAGATGTTCAATTACGTTCAAGTTCAGCGATTAAGCGAATCACAAATGTTCAACTTCATCTCTATGTTCCTTAAACCATGTCACAACAGCTCCATATGTATGAATGGGCGCATTACTATCCTAGAATATGGCTTTATTGACCACTAACATTATCTGGACCATAGAGTGTACATAGTTCTCTAATAGACTATGGCGACATAATCATGCGGAGTGATGCAACGGTGAGGACGCGCTGTAAAGCAGGATATTGTGAGCCGCACCGTTACAGAACCGCCATCATGTTTCACGGTCGGGCGAGAACAGTACAAATCATCGCTTCTTTGTGTGTGCGTCTCATATAAGAACGGCCTGGTTTGAAATAAGATGTACGGCAATTCATCCGACCACACGTTTCCAGCCATCATCGGTCTATGTTGCATATTCGCAGCACAATTGGCTTTGTTCTAAAGCGTTATGATCCCTCATCAGCTGTTTCGACCGTGCAACATAACCCCGTATGTCCATGTCATGGAATTCAAGGCAGACTGTGATTGGCGACACAGACTATAGAAAGTGCTGCTTGAATTACTTCGTAGTTTGGGCCGCAGTCTCAAGAGAGTTCTGAATGACTTTAGAGATGGAGTGGTCTACCGCCACGCATTTTACATGTCGTGATGAAATGCTGAGTTCGCTCAGCCTACTTTATAGACTTACACCGTTAACCATCCACTCTGTGGTTCGTCTGTTCTTGAGCACATTTGTTCTCGTGCACGAAATGTACGTACCTTCAAGGTCTGCAACTCAGCCTTGATTCGCTTGAGCGGATGTGACCCCAGGGAGTGGAATATAAACACGGCGCGGCCAGGCTGAAGTCCTGAGTGCTTACTAGTTTATCCTACTGGTTGAGTCGGCTCTACTAGCCAGTCAGTCCTTCCATGCTATGCAAACATTGCGCCCGAGTAGTAGGGAAACTCACTGGCAAGTAGGAAAGAAGTACTGGAACCAAGCCACAGTTTGACCATAGCTCAGCTTGGCCAATCCGGGAGCCCCAGGGAAATTCACATGGGCTTTATCATTTCCTATCTCTATCTGTACTGCCTGCCTCTATCATTCAATGGTCACCGCCTTAAGCTGATGTGCCGCAAACATGTCTAGATACTTCCGTATCTCATCCCAGATCCAATGTAGGTACGTGTTAGGTCACCATGTGGGTTTGATGCCAGTCCTTTATCCCAGAAAGATTACTCCCTTTCACTGGGATCGGAAAACTTTATCCAGATTTCTACGATCGGTATCTTTTCCCAGTTGCCGATCGGTCCTCTCTCAGGTAGTAGATTGGCACTTCCGCCTTACCCTCTTCACTCTTCCCGTGAATTGCCACTCTCCTTTGATAGGGTCGTTCAGGCAATATGGGACTTAATCTATTTTCTACCTCTATGTAGAGATACACCATACATTACCAGACCCAATGGCTGATGTAGACTGTCTCCCTTTAAAGAAAATGGCCATTTAGGAGTGTCAGCTCGTTGCACCCAGTAAACATTAAAATCTCGGACGAAGAATCAATTCTACTGCCTCTCTTACTTTTGAGGTAAGGGATCGCGTCAGAATACGAGTACACCATTCCGAACTCAAGAGCACATACTAAACGCTCATTGATCGCTGTACCAAATCCTCCCTGTAGGGCGTGCATAGGTTTCACTGGGTACACTACTATCCTCTTTCGTATGTATTAGAATATCACATAGTCTTATTTTCCGGACCAAGGGCAAGAACTAATTTCCCATTTCGGAGGTACAGTGTGAAATCTCACCTCCGCCGGTAGAGACGGCAGTTGACACTACCTAACTCCATGAGAGTGACGAGATCGATTTACCCTCTCAAATCTATGGTATAGGTCATTCGCCAGTTAAAAATCCGGCCGAAGCCTTCATTCCCCGGCAGGTCCGGTAGGTTTTTGTTCAGAAATACAAAGTAGTCCATAAATGGAATAGCAGAATCAACTCTAAACATAACGAAAGTTACGTGTTTGCACACACTTCCCGAGTTCCAATCTCCCCGTAATTTTAATTTTTTGCCGGTAACTCTTCTATACGAATCGCAATAATAATTAATTGTGATATCATATGATGGCAAGTAGAGTTCGAAGTGAGCCAAGAAAGTTAAGCAAACAGTTTTTATTCTGTTTCTTTTACATCTATTTACATCAGTGTATAATTCTGCATAATTGAAAAGGGGAGAGGAGAAATAGTAAACAAATTGGAATTTTAAAAATGTAGCGATATGCTATTTCCCCTACTTCGATAACTAGACATATGAATGTTGTATTAACCAATGTGTAGGCCTATAGCAAACCAACTGACCTTAGAAGAAAAACCGTAACCTTTGGAAGAGGAGGTTACCCTCTTCGCTCTCCCCGTGAATTGCAACTGTGTCGTATCCACATATAAGTAACCAATTTTTCGATATTTTTTTTACCGGTTTTGATCTGATACCTATTGACAGAAAAGATGGGCGCACGGAATTCTACTCGCACTTATCCCTAGCAATGCTTGGAAATGCAAAAGTAAAGAATAGCAAAACAAACTTCCGTTATTCAACTGCATTCTTCTTTATGAATACAACATCCTCTTCTTCATATAACTTAATTGCAGCAACTTCGTAACAATATTCCATTTAATGTATATTTGTATTAAAGCTAAGTACAAGGAAGAGCTAATTTTAGTAGAACATCTCACGGAACTCTGATTTTCATTTATTTCTCTCTCTCTCTCTCTCTCTTCCTCTCCATCTCTGCCTCAATATCTTTCTAGAAAACACGAAAATCCAGACAAGACTACAGATAGAAGCACTTGGTTTAACGAAGTAAAATTAAGTTTTTCTTCGGAATATTTTAGCTGAATAATTAAGGAAAACGTACAACAAAACTCATTTAACTTAATCTAGTTTTTCTGAGAATCCAATTTATAAACAGTGAACATCTTAGTGCGTCAGGCTAATTCTTAATAGTAAACAGTCAGGCTAATAGATGTTGCTACCTGCGCTATTGCTTGCCAAATTGACGCTAATAGATGTCGGATGCCTGCGCTATTGCTTGGCAGATTGACACTAATAGACGTCGCTGCCTGTGCTATTGCTTGCCAGCTTGACGCTAATAGATGTCGCTGCCTGCACTATTGCTTGCCAGATTGACGCTGATACATATCGTTCCTGTGCTATTGCTTATCAGATTGACGCTAATACATATCGGTGCCTGCACTATTGCTTACCTATTGACGCTAATAGATGTCACTGCCTGCGCTATTGCTTGCTAGATTAACACTAATAGATGTCGCTACTGCGCTATTGCGTGCCAGATTGACGCTAATAGTTCTCGCTAGCGTGCAGGTAATTTTCCGATATACAAACACAGTGACGATTCAATTGCAACTTAAAAATTTATTAATGCGTGGGCGTGTCACAGTTAGGTAAAGAGACAAACAACAACCTGCTAGTTAATAGTGTATTTTGATACTATAAATGATTCATTCGTTTTCAAAATGTTATATTTTCAAAAGTGTTACAAGCACAAACCTGAGGGAAAACTCACAAAGTTTTCTGGACCTCCTACAAATGTTCTGTATGTGCCCCTTTGACCACATGACCCTTTGGTTCAGACGGTAGTCTATCTCGTTTTCACTCATTTTGTAGCGTCGTCCTGTCAATGAGCTTCACTTCAGTATCAATGAGTTCCCTGATCTCGACTGATGATTGTGGTAATGAGGGTACGTGAACAAGGTATTAATGTACCCCAAAGGAAGAAGGCACAGCAAGGCGTTAAATCAGGTGATCTGGGAGACTAAGGGAACAAAGTTTAGGTCATCTCAAAACAAGTCGATTCAGCAATGCGAAAGTTCATTGTTTAGGTATTCACAAATTGAATTTTCCAATAAGGGACAGCCCCGTTTGTTGGAAGACAAAACCCAAGGAATCGGCAGCCAATTACAGAAATAACCACAACTGCAGCATATCCAGGACTCCTTTGTCCATGACGATGCACAGAAAACATTTACCTTTAGTGAATCTCTTTCAACTGACACAATTGCACGTGGATTTTCAATTCACCAGAATCGCACATTATGACGATTCACGTTCTCGAATAAATAGAAGGTTGCTTCATCGCTGAATATCAATTTAGCAACGAAGTCATCATCCTTGCATTTTGGCACAAAATTCCAGTCAACAAATATAATCCTCCAGTTTTAATTGTTCAAAAGCTGCACATGGTACAGTTTGAAATGTAACTGGCGACGCAAAATCTTTCACACAGTTTGTTGTGGTATTCTAAATTTGTAGCTTGCTCGTGCCGTTGACTTTTGTGAACTACGAAGAAAACTAGCCCCCACTCTCTTCACTAGTTCGTCTGGCACTTTTGATAGATCGGTATTTTTACATTTACACAAGCAACCAGTGACCTTGAATTTACAATAGCACTGCAAAATGCTTTGTTTACAGACGAACATCTCGTATATTCGAACGCACAAGAGCTCTTTTTTACTTTACAACAGTTATTTTCATATTTTTCTCAATCGTGTAATACTTCTGAAAACAAAACCTTTTGAAAACGAGTAATTCATTTATAATAGCCCTGTATAAGTATATAAGTAAATAACAATTTCTCCTAGCGCAATAAACAGTCTCAATTAAGAGTAGGGTCCTATTATTGACAACGAGCGACACTGCTTAGCGCCACAAAAGTTCATTTTTTTCCGGTTTTCTTGAAAAACTACACATGAGCAGTGCCGTAACTACAATGGAGCAAGTAGAACAATTATTGCTCCAGGGCGCAAGGGCGAAAAAAAGAAAAAGAATACGGAAAACTGTTCCTTATGCAAAGAACGTTTGAAAATATTTCAAAAGGTATGCTATGACTATTAACAGTTAATTGTCAACAGCCAATACCGTGAGCGGATGCAGGAATTTTTGAGGGGAGGGGGCGCAGGTCTGAAAAATAAACTTGAGACATTTTTCGATATTTGGTTCGCTAACTAAAAATTTGGACTGCAGTGCTTCATAATACGTATTTGTCTCCGCCCTTCTGGAGGCGGCACTGAGGAAGGCCATGTTGTTCAACACGAGTGAATCCAGGATTACCATGAACTGGAAACGCATACACTATCTATAATGAGTGGAGAACGCACTCAGAATCTATCTTTCCGAGACAAATTGTAAATTTTTTCCCCACAGCCTTTGAATTGATTAGCAACTAATTTATATATTTTACTCCTCATGGAGGGCGCGCAAGCTCCGCTCTCCTTTTTTTGATTCCCATTGCGCGATACCCGGACAATCATCACTGTAATGTTTGTCCAGCTAGTAAAAGTTTTGCATAATAAGTCATTGCAATCAGTGCGCCGTAACACCATTATAAACCATTTTTAATTTAATTTCCTATGAACATAATTCATATTAAGTAGTGATAACTTAGGAAAAAGATAAATAAAAATTTTACGTTTCTTGATAAAAATAATTGTGTACTCTTAATATATATATATATATATATATATATATATATATATATATATATATATATATATATATATATATATATATATATATATAACTCAGCAGCTGAAATGAGTGAGACAGCAGGTGGATATAAGTAAATCGATGATCGATCGATAAAGGGCTCAGTAAAACTAGTTACGCCACTACACATGAGAATTTGCCTACAAGTATGTTATCTTGTTTAATTTTATATGATACATCGACTGATATCTGTCTTATATTTGGTCAATATTTTAGTTAAGAGAAACTTAAATTTAAGATTTAATAAAAATTTTACTTTGCACTGTTGTCTTGCTAGTACCTTAAAGAAAATCTTAATGAAAAATCTTTGAATTTAACGTGCTACGATTAAATCCTTTTGGGGTAAGAGAGATGGATGATTAAGACAGACGAATGATGATGTCGGATGATGATAGAAGAATTGGTGGAATGATAATGTCGAAGGAAACGGGAGTATCCCGAGAAAACCCACAGACATGATATTGTTCACCGCAAGCTTACCTGACCGCGGATCGAACGAGAGACCACACGCGCTAGAGGTAAACCCTCTACCACTGAGTCACGGTGTCCACTAATGAAAATCTTAATGAGAGTATATTCCAGTATCAGTTTCAACCCTATAAGTAGCTTGGTTCTCGTACATCATTTTTTTAAAATTTACGAATTAATTGTTTCTTTTTCTCTCTCCATTTTTTTTCAAAAACTACACGTGTCTTTACACTCATGCAAACCATTTTATTCAGCGCAATAAAACCTATCGATTAGCATATATATAGTGGCGGGTTCAGGATATGATCAAGTAGAGGCTGAACCATAGTTCGCAGCTTTATCCAGTGTAAAGCAGGATTGAAGCCCATTTTACCTGAGCATCAAAGGGGGGGGGGGGCTATAGCCCCTATAGCCCCCCTTGGATCCGCGCCTGTATATCTATCCATATATATATCGCCATTGGATAATTTGTTTTTTCGTTAAACGCTTATAATTTTGTCGGACAAGGAACGACGAAATCAGACAAGGTCCGTAATCATATTACGATCTGAAATTAATATTTGTGTAATCGCATGTTGGTTGTTGAGTAAACTTAAAAATAAATAAACAAATAAGATTTTGGACGACGAAGAAGAGAGAGGAACAGAAGTTGCATGTTGCTTAGATTAAGATGCTGCGGTGGGATGTGTGGAGTGACGCGGAAGGACAATATTAAGAATGAAGTGATCCACGGAACAGTAAAGGTGAGGCTAGCATTAGAGAAACTGCAAGAAAGTAGACTGAGATGGTTTGGGCATGTAAGAAGAAGACCTTTGCGTAGCTCACCGAGTAGATGCTATAGAAATGAATGGGAAACGAGCCCGAGGCTAGCCAAAGAAGAAGTGATGAGATTGTATTAAGAACAATATGGTGCAGTGTGGTGTCACCGGGGATATGACAAAATAGAAACAGATGGGGGACAGTGAGCCGAAAAGCCGACCGCAGCTAAGAAAAAGACTTATTATAATAATAATAATAATAATAATAATAATAATAATAATAATAATAATAATAATAATAATAATAATAATAATAATAATAATAATAATAAATGTGAAGCATTGGAACCCATAGGTGTCCAAACTCGCGAGCCCGGCGCTCATGAGCTCGGCACGAATTGAGCGCGAACCCGAGTGAGCCCGAGCCCCAAAGAAATAAGTGAGCGCGAGCCCAGTTGAGACAGTTGAGTGCGAGCGCGAGTGAGTGCGAGCCTAGTCAAAAGAGATGAGCGCGAGCCCGAGTGAGTGCGAGCTCAGTTGAGAGAAGTGATCGCGAATGCTAGTGAGCGCGAGCCCAGTTGAGACAGTTGAGTGCAAGCGCAAGTGAGTGCGAGCCCAGTCAAAAGAGATGAGCGCGAGCCCGAGTGAGTGCGAGCTCAGTTGAGAGAAGTGATCGCGAGTGCTAGTGAGCGCGAGCCCAGTTGAGACAGTTGAGCGCGAGCGCAAGTGAGTGGGAGCCCAGTCAAAAGAGATGAGCGCGAGCCCAAGTGAGTGCGAGCTCAGTTGAGAGAAGTGATCGCGAGTGCTAGTGAGCGCGAGCCCAGTTGAGACAGCTGAGCGCGAGCGCAAGTGAGTACGAGCCCAGTCAAAAGAGATGAGCGCGAGCCCAAGTGAGTGCGAGCTCAGTTGAGAGAAGTGATCGCGAGTGCTAGTGAGCGCGAGCCCAGTTGAGACAGTTGAGCGCGAGCGCGAGTGAGTGCGATCCCAGTCAAAACAGATGAGCGCGAGCCCGAGTGAGCGCGAGCCCAGTAGAGACAGGTGAGCGCGAGCGCGAGCGAGTCCAGTGGAAAATGGCCATCTATGTTGGAACCCTTACTTGATACCTAAAAAATTTCCGGTTTTAGAGGATAATGCGGTCTCTAGTGACCGTATCCTCACTTTTATTTCTGAAATTGGAATAGTTAACACAGTCTGAGATTTTATTTGTTTTCTTTCTCCTGCCATGTGTTCCTATTATTGCCTTTTCGACATATTTTTGTCGTTGACATTTCCATTAAAGCCGTAATCAATGAAATCAGTGTCTGTGCTGTTTGCCAACGAGGAGATGGATTGAGTGGTTCATTTTTTTTAACGTTCCTTCCCAACACCGAGGCTATATGAGACGCGAGTACTGCTTAAAATGATATCTCAAACATTCTTCGAATATTTATCTTAGGCAATTATCTCCAGCTGGAAGCACACACGTTGCCCAAGTGACCGCGAAGAGGTAAAGGGCGAAATGAAATTTTCAAATCTCATAAGGTGAAGGAAGGAGGAAGAAATTAGGAACCTGTTCTCGAAAGACATTTTCACAATTGTTATTTCACTTTTACATATATATATATATATTTTTGTGTGTGTGTGTGTGCATACATTATATCTGAAATTTATAAGTACTTACATGCAGATAAGTGTTTCTTTTCAAACATTAGCAACAATTGTTCGAAGTAATGTTTTTAAACATTTACAGTAGTTTTCAAGCTATTCAACGAACACTGGATATTATAACGTTATATCTACTATAAAAGCACCAGAAAATTCCGTGACTTAATTGAACAAACATCACATGTATTTTATTGCTGGCCCAATCACGCAAAAACTACAGCAACGTTAGCAAAATTTAAAGCAAAGCAAACAGTACTCAAGTACAAGGTAAGATTTTCCGATATAGAGTAGTGCGTACATTTTATTGTAGAGTTTTAGTCATTTAGCGGATTCATGTTACCCAAGGAAAAGATATCTATTGCATGAGTTTGTTCGAATCCAACACTGCAGAGTAAATCAACCAAGCCGTTTATGTACTGTTGTCCTGGACGTTTATGTAAAATAGAACTCAGACTGGAAGCTTAAATTGTATGTCACTCAGATACGTTTTTTAACGTAAGGAAGATTATTATGAATCACCTAAATCTTTTATCGTTTAAGTTGTACTGCGTTGCACGAAATTTTAACACATTTATGCAATTGAAGTAGAAGTTATATTCAGGTACGAAGTTTCGAAAATTCAAGAGAAAATATTTCACAAACGAATTCATCCTTTCTGACAAACCGTTCCCTAAATTTATAAAGTAATATATGTGTGTCATTGTTAGAAATATGTCTGTCGCTCTTAAGAGAAATCACATAACAATAGATAATAATTTGATGCTTAATATTATATTTCATACACAGTTCATAAATAAATAAATAATCTATTCCAGAAGAATAAAAAAAATCAACTGAATGACATTAGCAATGAACGACAGGGGATCTATACATTTTAGTGACATAAAAATTCATTTTCCTCAAATTTTTCAAAAATTACGCATAAGAATTAATCCTCAAACATCTCATTTTGTTCAGGTGATATATATATATATATATATATATAGGCTGCCGAAAACATGAAAAAATTAACATAAACGGTTCATAACTTTACAACTATGGGACCTACCGTAGCCGGGTTAAGACTTCATTTAGGAACTAATATGTGCGCTATCCAAAAATACAGGTTTCAGAATCCTAAGGTACTCGCGTGACAATTTTTAGAGCGGTAGTTCGGCTATGGGCATATAACTTGAAGTACTCTCCAATTGCCTCTATACAAAATTGTTGCAAAAGTACCACAAGAATCTGAAACTTGGATATTTGGATAGGGCACATACTAATTCCTAAGTGAAATCTTGACCCGACTTCGGTAGATCCCGTAGTTTTGGAGCTATGGACCTTTAAAGTTCATTTTTTCGTGTTTTCGGCAACCTGTAACTCCGAAACAAAGTATTTGTGCACCCAGGTTGGTCTGTACTTTTCGTCTTATCTTTGTGTCAGAAATCACCTTCCAAACGTTATTGGTGTTGTTTTGAAACACCATATATATATATCGGGTGTTCTAAAAATGGCGCCCATGAGCCACTCCAGAGCACTATTTTTACAAGTTAAAATAAAGTGAAAGTAATTGTATACATTTCGGGCCCTCGTCTGGAGACGTGAATTGCATTATGTGATAACGTGGCAGATAGAGAACCACAAAGAAGATCTCCCAACCCACCAAATAGATACATCGATTCTTTACAGATGGCAGTTAAAATCAATAGACGTTGACGCTAGCAGCATTTATTAGCATAACAATCGATGTAACTGCTTGACGGATTCCTAGAGCAATGCTAATGGTTACAAGTTAATCTGCGACGTTGCCACATAGTGAAATTATGGTTCCGCATAGCGACTGACGGAGGCAACGAAGGGTCTATTATTATATAGCATTTTTGCTTTATTTTGACCTGAATAATAGCACTGTTATCCGTGGGCACTAGTTTTCAAACACCCGATGTATATATATATATATATATATATATATATATATATATATATATATAGTCTTTCCAGAATATCATAGTTTTTAAAAAAAAAATAAGGATCAGTCATAAAATTAGCCTACACCTTATTAACGATACTACATACTGTGTCCTTGGTAGTGACACAACGATTTTTTTTATGAGTATAGTTTAGTATCAGCTTCTTTTTAATAAGTGGTTTTAAATATAGTATCAATTTTTAGGTTTTCCAAATTTTTCTCAAAAACTACGCATGATGATTTACATTCGCCCACACAATTTAATTCACGTCAATTAAATATATCGGCTGGTATATAATCTTATCTTTGAACTTTTTATGCGTTAAATTCTAATAATATTGTAGAACACTTAATTTCACAGAAAACCACCACACAAAAACTGTACGGATTCTTTTTTAAAGAAAAGATTAATTGTTAACAATCCAGAGAAGAAATTCTTCATTTTTCTCTTCAGATATTCAGTGGCCGATCTAGGCCTGGCCGGAGGACCTGCCACTTCCCCAGTTTCTTGAGTGCAAAATGATTTAAACTATTAGTTATATGCTTTTGAAACTTTATAGTAAGTGTTGCCTTTTATTTTTTATTGTACACTTCTAGGATAACACTAATAGTGGTAAGTTGTATCTATTTATTTTCAACATTTATTTTTCCCATAATTTCTAACTTGAATGTTAATTAAGGGGACCGCGGTGGTTCAGTGGTAGAGCATTTACCTCTTGTTCATGGGTTCAATCCGAGCTCGCGCCAACCGAACCTTGTGGTGGTCAAACACCGTGTGTGTGAGCTTCCTCGGAGTTCACCCGTTTCCTCCCACTTTCTTCATTCCACCATTTCATTCATTACTCATCATCACCGTCTCCTTTAGCCTAACCGGCATAATCGTGGGACGTAAAACTCAAAGATTTCATTTCATTTTTTTTTCACTGGAACCTATTTAAAAATAAAATATTTCATTTACCGTCCTACGAATAATATGCGTTTTAAGGTAAATGAGATGGATGATTGATAAAAAGAATGATTATGAAAAATGGTGGAATGAGAATGCGGGAGGAAACGGAATAAAAATGAAATCAAATCTTTAAGTTTTACGTTCCACGATTATTGAGTTGCGTTGATTTGGAGTTTAACGTCCCTTTCAGCAACGAGGCTATAGGAGATGGGACCTACTGATTAACGCGGAATCCGAACCACATGAGCTTACACTGGTAATTGAATCCGGAATCCCAGGATTATGTCGGCTAGGCTAAAGGAGACGGTGATGATGAGAAATGAATAAAGCGGGAGCAAACGGGAGAACCCCGAAAAAACATACGCACACGGTGTTTGCCCACCAAAAAAAATCACTTGGCGTGATCTGAGATCGAACCAGGGACGTAGAGGTGAACGCTCTACCACTGAGCCACGCGACCCCAGACAATAGAAGAACCTTGAGAAAGCCCATGGCCATGATGTTGTTCGCCACAAACTCACATGGCTGTTTTTGCAATCGAATCACGGACTCTTTGCATCAGATCTTAACGTTTTGCTACTTTTTATTGTTAAAAATTTACTGATTTACTAAATGAATCTCAGTAATAGCCTATATCGCCCCTGGTCTTGTATTTGTGCTTTTTACTTTTTTACTTTTTACTTCCTAGCTCAAATTGACAGAAAGACAAACACGGAACATACAGGACAGTTAAAAATGTCCATAATGATCTTCAGTACGACTTCACCCGAAAGCGGATTACGCCTCGTAATCTGCAGCGGAACGCCTTAGTCACTCTTGCCTTCACTGTGCTACCTTGCCGCCATATTATACCTGGATGGATATCGACTAGCGTCATCAGCCATTTTCGACTGGATGATCCGTGACGTCACCTGTTGCTCTTCGAATTCTCACTCACAGCTAGGCAGCAAAGCTCGCGTTGATAGAAGACAGTAGTAAGAGACAAAGAAGACATAGTATATTTTATTTGAACAGAACAGGAATACACATAATAATAGTGTTCTGTTATGTCCTCTACAATTAATCATATGAAATTTGTCAACAAATAAGACCAACTAACTGTTTGACTCACTTATTCCAACAACAAAAAGAGAGAAAACAAAACAACTGAACTACAAACAAAAATCTCATTAGATTTCGCTTTTTTCTTTTCTTTTTCTTACTTTTTTCTATAATTATTACATAGAGTTCTTCATATAGGCCTACATTATTTCCATTTGATAAATATGTTTTTTTTTAACTTTTCTGTCATTAAATATTTCCACTGCAGCGACGTCATTGGCCTGAATGCAAAAGTATCCTAAATCGCTGGGTAAATTAAATAACATACTAAGTCCACTAAAATTATTTTGTATTAAAAATATTTCTTTAAATTGGACTTAGCCTATAATATTATGTAAGTGAATAGCCCTTGGAACGTAATGCCGACGAATTAAAAAAAAATGGACTTGGGGCGTTTTTCAATTCAAATCTCATTTACGTGTCTTAATAACATAATTAATATGAATAAAAGCTATTATAGAGATAAATAATTCTAGGGATCTGAGAATATCTTTGATTACAAGTGCGAAGTGTATTCACCCGTTTTATTAAACACTTGAAATTACTCATAGTTAAAAAATGCATCTTTCAGTTTAATTTTCCACGGTTATGTCAACTAGGGGCCACGGTGGCTCAAGGTAGAACGTTTACCTCTAGTTCAAGGGATCCCTGGTTGGATCCCAGCTCGTGCCAAATGAATTTTGTGGTGGACTAACACCGTGTGCATGGGTTTCCTCGGGTTTCTCCTGTTTCTTCCCACTTTCTTCATTTCATCATTTCATTTGTCATCATCACCGTCTCCTTTAGCCTAGTCGTTATATTCGTGGGACGTAAAACTCAAAGATTTCATTTCATTTTTCATTATGTCCGCTAGGCTAAGGGAGGCGGGTGATTAAAGTAAGCAAATGGTAGTGGAAGAATTAGTGGAATGAGATAATGGGAGGAAACGGGAGTACCCCGAGAAAACCAGTGGACACAATGTTGACCACTACAAACTTCCTTGTCGGGGATCGAACCCATGCTCCCATGCACCAGACGAAAGGGCTATCTACCGCTTAGCCATAGTGCCCGGCTTAAAAATATAAATATTGGATTCTCACATTTGGAGACACGGTAACTAGCCATAGAAAACTATGAATGAAACCAACTTAAAGTTATGTGAGTCAAGAAAGAAAATCACTTTTGTTTTGTAGTAGCTTCTCAGTGTGAAGGCAAACAAATACTTCAAGGCTTGATTCAGAGTTTAAATCCAAGTAATGAGGTTAGTCCCTGCCTCCTTTCACGCTCAATTATTCGTCTCCTTCCTTTGCTGCTGTTCTATTCAAAATCCCTTTTTTTCCTTTCCAACGTCCCGAGTAAGCTTCGTCTTTCCCTTGAAACGTAATTGATTAAATTTAGTTTGTTGCTTTCTTTGTCTCTTCTCTCGTTGTAAATGCTCGGAAACAAGTATCCCGTTGCGAGAGCAAGTAGCCACACATAAGATTTGTTCCAGAGAGGGCAGACAGCGAAACAAGAGGTGCAGCTGTTGAATTGTATCACAGTTACAATATTTATAATGTGGCCAAATGTTTTGTTTATTTCGATGTTATATTTTTATTATTATTATTATTATTATTATTATTATTATTATTATTATTATTATTATTATTATTATTATTATTATTATTATTATTATTATTATTATTACTTTCCTCATATCTTCAACTTGCCTGCACGCTAGCGACATCTCTGGGCGTCAGACAGGTCACAGCTAGCGACAACCATTAACCTGATTATGAACTATTAGGATTAGCGTGACTGACAAATTAAGGCGTCTTGCGTTTATACACAGAGTGATTAGAGAAATGCGAACCCCGCTTCACACTAGAAATTGTGGCTAGCTGCCTAGCTGATTACATGACCACCCGACTGGTAGTATTGAAGAGAGAACACATTCGAGGCTACATGTTGGTAGACAGCACACTGTTATAATGGGAGGTGGACAGGATTTATCCGCATTCTGATAGGGCAGGATTGTGAGTACTCCAATAATAGGTGGCTCAATAACCCAGACAGCGATACTTGTCGGATGTGCCCATTCCTGTGTAGTGAAGGTGTACAAGGAGTGGGAAGAAAATGGGGTAACGGACGCCAAGAAACAAACTGCAGAGGTCTACGGAAGTTCAAAACGTGTGGTAAGCATCAAGTCAAACAGCTAGTGAAAGGCAGATGCACAACACAGGCGTACATTGGCACGCATGAAGTTCCACAGCTGACGATCCACTTCTTACGACTTGTCACCGCCGACTTCGTTCCGCTTGGGCACTGGAACACGTTTATTGGACTGTGGATGATTGGGAAAGGGTGTGTCGATCCGATAAATCACGGTTTGTGCCACTCCTCTAGAACAGGCGTGTGCATGTGTGGCGCCAATAGCATGAAGCTATGGACCCCTCGTGCATGGTGCGTACGGTACAGGCAGGTGGGGCGGCTGTATGGTTTGGGGATGCATCTGTTGGTATGGACTGGAACCGTTAGTGTGCAGGACCACAGTAAGACATCCATTGTGTACCTTCCGGTGTTACAAGATCACGTAACGGTTCATGCTTCAACGTAACACTTCTACCCACACGAAAACAGTATTTTCAAGGACGACGATGTACGGTGCCACCAAGCCAAGACTCTACTTGCTTTTCTTAAGAAAAACATTCCACGTAGCTGCAGCATATGAATTGGATCCCTAACTCACCGGATCTTAATACTATACAACATATATGGGATGTTGTGGAACGAGCTCTTTGCACCATGACTCTTGCACGGTGGGCTCATTGTGGGACGCTATCAGCAATATATTGTATCGGATCACCGTGGGAACATAACAGCAACTACTTGAATCCATGGCACGCAGTGTCCAGGTCGTCCTCTGATCCAAAGGGACCAACAAAATATTAGCTAAGTGGTCGCAATTCAGTGAGATTCAGTGTAAAAAGGAATAATAATATTTAAATGTTTTCTCCCAGATGATTTTCTGTAATGAATGTAAGAATTAAAAAAAACTAATGACATATATTAAGGGTATTGTTCAGGTATTTTTCTTTCAGTTGGTGGGGTTTGTAATGAAACCACCAACTAAGAATTTAAAAAAAAAATATTTTCATTCATAAAAATCATGATTGCAATTCGGTAGGTAAAAATGGAACAAATTTTTTTGTAGGCCTAATAACTTTTGGATACGTGCATAACATTATTTTTTAAATCACAAGGACATCGTTGGAAGCAGAAGCAAAATAGTGAAGAATCATCTGTAGTCAAATAACAATGTTTGTCAGTAGTACCTCAGGGTAAATTAAAGTTCAAAAATACTTAATTATATATCATTAGATAACAACAATACTTTTTCAGAAAATGTAACTAGGACTTTCCTAAGATTTTGTAAATTTTTATATTGGCTTTTGGCAAAGTAAAATGAAAAATAATTAAGGCAAACAATGACAGTAGTCCATATAAAATGACCAAGTTTGCACCTAAAAGATCATTCTGGATCCTTCATCAAGCATCGAAATGGAAAATTCTTTAATAAATTACAAATATAGAAAGAGACCACTGTATGATCAAACCAAAGGATCTGCAATATAGTAAAGTATGACTACAGAGAACTTTAACTGTCTATTTGCATGCGACATGATATTAGGAGGTCTCTGAAAGTGACAGGCAAATTTGAATGTATACTTAAATATTTAGCTTATTTCTGTTATAATTGGCTTAGCGTTGAGTGAATTTAAAAACTAGCTGTTATACATTTAAGCTAATATACTATGTCTGGTTTTGAACTCAATACTCTTGGACGTTCACAGTTAAATAATTATATTGTTACAAAAAAGTATACACTATACTACAATTGTAAGCTAATTGGTTCATCAATAAAATATTGTCATTTGTGACAATAACAGATTGCAACAATTCGTTTAATTTGACTCTTAAATTTGAGTTACTCGTTTGACTTGATTTACGAACTCACTATTCTTTTTAGTTATTAATGTAATTGGATCTTTATTTCTTTAATTATTTTTTGGCTTACGGTATATATGCAACCCGTAACTGAAGTGTTTTGTAGTTGCATTTTAGCGTTACAATAAGAGCACACTATTGCTAATTATATTTGCATTATTAAAACTTTGTAAAGTTCAACTGTTCACTATTATTAATTTCACTTTCACATATGAAGTTTACTTAGATGGGACATGGCTTCCTGTGTTCCGCAGCAACTTGAAGTAGGTACTGTTTCTGTTCCTCGTCCTTTGTGATAATACCGTTTTACTCCTGTATGAGAGCAACTCTGGGTTCCGCGTAGTCATTAACTATTTACAAGTATGTAACTACTTCATAATCAGCTAAGTAGTCAGTGTTGGATTTCCGTGTCTCTGGATTTTGTGCAAGAAATGTTGTTCGAATATTCAGACGTTCAAAAAACTGCATCGTGTTCTTCGTTACGAAATTTTTGATCTTGGCATCCTATAGTGAAATAAGAACATCTCGAGGTACGTACGTATTTGCAGAGTTGCGGAGGCTCATCATTTCTGGTATCTGTGTTCAAGTTCTCCACTATTTCTTGCTTTGTTTCTGAGGACTGTTCGTCGTCGAAGAACGCCAAGCCAATGAGTTCTTCGCTCAAGTACCAGAGATGACCACGATTTTTTCTTGGGCTTTGAAAATGGCTAGTATTACCTGTATCATATTAGGGAAGGCTTTTCAGGAATTCTAGATCACTTCTTGGAACAGATGCAGCAACTTTTGATAGGAACCACGCTTTCACATGAACTTTAACAAGGAACGTACAAAAAGTAATCAATAGTAATCAAAAAGTAAGTTTTTTTCCTTTCTGATAAGTAATTTTGAATTGGTCTCTAAAAATCCACATTTTAAATGCGTGAAGTGCCTCTTTGCAATCGAAATGGGATGATGAATAGCTCCGGTTGGCACAAATCGCACTCCACGGGGTGGGATTCCTCCAAGAGCTCGTTTGAAGGATGAACGACTAAGAGTAACTTCGTCCAGACTGTGGCCCAAACCTTTGGTAGTTTCTGCTCTAACGAAAGTTACTTCTTTGTCAGTTATTTTCGATCTATTTAACATAGAAGCAAGTTCTCGAGTAAGAACTTTCTTCCAGCTTCTTCGCTTTCTTTTTGTGTCTGAGGATTTCTGCAGGCATGCTGTTGCGAGGGTTTGTATTCATCATCTAGGTTTTACCTTATTTTGAATTACTGCCACTGTCACTATCCCTCGAAACAAACAACATAACTGCATTACTGACAGTGTTAACAATAGTACTTACCTCCATCAATTCGTGTTTTCGTTGCTTCTTGTTTGCCGTCTTGGCTTAATTTTGAGCAAGAGTTCTGTCCACTGACACCATACAACCACGCTGCACCTCTTCTGTCTGAGCGATGAGAAAGTATTTGTCTTCCTTATTTTTGATTTATCTAAGAGCACCCGCATGCGTCATATCAAATATATTACTCAAACTAGCAACAAATCTTGCTTTCCTTTAAATTTGCACATTGGATCCTCAATTTTTCGAGTTTCACAATTGCATGCTTTTCCTCACGAATAGGAATACGAACCCTTTCCTAAAATTATAGTTTCTCGTATACCTCTAGCACTATCATGAATTGTTCTTTTAAGGTTAAATGATAGTTTAAAAAAATGCACGCAAAACATCGTCATTCGAAGATAGTTTACTTCTGGTCAGTTTCCTTATCTGTTCCTAGTAAGTAAAGTCTATTCTTAGTTCTAGTGGCTTCTGCCATGCTAGTAACGAAACATATATCAACTTCATCACAAACTCTCTATCATACCGCAGTCCAAGTAAACACTGCATCACCACATTTCTAGCTTTTTTTCTGCTAAACAAACGGGAACAATCAGCCGCTACAATTCGGTATTATCAGCTTACTGCTACCAAATGTCTCACCGACTGCAGTGTTCCTGGATTATTATCGTTAAACAAATGAAATGCAAGTTCCGTAACCGGAAGCCAAATGAAGTGCGACTGCAACTTATCAATTGAGACGAAACAAAGTTATTTTTCCTGAACTTGTAACGTAGTTGAGGACAAGTTCATCATTGCAGTGAATATTATTTAAAATGTTTAAAGTTTACATTGTTTCTAATGGCATGATAAATACAAAACACAACAGATGCATCAAAGGGAATGAAATACCAATATAAGATGCTAAGACAGCCTTTCTTGATCATTGTTGGAACATTTCCTACAGTGGCATAGTTGATTAGTAATAAATAATGACATGAACTAGATATAGGAAAATAAATGCAGAAAAGCAAAGTGTATCGCATTGTTAATACTACGACAATTAATCGCTAATTTAGTTAAATTTAAGTCGATTGCGCAACCTCTAAATACTGAGCTGTTGATTTGAAATTTTGCATGTATTATTTATTTGTAAAGGAAAACAAATTTAAGGGGTACCACGATAAAATTTCAACTTTTCGAAATTTTGGACCACCCTAATATAACTTAAGGTACAAGTATACAAGTAAATTACCTTTCCCAGACTTCCTCGAAACAATTGATACAAAATTTTATAGTTAATAATAGAATATTTATACTGTATATGAAATATGAAAAAAGAAATCGTTTAAGTCATTTTTATTCTTTAGTGAACTACCGTTGATTTTGGTTAGAAAAAATATAAAATCCGCCACTCCACCCAAGAAGGATCTCTTTAAAATTCTCTAAATGAAAAAGGAAAAATGGGTTTTGAGTATTATTTGATTATGCATAGAAGGCTCGAGTTTCCGTGTTTTAATAGCTCGAGACATCTCTTGTAAATGATATATCTGTCCACTACATGCTATTTGCAATAGTATCGTTATAAGGGGGAGTTGAGAACGGATAGAATTCAAACAAATCACAGTATTACACACAGCTGACTCTCTGATTGCTTTGAACATCTCACATTTGTTTGGCAACTATGTATTTAAACTTTTGATCAAACCACACAAAGCTACAATTTGATTAACTGGCTGTCAACCGATAACAGTAGTCAGAAATCCATTATGTTAGCCTGGACACACGTGCTCAAGCGGAAACCACATTAGTACACCAACCAATCGCTTTGGCGGGGAAGTGATTCAGGATAAATCTATCAGCTTTAATTGAGACAATGATAAATGCAAACAAACCCTTACAAAATACTGTAGATAGTGCAGCTGTAGAAAAAGAAAATAACTTTGGAAATGGATTCTCACACGATATTTACTTAACGGGAGTACGTAAAGACATTTTAGGGAGAATAAAATTTTAAAATATCGATAATCACGAAAAATCAACTTTAAGAAGTAGAAAGTTGAGTTGAAATGTAGCTGCAGAAAGAAGAAATAATAAATATAACTAAAAACCAAGACATATTGCGACGATGTGTAATAAGTAAATCATATTTTATTCATGGTTTCAGATATTAGAAAAAATAATCAAATAAATGACTTAATTTTCGTGTTTACTTGGAGCATAGTGCAGATTGAAACAACAGATAGCTTGACTTCCACTTATGTAAATGTCAGAAAATTCATACGTCCAGAAAACTATTTTCGTCAAGGATTACAGGGAGTACCATATGTTGCTTGTTACTTGGTATAAATATATATACCGTGGAAGTCGTTGCTTATAGCAGAAAGTAGCAACTAATACAAATTCTCTCTCTTAGTTACTAGATATTTATGATTCCCTAGAAGGCCTTGGCGTTCTCGTTTCTCATCTTCATTGTTAGACAACTTATTCCTACATCCAAGCCTTCTGTCTGGTATATATATATATATATATATATATATATATATATATATATATATATATATATAGTGTGTGTGTGTGTGTGCCGCCTGTATTGCTTTCACATCAGCCTTATTTTTGTTTTCATTTCAACACCCTTACTCCATAATTATTAATTATACATTGGTCCTTCTAAATATGTATACCTCATTATTTGTATCTATTACAGGTTATTTTTTTCATCCAACATGTTAATGCCACAAAAGTCTTAAGTCCTATGATCTCTGGTAATATGTTTAAATAAAGATGTTTCTCATATATACCATTCCATAGACCAACCATTGCCCTTGATCCAATTGTTGCGATTTCCTTTGCCTACAAGAGGGCGTAACCCTCTTAGCTTTAAAAAAACAAACCTTGATGTTGAGTTTTTTTTAACGCCGTTATATTTTACTGTGTATAGTTAAATAAAATTAAAGTGTACAAGTTAATAATAATAATTTTCGGCTATACTTCATTAACCATAGTGTGTACTGTTGCCTTGTTAGTGTGATATTGGAAAGCTTCATAAGGGTGTAGCTTAGGATCAGATTCATTTTAAAAGATGGTGTGGTTATCGCACAACCCCAATTTTGAGGTTTACAAAAAGAAAATAATATTTTTCTTGATTTTCTCAAAAACTTCGCATGAGGATTTACACCGATTCATATCATTTTATTTACCTTAACGGGATCTATCAACTGGTCACTCCCTTCCCTCAATTAAACGCAAATAATATGGTAAAATTATTATTATTAATCATATAGGCTATCCTTCAGAGTTACTTACCTTCTTTTGCATTTTCGAGCAACTTGATCCATCATTCTCTGTAAGGAACATCTAAGTTAAGACAATACAAGCAACCGCACGCTCTTTGCACAAAAAACGAACTGAAGTTCCGTAGTCAGACGGAATTTTCCTTTGGTTAACTTTTTATATATTTCTGTTCTCCTCCCTATATAGTCTTTTTGATTCGCGAATACTTCTCAGAAGTTATTGATTGTCAATGGTATCTAGGTTACAAAAGCGTCCTTGTACAGACCATCACGTAAATTTATAGGACTCCTAAAAAAAAATAAAAAAATACGATAGTTAAAAGGAGGGGGAGAGGAGGGAATAGGAGCTATTAATATGCATCCGTGATGGCAAGATTGAAGATTACCAGGTCAATAACAAAATAGCAAATATAGATACTCATATTATTTTCTCTTTGTCTCTGAAAAGTAAGAGCTATTGAGAAAGATGCGCGTAGAAAAAAAAAAAAAGAAGAAGAAGAAGAAGCAGAAAAGTTACTAGCCATACACACAGACACAAGCGTGCACACAAAATATCGAACGTAGATTTCACCAATCGATCTAGTAATATAATGCTCCTTTCTGTTTTAGGAAACAAATCCTTATGGTTTATTCCATATTCAGGATTTCCTGTTTCAGGGCCTATTTGGAGTGTTTTCCACTTCCAGGAGTGTTGTCCTCTTCCGGTGTCGAAAGAGAGGACAAAAATAGGTGCAGGTGTAATTAGTATGTAACTACAGGCTATAAAACTGAAAAAAAAGCAAGTATAAAATAGCATTTATTTTCCTGCTTAATCTTTCTCATGCGCTGATAAAAGAATGTGTTATTCTAAATGTGCAAGAGAGCTTCATCAAACATAATTTCTGGGGCTGCCGGTAGGTGTAGCTGAGCTATATTAGGCATTAGGCTAACGATCGAGAAGTGGAACTCATTGGTAGCATGGGTGAAATTTTAACTGTTCTTGACGTTTCTGTGTTCGTGTCCCTGTCGAATCTAGTAGTCCTAAGCAGTAATAGAATGAGAAAATTAGTCAAGAAGATTTTAAAAAGTGATGGAGCACTCACTTCTGGTGCGTTGGTTTCTTGGTTCTATTCCAGTTCACGCACAGAGAAAAACCTACCTGGCGTACGTAAAAACGTAGGTTGCATGCGTAAATCCTGTAGTTTTTGGACTTAACGTGCAGCAAACGTATAACTGAAAATGTATACTTTATAATACTTCCTGTATAAGGGTTCCATCTATATATGCTTTCCGAATGAAAAAATAGAACTGTATATATGCAGTAAGGATCTCACATATAGATAGACGTATATAACATATAGCTGACATATGTAACATACGTATACTTAAGAGTCTTCATCCCGGCGAAATTAAAATACCGCTAATTTTACAGTAATTATCTGATATTTTCAAATAGATAAAAGATAATTAAAATGTGGAACAAGAGGGCCCTAGACAATATTATTTTGCGTGAGGTACCGTTATCACATCACCTAGTGGTATTCCGTTTTCAGCTGTTTAGAAACGCGAAAATAAATGCCGATTTTCAAAATGGTTCGAAATCGAAAGCAGATAAGTGAGTCGTGATAACGGTATCTCATGTAAAATAATATTGTCTAGGGCGCTCTTGTTCCACGTTTCGATTATCTTTTATCTATTTGAAGATATCACATAATTACTGTAAAATTAGTGGTATTTTAATTTCGCCGGGATGAAGACTCTTAAGTAATATCTTAAAGACTGTTACATGTCAGACATTCTGCAGATGCATGATGAAACATCTAAGCGGGAAAAATGCAGTACATACGTAGCATATGGATAACATATGCTTCATACAGATTTCCGTAGTAAATATACGGATCCCATATATTTGCACAATATACCGCTGTCCGGATAACATATTTTTCTCGGTGCGCATTGTATGTTTTTTTTTTTTTTTTTTTTTTTTGTGAACAAATGCCATATGCGTGTATTTACTCGGGGTTTTTGTTTCCTCCAACTTTATTTATTCAAGCATTATCAACTTTCTTATTACCGTCTCACTTAGCAATAGAATACAATCGTAGGATTTCTTAAACAAACAGTTTCTAACAGTGTATCTTAAAACTGTATATATATATATATATATATATATATATATATATATATATATATATATATATATATATATATATATATATATATATATACAACGAAATTATAAACTAGGTAGCAGTAATTCTTAAATTACTGATATTACAGCGAGCTTGTTTTTCCAACAAAAACTAGTCTTCATTTGCCTTTAATTTCCATACTTTTAAATTAACAGATAACTACATTGTGTTAATGAGTGACCAAGCAACATTTGCTAAACAATTTAGTTATTCCTTAATTTTATTACGCTCTCACCCACAAAGATTTACTGGTCAGCTAAAAATGTACTTAATGTGCACACGTGATGTACGATAACCTAACTTTGAAAAACTGATAAGTTAACCAAAGAGTATATTAAATTCTTTTACACGTGAGAAGAAGACAGTAACATAGTGTAGCAGGAAAATCGTTACACTAAACTAACACTGAGATAAAATACTTTCGTAAATGGAAAAAAGGAATCTTACTTGAGTAAACAACAGCAAACGACCAAATGAATTTAGAAACATACTTTATGATGTAATGCAACAGCATTCTGGTTATAGATGTCGTATTAATAATACATTTGAAATTACGACTGAATTAAGACTTATCCTCCAGATACTACAATTGTTTGTATTCGATTACTTCATATAATTTCGCGGAACATTGAAAAGTATTACAGGAACCTAGATTTTTTCCCCTTTCTACATCAAGCCTCCTTCTCAAACCTAACCAATAAAACATTATGAAAAAAATACGTAGGAATTCAATTACAAAGGCGTATTCATTTTTTTCTTTATAATAATTTGAAGAACCTGAAAATGTAGCAGAGGAAACCGTGCAATGTATATCCTTTAGGTAACAGTTATGAACTGCTCTCAAGTAAAATGCTTTATTTAAAAAGGAAAGAGACGTAAAAATCCAGCATGTGAGAAGCTTCTTCCCTGGGCTCACAGGACTCACCATAAAAATCCTTGGAGTACTCGTATTTACTTTCTCATCCTTAGGGTAAAAAGCAATTTAGCCCTCTTTCCATTTCTACCGCTGTATGCTTGTGTGCGTATGGGTCTGTGATTTTCAGGAATTCTCGTCCTACTCACACCCTTTTCTCCAGTTCCCGAATCCAAACGTTTCATCTCATCTTTATGCCCTTTCTTCTATTGTAACGCACACACACACCAACAAATTTACGTCTATCGTCCGTCATGCAAGCTGAATTGAAAAATGGGAACTTGGTTAGAATAGTTGAAAGCCAGCTGGTTGGCTGGAGGGTAGTTAGTTCCTAGGTTCTTCACCCTCTGGCAGCACACGGAGAGAAACCTAGGATTCAGCATTGCCAATCCATTTAGTTTTGACAGAAAAAATGTGTTGGATTAGTTAATACAGTTTCAATTTAATGATTTTCTCATTAATGTTTTATTACTAAAATTCCACTTTAGCACAAGAATTTCATTGCAGCATTCAATATTTTTAAGGAGATAAGTTCACCAAAGATTTCTCTGTCTGTCCGTGCATCTGTGTGGGAGACCCAAAATCTGAAGAATTACTTGCTGGATCACCATCGATTTTGACCAGGATGTAGACAGTCCAAAATTAGGAATCGAGTCCGTGATTCATCGAGTTGATCCCAAGATATGGATAATCAAAACTCGGTTCCCCATATATTCTTATGGGAATAATTATATATATAATCCTTGCTTGGTAGATTGCCTGCAATGCTGTTGATATTAAATGATAGTATAATGCCCAGAATGCCCAATACTAATCTATCCATAGAATTCAGTGCTAAATGAAAGGAAATTGTTATCTACTCGACAAATCTAAAGATTTGAATATTTTCTATTTTCAAATATTCATTCATCTTATTAAAGTTTTTCAAAGGGGAATGATGTTTGAGAGGAAATGCAAAAATTCAAATGTTCACGTTGAATACACTGTGTTAATCTAGGCCCCTTTACGTGACATATACTGTATAAATCTAAATCCTGTACGTGATATTCACTGTGTTAATCTAAACTCATTTACGTGATATATACATTGTGTCAATCTAAACTTCTTTACATGATATAAATTGTGTCAATCTAAACCCCTTTACATGATATTCACTGTGTCAATCTAAATCCCTTTACGTGATATATACATTGTGTAAATCTAAACTCCTTTACGTGATATACACTATGTAAATCTAAACCCCTTTACGTGATATTCACTGTGTCAATCTAGACCCCTTTACGTAATATACATTGTGTCAACCCAAACCCGTTTACGTGATATATACAATGTGTCAATCTTAACTCCTTTACGTGATATACACTATGTAAATCTAAACCCCTTTACATGATATTCACTGTGTCAATCTAAATCCCTTTACGTGATATATACATTGTGTAAATCTAAACTCCTTTACGTGATATACACTATGTAAATCTAAACCCCTTTACGTGATATTCACTGTGTCAATCTAGACCCCTTTACATAATATACATTGTGTCAACCTAAACCCGTTTACGTGATACAAACTGTGTCAATCTAAACTCCTTTACGTGATATACACTGTGACAATCTAAATCTCATTTAGTAATATATACACTATGATAATCTAAACCCCTTTATTTGATACACATTGTGTCAATCTAAACCCCTTTACATGATATTCACTGTGTCAATCTAAACCCCTTTACGTGATATATACACTGTGTCAATCTAAACCCCTTTACATGACATAGACGGTACGACTGCTACTTGTTTTAAAAGTAAATTAAGTTATTCTACTAAATATAAATTATTTATAAACAGTCAAAGTAGTATTATTTTTTCTATAACTGAGACCTAACTCTTGTACAAGTATTAACATTCAATTTGTTAAATTTCATAGCCTCGAGGGTAAAGCAAACCACAATGAAAACAACTGATTCATAATTTAAATAATCATATTAATTGGTGGCCATTATAGGACTGTGCGAGAAAAGGTTCAAGTGAAATTTATAAACAGGACATTGCCTAATAAAATTGAGATAATTGGGCAACAAACAATTGTCGTTTTAATTTCTTTCATTGGTGCCCTTGGGAAATCCTAATGTTTTTGTCAGGATATCTTTGTAGCTGATAGCTATGGTTAGTCAGACCAATCAGGAACGTCCTCAATGGTACCGAATAACTTATGAAGAATTATATCTTTTTCACTTTCCGGGGAGAAAAGTCAAGCTCTACTGAACTGATATCAAGACGTAAGCATTTCTGATTTTTGCCTTTTCAAAATCTTTCTTACTGTGTATGCGATGGCAGTGTATATCTTCTTCTTCCATATCTAAAGTTCCATATATTCTGACGTCAAATACGGGACTTTCGCGTATTTTAACAATTAAATTCTCTTTTATGAAATGTGCTAGATATTTTAACAGTCCTTTTAGCGGCAAGGCTAGGAGACGTGAACCTACAGCTTAACATAGGATCCGAAGCACCTGAGCTCCCGCCGGAAATCGAAGCCGGGTCTCCCATGCCAAAAGCACGTACGCTAACTGCTTAGTCATGAGGGAGCTCTGACACAATCAGATATAGCCTACTGCATATGCATAATAATGAATCTGTAAGTACCATGAATGTTAATCGTTCAAAGTACATAATTTTGGATGAGATTTTAAATTGGATTTTTTTCTTCTGAAATTGCTTTTAAAGTAAATAAACTTGAGATGTCTCTGATACTACTAGTTATGTGAATATCAGGTTGAAACTATATTTTCTCAATAAGTTTAAATGTATTGTCTCAATTATTTTCGTTTGAAACACTATTTAAATAATAAATTAATAAATTCAAACTTTTTCCTCAAATGTTTTTCTTTCCTCCTTCATGACAACGCTTGGCTTCTTTCGTCATCCTTTATATAAATTCAAATACACTGTTATTATCAAAAGAGTCTTCACGAAACAACATGCAAATAATGTAAGGCTTTGATTAATTGAAACCAGAAGAGGGCTGTGTTCGATACACTTTTTGTCATCGTTTTCCACTTTGAGCTCCAGAAAATATATATATATATATATATATATATATATATATATATATATATATATATATATATATATATATACATTTTCAAAAAATTATCTTCTTTCGCTGATTTCATAATCATCATAATTTTTTGTAAACTAAAATTGTATAAATTATCAAGTATTATGTATCTCTTTCTAATGGACTACTTTCCTGTTCCTACGTTATTTTTAAAATATCTCCTCCGGACTTTCGTTTTAAGCCGATTATGTACGATTATACAGGGTGTTTCAAAATAATACCGATAACGTTTCGGAGGTGATTCCTGACACCAAGATAAGACAAAAAGTATAGACCAACCTGGTTCATAAATGCTTCCTTTCGGAGTTATAGGCTGCTGAAAACATGAAAAAGTGAACAGTAATGGTTCATAGCTCCAATACTATGGGACCTACCGTAGTCGGGTCAAGACTTCACTTAGGAACTAGTATGTGCCCTATCCAAATATCCATGTTGCAAAATCCTGCGGTACTTCCGAAACAACTTTCATAGAGGTAGTTAGCGAGTATTTCAAATTATATGCCAGAGCCAAGCTTCCTCTACAAGAATTTTTGTGTGAGTACCTTAGGATTCTGAAACATGGATTTTTGGATAGGGCACATATTAGTTCCTAAGTGAAGTCTTGCTCCGACTAACGTACGTCCCATAGTTTTAAAGCTACGGACCTTTAAAGTTCATTTTTTCATGTTTTCGGCAGCTTTTAACTCCGAAAGGAAGCATTTGTGCACCCAGGTTGGTCTACACTTTTTGTCTTATCTTGGTGTCGGGAATCATTTCCCAAATGTTGTCGGTGTTGTTTTGAAGCACCCTGTATATTCTGTATATACAAACAGCAAAAATGTAGTCATGGATTTTAGCATTCAGTGAATGAGGATCCTTTTTAAGGGTCTTGGTTTACCGAAACTCTTTTACGTATTTATTCTGTTTGTCCGTGTGGCCGTCCGATTGGGAGACAAAAAAAAAAAAAAAAATCAAGAACTACTTGATTGCATAATCGTCAATTTTGACCAGAGTGTAGAGCGTCAAAAGTTACCGAATTCGTGAATGGATAATGTAAACAAACTAGAAGTAGTGGAAGTCAACTATTTCCGGTTTTCCATCATAATAGAGCAAAGATGATAATAGATAGCAAGAAGCTGTTTTCTGCAATCCATGAAGCATCTCAAGAATGATACTAAAACCGGAATTGATTGAAATCCACTAGAACTCCCGGTTTCAATGTTCATCTACAGTATAGAAATGATAATAGATATCAAGAACCTGTTTAAAGAGTGTAACACGCTTAACACTGTTAATACTCTTGGAAAATATACACACGACTACTACTGAATTCTTCTGTACCTTTATTCTTAATCTGTACCAACCGCAACTCAGTTAATTATCTCCATAATATTCCACAATTACACTAACATGGATATACATCTCAATATTACTCTAATCAACAAACCATATTATCATGTTGTAAAGAAAGTTCTTGCGGTTTCTGTTACTTTTATTTTCAATGATGTTTTTTTTCAACTCAAGTGTCGTTATAATATTGTACCTATATATATAAGTTTAAAGCGGGGTTTCCGCTTTATCTATTCGTTGTATTGGTTTTGTTTTAAAATATACTTTTTCACTTTTTTCAGGACTTCAAAGATAGCATGGACAAGAGGCAAATTCGCACGATTTTCTTGTTCCAGTTCAAGCTAGGCCGAAAAGCTGCCCAGACATCTCGTGATATCAACGAGGCGTTTGGCCCAGAAACCACTAACGAACGTACGGCACAATGGTGGTTCAAGAAATTCCGCAGAAGTGATGAGAGCCTGGAAGATGACGAGCGCAGTGGTCGGCCATCCGCTGTTGACAACGACCAACTGAGAGCCTTAGTCGAAGTCAGTCCACGCACAACTGTTCGAGAGCTTGTTGAAGACTTCGGTGTAACACCTATGACAATTTCCAATTACCTGCAAGGGATTGGGAAGTAAAAAAAGATAAATGGGTGCCGCACGAATTGACCGAAAATAATCGAAATTGAGTGAGGTGGTGTCTTCCCTTCTTCTGAGGAACAGGAACGACCCGTTTCTATACAGGATTGTGATATGTGATGAGAAGTGGATCCTTTACGACAATCGGCGACGTTCGGCGCAGTAGTTGGACGTCGGTGAAGCTCCTCATCACGAAACTTCACCCACAAAAGATCATGGTGACTGTTTGGTGGTCTGCAGCCGGTCTCATCCATCACAGCTTCCTGAATCCGGGCGAAACGATTACGGCGGAGAAGTACTGCCAACAAAACGACGAAATGCACCAGAAGCTTCGACGTATGTGCTCGGCATTGGCCAACAGAAAGGGACCAATTATGCTTCGCGACAACGCTCGTCCGCATGTTGCACAACAGACGCTGCAAAAGTTGAACTCATTGGGCTACGAAACTGCCTCATCCACCATACTCGCCGGACCTCTCGCCCGCCGACTATCACTTTTTCAAGCATCTCGACAATATCCTCCGCGAGAAATGCTTCAAAAGTCGAGACAATGCCGAAGCGACTTTTAACGACTTCGTCGCGTCCAGAACTCCAGAATTCTACGCTACCGGCATTAACACACTTGTTTCTCGTTGGCAAAAGTGTATTGATTGTCATGGTTTTTATTTCGATTAATAAAGGTTTGATTGAACTGAGATATGCTCTTTTAAAATTAAACGTTGAAAACCGCAAGAACTTTCTTTACAACCTGATATATCTTCAGTACATAATCTTTTGTGATCAATCTATCTTCAATCAATATCTAGTTATTTAATATTCATAATCTTTATAGCCGTCTTGTATAAACAAATCGATCAAAATCTATTACAAATTGTGATTCTAAATATTTCACATTCATCTAAATTTTACAAAATCCATTTTGATCTATAACCATTTCATGAACTAACTGTTTACACCATATATTCCCTAGCAAGATACTAATATGAGTATGTGTCATTATATCAAAACCTTACAAGCCCGTGGCCTCATTCCATACCTATCAACAAATACCACAAATTTAATTTAATTTTCATTTAAATTAAGGGGAGAAAAGAACAACTATAGACATAAATGAAAAGGAGAAGAGAAACTGGTTAGGACATTGGCTGAGAAGGAACTTAGAAAATGAAAATCTTTAAGTTTAACGCCCCACGATTATGTTCTTTAGTTTAAGAAAGATGATGATTAAAGCAAGTGAATGATGATAGAAGAATTGATGGAATGAGAATGTGCAAGGAAACAGGATAACCGAGAGAAAACCCAGGGACACAATGTTGCCTACCACAAACTTACTTAGCCAGGGATCGAAACAGCTACCCCACGCACCAAAGGTAAACGGTCTACCACTTGAGCTAGCGTGAGAGAAACTATATCATGATGGACGAGCTAAAGAGTATGGCAGCAGGAAAAACAGGGAGAGGCGAAAGATGCTACAATTGATGGATGGCATTTCAACCAGAAAAATCATACGTGAAGACGAAGTTAGCTCAATACTATAACGCATGGAAGCTTCTTAGTTGCCACAAATAACCGGCCAAAAATGGCAGAATACCAATGATGATAATGGTGATGATTTATTTAAATATATGATGTTTATCAAACAACCTGAGCTAAATTAAAAACAATAATAAATGTTTCTGAGTATGTTTTATATTAATGACTGCAATTATCAAATAGAAGTCAATAATACATTATCGAATAGGAATTAGAATGTAAATGACAAAAATGGGAAATTCAAAAATTTTTGATTCCTAATTTCGGCTTAGAAATAAGTTTGAAAATAAAGAAATATATATAAAATACAAACTTAATTTCTTGCTTTTTTCTTTTTCTTTTTCTTTTTTTTTTTTTTTTACTCCAAAGTAGGCCAAGTGTTACTTTATTTGATCTCGACTTGTACGAGATGGTTGATCATTTACACTATCTATTTTGTTTTTCACAAGCAACCCTGCACTGCACAAAGCTAACGTGCCCAGCAGAAGCACTTCGTGCATTTAATTCCATATCTGCAAACCCGTTTATTGATCAAGAAAAATGAAGTTTTCTTCGTATGCTGACAATGAATCGTTTAATAAAATTGTATTAATTCTGCCTGGAATTAGAAACCATTACTAATTTTCCTTTTGGCGCATTTAACGTAAAAGTTCCTCCATACAAAGGGTGTCCTAGTGGGTTGTGGCTTTCTTTGATACGCTACTCTGTGCATATCAATATAAATCTAGTGGTGGGGAAGCTACACGGCTTAAATTATTTAGCGTTCCCTGTAGTTTCAGTAACCATGTGTTCATGACAGTGAAGCAATTCTACTCCATACTTTTTTCCTCTTTTTTTAAAGGAGATAATCGTATAGTTACTAATCGTTAGTTACCGTAACTTACACGCGATATTTAGAAATGTCTCAGATTTTTTTTACCAGCGTAACTGCGACGTCTGGAAATAGGATTTTTTGGTTCAAACATGATTTAAAGGACATTTATGTAGTCTATAAACAAATCCTGTTCATTTTAAATAAGCGGTAAGCGTTTTAATTTTTGGAATAGCAGCGAACCTAAATGCAAAAGATAACTGTGTTATTTACCTTTTTCGATGTTTAAGCTTTTGTGTAATAAAAAGTATGACGGTGACTGGAGGTAAAGTAAATGGAGGTGCTGTAATTTATTATAAAAGAGTACTCTTTTTCTAGTTTAAAGTCCCACTGTTATGCCTTTTAGATTAAAGGAGAAAAATTTTTAATGAAAGTAAATAGTTGTGAAATTACATTTTTGTACTCTTCCACCGAGAATTGAACCCGGATCACGAGCACCACAGGCACAAGCGCTAGTCACTAGACCATTGAGGAGGTCTAAACTTTACACATCCACATTTAACAAAAAAAAAGGCGGCTTTCGAAATGTGGATACGGGGAAGATTGGAGAGAATTAGCAGAGTAGAATGGAAAACTAATGAGAACATACTAGAAGCATCTATACACATATCACTAACCGTTCCTCGACTGTGTAACTGCAATCATTCACATCAGCCACAGCTGCACAACTGAAGTGCTCCACGTGGTCGAGAAGACAGGAATACTAGTGTTACCAATAACACAACTACAATATTACATTGACATTGTTCTCTATGATACTCAAATCTAGGGTAGAGCTCCTTCGTGGCTAAGCGGTCATACTGTGTTTGGCTGTTGAAGTGAGTAGACGTGTCTTCGCTCTGTGTAACAAGCTCTGACGTGTTTACCTTCAACGGTGCTTTCCTTAGCATTCAATTTTGCTGTTGTTCTTTTTTTGTTCTTTTCTTTCTCTGTTATTTTTGTGAGTGAATTCGTTGAATGAACCATGTCGTTAAAAAGGGTCAATACATTAAAATATGATTTTGGTGGTGTTTCACAGCGACCAAGTACCTTGAGTTTGCATCAGTGGCTCAGTGATTCTTTCAAGTTTTCTGTTGATGATGTCTTGAGTATTGAAATGGATGTTTATCGTAAATTGTTGTATGTGAAACTTCGTACCGAAGAACTTTGTGAAAACGTTTTGCGTGCTTCTGACGGAACTGTGTACTATAGTGATATATATGGTCAACATGCGGTACCAGTTTTGTGGGCTGATGTGCAAATTGTAACAGTTAAATTGCTTTGTACACCAATGGAACTTGACGATTTTGAAATTAAGAAAGTTCTTGGGGACTATGGGATCATCTCTAAAATTTCTGATGAACTATATTCCGTTGATCATATTTACCCTATACGAACCGGACGTAAATTAATACGTATGGAAGTAAAAAGGCCTATTCCATCTTTTGTTGTCATCCAAGGACAAAAGTTTTGTGTCACATACCCCAACCAGATCCGAACATGTCTCAGGTGCAATGGGGCTCATATGTACTCCAATTGTCCCCTTCGAGTTCCCAGTGATCCGAACAGTTATGCAGGGAAGGTAGCTCCTATATTTCGCAATAACGATCCTGCAGAGCGTCTTATGCCTAAATTTGACAGTTTGCCCCTTCCTTCCCGACACGGGAACAAACCCACCACTAGTGTATCGTGCTCATCTGACGCAAATGTACCTACAATGGACGCTTCTCAATTTCCGGAACTACCAAGTACGAATGTTTCCTGCGAGCCGAACAGTGCTAAGAGTATTTCCTCAGAATCGTCCGCAAGTGCGTGTTTTAGTTGTTCCACTGAAAAACAAGATGGTCCACAGCCGTTACTACTCCCATCTGATGCACCTTTATCTAATTCTGTTTCTGATCTCGAAACAATTCCTGGAGGACAAGATCTTTCTACTGCGCCGATTTCTACGACAGTTAATCGTAATGAGAGCTGCTCGCCTGGCTCCCAAGCAAAGTGTGGTTCTCCTGAAGAAAGGTTTCATGCTCCCTCCCCCTCATCTCAGTCTAGTGAATCGGAGGTCGCTTCTCCTATCATGGAAGTAAGTACAATTAGTGACGACAATCGAAATCGACGCAAGCGTACGAAACGTAATGAATTGAGTCAAAAGCTATTTTAAAAGTCTGAAAATGACACGAATGCGTCTATTCTGTCTCCAAATACTGACATTATGTCGTAATATGGTTCTTAATACAGTACATGTGCTATATTTTAATGAATTCAGTTTAAGTATCTTACAACACGTTAGTCTCTTCTTCTATAATACGTTAGATTCATATGTATGTCATTTCGATGTTTTAAGCTTTCTTTTATTGTTTCTCTTGTCAGAAATTATGCCGTTATCTTTACTTTCACTGCTCATTTTTTGTGTCGGTGGTTTTCTGTGCTTACCAGTGTGATGATGCTTAAAATTGCTACGATTAACATTAATAATTTGCAAAGTTCCGCCAAGCAGTTTGCTCTTTGTGACTTTTTGCACATAGAGGGCATTGACGTTGCTCTTTTACAAGAGGTTGGTATTTCTGAATTTAATCTTAGTCCATCCTATGCTGTAGAAAATAACTTTGACAATAGTGGCACAGGTACAGCTATTACTTACCGACATTCAACAAATTTTTCTTCACCTATGTTCCATCCATCTGCTCGAATAATACGGGGTAATCTAGGAGACATCAATCTTGTCAATATTTATTCTCCGAGTGGTTCACAAGCTGTACCAGGCGAAATGCTTTCTTTTCCCAGGACGTTGCTCTGTCGTTTGGATCCAATGTTGACAGGTTAATTTTGGCTGGAGATTATAATTGCGTTTTAAGGCCTGAAGATCAAACGCTGGGATTTAACTACTGCCATACCCTCTACGAGTTAGTCGATGGACTTCATTTACGAGAAACATGGATCTGTCTGAAGCCACAAGCACGGGATTACACTTATTTATCACACCAGGGTGCCTCTCGCCTTGATCGCATATATGTATCTCCTGTGTTAGTACCATGCATTAAGCACGTTGAAATTGCCCCCACTTCCTTTTCTGACCATTCAGCCTATATCGTATCTTTCACCTTTCTGATCTACGAGTTGAGCGAGGTAGGGGTTGTTGGCAATTCAATACCTCGTTATTGGAAGAAGATCAATTTTGTGCTGAGTTTCAGTCCAAATGGCGTTACTAGCTTAGGCAACGTCAATATTTTCCCACCGTAGGCGACTGGTGGAATACTTATTTCAAACCACGGTTTACAAGTTTCTGTCGGTGGTACTCATCTGAAAAATCCAGAGATCTTCGTAATCTGCTTTACTTTTATACTAGATGTTTGCGAGAAGCTCGCTGTGCTGTTGTTTCTGACTTATCTATGTTCTCTCAGGTTAAGCGCTATCAAGCTTTGCTTCTCAATTTGCATCGCCGCCGTGTAGCTGGCATCAAGGTCAGAAGCAAGGTTCCCATAATAGATGCTGATGAAGAGCCATCATTACATCATGTCCTCAAAGAAATCAAACGAGGCCAAGGAAAATGGATCCACCAAATCATAGATGACGACGGACATCTTCATAAGGATGTTGCTTCCATTAAACATGTGTTTTGGATGCACTACTCAGAACTGCAGCCACTACTACAGCGTCTGGGGAATCATCTGCTTCACTTTCTGGTATTCTTGATGATGCAGCACAGCAATCTCTTGTTCGAGCTTTTAGTATTGAAGATGTACATCACGCTATTCTCGCAGCTCCGAAAGGTAAATCTCCAGGACTAGATGCATATCTGCAGAATGGTATGTTAAGTTTTTCCCTCTAATTGGTGAAACACTGACCTGTCTCGTTAATGAATATTTCAGTAATAACCCACAGAGACTGTATAGAAGTCCTGGTGTCACAGTATTTATACCTAAGCAAGGACACCCTACAAGTGTTACTCATTATCGACCCATCAATCTCCTGAATTGTGATTACAAGTTGCTTGCTCGTTGTTTGAACAACAGACTCTCTCACTATATTGATATTCTCGCTGGACCATTTCAATATGCACTAGTGGGAGTGAAAAAAATATATCACGTACTTCAAACTGTTCGAGATGTTATTGCAAATTTTCAGACTCATACTACTAGTCATGCTTTGCTATCCTTAGATTTTAACCAAGCCTTTGATCGTGTAAATCACAATTATTTGTGGTCAGTATTGCACCATATGGGCGTTGGAGACTTATTTGTCCGTTGGATTCGCGTCCTGTATGGTGACGTTCAATCGAAATTAAAAATCAATGGGTTTCTGACTACACCTCTTAAACTCAAACGCAGCGTTAGGCAAGGATGTCCATTAAGCATGACTCTTTTATAATTTCCATCTATCCCTTCCTACACAGCATTGCGTAGCGTATCCAAGGCCTTACTATCTGCAATGTTCCTGTTAAGGTGTATACTTTTGCTGATGACGTGCATGTTTTCTTTCGTGATCACCAGGATTTAGAAGTAGTTGAAGATTGCGTTCACAAGTACTCTGAACAGTCAGGAGCACGTCTTAATCGCTTCAAATCTAAACTTATGCCATTAGGAAATGGTTCTACGAATGCATATACCAATTTTCCTCAGGTGGTGAAGGTTATGAAAGTACTTGGTATTTATTTTTCCTGCAACTTGGATGAGAGTATAGCAAAAAAAAAAAAAAAAAAAAAATTGAAGATGTTTTTTTCTGAAGGTTCGCTCTGTTTTACATCAACATACATCTCGTCACCTGTCGCTGATGTCTCGTGTCTACTTTGTGAATACATATGCATTTTCCAAGTTGTGGCACGTCTGTCAAATTTTGCCTATGCCTACATTTTACATTCAGAAGTTTACGAGCATTGGTAACTGGTTTGTGTGGACAGGTATGATTTTTCGAGTACGATATCCAACTCCATGTTTACCATATTCTGCAGGAGGGCTCAACTTGATCCATGTTGCAAGTTAAACGAAAGCTTTATTCTCCTACAGAGGATTCCTAAACATTCAAGGTATTGGAGATCTAATCAGCACGACCGTTCTTTCGTCTCTCGTAGCTACCAACGATGGAGTACTACCTGTGAACTTATCTCAGATTCCTCCCGACTTTTGGTATTTTAAAGATGTAATAGGTAATTATTTCTATCTGTCTGCCCATGGCCTTCAAACCTTACCTCACAGATTGAAACTTCTCTATAACTTGTTTCTACAAGAACAACCAGGCCAATGTCCTCACATAGTTGCACAATTTCCATCTGCGCATTGGCAACAAATTTGGAGAACAATTTCATCTACTGTTGTGTCAACCTCAGCCCGCTCTTTATGGTACAGAACTGTTTATAACATTATAGATACTAAGGCTAAACGACATCACCTTCATATTACAGATGACAATCAGTGTTCTCTTTGTGGACAAGTTGATACTTTAGAACACCGTCTCACCACCTGCAACGGATCGACCTCAGTTTGGAAAACCTATAGAGAAATGGTTCAATATTTGTGTAAAATAAGCATGGATTCCATTACTGTTCAGATGCTTTTGTTTCCTGATTTTAAGTTTTTTTCCTAATGAGAAGCAAAACTCTGTTGTATGGCTCACTGCTAATACCGTTGAATTTATTCTGTCCCCTAGTTCTCCTCAAGCACATCACACCTACAAAGATTTCCTGTGTTTACGATATGGTAAATTACCACCACCAAGAAAGAAAAAGCTCTTTGCGCATTACCTGAATTACCTCTTGTATGGGTATGCACTATAATTGACATGTAAAGTTCTTGTTATTTGTTCTACTATATATATTCACTTTGTAACTACAAACTGTACCAATGTGTAGTCTTATTATTTTCCTGAATTTTGCGCTGATATGTAATATTAATTATTAACAATAAACAAGTGAAAAAAGCGGTTAGCGTACACACCTTTGGCACGGGAGACCCGGGTTCGATTCCCGGCGGGAGCTCATGTGGTTCGAATTCTACGTTAATCAGTAGGTCCACGTCTCATATAGCCTCGCTGCTGAACGGGGTGTAAAACTCAAAATCAATCAATCAATCAAACCTAGGGTGCGAGGACTTCTCGAACACCCTGTAGAACGAATCTGAAATCTAAATATTGTCCCATGGTAGGCAAATCTTATTGAAATCCAGGGGAAAGTCAATGAATAATTCCCATTACTTTTCTTTCTTTCTTTCTTTTTTTAACTGCGGGCCTGAATGACGCAGAACAAGATGGAAGCCTAAAGGGGCCTGCTATCCTGCTATGTGAACATACACAAATCCATGAAAACCTTTTCTAGTATATGACCTCAGGTGCGTATTCATTGTGCCCTTTTCAATCCATACATTGAAAACAACAGAAATATTTAAATGAGTTATATTTATTTTGTGACGTGCTAAGTTTTTAGAAAACTTTTCCAATTACACACAACTTTTGTCTGTCCAAATAGAACGCTTTTTTCTTTCTTTCTTTCTTTCTTTTTTTTCTTTCTTTTTTTCTTTTTTTTTTTTTTTTTTTTTTTGTTCTGCAAAAAATCAATACAGTTTTAAGTAGATTCATTTTAAATTTAATAGTATAGCCATCATAGACGCCATGTTTCCATATTTCCCTCGGGGAACAGGCATTAAATTATGATTAATGAGCATTATTAGACCAAGGTCTCTTAGATAAATATCAAAATACAGAATGACATATGAGATAGTCCTATCCAAAACTGCTCATCTTACCAGAATAAGAATATCAACTACGAACGAACATATGCCTCATTCATACTATAATTGTTAAATTCCCTTCTGTTTATGTATACCTATACAATCATTTATTTAACGATATAGACGTACTGAATTTCACCTATTTTTTTCTTCATGTTATTTTTATTTAGATTGTATTCTCTCTCCGTGGATATTGGAGTTAAAATCACGTTTACTGTAATTGTTATACATATAGGAGCACAGGGCCTCGAAATTTTGATTTTTTTTTTTTTAATAGATTCACAATAAAGTAATATTTAAAACTAGCAACCCGCTGAGTCCTGTGCAAGCGCGAGAAAATATGTTAATGTGTTGTTTAATTCGCTCCAAGTTCTAATTACCTAGCTTATCTGATTATTTTTAAAAAGTCATCCTCTCACACTCTCACCCAAGGGGTGAGGATGAACTTGAACATCATGAAAACTGATACCGTTAAACTCAACGACCTCGAAAATTATGAATTCAACACTAATATTTGTTGTTTTCGATTTTCTTTTAAAATCTCGCCCCCTCTTTGGGGAGTGGAGTATGATCTAGAAGTGGAATTGTATTAAAATTATTGCTATTCATCTTAGGGACCCCCAAAACTATGAATTCATCTCTAATATTCATCGTTTTTGAGGAAGAGTCAAATTTTGTGCCGGGACGCGGTAAATTATTTAGAGCGCAGGGGCGCACAATATGTAAATACGGGCCTGTATATAGGGCCGGATTTACCTAGGTTCACCGGTACACGTACCCCCCCTTCCTTTGTTGTAAATATACACTATCTAAAATGAGAAGCTAGCAGTGAAAATAGCAACTTTCCGAAACTTTCTGCCATCATGTTTCCGTTTGGGGCTTAAAAGAAAGCGGAGTATTGCAAAAGCAATAGTTTAAGTCGATTTTCTGAAGATCAAGGAAAAGTATTCACTAAGCAAAGCAATATAAATTTGTTAAGTTTGTAAGAAAACAGAAGGCAGGAAGAGAGAAGAACAATTTTTCCTGCATATCACTTGCGACCCTCTTTAAAATATCTCCCCTCCCCATTCTATGTATCAGCGTTGTCAGGTGTAAAGAATATTGTCATATGTCAGTTTGAGTGTTATTGACAATGGGAGTGGTTATTTTGGTACTTAGTTTCCACCCCTCTCAGAAAATCCTGGATCCGACCGTGTATATATATATATATATATGGTATTTGAATTGGAGGCTGGCTAATACCTTTTTTTGTTGAAAGTCCCACGGCTATGCCCTTTAGGCTAAAGGAGACTGATGATTAATGAAAGTAAATGATAGTGAAATCGAATTTTTGTGCTCTCCAACCGGGAATCGAACTCAGCATCAGAAGCACCAGAGGCACACGCGCTAACCGCTACACTAGCAGAGAGGTCTACCTGCCTCATGACGGAGGCCATGCAGTGTGACATGGAATCCACAAGACACTGGAAACGTTGAGGAGCCGTATTGGTTCATGGTGGCTGCATAGCCCCTCATGACTCATGAAATTTGGCTGAAACAGGGCCCAGAACACGCATATCACTCTTAACAGCATCCCAGATATGCTCAATGTGATTGAGATCGGGGCTTCTTGGTGGCCAAAGAAGCATGTTCCCATCCTTAGGGTGCTCATCGAACCAGTCAGCCACAATTCGGGAGCAATTGTCTGGAACATTGTCTTGCTGTAGGTATAGGTGGCCTGCAGGGTGCTGGAGGCGAACAAATGGGAGAACATGATCTGTCACCAAGTTCCTGAAATGTTCTCCAGTGAGGGACCCATTTCCATCTCCAAGGACCCCATTTCATCCCATGTGAACAGACCACATACGAGGATACCATCACAACATACCTAAATCGTACCCTGCAGGCAAGAGGGGTTCATTGCCTTATGTGGTTGACGACGCATTCATACTTGGTCATTGACATGTACCAACTACCACGACCAGGTTTCTAACATTCACTGGCGGTGTTCCTTTGCGCATGTCAGTCGTAGTACCTTATGACGGGTTTTGAGTAGAGGTACCTACGTGGGACGCTTACTTCTGTAACTCATAGTGAGAAGATGATTCTGGCCGCGATCAAATACGCTAAGGCTTCGCGTCTTACCCGTCCTCTAAGTCTAGTAATTCCCAACCTGTGTTTTTGCGACAGATTAATGTGCCGCGAAATTTTAAAATTTAAGATCATGAAGCATTTAATAATTAGTCAAAATCAATTTTGGAACAGATTGTACTAGTCAATGTCTTCAGTTGCACCAACAATGAATCACTAATTTACAGAAACTTATAGCCTTACACTATTGTAACTTATATTATTAATAATAAAAAATAAATAAATAAAGTATTTCACGATACTGTGTGTGTTCAGTAAGTGTGTCGTGAGTGAATAGAAGTTGGGAACCAGTATTGTAGTCAACTGCTACACATACAGCCCGTAAGAGGTCTGAAGTCCTCGATGTTAAATGCCACGCTCACCTATTACTAGGATTAGGATTAGGATAGAGATTTCTGGGCTTTCGGCATCTAAGCCCATTTAGCCCTGCACGATTTGAGGAATGACGTCCCTTGGCGAGCACACAATCCGGGGAAAGGGAAGGAAGAAAGAATTGGGCAAGGAAGGAAGCGGCCTGGGACCTATAAGTTAGGTACCACCCTGGAATATGCCTGGTGTGAATGAGGAAAACCCAGGAAAACCTCATTCAGGATGGCTGGCCTGATAAAGCGCGTTACACTTTTTCGACCGAGTGACCCCACTGGGAATCGAACCCGGGACCGCTCGCACCGCAGGCGAGAGTGTTAGCGACTACGCTACGCGGGGCCACACGCTCACCTATTACATTCGCTGAATCGAACACAGGTAAGTTTCCCAGAACAGTAATTATCTCTTATTCTATTGCTTATGTGTATTGTTCTATATAAAAACGAATGTGAGTTTGTGTGTTACCTCATCAGGGAATAGCTACTGAACCAATTAAAATGATTCTTACAAGGGACATCACCCAATTTTCCGGCTCCGATTTCAATGAAATTTTTCTAACAGATAGAGGACATATATGTATTATTTGTAATGACAGAAATTTTTGCCATCGTGCATGTTTTCTATTTTTTTATAATTTTTAAGAGTTGTGATGTGCTTATTAGAGATTACTGCAGAAGTCCCTTACTAACCTTTGTAAACGTAGCGTTAATGAAAGAACAACCATGTAGATACATATAAAGTCTACGGGAAAGTTGTTTGGTAGGTATGACCTTGACCGAAGCCATCTTGAAATCCGCCATTTTGAATTAAGGTCAAGTTTTTTTAAATAGAAATAGGGTAATATGATACATAATTTCGGGCTAGAATTTAATCAGGAAGACAATGGTGAAGCTAGATTTGAGATACACTCATTTGGGGAAAAGTTACAGGCATTTAATTGTTCACTTACTATGTGCGAAAGTCCCTTACCTCCGCTTCTAACCCGCGTATTAATGATAATAAGTGGATAAAAGCTTCGGTGATACATATTATCCATAGAGGGAAGTGATACAGTAAGGGTATCCTTGATGGCAACCATCTTGAAATCCTCCATTTTGAATTAAAGTGAAGTTTGAAAAATGAAAATCATAGAATGTGACACCTCATTTTAATAGCAAATTTTCCCAAAAAGCCAATGGTATGCTTATTTTTGTTCTATAATTAACCAGTGTGAATTTAGGACTGCTTCTAATGAGCACCAAACGTCCATTATTCGATCTTTCGAATTGGCAACAGTCCTAATTTTCACTGCATGTTTTAAGATTCCAGTTGGCACTTTGCAGTTGATGCCATGGCTCGTGTTTTCTAAATTTATTATATTTCTTAAGAGTTGCGAATTGTCAGTTCATGAATAGTGTTGAGATAAGCATCCAGCAATCTTTCTGAATTTTGAAGACTTGCCATGTAATTATTTATTTCCTATACCTGTCCTTCAAAAATTCATTTACTAACATGAATCATCGCACAACGAAATAACTCCAACTTTGCATTCAGGTAATACCGAAGATGTAGCTTGTATAGTAGATGAGACGAAAAATCAAATGAAAATTCACTTCAGAAAGGAAAACGAAATTCGATTGTGTAAATCAAGGGTCTTTTATTTTGTTTTATATTTATTTCTTTATTGTATATTTATTTATTTATTTTCTATGGAAATTTTTTAGCTAGTCTGACAAAAAATCATTCGTTTTCTAGCGATTGTTGTCGATGATTCATGATTGTAAAATTTATAATCAGTATTGATCGGGCACTGAATTAAGTTACACCTCATTATAAACAAGTTACCTATTTTCATATTATGTTCATGGTACAAACAATGTTGTGGGAACAGTCATATAGATATTTTCTAGCATTGCTGCTGTTTCTTAAATGTTGTATTTATTAAAAATATTTTATTGTTTGTCGATTTCGCAACATGTAGACTACATTTCCAGATAATTTTGTGTTCGTATAATACCAATTTGTCATAATTTCATTTGGATTTCTTTACGTCACATACGTCCATAGGTTCTTCATGTATTCTCGTTTAAAAGAAATAATTACATTGCAAGTCTCCAAAATTCAAAAAGTTTGCTGGATGCTTATCCCAACACTATTAACGAACCGACAAATTGCAACTCTTAAAAAATGTAATAAATTTAGAAAACATGAACCATGGCAACAATTTCAGAGTGCCAGTTGGAATCTTAAAACATGCAGTGAAAATTAGGAGTGCTGCCAATTTGAAAGATCGAATAATGGACGTTTAGTGCACATTAGAAGCACTCCTAAATTCACGCTGGTTAATTATAGAACAAAAATAAGCATACCATTGGCTTTTTGGGAAAATTTGCTATTAAAATGAGGTGTCACATTCTATGGTTTTCATTTTTCAAACTTCACTTTAATTCAAAATGGCGGATTTCAAGATGGCTTCCGTCAAGGATACCCTTATCGTATCACTTCCCTCTATGCATAATATGTATCACCGAAGCTTTAATCCACTTATTATCATTAATATGCGGGTTAGAAGCGGAGGTAAGGGACTTTCGCACGTAGTAAGTGACCAATTAAATGCCTGTAACTTTTCCCCAAATGAGTGTATCTCAAAACTGGCTTCACCATTGTCTTCCTGATTAAATTCTAGCCCGAAATTATGTATCATATTACCCTATTCCTATTTAAAAAACTTGACCTTAATTCAAAATGGCGGATTTCAAGATGGCTTCGGTCAAGATCATACTTGCCATACAACTTCCCCTAGGCTTTATATGTATCTACATGGTTGTTCTTTCATTAACGCTACGTTTACAAAGGTTAGTAAGGGACTTCTGCAATAATCTCTAATAAGCACATCACAACTCTTAAAAATTATAAAAAATAGAAAACATGCACGATGGCAAAAATTTCTGTCATCACAAATAATACATATATGTCCTCTATCTGTTAGAAAAATTTCATTGAAATCGGAGCCGGACAATTGGGTGATGTCCCTTGTTAGCATGATTATCAATCATAGGCCTTCCCAGGACCTTGTGATACAATTTTCGGTATATGGTTGATCAGGAGGATCAGGAGGTGGAAAATGGAGACATGTATAAATAATCGAAAGCGACCGATGTTATTTACAGTTTTCGGGTTCATTGAAATAAATAGCGGCACTTTCGATCTCGTTTAAGCGCAAATTCAGCCCAATCCGCAAAGGGGATGGGAAGGGGTGAGGGGTGGGAATTGGTTCATTACGTATTTTTGTTACTATTCTTGCACTGAAATGCGAATTCTAAAGGGGGTGTAGTGTAAATAACTTTTATGAACCTATTCTTCAAGTGCGAAGAAAGGGTATTATTGATATATTTTAAAATGAATATTTTCACGTGGTTAAAAGTCTTCATCCCGGCGAAATTAAAATACCGCGAATTTTACAGTAATTATGTGATATCTTCAAATAGATAAAAGATAATCGAAATGTGGAACAAGAGCGCCCAAGACAATATCATTTTACATAAGATACCGTTATCACGTCTCACTTATCTGCTTTCGATTTCGAGCCATTTTGAAAATCGGCATTTATTTTCGCGTTTCTAAATAGCTGAAAACGGAAAGCCACTAGGTGACTTGTGATAATGGTACCTCACGCAAAATAATATTGTCTAGGGCGCTGTTGTCCCATATTTCAATTATCTTTTATCTATTTGAAGATATCACAAAATTACTGTAAAATTAGCGGTATTTTAATTTTGCCGGGATGAAGACTCTTAAGAGTTTGGAGAAGGCTTACATAGCCGCAGCTTAGCCACATAAACGATATTATCAATAAATACACAATTTCTTCGTTTCTCATTTGAGCGGGTGATATACTTGTATAAGTGAATTATACACGTCATCTAAGTATGTTACTGTTTCTCGGTGTTTCTTTCTTTTTTCTAGAAATTTTCTTACATATGTCCAAATCAATTTTTATTATTAATTTTATTATTATTATTATTATTATTATTATTATTATTATTATTATTATTATTATTATTATTATTATTATTATTATTGAGAAATTGAGAAAGTAAGCATTATTAAAGACCTAGGTATTACATTTGACTAGAGATGCAAGGGCTCGGAAAAAAAACGGCTTTTTTTAAAAAAACTCGGTTTTTTCTGCTTTGCTTTTTTGCTTCGGAAATTTTGGGCTTTTTTCAAAATACTGCTTTAAATTGATAAAACAGACTTTGTATCGCTTCTCTATAACACAAAAAATCATTTAATTAGTGGTTGATGCTGATAATAATATAAAACATCGAAAATAAACTATGAATTTCGAAAAAATATTTCAAACAATTTTTCTTCTCAACATATTTACATTATGAATTCCACAGGATTAACCAATGTATATAATAAGAATTTTTTAACCTCCTATATACAAAAGTAAGCAGAGCTGGCAAGAACCGTGGTTGTTTTTGAAAATGCCAAAAACCCGTTTTTTGGGGGATGTTTAAACCAGGCTTTTTTGACTTAGATTTTTTGCTTTATGTATTTATATTACATATTCACAGAAATAGCCTAAGTTTGTTTCGCCTTGATGTTATTATGCAACAGCGCGGTTATGCCGGAAGAACTCCCATAAGCTTAAAGAAGTGCGGTCAGTAAATTTCTTAAGTTGAGAATCTCCCGCCCTACCCATTGGGAAAATCCCGTCATTACTTGAAATGTAAGACAATAACGGGAAAATCCTGTTATTGCTTTGCATCTAAAATTTAAAGGTCAACGTACCATAATCAGTACGCTAAAACTGAGGTATTAAATTACAAATTTAGTACCGGTACGTAGATATCATTGAAAGTCCAATCCAAGCTAATGGTGGAAGCTACGTAGGCAATCGATAAATTTTGCCAATTTCTATCAATATATTTAAGCAATATTGGCTTCTTTATAAAACAACACACATTTAGGCATGTAGAAATATACAATTTGGTTTGTTTCGTATATTTATGCTTAACATCCTTACGAAATACCGAGGTTATCAAGGAGAAGACTTTCGCTTAAACTGACATCCGAACCGCTACTTGGGTTACGCATGAAAGAAGGATTGTGGTTCGACCGAGAATTGAACATGGGACACCTTGATTAAAAGGTGAAAGGGAAATAAAACTATTGCAGGTAGCTTGATATCTGGAAACGTTACCATGAAATTCACACGATTCGCATTTTTCATTCTTTTTATTTTTGTGGTTTAAACCAGTTATTAAAAAAAAAAAAAAGTTGGTGTAAATCAGCCAACCCTAAAAGTAAACACTTCTTTTTAAAGAATACACAAATAACTAGCAAAATAGTATGTAGTATTTTTACTTCAAAATATTCCATACCCTCTTTTTGAAACAAAATAAAATTAAAATAAAACATAAGAGAAATACTTAGATTTATATGATACACTTAAAGGCTGCACATCTAGAGCTTTTGGTTCTGTATATTCTTGAAATTCTACAGTTAAGTTTTATAGAACCACCATCACAGTTTACCCAATCCTCAAGTTTTCTGAATTTTTAACAAGAGGGATTCAACATATCATTACGGAACTCCCCCTCCCCCCCCAAAAAAAAGACTACGGAATATATTTAAGTTAAGCTAAATACAACTGCACAACAAACATGACTGAGTGATTAGCTTTTGCGCTTCTATCGGAAAGTCCGGGATTCAGCCAGCATTCGACCATTCTGACAAAGCTTTTCTTCATTCCATCTGTGAATGTAGAAATAGTGCGTGTACTGTGAGTTGGGCGACTTCCTTTTTTATTGTTTTTAAATCGTTATTATTACTAATTACCAGCAGTGACGGTTTTGCGAAGGTTAGGGAGGCGGTCTTTCGGACTGAAGCCCGTTCCCCAAAGTTACGGAATGTCTGCAACAAACGAAATATCTATTATTTATGCCTTTACTCATAAACTTTAAGCTCCCGTCAAATAAAAATTATGAATGTTTAAAAAAACTAAACATTAGTAAGAAAACCCCTCCCAAAATACTTTTCTAAATCCGCCACTGATTCTCAGTATAAAATGATTTTTAAAGTTGTATCCGGAAGATTATTGCTAAACATATAAACGAAACGAAATATTATTTATGCCTGTATTCATAAACTTCAAGCACTTCCCAAATAAAATTAGGACTTTTTAGGAAACGAAACAATCAAAAAAAAAAAAAAAAAAAAACCTCCTAAAGTACTTTTCTAAATTCGCTACTGATTATTTGTATAAATTGGTATTCAAGGTTGTGTCCGGAAAATTATTGGTAAATCACTTCAAAGCTACAGTATAACAGAAATGTGGAAGTACGGTTTGACGGATATATTGAAAAACGTACGCTTTGACAGATAAATAGAAAAACATAAATTTAACTTTTGCGCTAGAAGCTAGAGTACTAAAAGCTCTTAGAAATGAAACACGTATGACAAACTAGAGAAGAAAAAAGATGTCGATAACTCAAAAGTTAAAATAAAGTTAAATAGCCTCTAAAATTGCCCTCAAATACTACATTCTTCATGTTAGCTTTAATTCGTAAAACATGTGCTCCATCCATCTTGATGGTGAATTTCAGAGCGAAATATCACATTCAGGTCATGGAATTTTTATCTAACTATAGAATATACTATAAGAAAGCTATTTAGATAGAAAAATCATGAAGTTGAAAAAAGCCAAAATTTCCAAAATTCTCGTTTTTTCCCAAAAAAGCCGGCTTTTTATGTGAAAAAAACCATCGATTCAAAAAAGCCGGCTTTTTTGCATCTCTACATTTGACAGTCAGTTAAAGTTTTCTAATCATATATATTGTATTGTACAAGGTGCCAGAAGGATAATAGGTTTTATTTTTAAACAGTGGCCTGTATTTCAAAGAGATAAAACGTATGTATTTCTATATAAATTACTTGTAAGACCAAAATTAGAATTTGGTTCGGTAATTTGGAACAGCATTTCTAAAACTTTGACAAACAAGATTGAATCTGTGCAAAAATGTTTTATTCGACTTCTATGTTTTAAAATGAAAATGAGCTATTACTCACATAGTTATGAATATTGGACTGATTATTTGGGTTTAGAAAGCCTTATGAATAGACGAAAAAATTTCGACAGAGTATGCATGCAAAAAATACTAGATAACATTTATATCAGTGAATATTGTTAAAACATGGGTTTTAAAGTGCCAAATCATAGCATAAGAAATACCATGATTTTAGTTCCTCTGAATTGGAAATGTGAAATTTTAAAAAGATTGACATATTCTTTAAGCTCATTTTAGACTTATTGTATCAAACAATGTGAAAGTTTTATGTGATCTGACTGATAGTTTTTAATCAATGACGTTTAGAAACATTAAGCCAAATGTAATTTTATGACTGCTGTTCTTAGCTTCTTGTTGTTTTAGATGGATGGAAAACTTGATAAGTTTTACTGCGTTGACAAGGAATTATTTCTGCTTAGCTGACTTTTAGCTACATTGTGTTTTATATTAGTACCCTTCTTTTATTGTTTTCTTTATTATTTATTTTTTAGTAGTATTATTATGCCATCGCATACTCTGATACCAAGTGCTGTATTTTTGCCAAAAGCTGTTCGCGGCACTAAAATAAAGATTATTATTATTATTATTATTATTATTATTATTATTATTATTATTATTATTATTATTATTATTATTATTATTATTAACTTTAACATAAGACGGTCGTTACAAACTAACTTGACTTTAATAATCTCACACTTTTTTGTGTACTTGTTCCCGTGTTCGATTCCCAGAGAGGGTACTTGCCTCGGATATAAACTGTATTAGTGTCTCGGATTCAATTTTAAACAGTAGGTCTCGCCTTATGTAGCTTTGATAATAAAGAAAAAGATTTCAATCAACTCAACTCAATAAAAATAATTAATGGCCTACCTCACTGTAAAAGTAACTACTTGAAAATGTATTGCTGCTAAGGATATACAATCATCTAACTAAGTAACTAACGCTATGGTTGATGGAACCTGAAGGTTCAATATTGCATTCATAAAAGCTCTCCATTGACTTCTGTCCTTAGCCTTACAAGGGAACATCTTATATTGATAGTAGCATTGCCCGATCAAACAATGAGCAATCAATAGAAGAGTGAAGAAATGTGAAAAATCCAAAGGTTTACGGGCCGACACCCAGAAACACAGGAGATACAGAGGAAAGTAGGATCTAGAATCATGTGAAGATAGCAAGACACTCACACAGAAAGAACTTCAAAATTATGAAAGTCATCAAAATGACATTTACACAATAGTATAGTAAGCAAACATTGTACCCACAGACATGCTCAATAACATAATATGTAGTTGAATGTTGTCAACTGAGCACAAAATGGAGTTTTGTTAAGTGGCACGGAACACAAATTATAACATCTAGAAAATCTAGGATTTTAGGATTTAGATTTCTGGGCTTTCGGCATCTAAGGCCGTTTAGCCATTCACGTTTGAGGGATGATGTCCCTCGGCGAGCACTCAATCCGGGGAAAGGGAAGGAAGAAAGGATTGGAGGAGGAAGGAAGCGGCCTGGAACCTGTATGGAAGGTACCATCCTAGTATTTGCCTGGTGTGAATGAGGAAAACCCAGGAAAACCTCATTCAGGGTGGCTGGTCTGAAAAAGCGTTTTACGCTTTTTCGACCGAGTGCCCCCACCGGGAATCGAACTCGGGACCGCTCGCACAGAAGGCGAGAGCGCTAGCGACCTAGAAAATCTAATTAAAAGTAGAACCATATGTGGTGAAGTCGTGATGTATAGTGTTGCCAACGTTTGAAGATAGCCCTATATGAATCTCGGATAAAAGAGTATATACAGTACACGATTCGAACTAGTTGAAACCAAAATATGACACCACAAAAATAATGGATGAAGCACAGTGTCGAAGCATTGTACTTTTCTTCACTAATCTATCGACTGCGCATTGTTTGATTGGGCAATGCTACTATCAATATAAGATGTTCCCTTGTTAATCTACTTTGTATTCCCATTTCTGCGAGATATATCTTAATACCTTTCTCCCTATCTGCGCCTAGGTCTTTGATTTTTTTTTCGCTTAGATTTCCAGTTAGAATTTTAAAAGCGTTCCTATTTTCTTCTTTCTGGCTCTATGATCTGTCCACCTGAGCCTCTTAGACTTAACGACCCTAACGATGTTAGGTAAACTGTATAAATTATGCAGTTCTTCGTTATGAAGTTGCTGCCATTCTCCATTACGGTTCCACTTGAGTTCGAATAATTGCCTTAGGGCATTGTTTTAAAATACTTTTAGGGTAAAGACATACCGAAGATACCTCGCGGTCGAGGTCGAGGTTTAAATAGCGGGCACTACCTCGATGTGTGGGTCTAGATGGATGAAAGGCGCATATAGGGAAGAGGTCACATCCTGACTGATAAGTTCTCAGTTTTGAAAAGAAACATTACTGTGACGCGTGTGAAATTATTCCGTCAGTGCATAAAAATCACTGCGAAACCACATTTTGAAATTGAAAGGACCAAGTAGTTTAGGGATTGACCTGAGACGAGACATGATAAATACCAAAGTGACGTCTCTTGTTTCGCAAAAATATTCGAGACTTATCTCTTGTCCATCTCTATCAGAAAAGCAAAGACTTTTACCTCTTTTAAATTTTCTATGAAGAAATTCCCCTCTTTCAGCACTCAGGCGAGAAATCATTTCCCAGTAAAATAAAAGAAACAGGTATGTCTTCAGCTTTCGAGGTGGAAGGGATATTAACTTCACGAAATGAAGTTTCGTCACTGCAATTCCATTATTCGGCGTTGTCCCCCTATGAATACGTGCATGTCTTTACAGGTATTTCTTTATCTTATGTCAGTAACGAACTTAGAAGAAATTCTTTCTTATTAATCTCGGAATTGGGAAGGGGGTGAAATTTTTAAACATAGACACTAGTTTCTTTTTTCTTTAGAACTTCCGGAATTTACGGACTTCAGCCCGAAAGCCCCCTCCCTGTAACCACCATTGCCACATATAATAAGCTACAACATAATTCTCAAATAAATATGAATAACTTAAATGACATTCCCATTTGATTTGATATTTTTTCCATTCTCTATTTAAAAAGTACCTACTATAATATTGTTTCTGCATCTTATCTCATATTGCTGGAACATTCCTCGTTAGTTCTACTATGTCTTTCATAATCAAACTTAAAGAGCACCAACACCTTTTTAGTATAGATACATACAATCCTCTGCAGACGAAATTCTGAACAAATGAAGATTTTGTTCCGTGTCAGCGCTTCAGGGAGAACCAATCAGAAAATGATTCACAGCGATGCTTCCACTAAGCATTGATGTAAAAACAAACTCGGTTGTTTATCATCGCGACCACTAATTCATCATCGCGGTCGACCTCTAGGTCGCGATGTAGCATATATCTCCGGCATGCGCTTACCCATTTGAATCCATGTGTTTGTCGCATTATCGAGGTAGCGACCGCGACTTAAACATCGACCTCGACCGCGAGGTATCTTTGGTATGTCTTTACTCTTAGTCTGCGTTCTACCCTCAAAGTAAAGGATCATGTTTTGTAACTACACATCAAAACAGGCATAATTATTGTTTTATATACTTTAATCTTCAAATTCTTGACATAATTCGCGAAGACAAAAGAATTTGAACTAAATAACACGAATTTCCTGCATTGAGTCAACATTTACTTTTTTTTTTTTTTGATATAATTTCCGTCAATTACTTTCTCCATACCCATAGATTTTGTCATGTTACGTCGAAAATCACTCTGAAAAAAGAATTGTAGGTGGCGTACTTAAAAAGATAGGTTACATGCGTAATTCCTGTAGTTTTTGGACAACGTACAGCAGACGTATAAGTGAAAACGCATGTTTTATAATACTTTCTGTATAAGTGTTCCATCTATACGTACTTTCCGTATGAAACAATATAGGCAGTCAGGATCTCACATACAAATGGACGTATATACCATATAACTGAGGAATGTAACATAAGTATATGCATGTGATATACAGAAAACTGTTAGATGTCAGACATCCTGTAACGGGATGATGTAACATGTAGAATATGTAGCATACGGATAACGTGTGCTCCGTACTGATTTGTGTAGTAAGGAAGAGGATGCCGTATATTTGTACAAATATATACCGTTGTCCGGAGAACGGGGTTTTTCTCAGTGCAGGATAGCTAAGTTATTTATTGAAAAAATGAAATCTTTGAGTTTAACATCCGAAGATGGCCTTTAGGCAGAGGGAAACGATGAGTAAGGCAAGTGAATGATGATGAAAGTATTGGTGGAATGAAAATGTAGGAGGAAACTGGAGTACCTCGAGAAAACCTACGAACACGATGTTGTCCACAATAAACTTACTTAACGGGGAATGAAACCAGAACCCCACGCACCAGAGGTAAGCGCTCTACCACTGAACCACCGTTCTCCCTATTTATTTATTTATTTATTTATTTATTTATTTATTTATTTATTTATTTATTTATTTATTTATTGGAGTCAATGCATAAGATGTAGTTTGCTATCTTGGTACAGCACAAAAATTGGTATCGTAACACTGAGAAAATCACATAAATCATTATTATTAATATTAAATTATTACTTATATTCAACAAAATATCTAGTTTTCTAACTGAAAATTTCGTGGGGTGCACTAGCAATGAGATCTCAGTAGGCAAACACCCTTCTGTACTATTGTAATCGATGCCAATAATAGCTATTCTTTTATCGAACCTGCAGGCTGGTCACGAATCATCTGAGTATGTTTATGAAATGTACACTACTCAAGTTTTTATATTTTAGCTAAAATACCCCCTTTCCTCACTTGTCGCAAGGTACTCAAAAATTTTGAATTATTTAACTAACTAACACTCTGTGGCTTATGGAACCCGGAGGTTCAATGCCGCGTCATAAAAGCTCTCCATTGATTTCTGTCCTTAGTCACCTGATCCAGTTTCTACTTTGTATTCCTATTTCTGCGAGATTCATCTTAATATGGAGAATGTGGGAGAAAATGGAAGAACCTCCAGAAAACCAATGGACACAATATTATTCACCACATACTCACTTGACTTGGAATCAAGCTACGGACCCCTACATCAGAGGTGAGAGGTCCATCACTGAGCTCTCTGTCCCCGTACACACTTTGTAAGGAAATGTGCAGTGATGTATAGTTATCGAGAAATAACTGTTCAACTGACAGAATACGAGTATACACTTATTTTCTTATAAGATCTGACGTTTTTACTCGGAGGATTTTCAGAATGAAATTAATAAACTTTTGAACTCAGGCAGCTGGCAACATTGTCAAAAGAATATCTCACTCGGGAACTAAAGCAAGATATAAAAAAGGATAGAATAATCTCATTCTCTTTCTCTCTTTCCTTACTTCTATTGAAATTCAAAACTCATGAGAGGAATGCAAGATTACACACACTCACAGATGTGTGTGTATGTGTGTGTGTGTGTGTGAGAGAGAGAGAGAGAGAGAGAGATTGTGACTGCCAAATCAGCAGATAGAATCGTCTACTTTTTTTTATGTATCCTTCTCAAAAGGAGGACCATTTGATCTTGACCCAACCTAAAATTGTAAAAGAGCCAAAAATAGTTCGTTCAAAGAGATAGAGAAAGAGAGAGAGAGAGAGAGAGAGGGAGAGAGAGAGAGGGAGAGAGAGAGAAGAAAAATAACTGGACGCATTTTAGATTCTGTCTCAGTTTCCAACAACATTCGTTTTGTTTTCTTTCCTCTCTGCCATTTTTCATAAATAAAAAAAAAGAGAAAGATAAGTTTTCAACATTTGGGGAAATAAAAAGAAATACCAAAGAGAAAAAGAAAAGGAAATGAAAAGGAAAACATTTTGTGAACTTTCTTTTCGTAGATTCAATTCTATTACTTTTTATTTACCCTTGTTTGCGCTCGTGTGTTATCGTTTCTAAAATAAAGACAAAGAACTAGAAATTTAGGAGGAGTTGAAATGTTGTAGCCGTACTACCGCAGTCATTAGGTGCTTATTTTTAAAAGAAGATAGATACGAGAAATCGCTCCGGGTTTTAGACAACAAACGAAAATTGATGAAAGTAAACAATGGCCAGACAAATGTTATAAAGTTGTCGAATTCCATTGTTTTGTTCTTTCATCAAATTTCCGATTGTTGGAAGTGTCTGCCTTTTTTCCAATAACAAGTAAGATATTAATGAAAAAAATATTTATTTCAAACATTTCAAAGCACAGTAGTATAGATTTAGTATTATGACCGTAAAAGAGATGCCGCGCCTTGATAAGAGATAGCACATATCTACTGTTTAACTATGGATAAGGGGACTATCGAAGGAGGTGATGAAATAGGGTCAGGTTTTTTTTTTTCCTGGAGATAGATGACGAAAGGAAAGGTTGAATGACCACTACGAAGGTCACAGTGGATGGTCCCTGTGCAGGACCACAATGGATGACCCCTGGAAATGGCCCCCATGCAGGACCCATGGCCCCTATGCAGGACCCATGGTCCCTGTGCAGGACCTATATTATTTATTCCTACGCTTCAATAGAAGCTACCTGTTAAAAAGATGTGAGCTTATTTTTATTGTTTTGTATGGCAAGCCATACTCCTTGCTAAAAAAGTGTGAGAAGATAAAAGGAAATGGTCCCTGCTTGCAGGGACAGTGAATGACAGCAGGCCCCATGGCCCCTGGAAATGATCCCCAACCCATGGCCCCTGTGCAGGACCTATACGAACAGTATGTGAGCATATATAATTGATTAGAAGCTACATGCTAAAAAGGTGGGAGTAGATAAAAGGAAATGGTCCCTGGTTTCCAGGACCCATGGCCCCTGGAAATGGCCCCCATACAGGACCACTGTGGATGACCCTAGGCCCCATACGATTAGTATGTGAGAATATTTTTATTGTTTTGTATGGCAAGCCATACTCCTTGCTAAAAAGGTGGGAGCAGATAAAAGGAAATGGTTCCCTTCCCTGCTTGCAGGGACAGTGAATGACAGCAGGACCCATGGCCCCTGGAAATGACCCCAACCCATGGCCCCTATGCTTCATTAGAAGCTACATGCTAAAAAGGTGGGAGTAGATAAAAGGAAATGGTTCCCTTCCCTGACCCCTGGAAATGACTCCCAGGACCCATGGCCCCTATGCAGGACCCACACGAACAGTATGTGAGCATATATAATTCATTAGAAGCTAACTGTTAAAAAGATGTGAGAAATCTAAAATAAGCCCCTCCCCCCTCCTACAAGTATACTATGAAAAGGGTAATATTTATTATAGCATTTTTCTTACTTGCGAGTTGAAGACTGATGTACATAGACGTCCTTCCTTGAGAGCCGATGAAATTGAAATGAACGAGAGAAAATTCGTTTGGCGTGGCTTTAGTGACGTCAAGATTAACTTTGTACCGTATCAGAATGATAAAAGTGATTATAGACTTTACTTATTTACATGAATCACAGATTACTGGCAATCATCTACAAACATTTGTATGATTTGAACTTAATCAGAACTTTGAATAACAATCACGTGCAAGGTTAAAAACCTTTATTATTGACAACCATGAGTGATATCTAACAGTTAATCACAGATGGATCACGAGTTTATGTGTCTAAGTTTAAATGATATTGACGATAGAAAAAAATAAACCGATAATCACGAGAACTGATGGGTTATTGAACGCTTGCCCTATTACAAACTGAACTTGTATTTGCAAATATATATATATAAACAATTTGGAAACGTTATTACTTAGAGATAACCAGAGAACGTTGAAAACATTTATTTTGTTATTAGAATTTAATACTAAAAAATAAAATAAACTGCAACTTTAGAGATTAATACCTTGAACTGCACAATTATTATTATTATTATTATTATTATTATTGTATAGATTTAATGTTCACGGTGAGAACATTGACCATGCACCACCTATATGCAATAAAGCACACGTACTTATGGAAAAAAAAAATGGTTCCGCCTATACTAAATAAAGTACTTATATATAAATCCCTATGTTTCCTTTTTATATATATTATAATTGTTGCTACTGAAAGTGTCTTTTATAGTAATTAATTGTGTGATTTTACGTGTGTGTGTGTGTGTGTGTGTGTATGTGTGTGTGTGTGTGTGTGTGTGTGTGTGTGTGTTTGCGATTTCTAAAAAGTTTGGACGACCAGCGAAAATTGTAAGTTATTATTGTAGTTGATGTATATATTTACACATATTCATTGACGCGCCTTTTGTACATTATTATTTAAACCTAGGGCTAACGAACAAATGTAAAATTGTAATTTACTTTACAAGTATAACACATAATCGTTAACGTGCCACCACAGGCATTCATATTGAAACGTGAGAAAAAAGTGATTAATTGTAAAATATTTTAACATTAATGCCGCACCTTTGTTTAAAATGCTATTCATGTTGCGCGCTTACACAAAGATTTATTTTTATTATAGCAAGCATTTACGGAAATAATTTTAAAATACCATTGCACCTAACACATATTGGTTACGCATTTGTTAAAATTGCATTTACGCGAAAGCGAAATAAAAATTACTGTGTGCCCCTAACACATGTTGGTTGTACTTTTTAAAATTGCACTAACGCGAAAGCGAAATAAAAATTACTGTGTTCACCTAGCACAAGCTGTTTGCACTTTTTACAATTGTACGTACGCGAACATGAAATAAAAAATTACTGTGTTCACCTAACACATGTTGGTTGCACTTTTTAAAATTGTATGTACGCTAATACGGGCACCAACTTACATTTAAGAACGCGTTATAAAATAGTTTGTGTTATATATAACTTTTGCGGATAAATTAGTTGCCTAGCACAAAAATTAAATTGCCTATTTATTATTAAGCTAAGCTAAGATGGCTATACTCGCTAACACGCATTTACTTGAAAACCACATTTTTTTTACTATGCTATTGTAACGTAACCGTTGCTAATGCGCCTTTACTGGAAAACCATATGGTTCCTTAATAAACTAACCTAAGATGCATATAATCGCTAACGCGCCTTTACTTGAAAACCACATGATTTTTTTACTAAGATAACCTAAGCTGGATATATTTGCTAATGCGCCTTTACTTGAAAACCACATGATTTTTTTACTAAGGTAACCTAAGCTGGATATATTTGCTAATGCGCATTTACTGGAAAACCATATGGTTCCTTAATAAACTAACCTAAGATGCATATAGTCGCTAACGCGCCTTTACTTGAAAACCATATGGTTCATTAATAAACTAACCTAAGATGCATATAGTCGCTAACGCGCCTTTACTTGAAAACCATATGGTTCATTAATAAACTAACCTAAGCTGGATATACCTGCTAACGCCACCTATGGTATCGTGACCGTCGGTAACGCGCCTTTACCGTATAACCTAACTTAACGGAGCATTATTCACTTTTGATAATAATGTATAAAATAATTATTATTTTGTTTTAACTTGTTGCTACGCGTTTGCTAATACTGAATAAATGCTTGAAAATGCACACCGGCTTTGCCCTCCCCCTGAACCACATGGTTGCGCGACGGTTTTACCCTGCCCTAAACCACTTGGTTGCGCGACGGTTTTACCCTGACCTAAACCATGTGGTTGCGCGACGGTTTTACCCTGCCCTGACCTGCTTAAATGTTGGTGGGTATGCTTTTTTATATAGAATAAGCGACACTGCTATGTATATACCCTAAACTTATTTGTGGAAATAACAAATGTATACCCGTATTGCCCTGCCCTGCCCTGCACACTTGTTGCCGCGGATGTTTTTTTTTATATAAATGGACATTGACTGCCAAGGCTTTAAAAACTAACAAATGTAATTATTGTACGCATGCTTTCGTATAAATTCACGCACGTTTTTTTTTCACGAATGGACTTTTACTGCTACACGTTTAAAACTAATAATTGTAATTATTGTACGCATGCTTCCGTATAATTGTAGACACGTTTTTCCACATGGAAATCGAATGTTACGCATTAACATTAATAATAAATATAAGCATACTTCCGTATAAATGCACGCACGCATGGGCACCAATTGCCACGCTTTTAAAATTAATTACTGCTATATTTTTATACATCTACAATAACAAATACTAAATATAATTGATTTTAAAACACGGAAAAGAAGAACAACCTGCGATTGGCTAATATTCATATGTTGGAAATACCTTTAAATAGTGTAGGCCACCATCATTTGCTTAACGCACATAGTGACGAATACGATTTTCATAAGTATTTATAAAATAAATGTAGAAAAAAACATTACCAATTTGAAATATTTCATTTCTAGGACACACTAAATAATTTAATGCTAAAAATGATATTAAACTTACCTTTATATATAATCTTCTTTAATTACATCTCGAATCCAGTTTTGAACTTTACGTATTCTAATAAACGCGTGGACAGGAAGTGACTCAACTTCCTGTAGCAGTGTTGGTAAATCTTAATACTTTGTGTTTAGTTAGAGAATGGTAATGGAAGATTTTTGATTTAAAGAGATTAATAAATAAGAAATTATTATGAAATGGGGAATTGTTTTTGGTATACTTTATTTACAAGTGCGGAAAAAGTATATGTATTGCCTAGTTTGTAAAATAAAAATAAATGAAAATGCTTTAGGTCATTTTGTATTGTAGCCTGTAGGAATATGAGCCGATTCACTACCCTTTATGATATTTAGACTGCAAAACACAGATTATAATGTAACACATTTGCTTATTTTATGGATTTTGCGATGAATTATATACGCAAACTAGAATGCGAAGACAATTTAGTAAGACACAATGTGTTAGTAACAGACAACTTAGTAAGACACATTGTATTAGTCAAAGACTATGCAGTAAGACACAATGTGTTAATGAAAGACTATTTAGGGGTAATTAGGGGTTAGTTATGGAATACTAAAGATAGGCAGGGGGTAATTAGGGTATACTAAAGATAATCAAGGGGTAGTTATGGAATACTAAAGATGGTCAGGGACTATTTAGGGGATATTAAGAATAATTAAAGGGTAGTTAGCCCTTAGTAAGGATATTTAAGGACTATTAGGGGATAATTAAAGGGTAGTTAACCCTTACTAAGGATATTCAAGGACTATTTAGGGGATACTAAAGGTAGTCAAGGGGTATACTAAGAATAAAAAAGGACTATTCAAGGAATATTCAAAGGATATTCAAGGAATATTTAGGGGATATTCAAGGAATATTCAGGGGATATTAAAGGAATATTTATGGTATATTCAAGAACTATTTAGGGGCAAGCTTAATTATAGAGTACAGAATGAGGGCCATTTGTTTTGCGATACTTAGTTTCAGAATAAATATTACGGTGGGGGGAGCAGTACAGAATGAGGACCTTTTATATTGGTATATTTAGTTTGAGAATAAATATTGCTGTAGGCTGCAGTACAGAATGGGGTCCATTTGTTTTGGTATATTTAGTTTAAGTATAAATTTTGCGGTTGGCCGCAGTACAGAATGAGGGCCTTTTCTTTTGGTATATATAGTTTGAGAATGAATATTGCTGTAGACTGCAGTACAGAATGAGACCCTTTTCTTTTGTTATATATAGTTACAGAATAAATTTTGCGCTTGGCCGCAGTACAGAATGAGACCCTTTTCTTTTGATATATATATATATATATATATATATATATAGTTACAGAATAAATTTTGCAATGAGCAGCAGTATAGAATGAGGGCCTTTTTTTACTATAATTAGATTAAGAATAAATTTTACGATGGGGCAGGATGGTCCTTAGCTTATTTCAGAATTGGAATAAGGCTACATAGATATGTACTGTTAACGCAAATGCGTATAAAATAAGGTCACATAGATGTGTACTGTTAACGCAAAAAAAACGTATAGATTGGGCTTTAGGATATTTTAGGATTGGAATAAGCCTACATAGATGTGTAATGTTAATGAAAATGCATGTAGAACGGGTCTTAGAGTATTTTAAAATTGGAAAAAGGCTACATAGATGTGTACTGTTAACGCAAATACGTATAGAATGTACCTTATGATATTTTAGGATTGGAATAAGCCTACATAGATATGTACTGTTATTGCAAAGGGATATAGAATGGGAATTGGAAAAAAATGCACAGAGACATATTGTTTTATAATTTCGTTTGCAGACGACCTAATACCATACTGAATGCTTTTGAATAAGACCGCTAAGTGGCAATATTTAACATATGACTGCGTGAAAACATGGGTGAACTTGTTGAATATAATGATATATATATATATATATATATATATATATATATATATATATTTATATATTATCATAATATTTTATTGGCATTATTTTGTATGTCTAGACATATTTGATTACAGTACTAAAGACGGAGTTTTGTTTTTGTACATCCATTAACGAAGAACTTAAGACATGAACTGAGGTTTTGCGCGCGTTGAAAACCCGGATGAATTGACCTTTGTACGATTAGATAAATTTATTGAACGACGAAACATCATGTGACGATGTGTAATTTTGAACATTGATACATGACTAAACACCATGTGACGATGAGTAATTTTGTCCCTTGATACATGATTAAACATCATGTGATAAGTAATTGGGGTTATTGACGTATGACTAAACATCATATGATAAGTAATTTGGGACTACAACAGATGAATAAGCATCATATGACATTGCCACAAGTAATGTTGATTTTACATATTGTGAACATGTGATGGGAACGCTATGATAAGATATTATAAAAGAAACTGTTAACGTACTACAAAATAAGATAGATAGGGTATTGAACTTATATGATTAAAGATCCTTGTTATTAATTAAGATTGCCAGAGCGTTGAATACACAAGCGCGAGATTACCAATGATAAATAAAACTGAATTTATCATTATAGATGTTTTGAACTTTGAAAACTTGTTGTTTTGGAAATAATATTTGTTTAATAGGATGGTTTAAAATATCATGTGGTTTGACTACAACATGATAGCATATTGTTTACGTGTTTTTTGTATATCATGTGCTTATGATTACGGGTTGTTTTTGAAATTATATTTGAAAAAATATAATGATCATGTGATATGACGTTGGTGATAAAATGTTTCCTTATATATTGGGGTTTGAAGAGAAGTTGTTCATAGAGGCATCAACGCTGTAGAGTCGATTAAAAGTTAAGTAGAGAGGCAGATTTGAGATGGATTCTAATATTGAACCGGCATTGAAGAAGTTTAAGTCTTTAGACGCTCCGGAATCTCCAGAAATAATTATTGAGGAGGAGATTATTCATCTTAGAGATGAACCGGTTTTAATTCCAACATCACCAGTGGGATCACCTTCATTATTGAGAGCATCAAATACTGGACCATTGTTTGGTACAACATTAAAAGTACCAGCAATGAAATGGACGCTGGATGCTGAGAAAGAAGAAGAAGCAAGACAATTACCACCATTGATATATGTGGAGAATGAGGAAGCAAGACCCCCATCACCAGATTTATTTATTGAAGAGGAGGAAGAAGAAGAAGGAAGACCACCGGAACAACAACATCCATTGATTCATGTGGAGGAGGAGGAAGCAAGACCCCCATCACCAGATTTATTTATTGAAGAGGATGAAGAAGCAAGGTTTCCATCATTATATGTGGATGCGGAGGAAGCAAGACCACCATCACCAGATTTATTTATTGAAGAGGAGGAAGAAGTAAACCCCCCATCGCCAGACTTATTTAGTGAGGTGGAAGAAGAGGAAATTCTTCGTTTATTTGAGGAATTGGACGAATGTAAACCTGATACACCAATTGCAAGTGTGACACCGTCACCACAAAAGGAACCAATGGATTTATCAGTGCGACGAAAAGAAAAGTGTGAGTGCGGTTTTGATATTGTGGACAAAAACTGTGTACATAAAAGTATTTTAAATTGGAAACCTGAAAGTGCATTATTATGTCATGGCTGCCACTTTAATTATTACAATCAGCTTGGACATCATTGTTTGCTGGCTAACCAACTGTCAATGGAGGCGGAAGCATGGCTTATTATGGCAAGTGAAAATGTAAGAAACGATGTATATATTATTTATTTGATGTCACATGCTAATATGTATGTTAAGGAACAATTGTTTAAGAAACAATATAATGAATTATTGCAAAATCCGAATTATATTGAGGAATTACCCAATATATTATTAGAGAAAGACAGAAATGTAACATTTAAAGCATGATTTTTGTATATATATATTTTGTTTTGTACATATATTATTTCTTTGTATTATTATTTTGCTTGTATATATTTTTGTTAGTGAAATAAATATTTACCCAAAATTTTATTTTTGATTTTTATTTATTATTAAAAACTTTTCCTGAATAATAAAAATAGGTAATATACTAATATTGGATATAAGAATTGGTATTTACAATGAACTTTATTTAATCCGAAGAAACTTATTTTTCAAATACACAAATTGTAAATTATAAAAAGTTATACGTTAATTAGAAATGCAATATGAAAACTGTAGAAACTTTTGGCATATACATATGGTATAAAACTTTTAAAACAAGTTTAAAACAAAATGAAAATATAAGTTTAAAAACAAAATGCAAAATGAAAATAAAAATACAAGTTTAAAAACAAAATTGCAAAAAAAAACGCAAACTAAAAAAAAAAGTTTTTCACATGCATGCATTATAAAATGCACAAGTAAATTTTATGACATGTGAATTTTGTCTTGTTATATGCACATGTTAAAGTTTTTTTTTACTTGCATGAATTAATTTACACAGAATACTTTAAGTATAATAATAATATTGTAAAACGCATTTACACAAAACAAAAAACACATTTAAGGAAATAATAATAATCAAAAAATGAAAACAAGTAATATACAGTGATAAAATTTTATTCACAATAACATATACACACAGATACATTTGTATTTTTTAATAATGTTAACATTCTTTGTTATATTGTTTAATACATTCAAGATTTATATTAGTATATGCACAATTACATATTGGACAGTTTTTTGATAATTTATACACAATGTTTTTATTATTTACTAATTGAATAACAGAAGAGTTTCCATTACAACTTTTTAAAATGCGGATTATATAGTAAATCTTTTTGTAAAAATAATTTGGTAATTAATTCAATGTTGTCTTTGTTTAATAACATGTTATATAATGTCCATGTAAATTCCCAATCATCAATTTCAGTATCAGAATGCACTGTTGCAAATTGATCATATAATTCATCAAAAGTTTGTGCGCTTACCATTGTACGCCATGCATTATAGCGTAACATATTATAGTCCGAAGTAATACAATCGTGTTCTTCTACTTTGCTCCTGTTTTGAAAACATCCGTAACACAAAAGTTCTCGATGTGGTTTCCAACGGGCAATACACATTAACACACAGTGTTCTTTTATAGAAAAAGAAGAACAATTATATTCGCATTCCTCATATCTATTTAGGAAAATACAACGATGTTTACAATAACGATTCTTGAAACACATTTTTGTCCTTTTCCAGGTATGCTTCTCTTAAATCAAAAATATGATAATCATTAAATGTAATTTCCTGGTATGTATAGTTAAATTTGTTTATAAGATTTGGAATAATGTTGGTATTTATATATTTTACATGAATTTTCAAATATTGTTTTAATATTTGATCACGTGTTGATTTTTTAATTAGGAAATTCCACACAACAGTATTTAATTCCTCATCGGTTTCAGTTAAACATTTATGCACAGTTTTATTTTCACTACGATTTGCACAACCTTCACAAAGTAAAGGTTCAGAAAGTTTATAATTTACTAGTAATTGTTTTACACAAATTTCACTTACGTTATTAGGAGTACAATTACACTTTACTTCGTTGAATATAAGATTATCATTAGAAATTGTATCTTGAGTTGTTACTTCATCTTGAAATGGTATTTCAGTTGATTCTCTGAAACTTCTTCTATACACTTGTTCGGGTATTGGCTCCTGTGTTGGAAATATTATGCGACATGTATCATCTTCTTTAGGAATTTCAGAATCATTTGGATTGACAAGTATAATTTTCTTTTGTTTTTCAAGTTGAAACTGTTTTTCACGTGGTGAAATATACTTAGAGTTTACAGTATTACTTTTGGATAATAAAAGATTAGTTTGAATTTCACCTTTTTGTTTTTTATTATGAGAAGTTGAAAATGGTTTTATATGTAGTGATGTATTTTTTTTACGTTTTGCACTAGCGGAAACAGACGGGCTTTGACTGTACATCTTATTACGGTAGAATCCGCTTTATATCAGTATGAACCATGACCTCATTTATAATCACAAACCTGCGCAGAAGATTGAGCATAAGCCTTTTCACATAAGATTTCCTACAGGAAATCTAGAAAAAGAAGCATATGCTCAATCTTCTGCGCAGGTTTGTGATTATAAATGAGGTCATGGTTCATACTGATATAAAGCGGATTCTACCGTAATAAGATGTACAGTCAAAGCCCGTCTGTTTCCGCTAGTGCAAAACGTAAAAGAAATACATCACTACATATAAAACCATTTTCAACTTCTCATAATAAAAAACAAAAAGGTGAAATTCAAACTAATCTTTTATTATCCAAAAGTAATACTGTAAACTCTAAGTATATTTCACCACGTGAAAAACAGTTTCAACTTGAAAAACAAAAGAAAATTATACTTGTCAATCCAAATGATTCTGAAATTCCTAAAGAAGATGATACATGTCGCATAATATTTCCAACACAGGAGCCAATACCCGAACAAGTGTATAGAAGAAGTTTCAGAGAATCAACTGAAATACCATTTCAAGATGAAGTAACAACTCAAGATACAATTTCTAATGATAATCTTATATTCAACGAAGTAAAGTGTAATTGTACTCCTAATAACGTAAGTGAAATTTGTGTAAAACAATTACTAGTAAATTATAAACTTTCTGAACCTTTACTTTGTGAAGGTTGTGCAAATCGTAGTGAAAATAAAACTGTGCATAAATGTTTAACTGAAACCGATGAGGAATTAAATACTGTTGTGTGGAATTTCCTAATTAAAAAATCAACACGTGATCAAATATTAAAACAATATTTGAAAATTCATGTAAAATATATAAATACCAACATTATTCCAAATCTTATAAACAAATTTAACTATACATACCAGGAAATTACATTTAATGATTATCATATTTTTGATTTAAGAGAAGCATACCTGGAAAAGGACAAAAATGTGTTTCAAGAATCGTTATTGTAAACATCGTTGTATTTTCCTAAATAGATATGAGGAATGCGAATATAATTGTTCTTCTTTTTCTATAAAAGAACACTGTGTGTTAATGTGTATTGCCCGTTGGAAACCACATCGAGAACTTTTGTGTTACGGATGTTTTCAAAACAGGAGCAAAGTAGAAGAACACGATTGTATTACTTCGGACTATAATATGTTACGCTATAATGCATGGCGTACAATGGTAAGCGCACAAACTTTTGATGAATTATATGATCAATTTGCAACAGTGCATTCTGATACTGAAATTGATGATTGGGAATTTACATGGACATTATATAACATGTTATTAAACAAAGACAACATTGAATTAATTACCAAATTATTTTTACAAAAAGATTTACTATATAATCCGCATTTTAAAAAGTTGTAATGGAAACTCTTCTGTTATTCAATTAGTAAATAATAAAAACATTGTGTATAAATTATCAAAAAACTGTCCAATATGTAATTGTGCATATACTAATATAAATCTTGAATGTATTAAACAATATAACAAAGAATGTTAACATTATTAAAAAATACAAATGTATCTGTGTGTATATGTTATTGTGAATAAAATTTTATCACTGTATATTACTTGTTTTCATTTTTTGATTATTATTATTTCCTTAAATGTGTTTTTTGTTTTGTGTAAATGCGTTTTACAATATTATTATTATACTTAAAGTATTCTGTGTAAATTAATTCATGCAAGTAAAAAAAAACTTTAACATGTGCATATAACAAGACAAAATTCACATGTCATAAAATTTACTTGTGCATTTTATAATGCATGCATGTGAAAAACTTTTTTTTTTAGTTTGCGTTTTTTTTTTGCAATTTTGTTTTTAAACTTGTATTTTTATTTTCATTTTGCATTTTGTTTTTAAACTTATATTTTCATTTTGTTTTAAACTTGTTTTAAAAGTTTTATACCATATGTATATGCCAAAAGTTTCTACAGTTTTCATATTGCATTTCTAATTAACGTATAACTTTTTATAATTTACAATTTGTGTATTTGAAAAATAAGTTTCTTCGGATTAAATAAAGTTCATTGTAAATACCAATTCTTATATCCAATATTAGTATATTACCTATTTTTATTATTCAGGAAAAGTTTTTAATAATAAATAAAAATCAAAAATAAAATTTTGGGTAAATATTTATTTCACTAACAAAAATATATACAAGCAAAATAATAATACAAAGAAATAATATATGTACAAAACAAAATATATATATACAAAAATCATGCTTTAAATGTTACATTTCTGTCTTTCTCTAATAATATATTGGGTAATTCCTCAATATAATTCGGATTTTGCCATAATTCATTATATTGTTTCTTAAACAATTGTTCCTTAACATACATATTAGCATGTGACATCAAATAAATAATATATACATCGTTTCTTACATTTTCACTTGCCATAATAAGCCATGCTTCCGCCTCCATTGACAGTTGGTTAGCCAGCAAACAATGATGTCCAAGCTGATTGTAATAATTAAAGTGGCAGCCATGACATAATAATGCACTTTCAGGTTTCCAATTTAAAATACTTTTATGTACACAGTTTTTGTCCACAATATCAAAACCGCACTCACACTTTTCTTTTCGTCGCACTGATAAATCCATTGGTTCCTTTTGTGGTGACGGTGTCACACTTGCAATTGGTGTATCAGGTTTACATTCGTCCAATTCCTCAAATAAACGAAGAATTTCCTCTTCTTCCACCTCACTAAATAAGTCTGGCGATGGGGGGTTTACTTCTTCCTCCTCTTCAATAAATAAATCTGGTGATGGTGGTCTTGCTTCCTCCGCATCCACATATAATGATGGAAACCTTGCTTCTTCATCCTCTTCAATAAATAAATCTGGTGATGGGGGTCTTGCTTCCTCCTCCTCCACATGAATCAATGGATGTTGTTGTTCCGGTGGTCTTCCTTCTTCTTCTTCCTCCTCTTCAATAAATAAATCTGGTGATGGGGGTCTTGCTTCCTCATTCTCCACATATATCAATGGTGGTAATTGTCTTGCTTCTTCTTCTTTCTCAGCATCCAGCGTCCATTTCATTGCTGGTACTTTTAATGTTGTACCAAACAATGGTCCAGTATTTGATGCTCTCAATAATGAAGGTGATCCCACTGGTGATGTTGGAATTAAAACCGGTTCATCTCTAAGATGAATAATCTCCTCCTCAATAATTATTTCTGGAGATTCCGGAGCGTCTAAAGACTTAAACTTCTTCAATGCCGGTTCAATATTAGAATCCATCTCAAATCTGCCTCTCTACTTAACTTTTAATCGACTCTACAGCGTTGATGCCTCTATGAACAACTTCTCTTCAAACCCCAATATATAAGGAAACATTTTATCACCAACGTCATATCACATGATCATTATATTTTTTCAAATATAATTTCAAAAACAACCCGTAATCATAAGCACATGATATACAAAAAACACGTAAACAATATGCTATCATGTTGTAGTCAAACCACATGATATTTTAAACCATCCTATTAAACAAATATTATTTCCAAAACAACAAGTTTTCAAAGTTCAAAACATCTATAATGATAAATTCAGTTTTATTTATCATTGGTAATCTCGCGCTTGTGTATTCAACGCTCTGGCAATCTTAATTAATAACAAGGATCTTTAATCATATAAGTTCAATACCCTATCTATCTTATTTTGTAGTACGTTAACAGTTTCTTTTATAATATCTTATCATAGCGTTCCCATCACATGTTCACAATATGTAAAATCAACATTACTTGTGGCAATGTCATATGATGCTTATTCATCTGTTGTAGTCCCAAATTACTTATCATATGATGTTTAGTCATACGTCAATAACCCCAATTACTTATCACATGATGTTTAATCATGTATCAAGGGACAAAATTACTCATCGTCACATGGTGTTTAGTCATGTATCAATGTTCAAAATTACACATCGTCACATGATGTTTCGTCGTTCAATAAATTTATCTAATCGTACAAAGGTCAATTCATCCGGGTTTTCAACGCGCGCAAAACCTCAGTTCATGTCTTAAGTTCTTCGTTAATGGATGTACAAAAACAAAACTCCGTCTTTAGTACTGTAATCAAATATGTCTAGACATACAAAATAATGCCAATAAAATATTATGATAATATATAATATATATATATATATATATATATATATATATATCATTATATTCAACAAGTTCACCCATGTTTTCACGCAGTCATATGTTAAATATTGCCACTTAGCGGTCTTATTCAAAAGCATTCAGTATGGTATTAGGTCGTCTGCAAACGAAATTATAAAACAATATGTCTCTGTGCATTTTTTTCCAATTCCCATTCTATATCCCTTTGCAATAACAGTACATATCTATGTAGGCTTATTCCAATCCTAAAATATCATAAGGTACATTCTATACGTATTTGCGTTAACAGTACACATCTATGTAGCCTTTTTCCAATTTTAAAATACTCTAAGACCCGTTCTACATGCATTTTCATTAACATTACACATCTATGTAGGCTTATTCCAATCCTAAAATATCCTAAAGCCCAATCTATACGTTTTTTTTTTGCGTTAACAGTACACATCTATGTGACCTTATTTTATACGCATTTGCGTTAACAGTACATATCTATGTAGCCTTATTCCAATTCTGAAATAAGCTAAGGACCATCCTGCCCCATCGTAAAATTTATTCTTAATCTAATTATAGTAAAAAAAGGCCCTCATTCTATACTGCTGCTCATTGCAAAATTTATTCTGTAACTATATATATATATATATATATCAAAAGAAAAGGGTCTCATTCTGTACTGCGGCCAAGCGCAAAATTTATTCTGTAACTATATATAACAAAAGAAAAGGGTCTCATTCTGTACTGCAGTCTACAGCAATATTCATTCTCAAACTATATATACCAAAAGAAAAGGCCCTCATTCTGTACTGCGGCCAACCGCAAAATTTATACTTAAACTAAATATACCAAAACAAATGGACCCCATTCTGTACTGCAGCCTACAGCAATATTTATTCTCAAACTAAATATACCAATATAAAAGGTCCTCATTCTGTACTGCTCCCCCCACCGTAATATTTATTCTGAAACTAAGTATCGCAAAACAAATGGCCCTCATTCTGTACTCTATAATTAAGCTTGCCCCTAAATAGTTCTTGAATATACCATAAATATTCCTTTAATATCCCCTGAATATTCCTTGAATATCCCCTAAATATTCCTTGAATATCCTTTGAATATTCCTTGAATAGTCCTTTTTTATTCTTAGTATACCCCTTGACTACCTTTAGTATCCCCTAAATAGTCCTTGAATATCCTTAGTAAGGGTTAACTACCCTTTAATTATCCCCTAATAGTCCTTAAATATCCTTACTAAGGGCTAACTACCCTTTAATTATTCTTAATATCCCCTAAATAGTCCCTGACCATCTTTAGTATTCCATAACTACCCCTTGATTATCTTTAGTATACCCTAATTACCCCCTGCCTATCTTTAGTATTCCATAACTAACCCCTAATTACCCCTAAATAGTCTTTCATTAACACATTGTGTCTTACTGCATAGTCTTTGACTAATACAATGTGTCTTACTAAGTTGTCTGTTACTAACACATTGTGTCTTACTAAATTGTCTTCGCATTCTAGTTTGCGTATATAATTCATCGCAAAATCCATAAAATAAGCAAATGTGTTACATTATAATCTGTGTTTTGCAGTCTAAATATCATAAAGGGTAGTGAATCGGCTCATATTCCTACAGGCTACAATACAAAATGACCTAAAGCATTTTCATTTATTTTTATTTTACAAACTAGGCAATACATATACTTTTTCCGCACTTGTAAATAAAGTATACCAAAAACAATTCCCCATTTCATAATAATTTCTTATTTATTAATCTCTTTAAATCAAAAATCTTCCATTACCATTCTCTAACTAAACACAAAGTATTAAGATTTACCAACACTGCTACAGGAAGTTGAGTCACTTCCTGTCCACGCGTTTATTAGAATACGTAAAGTTCAAAACTGGATTCGAGATGTAATTAAAGAAGATTATATATAAAGGTAAGTTTAATATCATTTTTAGCATTAAATTATTTAGTGTGTCCTAGAAATGAAATATTTCAAATTGGTAATGTTTTTTTCTACATTTATTTTATAAATACTTATGAAAATCGTATTCGTCACTATGTGCGTTAAGCAAATGATGGTGGCCTACACTATTTAAAGGTATTTCCAACATATGAATATTAGCCAATCGCAGGTTGTTCTTCTTTTCCGTGTTTTAAAATCAATTATATTTAGTATTTGTTATTGTAGATGTATAAAAATATAGCAGTAATTAATTTTAAAAGCGTGGCAATTGGTGCCCATGCGTGCGTGCATTTATACGGAAGTATGCTTATATTTATTATTAATGTTAATGCGTAACATTCGATTTCCATGTGGAAAAACGTGTCTACAATTATACGGAAGCATGCGTACAATAATTACAATTATTAGTTTTAAACGTGTAGCAGTAAAAGTCCATTCGTGAAAAAAAAACGTGCGTGAATTTATACGAAAGCATGCGTACAATAATTACATTTGTTAGTTTTTAAAGCCTTGGCAGTCAATGTCCATTTATATAAAAAAAAACATCCGCGGCAACAAGTGTGCAGGGCAGGGCAGGGCAATACGGGTATACATTTGTTATTTCCACAAATAAGTTTAGGGTATATACATAGCAGTGTCGCTTATTCTATATAAAAAAGCATACCCACCAACATTTAAGCAGGTCAGGGCAGGGTAAAACCGTCGCGCAACCACATGGTTTAGGTCAGGGTAAAACCGTCGCGCAACCAAGTGGTTTAGGGCAGGGTAAAACCGTCGCGCAACCATGTGGTTCAGGGGGAGGGCAAAGCCGGTGTGCATTTTCAAGCATTTATTCAGTATTAGCAAACGCGTAGCAACAAGTTAAAACAAAATAATAATTATTTTATACATTATTATCAAAAGTGAATAATGCTCCGTTAAGTTAGGTTATACGGTAAAGGCGCGTTACCAACGGTCACGATACCATAGGTGGCGTTAGCAGGTATATCCAGCTTAGGTTAGTTTATTAATGAACCATATGGTTTTCAAGTAAAGGCGCGTTAGCGACTATATGCATCTTAGGTTAGTTTATTAATGAACCATATGGTTTTCAAGTAAAGGCGCGTTAGCGACTATATGCATCTTAGGTTAGTTTATTAAGGAACCATATGGTTTTCCAGTAAATGCGCATTAGCAAATATATCCAGCTTAGGTTACCTTAGTAAAAAAATCATGTGGTTTTCAAGTAAAGGCGCATTAGCAAATATATCCAGCTTAGGTTATCTTAGTAAAAAAATCATGTGGTTTTCAAGTAAAGGCGCGTTAGCGATTATATGCATCTTAGGTTAGTTTATTAAGGAACCATATGGTTTTCCAGTAAAGGCGCATTAGCAACGGTTACGTTACAATAGCATAGTAAAAAAATGTGGTTTTCAAGTAAATGCGTGTTAGCGAGTATAGCCATCTTAGCTTAGCTTAATAATAAATAGGCAATTTAATTTTTGTGCTAGGCAACTAATTTATCCGCAAAAGTTATATATAACACAAACTATTTTATAACGCGTTCTTAAATGTAAGTTGGTGCCCGTATTAGCGTACATACAATTTTAAAAAGTGCAACCAACATGTGTTAGGTGAACACAGTAATTTTTTATTTCATGTTCGCGTACGTACAATTGTAAAAAGTGCAAACAGCTTGTGCTAGGTGAACACAGTAATTTTTATTTCGCTTTCGCGTTAGTGCAATTTTAAAAAGTACAACCAACATGTGTTAGGGGCACACAGTAATTTTTATTTCGCTTTCGCGTAAATGCAATTTTAACAAATGCGTAACCAATATGTGTTAGGTGCAATGGTATTTTAAAATTATTTCCGTAAATGCTTGCTATAATAAAAATAAATCTTTGTGTAAGCGCGCAACATGAATAGCATTTTAAACAAAGGTGCGGCATTAATGTTAAAATATTTTACAATTAATCACTTTTTTCTCACGTTTCAATATGAATGCCTGTGGTGGCACGTTAACGATTATGTGTTATACTTGTAAAGTAAATTACAATTTTACATTTGTTCGTTAGCCCTAGGTTTAAATAATAATGTACAAAAGGCGCGTCAATGAATATGTGTAAATATATACATCAACTACAATAATAACTTACAATTTTCGCTGGTCGTCCAAACTTTTTAGAAATCGCAAACACACACACACACACACACACACACACACACACATACACACACACACACACACACACACGTAAAATCACACAATTAATTACTATAAAAGACACTTTCAGTAGCAACAATTATAATATATATAAAAAGGAAACATAGGGATTTATATATAAGTACTTTATTTAGTATAGGCGGAACCATTTTTTTTTCCATAAGTACGTGTGCTTTATTGCATATAGGTGGTGCATGGTCAATGTTCTCACCGTGAACATTAAATCTATACAATAATAATAATAATAATAATAATAATAATTGTGCAGTTCAAGGTATTAATCTCTAAAGTTGCAGTTTATTTTATTTTTTAGTATTAAATTCTAATAACAAAATAAATGTTTTCAACGTTCTCTGGTTATCTCTAAGTAATAACGTTTCCAAATTGTTTATATATATATATATTTACAAATACAAGTTCAGTTTGTAATAGGGCAAGCGTTCAATAACCCATCAGTTCTCGTGATTATCGGTTTATTTTTTTCTATCGTCAATATCATTTAAACTTAGACACATAAACTCGTGATCCATCTGTGATTAACTGTTAGATATCACTCATGGTTGTCAATAATAAAGGTTTTTAACCTTGCACGTGATTGTTATTCAAAGTTCTGATTAAGTTCAAATCATACAAATGTTTGTAGATGATTGCCAGTAATCTGTGATTCATGTAAATAAGTAAAGTCTATAATCACTTTTATCATTCTGATACGGTACAAAGTTAATCTTGACGTCACTAAAGCCACGCCAAACGAATTTTCTCTCGTTCATTTCAATTTCATCGGCTCTCAAGGAAGGACGTCTATGTACATCAGTCTTCAACTCGCAAGTAAGAAAAATGCTATAATAAATATTACCCTTTTCATAGTATACTTGTAGGAGGGGGGAGGGGCTTATTTTAGATTTCTCACATCTTTTTAACAGTTAGCTTCTAATGAATTATATATGCTCACATACTGTTCGTGTGGGTCCTGCATAGGGGCCATGGGTCCTGGGAGTCATTTCCAGGGGTCAGGGAAGGGAACCATTTCCTTTTATCTACTCCCACCTTTTTAGCATGTAGCTTCTAATGAAGCATAGGGGCCATGGGTTGGGGTCATTTCCAGGGGCCATGGGTCCTGCTGTCATTCACTGTCCCTGCAAGCAGGGAAGGGAACCATTTCCTTTTATCTGCTCCCACCTTTTTAGCAAGGAGTATGGCTTGCCATACAAAACAATAAAAATATTCTCACATACTAATCGTATGGGGCCTAGGGTCATCCACAGTGGTCCTGTATGGGGGCCATTTCCAGGGGCCATGGGTCCTGGAAACCAGGGACCATTTCCTTTTATCTACTCCCACCTTTTTAGCATGTAGCTTCTAATCAATTATATATGCTCACATACTGTTCGTATAGGTCCTGCACAGGGGCCATGGGTTGGGGATCATTTCCAGGGGCCATGGGGCCTGCTGTCATTCACTGTCCCTGCAAGCAGGGACCATTTCCTTTTATCTTCTCACACTTTTTTAGCAAGGAGTATGGCTTGCCATACAAAACAATAAAAATAAGCTCACATCTTTTTAACAGGTAGCTTCTATTGAAGCGTAGGAATAAATAATATAGGTCCTGCACAGGGACCATGGGTCCTGCATAGGGGCCATGGGTCCTGCATGGGGGCCATTTCCAGGGGTCATCCATTGTGGTCCTGCACAGGGACCATCCACTGTGACCTTCGTAGTGGTCATTCAACCTTTCCTTTCGTCATCTATCTCCAGGAAAAAAAAAAAACCTGACCCTATTTCATCACCTCCTTCGATAGTCCCCTTATCCATAGTTAAACAGTAGATATGTGCTATCTCTTATCAAGGCGCGGCATCTCTTTTACGGTCATAATACTAAATCTATACTACTAAGCACAAGGGAATCAACTCCCAATTATCAAAGTTGCGAGATAAATACACATAAAGTTTGTATTGTACGTTTAAGCAGAGGGAGTGAAAGAGACATAAAGTTGGTATTGTGCTTTAAGTACAGGGAGTGAAAGAGATATACAGTTTGTATTGTACGTTTAAGTACAGGGAGAGATAGATATAAAGTTTCTATTGTACGTTTAAGTACAGAGAGTGAAAGAGATATAAAGTTTGTATTGTACGTTTAATTACAGGCGGAGAAAGAGATATAAAGTTTGTATTGTACGTTTAAGTACAGGGAGTGAAAGAGATATAAAGTTTGTATTGTGCTTTAAGTACAGGGATTGAAAGAGATATAAAGTTTGTATTGTACTTTAAGTACAGGGATTCAGAGAGACATAAAGTTTGTATTCTACGTTTAAGTGCAGGGAAAGATAGATATAAAGTTTCTATTATACGTTTAAGTACAGAGAGTGAAAGATACATATAGTTTGTATTGTACGTTTAAGCAGAGTGAGTGAAAGACACATAAAGTATGTATTGTACGTTTAAGCAGAGGGAGTGAAAGAGGCATAAAGTTTGTATTGTAAGTGTAAGCACAGGGGAAAGTCAACACTGATTTTTACGTTATAAATGTTATTTACATATATCTTTTAAGCCCTGAAAGGAACTTCGATAAAGATCTCAAAGATGAAATACGTCCAAAATGGCCCCAAAACTGGACTTGATTCCCTTGTACATTGAACGCACCATTTACAATAGTATACTTCAAGCTTCTCTTAGTTTAAGTCACCCTTAGTCCGAAAGACACCATAAAAGAAAAACGAATATTCCCAGTAAAATGAAGGAGGGCAGAGGTAGTTTATTGGAACGCAGGAATACATGCTCCATCTGAGTAAACCACCACTTTACCAAAACTTTACGTCAAATAACACACAAATTCCTTTTAAGGTTATTCATAACGTCCAAATATTTTGTGTCTAAAACGATAGATGGCGCCACCGTCACCAATGTTAACATATACAACTAATAAAATTAAAACAATCAAAAATAAAATAAACAATTCAAAAATTAAGCAAAAACGGATATAATCTGGTTAATGGACGGTACAAAATCTAGGGAATGGTACGTGTCGACTTCACATATTGTTATTAGTTTCATTGTTACAGGCCACCATTGTTGAGTAAACAATCAACTTTATCTGAAGTACTTTCTACCAGAAACTGTCCAAACTTTGCACACCTATTAAAGATTAAAATATCTAGGGAATGGTACGTGTGGATTCCGCATATTGTTGTTAGTTTCATTGTTGAAGGCTACCATTGTTAAATAAACAATCAAATTTATCTGCCACACTTTCTACCACAAACTGATCAAACTTGGCACACTCATTTACAATTGAGATATCTAGGGAATAGTACGTGTCGATTTCATCTATTGTTGTTACTTTCATTGTTAGAGGCCGCCATTGTTAAATGAACAATCAACTTTATCTGCCATACTTCCTACCAGAAACTGGCCAAACCTTGCACACACATTTAAGATTGAAATATCTAGGGAAAGATATGTGTCGTTTTCTAATATTGTTGTTAGTTTCATTGTTGAAGATCACCATTGTTAAATAAACATTCGTTGGACTTTTCCATTGTTAAATAAACGATCAACTTTATCTGCCATACTTTCTGCCACAAACTAACCAAACTTTGCACACTCATGAATGATTGAGATATCTATGGAATTGTATGTGTCGATTTCACATATTGTTGTTCTTTCATTGTTGAAGACCACCATCGTTAAATAAACAATCGTTGGATTTCTAAATTGTTACATAAACAATCAATTTTATCTTACACTCTTTCTACCACAAACTAATCAAACTTGGGGCACTCATTTACGATTGAGATATCTATGGAACAGTACGTGTCGATTTCACTTATTGTTGATAGTTTCATTGTAGAGGCCACCATTGTTAAATAAACAATCGACTTTATCTGCCATACTTTATCAGAAACTGACCAAATCTTGCACACCCATTTAAGATTGAAATATCTAGGGAAATATATGTATCGATTTGTTATATTGTTGTTAGTTTCATTGTTGAAGACCACCATTGTTAAATACACAATCGTTGGATTTCTACAATTGTCAAATAAACGATCAACTTTATCTGCCATACTTTCTGCCACAAACTAACCAAACTTTGCACACTCATGAACGATTGAAATATTTAGGGAATGGTACGCGTCTATTTTACATATTGTTGTTAGTTTCATTGTTGAAGGCCACCATTGTTAAATAAACAATCAAGTTTTACTGCCACAATTTCTAAAACAACCTAACCAAAATTTGCAGACTCATTTAAGATTAAGATATCTATGGAACGGTATGGGTCGATTTCACATATTGTTGTTAGTTTCATTGTTAGAGGCCACCATTGTTAAATAAACAATCAACTTTAACGACCATACGTTCTACCACAAACTGACCAAACTTTGCACACCCATTTAAAGTTGAAATATCTAGGGAATGCTATGTGTCGATTTCACATATTGTAGTTAGTTTCATTATTGAAGACCACCATTGTTAAATACACAATCGTTGGATTTCTCCATTATTAAATATATAGTCAACTTTACTGTATCGGTCATATTTTCTGCCACAAACTAACCAAACTTGGCACACTCATTTACGATTGAAATATCAATGGAATGGTTCGTGCCGATTTCACATATTGTTGTTAGCTTCATTGTTAGAGGCAACCGTTGTTAAGTAAACAATCAACTTTATCTGCCGTACTTTCTACCAGAAAGTGAAGAAACTTTGCACACCCATTTAACTTGTGATAAAACATATTGTAAATTAGCTGTATATAAAATATTGCAAGAAGACACCTTTCTTATCCTGGATTGGATAATCAAGAATAATGAGATGGTTTGATGTCAAATGTTAATCGAATTTACAAATGACACTATTAAATGTCAGTGCATTTAAAACCTTTATGATATATATATATATATATATATATATATATATATATATATATATATATATATATATATATATATATATATATATATATATATGCAATTGAATTCTAGTATTAATAATTAAGAAGGTAGAAACATTGTGATTAACTCCTTGTACTGAAATGACGAATCTAGCTCGCCATGGTCCCCGATCCAAATCGCACAATGACGAGCTACACTCGTCATAAAATTTAAGCTATTGTAGCATCACGTAGGGTTACTATATTGATATTTTGAAAGTTATATAATGATACACCATCTATAATACACTTTTATAACTTATACTTCAATTATCAGAATTCAGAAAATAAATCGTAGTGGAAGGGGTTAGAGACGTGTCCACACACAACGACACCGTTTTACAAATAGTTCGTTCAGAGGTGTACTCAAAATAAATTGGTAAGGAAACGTTTTCAAAATACAAAAGAAATGTTACAATAAATATTTCGGTGTAGACAGATACATCTTCGCTATACTGATTTCTAAAGTAGCACAAGAATCATCTCTCGTTTAGGTACTTTGATTATTGCACATTTATTAAATTTACTTCCAATAGAGTAATTTGCAAGCATTTGGTGTGTATGACTACAGTTCTTGCTTTGCATTCTGTTGCTTCTATGTTCGTTCCCGGTGGAGCACATATGATTGGATTCCATGTTAAGCTGTAAGTATCCTCTTATAAAGAGACGTTAAAATTGAGACAATAGTAAAGGAGAAATCAAGTACAATGACTCATGTAGCACCAGCGCTGAAAGAGACTTTAAATCCCAAGTAATCAATCAGTCAAATACAATGAAACGAAGAATGTTTTTGATACGAATAGAATAGGTCCCGATTAGAAGGTTCCCATAATTATGTATATGGTTTGACTGATTATAGTATTTGTCATTCTGGACAAAAAGTTTCGATATGGCAACACTGTGTAGCCTGAGAGTGGGGATAATGGTCACTGAACTTAGAACCTTAGAACCATACCAGTGCAAGAGTGGCTGAAGGAAACATTCCCAAACAGCTGGATCGCTCGACGTGGGCGTGTGGCGTGGCCAGCTCTATCTCCCGATTTGAACCACCTGATTCTTCCTTATGGGGTGTTTTAAAGGACAAAGTGTATCAACATCACATACAAATTTGGCCGAACTACGGGAAGCTATCACAGAAGAGTTCCACAGGATACCAGTTCGGATCTGGCAAGCTGCTTCGTCTCCAGATATATATCAATTTCTATCGTGCATTGGTGGACCATGCCACGGAGAACAGAGATTAAAATTCTTGTAGGAAAAAGTATGAGAGCAACGTGTTTATGTTCAATTTTATGTTCGAGTTATGTTGCTAGTTTCTTTACAGCAGTCTTTGAAATATCATAGAGATAATTATAGGTCGCCCTGTACAATATTAGCGCGTTCATCTACTTTGGGACATTTTGGACAAATTTCATCTTTAAGATCTCTATCTGAAGCACCTATGAGAGATTAAAAGATTTATGTCCAGATATTAAAACTAACTCTTATAATGCAAAAAGCAGTGTTAAGTTTTCCATGAAGCGGGCTCCAGTGGCCCAGTGGTAGAGCGTTCACCTCTGGTGCATGGGGTCCTTGATTCGATTCCAACTTTGTGGTGGACAAACACCGTATGCGTGGGTTTTCTCGGAGTTCTTTCGTTTCCTCCCAGTTTCTTCAATTCATTCATTTCTTATCATCATGTCATTCATTCATGTCTTCTATAGCCTAGCCGGCATAAGCGTGGGACGTAAACTTAAAGATTTCAAGTTTCCCATGTACAGGATGTCTCAATAAAACCTTCTACATTTAAACACTAATAAAACAAAATGTATTACAGATAGAAAGTTGTTGTAAAACAGACTGTCTCACAGCTTTAACATTCTCACAGGTGTGATAACTTTTAGACAGATGATTTTTCGGAAGTTCTCGACACACTGCAAGATAGATTTCCAATCAGGTACATTTTCATTACGTGAAATAGCAAACTTTAAGCGAAAACCTCTTTGCACTGTAATCACAGAACAGCTGCTTTTGGAAACATTTCGACTGAATATGTGCGTAAAGCACCCGACAATTATAATGAACACTGAAAACGCCAGGAGAGCAGGGAGCGAAAGCGATGACCCCCCACTCCTCTCGTCCCTCCAGTGACAGCGCTATAGCCGATCAAAAATTGGGAGGTTTTGTTCTATATTATTGATAATAATTGTTTTCAATTGTTGTATCATTTCAACACACAACAGATCATAGTAATTCAACTAAGAACAAAATAATTACTAACAGTTTTCAATATCATTTTATACGAGCTATTGCTATCATTTTAGCTATTGCAATATCTCGTATTTTCGAATAAACAAATTTCTATCTACAATAGTTTTTGTTTGATCAGCCTTTAAAATGTGAGAAGATTTATCGAGTAACCCTGTACTTACGTGTATCATACAAATTTTATGTCTCTTTCTCATAGTTTTGATAACTGGAGTTAATTCCGATGTGCTCTAACGTCTCATACATTAGAGCATATTTATATTCCAACACTATTATAATAGTGTAATATTGCAATAGCTAATAAAATAACAACATTTCTCTACGCTGTCACATGTCTTATGGGATTTTCCCTGTTTTCTTCAGTCTCATCATCATCATAGGTATTCTTCCATTATTGGCACGTCACTTGTTGCAATTGAGAATCGCCCATGCTCCATGGTCTTCCGCTAACCTTTTCCTCTTCACGTACGATTTTTCTGTTTTGATATCGTCCATTAATTGTAGCCTCCTTCGCCCTCTTCCTCTCTTTCCTGCCACCATACCCTCTAGCACGTCCCTCACGATACAGTTCCTTCTTAATCATGTCCCAACACGGTTCTCTTCCTCTTTTCAATAATATGTCAAAATATTCTCTTCTCCTCCATCATTTTTTAACATCCTCTGATTTATTTTCCGCTTGCCCTAAATCATTCTCTCTATTCTTCTCCACATCTACATTTCGAAAGCTTCATATCATTTTTGCATAATGTCCACATTTCTGCCCCATGAAGCATTTTATGAGTCTTTTTTTTCGATTCTTTATTCAAGGTCCACCAAAATATACTTTGACTCTTCCTAAAGACTTCTTTCGCCATTCCTATCATTGTTTTTAATTTCACGTTTGCACTTCACATTATCACTAAAAATACTTTTATATATATATATATATATATAAATCTTTTTCCAGAAGTGCCTTCTTCAATTTAGGTTTTCAAAATTTGAACATTAACCAGGGATACAATTGACCTCCTTTCAACATCTGCGATGGAAACAACGCTTCCGTGCCACATAATCTCAGACGTCTGTTCTCCCACGAAAGACATCTCACCAACATCGAATTAATATGTTCAAGAAACTTTTTTTCCGAACATTTATTATTGAAATCATTTTACAAGTAATATTACGATTAAGCCATCACAGCTCCTGTAAGCGATTATGTTCACTGGTCTATTTCATTGATATGGACGGGTTTAAAACAATAATTCTCAACTTAATTTATGACTTCCCAAAATTAGAACACATTTATTCTGAATAATTTGATTGCGTTCAATGAAGATAAATAATTCATAACATTTCTATATAGTTTATTTCTTCTTGACTGTCCAGGTACAACTATAAATTGCCTGAGCGTTCATTTGCAATTATAATGTATTCTTAGCAGCAACACTCTGTTGGTGCTGAATTCAATTCCACACAGAGGACGTGGGCTGTACACTAACAGTTCCTTTTGTCAATATATGTTACCTTCTCGTTTAAAGCATATTAATATTCATCGTATTCATTACGATTCAGTGTATTAAATCATTAAGATAAAAAAGTTGAACAGCTGTTGGCAGGGAGAAGTTGCATGGTACTGTACATGCAATCAAATATGTAATATCTTCTCAAGTATTCAACAGTGGCGAGTTTTGAGGGAAGTCATCATCAGCATCATCATAGATATTCTATGATTAGCATGTCATTTGCAGCAACTGAAAGGCTTTTATACACCACACTCTTCAGCTAACCTCTTTGTCTTCAGTTACGATTTTTCTGTTTTAATACCATCCATCAACTGTAGTCTCTTCCGTCCTCTCCGTCTTTTTCCTGCTACCATACCCTCTAGCATGTTCCTCATAATACAGTTCCTTCTCAACCAATGTCCCACCTAGTCTCTCTCTCTCTCTAGATTTAAATCTACAAATGTTATATTCTCCCCCACTATTACTAACACTTTTTCATTCTTTTCCATTCGAGGCGTGGGAGACCCGGGTTCGATTCCCGGCGGGAGCTCATGTGGTTCTGATTCCACGTTAGTCAGTAGGTCCACGTCTCATATAGCCTCGCTGCTGAACGGGACGTTAAAGTCAAAATCAACTCAACTCCTTTCCATTCAACCCAGCAAATTCTTCATTCTTCTCCACACCTACATTTCGAATCCTTCCAATCTTTTATCATCGCTTTTCCGTAATGTCCATGTTTCTGTATTATACACATGTTTCTCCCTCTAAATGACGCCTTCTGAATCTCACCCTCTAACTGACTTCAATTCAGTTAAAGAAAAGTGTGTTGACTTTAACAATCATAAAACACACTTACGTCTGTTGTTTCTGATGCCATAGCGAATAGAAGCCGATGCTAAAAATGGGATTTAGGTCTCTCTATTTCAAATAAAGCAAGAACTGTTAATTTTCAAGAACTGAAGTGTGCTGACATCAGAGATCATATGGAATGATCGAAGGGTCTTTCGTATTTTTCCTTTCCTATCTCAATCTGTGCTATTGCTACCTACCTATTCCCTACTATATAATATAGGGCTAGAGTATAATACCTACTAAAATACAAAACTTTCATCAACAGTTGACCAGTGGCGGATCTAGACCGGGGGGCTGGCCCCCCAGTTTTTGAGTGACAAAAATAATTTAATCTATTTATATATTTTTGAAAGTGTATGGAAAACTCATGATATAACTATCATAATTTGAGGTCTGGCTGGCTCCCCCAGTGTTTATCTTCTAGATCCGCCTCTGCAGCTGACAACTTCATTCTGGCAAACTTACTCATAGCGTTAAGAAACACGTGTTCTATTGACTATTTGGTATTCTATCTTACATGTTTAATATTTGTATAGAATGGGTCTGCGTCATTTATATATATACTGAGAGATCGGATTTCGTCTGCACGTGCACGGAAAGAAAAGCAGGTAATTAGGTGAAGTAATTTCTACATTTTGTGATTGAAATTTTGAGAGTTTCTCCAGGGGGAATGAATTTTCTTCATGGGAGAGATTCCCTCTTCAGTTCTGTTTTTAACAAGACTGTACATTATTGTCTTACGAAGAACTATATTCTTATTTTTGTAATGAGTGTTACATTGTGATTAGAAACAACGTAAACAAGATTTAGATACTGAATGTTGATCTTTACGAGAATAGCATGCATCACATTTCACAACCCACAACACGAGATAGAATCACAGCGTCGGCAAATGTAATAGAACATGGATCTATTTATCTTGCCTCTTTTTCCCGCTGAAAATCATCGCCCTCGCTTGTCGCTGCTGAGTGGAATCAACCGTCAGCGCCAATTTTTTCCTCACTTACCCTACATCAATAGCAATTGGATTTTGTGGAATCACAGGGGATAATCACGACTCTATCCTCTATACAAGCGACGAGAGCGTTTTCTATTAAACACAAACCAGTGCGAAAAAATTAATCTCGCTCGACATCAGCAAGATAAATGTCCCACTAGCTCCGTGGTCGTATCGTCAATATAGGGACGGACAGATGTCGCATCACTCTAATGGTGTTTATGTGATTGTGGATTACGAACTAATACATTTCACAGATACACAAACACAAAGCAAAAGTGGAAAGAGTGAACCATTTCCAGTACATTAAACCTTAAAAGGAGGCTGTTTCCTTGTTCGTTTATAAATCCATTACGTCATTGCCAAATATAAAGTGTTGCAAAGACATAACAGGCATTCCCTTTGTTATTTTCAAGCACTTGCAAAACAGAGAAGTACTGCTACGAAGTGGAATTAAGCTTTTACACGAGCGAAGAGGGAGAATTAACTTAATTTTAGCACACACTAACCAGCAAAAACATTATGACCGTCCACTACTTCTTGAATGAAGTCGTTGGGCTGACGTAAGAGACACGGACAGTGGTACCAACCTGAAATGTTATAAAATTCCATTTCTAGAGGCAGAATTACCCATTTTACTCTTGAATTTTCCTTGTTATACTAACTTCAAAATTAAAAAAAAAAAAAAAAAAACAGCGCGTACTTTCATATATGAAAAATGAAAACTATTGTATATGTCACTCACTTTCTTCAATATATGAGTAAACTATCCATGAACTGCGATCTTCCATGTTTATCAAATAGTTTATGAATAAATATTTTCCTTAATTGAAAGAGACAATTGAAAAAAATAGAAAAACAAGTACAGTCTTGTTAGGATTTCATATTTACATCATGTTTCAATCATTTCGTGTGAAACGCTTTTCCGAAAAGTGCCAGAGCATTATTTATGTTTCTAATGGACCTTGTTTCAAAGCACTTCTGCACTAGTACGCATTTTTCGGTGACAAAATTTGATAATACGGATTTCAAGTTTATTGAGGACTTATTAGTTTACTTCCTGTCCATAAGAATTTTATTGTTGTCGATGAAGTGTACATTTGAAAAATCCCATATGAGCTGCCAAATGTGACGCAAATTCCCTTTATCCCTTTCCAAGAAATTAATGTCAAAAATTCCCACAAAATGGGATTTTTCTCATGGGTTGGCATCACTGGGCACGTGTCAGTAGGACCGCTCGCCAGACGGTAACAGGGATTTCAGTCGATCAGTCACTGTGATGCTTGTGCGTAGAACGGGAAAGGCCGGTGATGTACCTGGGACAGTCAGAAAGTTAGTTGCACTCTTTCGTAAATATTTTCGGTCAAAGGCTAGTTTGATGTAACTGCGTAGCAACACTGCAGACATGTAGCTGTGTTGTGTGACGTAGTGGCTTCCACGAGGGAAGTGAAGGTGTTCTGATAATCAGTCGTAAACATGCCTCTACAGCTGTAAGTGGCGTCCAAATTGGAAATGCGTGCAGTGATTCGCTTTCTGTGGGCGAAAAGGTGTAACTGCACTGAAATTTATCCGCAGTTGCATGAAGTGTATGGTGAAAATGCAATGTCACGTCAAGCTACCTTGAAGTGGTGCAACATGTTTGAGAACGGACGTACAGATATTGATGATGCTGAGAGCGAGGGAACACCATCAACATCGATCAAGCCGGAAATCGCTGCTCGCGTGAATGAATGCATTCTTGCAAACAGACGCATAACAATAGACGAAATCGCAAATGAACTGGGTATTTCTCATGGTAGTGTACATGGTTATCGGGTATTTGACGGGATTTCTTTGCAGAAGGCATAGAAAAAACTTATACCGCACCTCGACAAATGCTTAAATAACGCAGATAATTACGTTGAAAAGTATAGATTGTGAATGGAACTTTAGAACATAAATAAAGTTATTGTAAAATTTCTATCCTGTTTTATTTTCTTAAGCAGTGCTACTAACTTTTTGACTGACCCTCGTATAAGAAACTAGTAGGAGCTATATTGTGATGGTCAGACAAGTTGGGAACGAGCATCCCGGAAACAGCGCGACTTGTCGGGTGTTAACAAGCTGCCATGATTGGTGTCTTCCAAAGGTGGGAAAAGGAAGGTGAAAGTAGATATGGGGGAGCCAAATTTCATTATTAAATATGAACCATAATCATTGGTGTCTGAAGATGTTCAACCCCTCCTTTATTCATTGACTTTCGCTAGAGTAAGGGGATTTGTACTGTAGACCTATTATAATTTCCATAAAGCTAATTACAGTTATAGAAGGAAATGACATCCTCCAGTCGGGAAACGGTGGCTCGCAATTCTGCTGTTAACGAAGCTGTTGATGTCTATAAAATAATGTATAACACTTTGGATAAGTTTGTACCACGTAAAAATAATAATCAAACGTTTCAAAGTAATTTGGTTGTATTAATTTAGAATTATATATATATCTATATCTATCTATCTATATATATATATATATATATATATATATATATATATATATATATATATATATTATATATCGGGTGTTAAAAGAATGACGCTCACGTACCTCAGAGCATTATTCTACAAGTCAAAATAAAGCTCTCTCTCTCTCTCTCTATATATATATATATATATATATATATATATATATATATATATATATATTTGTATACCTTTCGAGTCCACGTCTGGAGACACAAACTGCACTATGTGGCAACGTCGCAAATAAAAAGTATAGATTAGATCTACTTTTCTATCAAATAGTTATATCGATTCTTTCCGGATGGTAGCTAAAGTCGATATTGATTGACCCTAGCATCACTTATTAGTGTAGCAATCGATTCCACTGCTTGTTGTATTCGTAGAGTAATGTTAATGGCTCGAAGTTAATCTGCGATGTTGCCACATTATGAAATTTTGATTCCCCATAGCGGCTGAAGGCATATATATAGGCATTACTGGCATTTATTATGAGCTCATCACACTTGGGTTATTGGAAATGAAACCAAGGAACGAGGAAGTAAGGAAGTAGCCTGGGATTTTTATGTTAGGTACCATCCCACTATTTGCATGGTGTAAATGAGAAAACCCCAAGAAAAACCTCACTCAGGATGGTTAGCCCCAACAAGCTATGACAACTTTTCTAGACTATGTACAAGAGCATAACGAAGAGAATCTGACATCTGTCGTCATAAACCAAACGTGTGTGTGTCACATGCTGCGCAAGAAGTAATTTCCATACAAGATCCAAATGCTGCAACATCTGTATAAGGATAACCCTGACCGTTACTTACAATTCTGTGAGGGACATGTAACATAATGAGAACCCTGACCTTGCATCAACTATCTTGTTCAGTTATGAAGTGTTCATTTACGTTAATGAGGAAGTTAGCAAATAAACCTAGTACAAATCTTCATTGATATACCCTTTGACAATGCAGGTAGGGACTAAGATCATAAGGGTTTTCGTGGTTCAGAGATACTGCGAAGGGCTACAAACACCTTCCTGAAGAAGGTGTGTTCCAAGCATGCTTATTGAAGCTAACGATTTCCTCGTAACGTTTTAACAGGACTGGACTCTTCCTCATTATATTTTAATTGATCCTAAATTATGGATTTCTCAGCTTCCTAATGCCAGAATCGATTACTGTATTTCCCTTAAGTGATCGCCGGCATCTCCAGGCATACCACTGATGGATTTCTACTTTCGGGGTATATAGGATGGACCATTTATCTTAATACGCCCTTGCAATTTTTAAACTAACAGACTAAAAGCACTGAATTTTCGTAACATGAAAATAGTAGACAGACCTTCTTCGCATAATAAATATAAAATTATGAGGTTTTGTTTTACACATTTGAAATAGGTAATAACCTGATGAAGATGCATCTCAAAAAGTTCAACTTTATGTTCGGTTGGCAACACTGTTAATCTGGTGATATTGAAGTGTATGTCAAACAAGTCCTCCTGTTGATAGTATGAAATTTCAGCGTTTTGAATCTATTAGTTTAAAAGGTACAAAAGCGTATCAAGATAATGTTGGGTAATTATTAATTACGAAGTTGAGTTGTAAACCAAATTACTGAAAACAATTTATCCAATAAGTTTTTGTATCCGGTCGAAACTGAAGTGCAATTTCCAAACACACAATTTGAATTATATCAAATATAATCACAATACTTTACTAAAATATTGTACTAAAGGTCTTAAAATTAGTACAATCAAGATAGAGTGTCTACATTGCCCATTCAGCAAAAATGATACCGGAAATTTAAGAGTGGAGTGCACGAAGTAGAAGAGATTATAATGACGAAGGAATTCAAGTATTTAAAATCAACTCTAAGGAAAATGCAAGAATAGAGGAATGTATAAAGGGGGGGGGGAGTTAGAAGTGGTTGGACAAGAGAAGTGGTAGGAATTTTGTGTGGCTTTAGGGTACCAATACGTCTTACAGGAAACGATTACAAAACAGTGGTGGTGAGATCTGTCATATTATACAGAATAGAATGTACGACAGAGAAGAGAGAGGAACAGAAGTTACATGTTGCTGACACGAAGATGCTGCGGTAAATATGTAAAGCGACGAGGAAGGAAAAGAATTAGAAGTGAAGTGATGCGTGCAGCTGTAAAGATGAAGGCAATAGTGGAAAATCCATAAGAAAGTAGGCTTCGATGGTTTAGATACATAAAAAGAAAACCTTTGGAATATGTACCTCACACACTGAAAAAAAATGTATGTTGCGTGCGTGCGTAAAAACGTAGGTTACATGTGTAAATCCTGTAGTTTTAAGACTTAACGTACAGCAAACGTATAACTGAAAAAGTATATTTTAAACGTACTTCCCGTATAAGTGCTCTGATTAAACGTACTTTCCATACGAACGAAAAAACTGTATGTAGGCGATCAGGATCCCATATGCAGATGGACACATGTAACATATAGCTAATGTATGTAACATATATATACGTATGTAATATACGGAAGACTGTCAGATGTCAGACATCCTGCAACGGCATGATGTAGCATCTAAGTGGGAAAAAGCGCAGTGTGTATGTAGCATATGGATAACATATGCTCCGTACTTATTTCTGTAGTAAACATAAGGATCCCGTATATTTGTACAATATACCGCTGTTGGGATAACGGATTTTTCTCAGTGCAAACTGGACGTTATAGAACTGAATGGGAAGGAGCGCGAGGCCGACCAAAGAAGAAGTGGATTGATCATGTGAAGGAAAATACAACGCAGGACGATGTCTCAGTGACTGTGATACAAGATAAGAGAAAGTTGGAGACCAGCGATCCGTAAAGTCGTACCCAGCTAATTGGGAAAAGGGTTTGGAAGAAGAGACGATCATAACACTTAATATATCGCTCGAAATTTAAAAGATATCAGACTTTTTAAATCTGCCCTATGCAAAAGTACCCAAAATATGACTGAAGTTAATGCTATTAAATGCTAAATTTCAACCCGAAGTGCAGCAGATCTATTCACGATCCTATGTTCTTACGCCAAAAACTAAACAATTTAATTGACTGGTGGTTTGTTAAGGAAGCTCAATTTTAAAGTGCCCCATTCAAAAATGCAAAACCAAAACGATACTTTATTGTCTTTCAATACATACAAGTAACTGTACATAATAAGTGCTTTTTCCTGTTATTATGCTCATCCTCACTCCTTTTGTCGGAAGTACATTATTATTTACGTCGTCTCTATGTGAAAACAACGATTCTAGAAGAAAGTGGTCAAACAAAATACCAAAAAATAATATTTTTCAATCTTTATTTTGAATGTTCTTCCCCGTCTTTCCACTTGGACTGCGGGCCGCGGTAGCTCACTGCGGTAGATGGTCCATGGTTCGATGGGGTCCATGATTTGATCCCCATTCGCGCCAAGTGAGCTTCTTGGTGTACAAACACCGTGTGCTTGGGTTTTCTCGAAGTTCTCCCGTTTCCTCCCACTTTCTTCATTCCACCATTTCATTCATTTCGCATCGTCTCCTTTCGTCTATCCAACATAACCGAGGGATGTAAAACAAAGGTTTCATTTCATTTTCCACTTGAACTGCCAAAACGAATTAATGGGTACATTACAGGAAAGCAAACATCGCTGTATTCATTCAGCGTTCTTGATTTAATAAAGGGAAAAAATCGGTTGAGTCTGCCCTATCAACATGCAGAGGTACCTCTTCAAGAAAATTTCATCTGGTTTAAGAACTACATTTAGTAATGTGTATAGTTCAAAAGATTGCATTTAGAATTTAGCGCCCCTTACAGCAGCGAGGCTATATGAGATGTGGAACTACAGATCAACGTGGAATCCGAACCACATGAGCTTCCGCCGGAAATCGAACCCGGGTTTCCCACGCTAAAGGAGCTTATACTAACCGTTTAGCCACGAGGGAGCTCTGTATAGCTCAAAAGAATAACATAGTATAGCACGCTAAATGAAGTTCGGTATATAACTAACGTCTGGTGTAACATGTAAGATATAAAACGCAATAACTTGAAAACATTGAAAAATATAGCAAATATAATGATACCAGTTTTGGCAGAAAAAAAAATCCTGTATCTCCTCAGCCCCTTATTCGCCGACTTTCAATCCTCGTGACATTTTGTTATTCCCGTTTCCAAAAACTACTTGAAAAGGCGGCATTTTGCTCACTCGCTCACTCTATGGCCTATTGAACCTGAAGGTTCAATACCACGTTCACAAAAGCTCTCCACTGACTTCTATCCTTAGCCAACTGGATTCAGTTTCCACTTTGTATTCCTATTTCTCCGAGATCCATTTTAATATTGTCCTCCCATCTGCGCCTAGGTTTTCCGATCGGTCTTTCAGTTAAGATTTTGAAAGCGTTCCTATTTTCTTCCATCCTGGTTATATGACCTGCTCACCTTAGGCTCCTAGATTTGATGATCCTAACAATGTTTGGTGACCCGTATAAATTGTGTAGTTCCTCGTTATGAAGTTTCCGCCATTCTCGATTCCTGTTCCTCTTGTGTCCGAATATTCGTCTCAGGATCTTGTTCTCAAATACTTTCAGTCTACGTTCTTCCCTCAGGGTAAGCGACCATATTTCACAACCATACAGAACAACAGGCATGTTTATCGTTTTATATATTTTAAATTGCAAATTCCTCGACAGAATTCGCGACAACAAGAGATTTTGAACTGAATAATAACACGAATTCCCTGCTTTTAAGTCGACATTTAATTTCTTCGTGAATATGGTTTTTGTCTGTTAATATCAATCCTAGATCTTGCTACTTTGCTACTTTGAGTAATATCCAGAAGAGTGTAACCGATAACCTGAAAGGTATTCCAGCAGAAGAGTTCCAGCACTGCTACGAAGACTGGAAACAACTCTTTCATCGCTGTGTAGGTGCCCAAGGGGACTATTTTGGAGGAGATAGCCTTGATTTGTAAAAATACTAAAAGTCACCATTACAAGAAAATCAGTCTCATTACTTTCCTAACATATCTCGTATAAGATGTAAAATCTAATAAGAAAACATCAGAATGCGTTAGTTATTCCAATTTAAGGAAAAGATTATATTACCCACCGAAACCTGACTAAGATTTTCAGGCATTATTATCTGTGTATTCTGGACATTCTGGTATACCAGGGTTTGCTTGTTAATCCTATGAATATAGTTTAAACGTAATACCTTCAAAGTTTATAAACAATATCTTGTTTCAGAAAAGCTTTATCACATACCAAAAGGCTGATTAATGGGTTGTGTTAAATTCTCTGTGTAAAGAAAATCGCATTTCGGAGTGAATATATTCATTAAATTGTCTGACATATTAAATTCTCAATTGGATAGCTTATTTCTTTCAATGGTATGCTTGTAACTTTACAATTTTCTATTTCCTAGAAATTAATTCGCTTAAGTAACGATAACAGTTCGCAGAACTTATTAAGAAAAGAAAAATTAGAAACACCGTCCTTCATATCTCTTTAGAACAGTCTTCTTTCTAAAGCTGATAAAATCAGAAAGAAGGATTTAGAAAATGTGTATATTTTACAAGAATTATGATTCTAACATATCATTCTTTGATCTCCAATTTTTTAAAGAGCTTATTCCGGCATGATTTTTTCCCCTTTAACCTTTAAGAGTTCTGATAAAAGATCGTTTAACAAACTTAATGTAATTGTATGTCAAGAATAAAAGAAGCAAAAGTAAATTCATAATTTATTTTTCCTTTCTATCAACGCTGAAGAGAACGTACAACAGGAAATGTAAGATTTCAAATATGCTTGATCGTGACTAAGGGGCTAAAACGCGCGCTTTGTGTATGCGTGGCCTCATATTCTGTTACTTGTAAAGGAAGTCATTGCTTCCGATATAGGCTTGACTAGTGGACCGGATTCCATTGTAAATTACAAGTCACGTCACATATAGCCTCGGTGCTAAGTAAAGGAAGTTAAACTTGAAACAAGATTTTGTAAATGCGAGGTATGTTCAAAAAGAAATTGAACTGCTATAAAATCTGTATTGCTCATTTTACAACATTTTAAGCACTGTAGCCCCTCAAAGTAGTAACCTCTACAGGCAATACACCGTTCCCCATTCTTGGAAAGTCTCTTGGAGCGTACTTTCTGAGATAGTGTGCAGGTCTCTTGTCGCATTGTCTTGAATCTCTTCTACTGTTTGGAAAACGAAACGTCCTTTCAAAGTGGCTTTAAGTTTAGAAAACGAGTAAAATCCTTAAGGAAGTTTTCATTGCCATTTGCAGTGACAAGCAGATCATGACAGATTTCAACACTGGTCTGTTTCTGATCGTCAGTCAACAAGCGTGGAACGAAGTTTGCAGTGGCACGACACATCTTAAGTTTTTGAGCCCAAATTCTACGGTAAGATCCTATGCTGATGACCACTTTGTTAGCAACTTAGTGCAATCAAGAAAAAATCAGGGCGCACATTTTGCATATAAATTTACAAAACAAGATTTAAAATTTTCTGGACGAAACGAGAAAGAATTCCAGACAAGACGAGACTTCTACAAAAATTTACGAGACAAAAGAAGGAGACCTTATTTCTCGTCACACATCTCATGGACAACGCTATTCCACAGTCTGTGTCAAAGCCCACTCTGACGCCCAGAGAGACGATGCTGTATGTTTGGTAGGATTGGAAGGGCATTGTGCATCATGAGCTGCTGCTACCAGGCAGAACGATAGACTCGAACCTGCACTTTTGATAATTAGCACAAATGCACTTAGCAATTCGATAGAAATGGTCGGAACTGGTCAATAGAAACGGTGTCGTATGTATACGTTGCAATGCCAGACCGTATAGATCTTTAACGACCCGGCAAAAATTAGGAGAACTTGGATCGGAGATTTAAATACGTCCATTGTAAAAACCGGATCTGGTACTATCAGAGTCTTGTTTGTTTCAGTCTATGAAAAACTTCCTGAATAGTGTTAATTTTAAAAGAGGCCTGCAAAAATCACATGTCACAATATTTTGACCAGAAAACACAATTTCTGTAGCGACGGAATTATGGTGTTGCCGGAAACATGGCAGAAGCTCATCGAGAGTAGTCAGGGGACTATTGAATGTTACCCTGCGGGAGAGTTGGGGCCTAGAACTCGTAGTTATGCCAATACAGGATAGATGTCCAAACCTACGAGACTGCCTTTCGGGTTCAATAATTGAGCACGAGCTCTGAAAACAGTTAGCAAGCCACATCATGAGTCTCCGAGTAAGCGCCAACTCCATAGAAGAGAATGAGCAGGAGTCCCATAGAGGAGAGTGAGAGCGAACCCCAAGGAGGAGAGGAAGTGCGAGTTCCATAGAGGAGAGTGAATGTGAGTCCCATAGAGGAGGGTGAGTACGAACCCCATAGAGGAGAGTGAATGCGAGTCCCATAGAGGATAGTGAGTCCAAACCCCATAGCTGAGATTGAATGAGAGTCCCATAGAGGAGAGTGAGTGCTAGCCTCATAGAGGAAAGTTAGTACGAGTCCCATGCAGGAGGGTTAGTGTTAACCCCATAGAGAGGAATGAGTGCAAACCCCATAGAGGAAAGTAAGTTCGATCCTCATAGAGGGAAGTGAGTACGAGACCCATACAGAAGGGTGAGCGCGAACCCCATAGAGGAGAGTGACTGCGAGCCCTCAGCGTGATCCCAATAAAGTAAATGAGAGTGGGATCTAGCCAGCGTAAGCCTCTTCTTGAGAATTGCGAAGAAAGTGAGAGAGTAATCTAGCGTGAACCTGATTAATAAAAGCGAGCCTGCTTTGAGGCTAGTGGGTCTAAGCCCGCGAGATTCGTGATTGAAAATTGCTATCTCTGCAGCACTGCAGTGGCTGAAAGTCGAAATATCATTGAGTTGATGCCATGCCAAGTCGCTCATACATTTCAGAAAAATGAATTACTTGTACGAAATACGTAAAATAAATAGACCACTAATCTTTAAGAAAATGAGAGAGAACAGAAACAAGATTTAAAGATTACTCTAATCCCATTAGACAATATCTACAGTAAAAGAAAAAACACTACCCACAGATGACACATATACCAATCGATGAGCCACATTGAACTTAACATAATAATATGCGTGATACCAATAATATAAATACTCACATGTAGGTTTGGAGTTTTTTTTTTTTTTTGCAAACCTAAAAGTTGATGCTGCATGGTAACCCACCCGCCGGCTATTAAGTTTAAACTGATACTAAACTATACACTAATTAAGTTTTTAATGTGACACTAACAATACAACTCATAGTACAATAAAATACAATACGTAGTATGATTAATGAGATATAGTGAGATATGAGGAGTATAGTCTCATAAATTATTTTTTTAAATTTACGCACACAAAGTTCTGTACGATGTATTCGATGCGTGTCTTCCTGTTTCACCAAATGCCTTTGGCTACTAAGTTATCGCACACCTGGACAGGCGACCATGTTAAGCGAATCAGGAATTTCTGCTTGGCCGAAAACTAGTTAAAGGGAATTTATATTCAGAAGGAGATTTTTCCCAGCAAAGTCTAAATTTTTTGCAGCTTGATTTGTGTGGTGTTGCCATGAATGGTTAGGTTGATTGAGGTAACAAAACACTCCATTTAGTGTTAAGCATAGAAAATATTTTATTTTATTTTCTACAACATTTTAAATTAAAAGTAAGAACCTTTGATAAATTTTTGTTCCTCATTAAATGTATTTAAGACAGCCAGAGAAGAGAGGGGACCAATAATGGCTTTATTATTCGATATAATATAGGTACTTCCTTGACAAGATAAAAGGATTATGTGATTAAAAATATTCTGATGATTATGATCTTGAAGCTTTGCTGGCGTCTACTATTAATCCAATGTTCTCGGGATTGCTGCCAGAGTAGGTGTTGCTGTGCTGAGCTTTCGTTACCATACAGCGGCAACATCTTCAGAGCTATGTGTTGAAGTGTGCTGGTCGTACAGATTATATAGTGGTCTTTAAGAATCGCTGTGTTCCTATTGGTTGTTTTTGTTGGCCAATAGCGTGCTCTGATTTTGCTGGTGGAAACTGCTCTCTGATTGGCTGATGGTTCTTTTCGTACTGAGAAGCTGGAACCAGATGTCAGGTAGATGATAACCTTCGACTCTGTTGATGGATGGCTTGTATGTACGGATGAATAGAGATTCATGTATTTTCCTGTCCCAGAACTGCTTGCTTTTCTTTAATACTTCAATTTGGTCCCACATGGCCGTATGATTGTATTGTATGCAGTGTTCGGCTATTGCAGATTTTTCTGGTTGTTTAAGTCTGGTGTGTCGCTGGTGTTCTTTCATTCTGTCTTCAATGTTCCTTCCTGTTTCACCTATGTAAGTGGCGTTACATTCACAGGTGATCCTATAGATGCCTGGTGTCTTTAATCCCAATGAGTCTTTTGCACTTGGTAGTAAACTCCTGATCTTCGGTGGAGGGCAGTGTACAGTCTTGATGTTGAATTTCTTCAATAGTCTTGCTAGTTGGTTGGAGGTTTTTCCCATATATGGAATAAGTGCAATATTTTCCTTGTCTGCCGTGTTGTCCTCTTTTGTGGTGCAACCTCTGCTACTGTATTTTCTCATTTCTGTGTTGATCTGTTTCGACGAATATCCGTTGAATTTGAATACTGTTGGCAGGTGAGACAGTTCTGTGCTTATATTATCTGGATCTGTTATTTGGTATGCTCTGTGTATTAGAGTATTTAACACCCCCATCTTCTGTGCAGGATGATGAAAACTGGTCGCATCGAGGTAGAGATCAGTGTGTGTGGGTTTCCTGTAGATTCCATTCAATCTACAGGATTCCTTCTAGGCCATTCAATCTACAGAAAACCCACACACACTGATCTCTACCTCGATGCGACCAGTTTTCATCACCCTGCACAGAAGATGGGGGTGTTAAATACTCTAATACACAGAGCATACCAAATAGCAGATCCAGATAATATAAGCACAGAACTGTCTCACCTGGAAACAGTATTCAAATTCAACGGATATTCGTCGAAACAGATCAACACAGAAATGAGAAAATACAGTAGCAGAGATTGCACCACAAAAGAGGACAACACGGCAGACAAGGAAAATATTGCACTTATTCCATATATGGGAAAAACCTCCAACCAACTAGCAAGACTATTGAAGAAATTCAACATCAAGACTGTACACTGCCCTCCACCGAAGATCAGGAGTTTACTACCAAGTGCAAAAGACTCATTGGGATTAAAGACACCAGGCATCTATAGGATCACCTGTGAATGTAACGCCACTTACATAGGTGAAACAGGAAGGAACATTGAAGACAGAATGAAAGAACACCAGCGACACACCAGACTTAAACAACCAGAAAAATCTGCAATAGCCGAACACTGCATACAATACGATCATACGGCCATGTGGGACCAAATTGAAGTACTAAAGAAAAGTAAACAGTTCTGGGACAGGAAAATACATGAATCTTTATTCATCCGTACATACAAGCTATCCATCAACAGAGACGAAGGTTATCATCTACCTGACATCTGGTTCCAGCTTCTCAGTACGAAAAGAACCATCAGCCAATCAGAGAGCAGTTTCCACCAGCAAAATCAGAGCACGCTATTGGCCAACAAAAACAACCAATAGGAACACAGCGATTCTTAAAGACCACTATATAATCTGTACGACCAGCACACTTCAACACATCTCCAGAGAAGAATTCTACGTTCAAGAAGTGTTGAAGAAATGAAGATGCCGTTTAATGCTGCAGAAGTCGCCGTGACACACCGGGAAACCTTGCGGTGTTAACGAAGGTGTGCACACCAGCCAAGCGAAACTTACTCTTGGCAAAAGAGTACATCTTAGAGAAGAGTTGAGTTTACTTAATAAAGTTAAACTGAAACAACACATTCACACACACCGCTTCCTGGAGAAATAAACATTGTTTTCCGTCGGCTTGACCCCCTATTGTGCGTCAAGCTTCGCGCTGGCCATATAGGTTGTACAGCCTTTGGCGACAGTCGGCTGACGGGAACGCAATATTATCTCTCTGGGATACCTTAGAGAAGCACTAAACACAAAATTAGAATAACATATCCTGTTTACCCAAGCTAGTGCGGCCCTTATCAGAGCCATGCATCGCCCGCCCAAGAAGACGCCCGTGAGAAGAACGCCGTCAGAGGGAGATCCAGTTCTCTGGAGCGCCAAGGAAGGAGCAGACAAAACAAGAAGACACCCAGACAATGAAGAAGATGACTACAACAATAGAGTGCAGAAGCTGCTTGACCGTCACGAGGGAAAAAACCTTGAGGTGTTCCTGCACACCTCACCAGTATTTATGAAGGGTGTGTCCCACCGATACACAGATGAAGATATCACCGCTATCATTGTCGAGAAGTTAGATGAAAATTCTTTTTTGGTAGTGGACGATGGAACCCAGATGAAAGTGTTCTTCACGAACAAGGCAGCGCGGGAACTATTTCTGAAGTCCTTCAAACCAGAAGACTTTGGTCGACATGTAGAATTAGATGCATCGTTTAAATGGCCAAATATGAACCAAAACGAAGAAGAGTCAGAGGGAGCCAAACAGGGGGAAACAACCAGAGATGGCCATCCACCCCAGACTGCAGAAGAAGCAAACATAGAAGAAGTCCTAACCGTCCATGAAACCCACTTGTCAACATCCCGCAAAGAAGAAGGAAGAAAACTCCAAAGTAACCAAGAAGATGAATTCCAAGTAGTCCAGAGAAGAAGCAGGAAGAAGAGAGCAACAGAAACGAGAGAACCAAATCAAGTAGCATCCCTGAAACCATCCCAAGAAGTGACTAAACTCACACAGGAAGAGACCGCACACACACTGGTGGAACGTAACACACAGGTGAAAACCACACGCATCCAGGAGAAGACCACAACTTCCGGCCCTTCACAGGACCACAAGGAACAAAGCACCAACAGAGAGCAAGACGGCAAAACCCAATCAGAGAACAAGAAGCAAAAACCAAATAACCAATCAGAAGCCAGAAATCATCCAACAAGGAACCAAGCAAACAAAAGAAGTGAAAACAAGAGTACAGCTACCACTAAAACAACTACAATTTCTGACCAATCAGAAGCACGCACCAGAGCAAACAATAGCCAACCAGCCAGTTCCAAGGGAAATCAGAAGAAGAGGAAGCCTCCCATATTTACATGTGTAATCAAAGGCTATCCCGTAAACAAAGAAATAAAGGATCTTGAAACAGACTTATACAATCAGAACATCAATTTTAGTAACCTCACTAGAATCAGGACAGAGACTGGACCCACGCAGTTCGTGAGGCTTTTCTCAACTAGCCCAGAAGATGTGAACAAACTAATCACATATGGCCTAAAATCAGGACCCAGAACTTACAAAGTAGAGCAGTCGAGAAGTCAGCCGCGTCCCACGCCCTGCTGGAACTGCTACGCATACGGTCACCTCAAGTACCAATGCACTAACAAGAGAAGATGCCACAGATGTGGAAACACGCACGAAACGAGCTGCAACCTCCCAATAAATAATAACTTCTGTGCTACTTGTAGAAAAGATGGACATAGAACCGGTAGTAGCAACTGTCCTGAAAGGCCAAAAACATCTCAAACAGTAAGAATGAAGCTAATCATTGAAGACAGACCCACAACAACAGGCTCTTTTCAGGGACAGAACAACAACCAAGAAGTACCAGACAAGGCAACAGAAGAAGAGAAACCCGGAAAAACGCCTACCATAGAAGAAATAGCAGAAGCAATAGACCAGGCCACACACAAAATAATAACTTGGGTCACATCCATTCTGACAATAACAGCACCCTCAGAACAGAGGCCCAAACTAACAGAAACAATAGCCATAGCCACCAGGAAGATATTCAACCTGTCATTAAATGCATTATCCACAACCACAGGACAGCTGTACGTCACAAATCCAATAACAGTGGCAAAGAAGATACATAGCAGGGGGACCGGCAGAAGAGCAACAGAAGTACCAGAGGGGAGGTAGCCAGCCGTCACCCGCAGACCGATGATGACTCACAGCACCGACAATGGACAACGACATTGGCAAATTGCATGTTGAAAAAATAACAGTTGTCCCCACTAACAATACACTTCCCCTTACAGACAACACAGATTTTTATTAACACTTAACAGATTTTAAGATAGGATGTAATTAAACAGATAAGTTATTAATTTATTATTACAGACAAGTTTACATGGATTTTTGCCACCCCTTCAAGTGTGGTTTTGCCATGTAAATAGACTATTGCATGCAGCATGACCGATTGGGGGTTTTTTCCTGGTTTCCAGGTTTTTTATCCCTCTATCAAATCTCAGAATGTGAAAAAACTTCTCGCGCTTTCCTATCTTCTTTTTCTTACCCTTCTTTCTTCCTGTTTATACAACTCAGACTCGCGTGTAAATGTCTCGTAAAGATAAAAACCGCGGAACACACCTACCGACACATGCTTTAGGTTTACTAACGCATGCAGGAGAAGCACGTAGATATAGGTTGGTGCTTCACTCACGGGGCGAGCTTTCTTGCTAAGGGGCCCTCTGTATTCTAGCTTTTCTGTTTCTGTTTCTGTACTTCAACACATCATCATCTGATGTTCCTGATCCTGGCGACCCACAGAGAAGATTCTGCAGCGAAGAAGTGTTTAAGAAGATGATGCCGCTAATTGCCGTAGAAGACACCGTGACACACCGGGAAACCTTGCGGTGTTAACGAAAGTGTGTTCACCAGTGAAGAAGAGTTTACTCTTTGTAGAAAGAGTAAAAAATTTAGAGAAGAGTCGTGTGTTTAATAAAGGAAACTGAAACAACACACACATACACACACCGCTTCCTAGAGAAATAAGCATTGCTTTCCGTCGGCTGGACCCCCTATTGTGCGTCAAGCTTCGCGCTGGCCATATAGGTTGTACAGCCTTTGGCGACAGTCGGCTGACGGGAACACAATATTATCTCTTTAGGAAAGCATAAAGAGGCACAAACACAACTTAGAGAAACCCTCTCCTTGAATTAACTCAGTTAGAAGTTCGGCCCTTTTTAGAGCCATGCCACGTCCACCGAAGAGAGCACCCACTAGAAGAGAACCTGGCGAATCTGGACCCCATTGGATCTCCAGCAGAGAGACCCACGGAACCAGAGGGACCCACGGATCCAGAAGTCGCACTCATAATAAAGAAGACATCCACGACCGTCTGAGGGAGATGTACGACCTAGCCGAGAAGGCCGCAATGGAGTTTGATGTGCTCATGAAGGCTCCTACAGTGTCCATTAAGCACTTACCCAGCCAATACACAGAAGATGACGTGAGAGAAATCATCGGAGGAAGGATTGACGTCAATCAAATCGAAGTGAAGAAGGATGGTACCAATGCTAGTGTGTATTTCAAGTCAGAGACTGCAAGAGACACCTTTCTCAAGACTTTTCGGTCAAGAGATTTCGGCTCAAAAGCAGTTCTACAGGAGTCACGTAGGCCACTTAAGAGCTGTGATGAAGTAGGTTCGCCACACACAACACAGCGAGAAGACACCACAGAAGATGAACATCAGAAAACCGGCTCTTATGAGGACCACCAATCCCAAGCTCCAGAAGAAGAATCAAACACACAAGAAACCCACAATGCCATGGACGATCCACTCATCTCTACTCACAAAGAAGACCAAGAATATGAAGGAGATTTCCAAGTAGTCCAGAAAAGATGTAGGAAAAAGAAACTCACAGCAATAGGGCAATCAAACCATCAAGCGCCACCAAATCCTACACAGGAAGAAACAAAACTCACACAGGGAGAGACCACCAACACACAGGTGGAAACCTCACACACTCTGGTGGAAACCAACACACAGGTGAAAACCAAACTCTCACAAGAGAAACCTAGAAACTCCGGCCCTTCTCAGGACCACAGGGAACAACCAGCTACCAATCAGGAAGGAGAAACTAAGAACCAATCAGAAGACAGGGACGATACGTTAAACGACCAATCAGAGGCCAGGAAGCACACACCAAAGAAGCAACAAGGAAAGAAGAATGGAGACAAACATACAGCTACCAATACAAAAACTATGGCTAACCAAATGGAATCTAGCAATTCTACAAAGAAGAATCAATCCACCAGCTCCAGTAAACGTCAGCAGAAGAAGAAGCCTCCCATGTTTACTTGCGTGATAAAAGGCTATCCCATAAACCAGAACGTTAAGGATCTTGAGGATGATCTGCAAAACCAGAACATTAAATTCAACAGCCTCACTAGAATCATGTCAGAGAATGGACCCACACAGCTTGTGAGATTATTCTCATCCAGCCCAGGAGATGTCAATAAGCTAATCACTCACGGCTTAAGAACAAGATCCAAAACATACAAAGTAGAGCAGTCAAGAAGCCAGCCGCGTCCCATGCCCTGCTGGAATTGTTACGAATATGGCCACCTGAAATATCAGTGCACCAATAACAGGAGATGCCACAGATGTGGGAACACACACGAAAACAGCTGCAACTTACCAATAAATAACAACTTCTGTGCCACCTGCAAAATAGATGGTCATAGAACCGGCAGTAGCAACTGTCCGCAAAGACCAAAAACATCTAAAACAGCAAGACCAAGGCTGATCCTTGAAGATAGACGCAAAAAATCAGGCCCTTTTCAGGGACAGAACTCAAACAAAGAAGAATCAAGCAGCACAACACAGAAAGAAACAACCGGTAACACGCAAACCACAGAAACAATAGACGAAGCAATTGACCGAGCCACGCACAAAATAATTACCTGGGTCACATCCATCCTGACAATAACAGCACCACCAGAAGAAAGACCCAAACTCATAGAAGTAATAGCCACAACAGCCAAGAAGATCTTCAGTCTATCAATAAATGCATTATCCACAACAACAGGTCAGCTGTATGTCACAAACCCGCAAACAGTTGTTAACAAGAAACATAGCAGGGGGACCGGCGGAAGATCAAAAAACAAAGAGGATAGTAGCCAGCCGTGACCTGCAAACCGATGACGACTCACAGCACCGACAATGGAAAATGATATTGGCAAATTGCATGTTAAAAAATAACACAAACCCCACTAACAATACACTCCCCATTACAGACAACACAGATAGGTATCACTAATAATTCAGATAGGTTTTTAATTTAACAGATAAGATATATCAATACAGACATGTTTACATGGATTTTTACCACCCTTCCAATGTAGTTTTGCCATGTAAATTCTTATGCATGCAGCATGACCGATACAGGGTTTTTTTTCCTGGTTTCCAGGTTTTTTGTCCCTCTCAAAAAACATAATAAATCTTCTCTCGCGCTTTCCTATCTTCTTCTTTACCCTTCTTTCCTTCTATCTACACAACTATAGATCCGCGGAAAATGTCTCCGTATAAGATAGAAGCCGCGACATACATCCCCAACCGACAGATGCTATAGATTACTAACTGCATGTGAGGAGAGGCATGTAGACAGATGGTTGATGCCTTACTCTCTGTCAGGGCGCGGGCTATCCTGAGGGGCGTCCATATTTTTAATTTTTCTGTTTCTGTTTCACTTCAACACATAGCTCTGAAGATGTTGCCGCTGTATGGTAACGAAAGCTCAGCACAGCAACACCTACTCTGGCAGCAATCCCGAGAACATTGGATTAATTCTGATGATTGCCGTCCACGAGAATTAAGCTTTCAATGTTCTGCAAGGGCACAAAATTAATCTCAGAAGAATGAAATGTATACTTTTTCTATTGCATAATATTAATCCTCATTGTAGTAGACTAGCCAGAAAAATAAAATTATTATTGATAATTTTTAACTCAATCTTGTTTTAACTAACAATTTAATAAAATAAGCAAATCTTTTTCCCAGCACCTAGTACAGTAGATAAAAGGGTGAATCCCGAAAAAAAATGGTACAGAAAAGTTCCATTTTCAGTTCATATCTCAGAGAATACATCAGAAAAGAACGGAACTTCTGTAAAAAATGCAATGCACATATTGCATCCATTTCTTAAATAAGTCGACTTTTCTAAGTGCATTTTATATAAGAAATTTTTCTTTACAACGCTTCTTTACTCAGAAACCCTCATATTAGAAATTTAGTAAAAAATTCTATGTATTTTTTCTGTTTATCATCTTCTAGAAAATATGTTTGTTAGCCAACAAGATCGTATGATAAATTTTAAAATGACGGAATTGGAACTTTTCAAAACTTCGAATTTTCGCAATTATTAACCTATTCTGCAATCTATATATATTTAAAAATGAAGGTGACTATGTTTGTAAGTTGATGACTCTTGAACCACCCGACTGGTCTCGATCAAATTTTCAACATAGATGAGTTTCGGGCCTGGAGTGTTTTTTATCATTTCACTTCGAAGGTGCAACTTGAGGATATATAAGAATGATCGAAAACGACCGATATTAGTATCGAATCCATAGTTTTCGGGGTCGCTGAGACGGACAGTGACACTTCCAATGCCATTTAAATTCGAATTCATCTCTCATTACCACTCCTAAGGGGGATGGTGATAGGTAAAAATCGTTAAAAACTACCGATATTAGTTTCACATTAATCGTTTTTGGGGTCTCTAAGTTGATTGATGATAATTTTGGTCCCTTTTATGTCCAAAATGAAACTATTCTTCCCGTTCGAAGAACGGATATTCTACTAGTTATTAACTAAACCAAACCTATCATGGGTATATACAATGTCTCAGTTGTGCGTTAAAATCATGATGATTCTGCAAAATATTTTCATATGGCAGCTGTTTTAAAGATATATAATTTTCTGGTGGCTTTACGGAAATATCTACAGTCCGGGGTGTCCACAAGAGAGGAACATGACGCCAATGGTGTCATTAAAATCATGGGGGCATCTTTTTAGTTTAAAATAATTATAATTGCCTCATTTCACGCAGACAGAAAGAACGTAAAAACTAGTTACTAAGTCAATTACTACATTATTATACCAAAAAGCGGAAATGGTTAACCTACAGCAAATCTAAAGATGCGGCTTTCTGTGTGCATTGTATGTTATTTGCATCACCAAGCAATCAGACTGTATGGACTAGAACGGGATATAAAGAATGGATTTTTAAAAAAATGCTTCTAGAGATATAGAACTCTCCTAAATATCAAAATGACATTTGAAATGTCAAATTGCAAGAATACAATGGTTAGCAGGAAATCGAATTGACTCAAGTCTTATGGTGCAAAATAATGAATTTGTAAATCATCATCGGAAAGTAATAAAGATTATTATTGACTGCTGGAAATTCTTAAGCGAAGAAATGTTGACTTTTCGTAATAAAGATTGTGTGACGAGAAAATTAATGACACTATTTCGACTGTTGGCAAAACATAACCCAGACGCTCGAGTCTATTGTGAAAAGATACATGAGTCTAGACGAAAAGATAGGAAGATTGGCTCCAATTTTTTAAGCTACCGAAACATTTTTTTGCTTCATAGATGTTATGAGCAAGCTTGTTGTCTCTACTATTGCACAATGTATTTTTTCGTCAAAATACTACTCTTATCATTGTGGACTTTACATATTTATGACGCGAGCAAAAAAGAAGCAACTGCAGTCTTAGTTCTCTACATGCAAGACTCTTGCGATGCAGATTTAGAAGCAAAACCGGTGGAGCATTTGTTATCGATTTTCACAAGTGGAGACACAACTGGCAGAAATATATCTAGTCGTGTAATTAACTCTTTTAAAACATCTTAACATCAATCTCCAAGACATGATCGGTCAAAGCAAGGACGGAGGTAGTACATGAGTTGTATGTGTGGTGTTACGCCCACGGGTTTGCATTAGTTATTAAAAAAATCCATAGATATTTGTGCAGAAATGAAGAATATGTTTTCTTTAATAGCTAATGCAAACACAACCGTGGGCGTACGTTTCCTTTTCTGGTCATGTCCGACAATCCAAACTTACAGATAACTTAGAGAAGTCCCAAGAAAATACGAATGGAAGAAAGAGATTAAAAAGAGTGGATACAACTAGGTGAACACGTAAAAACGATGCTCTAAGAACGGTGTTGTTCTGTTTCGATGTGATCAAACAACTTCTTTATGAACTGAGTACAGTCAAAGATTCGTATGGAGATACTATAGCTACATGTAAAGGTTTGCTCAAACAACTTATTATGAAGTTGTTGCTACAATGTATATCTTTAATAAGATATTTAAAGTTCTTAACCCTGTGACGATTTGTCTTCAAGACACAATAGTTGATTATAGAATAGTTTATTCAGTGATTGATGGAATAAAAAAAGAAGCTTAGTTAACTAAGGAATGATGAATCGTGGAATAATATATGTTTAGAGGTAGATACATTTGGTGAAAAATATGAAGCTTTAAAGTAAAAGATGCAGCTTCCAAAAGGGAACTTTGTCCTTTACAATCGTCAAGACATCGTGTCATATAAACTGGAAGTAAAAGAGTTCTACAACTATGAACACATTATATGTAAATAAAAGTGATCTTTAAATTAACAAATACAAAGTCATGACATTAAAATAAATGTACACATACCCAAAAATGAATTGAGAAAATTAAAATTATTTGTTATCACAGTTACTAATCCTCTAAATGTATGCAGTACCCCCAAAAAATGTCCCAACAAACATGAGCCAAAAAATGCCTCTTTTTATAATTTTACAGTTATGTTGAAAATGAGAAAAATCACATGTTAAAACTTCTTAGATTGAAAACTATAGGACCAATTACAAAGGGTAGAAGGAATTACACAGGAAGAAGTATGCGTTTAATTTAAACATCCATGTTTTACAATGTTCCAGTACCAGCTGAATGAATTATAAAAGAAGTTGTTATTGAGAAATCTTCTTTGAAGTCAGAATATGTTGTGTGGGATTTTATAACTTTTAAAAATTATATTGATTGTTTCATGATAGAGAATTGATATAAGTAATTTTCAATTACTAACAGAGACACGAAATTATTTTTAAATGGCATTTACTTGAATACAGCCAATAATGTTCCTTTAGTAGTTGAAAGTGTATCCCCTTAAGGGTTCGATTCCCAGAGGGGTCACTCGCTCGAAAAGGTGTAACAGCTTTTTCAGGCCAGCTATCGTGAGTGAAGTTGCTTCTGGGTTTTCCTAATTTAAACCAGACAAATTCCGGGATAGTACCTAAGATACAGGTCCCAGGCTGCTTCCTTCCCTCCCCATTCTTTTCTTCCTTTCCAGGATAGTATGCTCGCCGGGAACGTCATAACTTATACGTGACGGGCTTAAGATTGTAGATGCCGACAATGTCCACATATCCGTAAAAATAAATGAAAAAAATGTACAATCACAGAAATTCCTTGAGGATGGGGAAGTCAGGAAAATGATAAGTAAAATTAAAACTTTACTTATATGTTTCTGTTTGAAAGTTAATAAAAGGTGAGAATCCCGAAGTAGCACACTTAATTTAGAAGTTTCCTGGAAAGGAAAAAAAAAAAATAACCTGTACTTAACAACATCTAAGTGGAGTGTAACAGTCGACGATGGTGTACATGAAAAGTGGCAACATTGCACAAATTAACTGTAAGAGAATGAATACTTAGATGCGGAAAATCCCTTTCTGTACGTAAATTTACCTTTAACTAGTTTACGGCCAAACAGAATTCGGTGAAACAGTCACCGACCACCACTGACTGCCCAGGTGTGCGATAATTTCATAGCTTAAGGTTTTCGACGAAACAGGAATAGGTGAAACAGGCAGGAACCATTCGATGTATTTTGTTACACAGAATCCAAATTTCGAAACCCCATGACGATTGTCCGTCATTTTTTTTATGGGCGAAAAACTTGAGGAATTTCGGATAGGAAGGATACACATGTGTTTCACACATAAAACAAAATTGATACGATCAGTCATCCTGGAGTTTCGAAATTGGATTCGGCGTATCTATCTATCTATCTATCTATCTATCTATCTATCTATCTATCTATCTATCTATCTATCTATCTATCTATCTATCTATCTATCTATCTATCTATCTATCTATTCCCATAGATACCCTGGGGTCCGCTGCACAGATTTTTTTAAAATTTTTTTATGTGGCTGTGTATTGTTTAACTTTAATATTGTCCAAAAATAGGACATACGTCAATCAATTAACCATATACGGCTAAACGAAATGACATGTTTGAGAGTAAATTTTGATGAGTAATTTCCGGGAAAATCCTCAAAAATTATTTTCTTACAGTGCTAACAAGTATGCCGTTCGTAGCGAATTTAATGCAGTTCGATAATTTTTATGACTTTGTTTATGTTACTGTTAAGTGACAGATTGTATTTTTGTTGTTTGATTTCTCTTGACAATGACATATATGGCTCTAACAGTGACACATAGAATCAATACTAACAGTTACACATATAGTTCAAACAGTGACACACAAAAATAATCCTTACTGTAGTATATATAACTCTAACAGTGACCACAGAATCAGTCCCAACAGTGACACATATAGCTCAAACAGTGACACACAGAATCAATCCTAACAGTGAAACATAGCTTTAACAGTGACACATATACTTCAGTGACACACAGAATCAATCCAAACAGTGAAACATATAGCTCTAACAGTGACACATATAGTTCAAACAGTGACGCACAGAATCAATCATAACAGTAACATATATAACCTCTAACAATGACACACAGAATCAATCTTAACAGTGACACATATAGCTCTGACAGTGACACACAGAATCAATACTAAAATTGCTGCATATAATACTTGTAAGATAAGTAATTCTTTATGGAGCCTAAGAAAAAATCTTTCAGGATTAAAATAAGCTATAAAAATTCCAAAAGAGTAACTTTGTGTTTCTAACTGTACGTGATTTATGCCATTTAGCACATTGAATAAAAAATAATCATTTCTGTTTTCTATTTTTTTTAAAAAATATTTTTATGATTCAGACTACTTCATTAACACTGACCCTAAGTTCACTTGTTCTCTTTAAAGATTGGAATGTTTCATTTTGCATTTTGCAGGGAAGTGAATCCCGTGCATTAACATTGGCAGTGAAGCCGTATTTGAAACAAGACACAGCCAAAAATAAAATATTTAAGTAAAAAAAAAAAGTATGTAGCCATAATCACATTTACTATATACAGACATATATGTATATATGTATACTGGCATCAATTTTCCTAGTTCATTATCTGAGCTCATAAAATACAGTTTTTTCGTCATAAATGCATCTGTTTTTCTTTGTTGGAGAGAAAAAAAATCCTCTATTTAAGGTCTTTCGTTACCTATTACTATTGAATGTCTGGCTCAGGGAACAGGATCTTTTTTCTTTTTTCCTCCATTGCTGTTAATGTTGGGATTTTTGCCGACGTATTGATCTTGCGGACCACGTAAAATAGAATTCAATAATAAAATTTCATTCACATCTGATCTCATCCAGCCACAATATTTACGACAAAAAAGGATTTTTAAAAAACTTCAAACAATAAAACACATTACTCTTTCTGACCATATCAGTATTTCCAACTCACAAAGGATTTCACCTTCATTTTTTTCAAGATTTGAGTTTTAAAAAGCGGTTGAGAAACAGTTTAACACAGTGCTATTAAAAAAAAAAAACGAACAAAATAAGTGTTTATTGCTCCTTTACGTGGTTACCTTGCGCAATTTGAAAGCCTGAAATAATATTAGAAACGCCAGTAAAAATCTGTCCTGATTATTCTCTTTGCCTATGATCAAAATACAACATACGCAGAGTAACATTACGAAGTTCTACTGCAAGGTTCTGCAACCCACTTTGATTAGTTGTTCTTTGGGTTAGCTAACTACTTAGGATATAAACGGGGAACGGGGTAGGGGAGAAAACTCGTGTAAAATCTACGTATTTTCAGACATGATTATATGATTTTATGAAGAAACGAAGTTCGTTTGTTTCTTGTTTTATTATACTCTACTTTTGCCCAATCAAGTGAACAGGCGCAGATATTACACAATACCTTTATCAAGCGCCTGCCACATGGACGGTTTCACGAAAAAAAAAAAAATCAAAATAAGGAGATGTTGGACGAACTCTACGGCCATGACTACTTTAAGTATCCATGGCCTAGATTACTAGGAATACAGCTTTCCATTATTATTATTATTATTATTATTATTATTATTATTATTATTATTATTATTATTATTAGTAGTAGTAGTAGTAGTAGTAGTAGTAGTAGTAGTAGTAGTAGTAGTAGTAATAGTAGTAGTAGTGGCAGTAGTAGTAGTAGTACCTGATTTTAAATAAGCATTTTTCTATTCCAATAAGTGTTATAAATCCACCAGTCACGGATCTAGAAGGTAAAAAACTGGGCAGGACAGTCAGAACCCAGACTACGATAGATATATCATGAGTTTACTATAAACTTTCAAAAATATGTAAATAATAGCTTAAATTATTTTTGTCACTTAAAAAACTTGGGGATCCTAGGCTTCCCCGATTCCTGGCTATGTCCGACACGAAATCCTATCCGAGACAAAACGTTGTACAGTCACGAACATTAATAAATGGAGGCTGAAGCCATTATTTCTTATGGCTCCAACCTCCATTTATTAATGTTCGTGACTGTACACACAAATTTACCTTACAATTCCACCTAATTTAGAAATTCTGCCATATTAATTAATCATTCTTATTTCTGTGGCTAAAAAAGTGGTAATACCGAATACATTTTCATTCTGTGTATATAAAATAAGTTTAATAAATATATATATTATCTTGCTACTGTTAACCTTTCCCTTTTCAACGATGTGTTGAGCCTTTTTGGTCACCAGAACTTGATATTTTTCGTTTTTCTCTTCTGTGATAAGCGACGTCATTAAGACATGTTCTTCCCCTATGACTAAAAGTAAAGTATACACTATTTATACGGAGACAACTTTCAAAACTTTGATGCTCATGTTTGCATCGCTATATATTAGTTTTGTTTTTCAGGTCATTAACTGGTTGGTAGTCTGTGAGCCAATGTCTGTGTTCCCTCTTCTTCACAACACCATGGTTGTTAATAAACTCATTCAACATTCAGATCATATCATTTCAAGCGAGTTTTAAGTGTTCAGCATATTGAAATAGAAAATGCAATGTATAAAAAACAAACAATTTTAATTACTGTATACTACATACTAGTTGTTCTGCCCGAGTTTCCGGTCCGATATACTTTTGTACGTAGGTTAAACCTTACTTGGTTAAAATTTATAATACTATTACAATTTTCACAGATTTCGTTACACAGAAAAGCGATAATACTGGTACCAGTATCTAAAGTTATTAGGATTAGTGCGTTGCACATACATAGATATTTGCCGCTTATTATTAGGATGTTAGACTGTGTGTGTGTGGGGGGGGGAGGGTGTATGTAGGTGTATGTATGCTTGTGAATGGTAAAAGTAGAAGCAGCATAAGGGTTGATATAAAGATCTGTAGGTGTAAAATTCACACTTGGAGATTTGAACTTTTTTTAAAGTTCTATACATGTGTATTTTGCTATATATAATGAAATAAGCAGGTTTCAGAAAACAATCTGTCCTACTGAAATTATAGTTTCGAATTCTGATATTCCTGAAGCAATAATAATAATAATAATAATAATAATAATAATAATAATAATAATAATAATAATAATAATAATAATAATAATAATAATAATAATAATAATAATAATAAATGATAGAGTAAATTAGTTCGTATTCTGCAAAGATTTTATTTTAATCAACCTTTTAATTATTTCCTTTCATTAAAACTTATTAGTGTTGCAAATATGATTTACTTCAGAGGCAGCTCCTGAGGGGTCAAAATAGTAAAAATCAAAGTTTATCTTTTGAAACTAACAAGTAAAGGGTCCAAATGGATGAATCGAGTTGCGGGATGAGACATAGTACGGCTGATAGAGGATGTAAAAATACAGATGGTGATCAGAAAAATGGAAAACACCTGAACGAAATTGCTACTTACCAGATTAATATGGTGTCGGGCCACCTTTCGTCTTCAGAACAGCCTTGATGCGACGTGGGATAGAGGCATAGAGGTCGTGAATGGTAGCAAGTGGAATTTTATACCATTCCTCGTGCAGGGCATCGGCCAGTTCTGTGAGAGAGGATGGACGTGGAAATCGTCGTCGGAGTCGTGTTTCCAAGAGGGACCACAGATGTTCAATTATGTTGAGATCTGGAGATTAGGCGGGCCAGGGGAGGTGTTGAACTTCATCTCGATGTTCCTAAAAACACGCTGCAACAATGCCAGCTGTGTGAATGGGTGAATTATCATCCTGGAAGATGGCGTCATTGTCCGGGAACAACATCCGGACCATAGGATGCAAGTGGTCTCCTAAAATTGCGACATAATCGTTGGCAGTGATTCGTCCGCTAAGTGTGACCACAGGACCCAATGAAAACCATGATATGGCGGCCCACAGCATCACAGAGCCGCCGCCATGTTTTACAGTTGGGCGGAGACACTGCAGATCATAAGCTTCTTTGGGCGTTCTCCACACATAAACACGGCCCGTGGTTGGGAATAGGGTGAAGGATGACTCATCCAACCATATCACACGTTTCCAGTCCTCAACGGTCCAAGTTACATGGTCGCGGCACCATTTGCGGCGTGCGAAAGCGTTATGGTCCCTGATGAGCGGTTTGGCCCGTGCAACACGACCCCGTAAGTTCATGTCATGTAATTCGCGGCGTTCTGTGATTGTCGAAACAGGATGGGGGAGGCGCTGATTGAGTTCCTCCGTCACTTGCTCCGCAGTGGCACGACGGTTCTGCGTGACAATGCGCTTTAATACCCGGCGTGATCTGTCACTCATGATTTTCTTCCGCCCACTGTTCCGCATCCCCGATGTGATTTTCCCCGTGTGTTGTGTAGGCCGTCATTACCTTCGACACTGTCCCACGCGACACACCTAACACAGTAGCCACTGCCTTCACAATCACTCCACATAACCGCGCACCAAAAATTTGCCCTCTTTGAAAATCTGAGAGGTCTCCCATTTTACACTACCTCCGTCTGCTGTAGCCACTGGACACTGCTGTTCCACTGCGCCTGACGTAGTATGGAGACCGACCTAACACACCACCACCAGCGGTCCGGCGCTGCGGGCGCCACGACACCATTGCCAACCCACACATCTGACGTATTGCCAAGTACAGGTGTTTCCATTTTTCTCATCACCATCTGTATGTATATGTTCAAAGTTATAGCGGCTGAGAGCCATAAGAAACGGAGGGGGTCAAAGTTGGTGGGAGAGGGGCTATGCTATGTTATTGAAATACATCAAATAAACTGTGGAATCGTGAAAATAGTGAAAGATATACAATGCAAACAGTGATAGTTTCACATATTGGCAAAAGAAGAATGGGTAGACAAGATCACGAATCTCCGCCGCTATCTAGAAATTCGCCATTTTGAAATCTGATATTTTTGAAATGGAAAGGTAGTGATGAAATGCAAAATATCAATTAGGGCCAGCATGTTCTCAAAAAGTCAATATGAACTTTAGTGATCGTTATCTGGACTTATTTGTGAGATTTAGGATCATCTTTATAGTTATTTACGAAAATCTAGGAGACTATACTCGTATGTTGGAAATTCGGATTATCACGAAAACCCATGTAAGTTAAATATACCTACAAGCCAAGAAAACTAACAGTGAAATTTGATATTCAACAGTAAAATGTGATAATAATAATGTAATAATATACAACTTGGATATCAAATTTCACTGTCTAAGTTTTCTTGGCTTGTAGATATGGTTAAATTACAAGTGTTTTCATGATAATCCAAACTTTTAGCATACGAGTATCTGTCTTCTAGATTTTCGTAAATAATTATAAAGATGATCCTAAATATTTCAAATTAAGCACAGATAACGAGCAGTAAAGTTCATAATTGACTTTTTGAGAACATGCAGGCCCTAATTGATATATCACATCACTACTTTTACATTTCAAAAAATATCATAGATTTCAAAATGGCGGCGGAGGTTCGTTATCTACTCTACCCATTCTTCTTTTGCCAATATGTGAAACTACCACCGTTTGCATTGTCTATCTTTCACTATCTTCACGATTTCACAGTTTATTTGATGTATTTCAATAACATAGCATAGCCCTTCTCCCACCAACTTTGACCCCCTCCCTCTCCGTTTCGTATAGCGCTCAGTCGCTATCACTTTGAACATATACATATTTTCACATCGTCTATCAGGCGCACTTTGTCTTATCCTGAAACTCGATTCATCCATTTGGATCCTTTACTTGCCAGAGAATAAAGTTATTTAGTGTATCAGTTGTTAGTACATTAATACTACATAGTGCAATTAATACTACATAGTACATTAATACTATATAGTATTAAACCTGTGCTATTCTGTGCCCGAAAAGACGATAAGTAATTGTTAATTACTGTCATCTATATTCTCAGAAAATCTGATAGAACTAAATTATTTTTATAAGGAAAAAGGAAGGTGTAAAATCAAATCTTTAGGCTTCATCAATCATGTCTCTATTAAACAAGTCTACTTATGTTAATAAAGTGTACAAATGTTAATCAAGTTACGAATTTTTTGAGGGGGGATCCGAACCCGCGTCGGGTGTGCCCCTGCACGCAGTGGCGGATCCACGATACGATCAAGGGAGGGGCTAAACCATACTTTGCAGTTTTATCCAGTGTAAAGCAGGATTGAAGCCCATTTTATCCAGTGTATACTTGAGTGTCAAGGGAGGAGCTATAGCCCCCCCTTGTATCCGCCTCTGCCTGCACGTACATCTTCAATAGTTGTCTGCAAATGCTTTATTTAGTTGTTTGCTTCATTGGACATCGGAATGTTAGAACAAAAATAGAAACAATGGATTTCCTTTGACTGATTTTTTTTCTTTTCTCTCTTTTCGTTTATTCTCTGTGTGATTATGTGAAAAGGAAGAAAGAAAGAGACTGCGTTGAAACGGATGTCTGTGGATATTGAATTACTGAATAATAAGGAAGAATGGAGGGAAGTCTTCTGTCACAGTGAAGTAAAGCGGAGTGACCACTGACTTCCGGTGCATTTAAGCAACTTGGTAAGGCGGAAATTAATGCTCCAAGAATTCTCTTACCAGCTTTTCAACATTCCGCTTTAAGTTTCATTCATATACAATTCCGGGATTAATTTTAAATTCCTTATATATTTTTAAAAAATACTTAAATTTAATAGTAATCAAAAAATTGAAAAAAAAATCAGGATTAATGGTAGATTTAAATTTATTTTAATACCATACAAGATACTAATTCTTTGAAGCAGCATTTAAATCATTAGTTATTTCAATAGGAATGCTCAAGGCTATATATATATATATGCTTGATATGACTTCCTTTCTTACACAGTATATTTTGTAACTCCTACAGGCTAAATTGAGCTAATGTTTCTATTTAAATGTAGTTTTATTACAAGAAATACGTAAAACTCTGAAAACAGTTGAAATATATTGTAATGTTTTGTAGGTTGAGACAACGTATATGGGAATTTGATCTTTATTTTACTGTTATAAGTCTTTTAAAATATTGTAATATCCCATGTGATATTGTAAACAAATAATTTTATATGTCAGTGTTTACAAACACTGCCACGTGGTTTGGCAAAAAAAAAAAAAACTTCACCCCAAATAAATTTACAATCACTTGCAAACAACGGCTTTTAGCCCCTTCCACAGAGCAGAAAACAACATCAAAACAGCAGCGCTAGCGCCACCCAAGGAACCCTATAAATTAAATAAACAAAAGCAATTTAGTACCAGTTTTCTGGTAACTCTCCTCTAGTTTGCTACGGGATTTTAGGAGTAACCTAACCCCAGGCCTCTAATCTGCTACGGGACTACGCCTATCCTATCTCCTGGCTTAGCCTGCTACGGGGCTCTATAAAAATCCTGTTTATAACCTTACAATCAAAAACAACCTATAACTAACCCTGTATATTAAAAAAATATTAGTATAGTATTTTATAAAAATACTTTTATAATTAAAAAGTTTTATAATAAAACTGGTAGTGGGAGATCAATTCCAAACACTAACTTTATTAAATGCTCTACCTATATAAAACAAAATTTTACAATATAGCTAGAGTATTTTTATAAAACTCGATCTGACAACTTGTAGGTAAGTCTTTTATTTTAGCAGTTTATGAAGGAGGTTTGTAGTTATGAGACTTTTTGATTTAGAACAGTTGAAAGAGTGAACAGATTTGGCAGGAACTTTTAACTTAATGTAATTGAAACGGGCCATTTAAGGCTTAATATAGCCAAGAGAGGTAAAGACAGTAACTGAGAGAGGGGTGATAAGGTTATTTTAAGGAGAAGATAGGAGTTCATTTTAAGGCCCACAATAGCAGTATTTCTTTAAAGTTACAGCAGCTAAGAGAGAATGATTAGATTTACGCAGACTGATGATGATGGGTATTTTTTAATGGAAATAACTTTGGTGTTGGCATTATTATTATTATTATTATTATTATTATTATTATTATTATTATTATTATTACTATTATTATGTGCTAATTTGTCGAAACTTGATGAATCGTCTGCTTGCTCCTTTTGATGACAAACACGTGTTTGATATATTACACTATCTGTTCTTCGTAGGGGGAAAATGTATTTATCGAGATTATTGGAACTTCCTCCTCCCTTATCATACACATGCAGGAATGAATTTGGATTTCAAGTGGTATCGCAAATGCCACTATTCATCTCAGCTTCTCAGTGGTAGAGCGTTCATCTCTGGTGCTTGGGGTTAATGGTTCGATCCCAACTCGCGCCAAGTGAACTTTGTGGTTGACAAACACCGTGTGCGTGGGTTTTCTCGCGGTTCTCCCGTTTCCTCCCACTTTATTCATTCCATCATTCATTCATTATTTCATCATCACCGTCTCCTTTAGCCTAACCGGCATAAGCGTGGGACGTAAAACTCAAAGATTTCTTTTCATTTCATCTCAGAGACCTCGAAAACTATGTATTAGACATTGAAACAGTTAATTTTCCATCATTTTTACATGTTATCTATTTCTCACCCTTGCTCATCACTCCACATACCAATGGGAACTAAACTTAGACTTCAATGATATCGGGAATGTCACTATTCTTCTCAGCGATCCCGAAAATTATGGATTGGAGACATTAATATCGGTTGTTTTCGATTATTTTGACATGTCCTCCCACCTGTTCTTCTTCCTTGCCGAAAATGTGTTTATGTTCTAAGTTAGGTAAGGGTGCATTCATATTCAGAAATAATAAAAATCGATACAGTGATATAGAACTAGTTAGCAAGCAAATATTATCATGTTCATTTTTCTTTTAGGGGCCGCGGTGGCTCAGTGGTAGAGCGTTCACCTCTGGTGCTTGGGGTCCCGGGTTCGATCCCAGCCCCCGCCAAGTGAACTTTGTGGTGGACAAACACCGTGTGCGTGGGTTTTCTCGGGGTTCTCCCGTTTCCTCCCACTTTCTTCATTCCACCATTTCATTCATTACTCATCATCACCGTCTCCTTTAGCCTAACCGGCATAACCGTGGGACGTAAAACTTAAAGATTTCATTTCATTTTTTCATTTTTCTTTATATAGTTTTAAAGTAAATACGTGGGATCTAAATTGCGCTAGTAATGTTCTATTATAGACACCTTTAACTGAAACTTTTAACACTTACTTGAACTTCAAAGACAGTGATGAAACTATGAGACTCTGCAGAGAGAGAGAGAGAGAGATAAGAAGAAAGACACTGCTTCATATTTGCCAACCCTAACTTTTGTTTAAGTTTGAGAACGCTCTCTTACACATTAGAGTGTAGTTGGGAAAGTCGAAAGAAAAGAATTGTTTGCCAGAAGGAAGAAGGGTAAAAGCTCTATGATGGCTTTCCTTAATAAGGCTATTCTCCGGAGCTGCAGTCTTCCCTGAAAATCTAACTTTGCAAGGCTTTCCTATTTTCTATCCAATGTACATAAAGAGGACTCGCAAAATATGATCAAAGATAATAATTGGACTTTCCGTTAAAATTGGATCTTCTTCAATTAAAGATAACAATCTTTTGTTAATAGCATAACAATCACAAACAATGGAACAGGAATATAATGTGTTAGTATTTTTCTGTAAACTTGTTTATAGCATATACTGATTAAATCCTTCAAATTTTATTGTGAAACTATTGAAGAACTTCAAGAAAAGAAAAACGATCTTAAAATTTCTATTATCACAGTTTGTTCATCAGATTATCTTCCTGCAAATTAACTTTTTGTTTAAAGTTTCTCAATAAATCTGTACTAGGACGATTAAAACTTCTACATTCTTGCAAACCATAGATCGCATTTCTTACACAAACTTAACCTCTGCCAGCTTATTGAACACGTTTAGCATTACGTAAGATCTAATCTGGCTGCTTTGAATGTGACTTTAATGTAAGAAAAAATCCTACCAATCTTCCCCCCCCCCCCAGGGTATATAATACTTGATACCAAACTACAGTATTTTCATATTCATCTTCGTAAGTAAAAATCTTTGAGTTTTACGTCCCACGATTATGCCGGTTAGGCTAAAGGAGACGGTGATTATGAGAAATGAATGAATATGGTGGAATGAAGAAAGTGGGAGGCAACGGGAGAACCCCGAGAAAACCCACGCATACGGTGTTTGTCCACCACAAAGTTCACTTGGCGGGAGCAGGGTTTGAACCGGAGATACCATGTACCAGAGGTGAACGCTCTACCACTGAGCCACCGCGGCCCCCATCTTCGTAAGTAGATAATCGCACGTTCAGAATAAGGAAAAAATTACTCTAAGATTTTTACTCGAACAAATATTTCAAATCATTATTCGTTTTTAAAATATCGAATAGTAGAAGAACTCATAATTCAAATATTCGAATTATAACAGGAATAGTCAGCACGACAACGAAGACACCAATCCTTGTAACTTGTTTTTAAAGAAAACTACTTGCTTTAAAATTCTACAATGTTAGACTATCAGCATTTAGCGGAAAAGGAAAATGTGTCTAGGTGGGACATCGATACACCTCATTGAAATTAAATGAAATGAAATTTTTCAGTTTAAAATTCCACGTTTATGCCCTTTAGGCTAAAGAAGACGATAATTAAAACAAGTTAGGAATTATATCTCAGGGGTTTCGGCTTCGAATTAAAAAAAATAAAGGGGTACTTCTCTCGTTTTCGAGTCGAGACAAATAATATTTTGTCTCGTGGACAATATTAGATTCAATACATAAACACAGGTTATCTGTATATAAAAATACAATATTAGTGAATTTGCAAAGAATTAACAGACAACCACTTACCTAGTAAACATATCGTCGTTACACCAGCCAAGAAACAACAAAGTAACTAAAAATATGTCTCCATTAAAAGCCAATTAATTTATAGTTTGTTTACAAACATTGAACTAATAGACACAAAACCAAAGACTAAATCTGACCAATTTTTTTTCACAAATTCAGAAGTGGTTGTTAAGCGCACCACTTCGTCTTTGAGAGAGAGACAGACAGATAGACAAACAGAATAAATAGTCTGCATCCGGTTGGAATGGTCAGGAATTTGAATTTTAGTTTTTCGTAACATTTTTTTTCTCTTGGACTTGTCCTTCCTATTTCACCAGAAATGTTTGATACTGATACTCCAGAAGATTGTTATCGTTTTCCGTTTTCTTCTTTCCTTCTCTCTTTCTGGCTTGCTTCTTGAGAATCCATCATTTCTTCACTGAAGAGACACTTATCTCCAAATTCCACACACACACAGACATAAACACACACTGAATTTCAAGAATTTTTATTTCTTAGTTAGACGGCGGGAAAAAATACTTTCCTTACTTTCAACCCTCAGAAAGATTTCTATTTTTTAATTTTTTTTTAAATTCAAAAATCGAAGCTGGAATGATAAATGATTCTTCGAATACATAGGTAATGTTTTTTACATACAAAATTTACAATAATATCAAGATCTTTTGCATGTTATTAAAAAAAGGAAAAGAGCAAAAAAATAAATAAATATTCATTTGAATGTTAACAAGCGGAAGGTATTCTCAGGTTTCTAACAAATAGTACTGCATCTTCCAGAAACTATTAACGGACATCTCTTTCATTAGAATCACGAAAGAGGATTTATAAGATTGTAATGTTAGTAAGTACGTATGTCCGTTACTCCACACAACTCAGTTGTTTTGTAATAGACAACCAGAGCGATTATTTCGATCGAGCTCGTTAATGGAGTTAATCCATTAAGAACTTCATGGATAACGGTGAGTTTAAGTATGGTTGGAAAATTATCTTTCTAACCCCAAAATTAAGGGTAGTTTACTGAAGGGTGAAAATTGAAAATTGCATTTAAAAAAAAAAAAAGATATAATTATTTTGTTTAAATTTCATAAATCAACTCGCTGAACCTACACAGCGTACTGCTCTAATATGAGCGTGAATCTCCTTCTCACTATATCTGTAGAAGTCCCTTTATGGACACAAGTAAAGGACAGAAAGACTTTCAAAGGCAGTAAATTGCTATAGAAAAACCTAAATGTACTATTTTAATATATAGAATGTTGGGGGGAGTTTGTAGCAAGCTTGGAGAAGTAATAGATGATACCAAATGCATTTTTTATATATACTTCCATATCCGAGTACGCCTCATTGTGGATTCACAAGCCTTCGAAGTTGCCAGCTTGCAATAGGTTTTGTCATTCAGATTAAAGCAAAGCGCCTGAAATGTCCATCAACCCGCTATACGTAGCTCCTCTACTGGTTGCCTTTCACAAGGGTATGGACCTAATTGCAATATTAAATCAACTAGCTGAACCTGCGCTCTCTACACAGCGCATCATTCGCATATGAGCATGAATCTCCTTGTTACTCCTCACATCTGTACATGTCCCTTTACAAACACAAGTGAAAGACGTCTTGATAAAAATTGGCAAGAGATACCATAGAGGGGAGATTTTTTCGATTACTTTTTCGATATCTCGCAGCGTTTGCAAGCCTACTTCCGGTTGAAGTTTTTAATCCATGTATGATCAGTATTTTCTTTCTTCTTGCATGCAGTATGTAATAAACAAATACATTAGATACACAATTAATTATAATGTCAGTGATATATCGTGTTCATTTTGCAAAACACTCCAAACAGTAAAGATTCTTCTTAGACTGAAGAAATGGTTATCCTTCGTTTTTCATTGTCATTTTCCCTAGAAACAAACGCTTGAAAAATATGCAACCCTGTATATAATTATGTGGTGTTGGAATGTATAATGCGTAGGATATGATGCTTTAGTTTTTTTTAGTTCAACACTTCCAGTGTACCCATAAAAATGTAATAAAGAAATCATGGCCATGTTTTTTAAAATATTCAATTAGAACTGAAAAATCTACGCAAAATTTGCAATCGATCAGTGAACTTAATCTTTCTACTGCCTGTAGTTTCCGAGATCTCATTGTCGAAAGATTGACCACAAACATATAAACGCCCACAACCGTATAGTTTAAAAGAACTCCAAAGATGGCAGCATAATTCATTTGCGTTCATTTTGGAGAAAGTTTATTAAAATACAAAGGCTTTGAACAATAATTTTAGAAAATAAACTTATTGAAAAAAGATCTATTTAATAAATAATTTATTTAAAGTACACATACTTTAAAATAATTGTCTTTGTTAAACGTGAAATCACAAAGCCGTAAATCAAAAGTTTGAATTCCAAAGTTAGAGGTTGGAGCTCAGGCGCTTTTTTTTTCTATTCTAGCATTTTAATAGATAGATAGGTCCAAAAGGACGTCTAAAATGTGGAATAGAAAAATAAAGACGAGTTTAAAAAAAAATTGAATAAGAACTGGCAAATCTACAAAGAAAAAAAATGGAATCGACCAGCGAAAACGGCATGTTTCTAGTAGTTGTGGTTTTCGAGATCTCATTGTCGAAAGGATTGGCCACAAATATATAAACCTAGCATTTTAATACATAGATTGGGTGAACTTGCGCCATACATAATTTATCTACTGGTTAACTAACACGGTAGTTTCAGCCTGCAACAATGTTAAACTTATGAGATCAAAATGGCCCCTAAAATGTTGAACAGAGCAATAAGAACACAGTTTTTGAAAATTTGAATGAGAACTGGACAATCTGCACGAAATTTGGAATCGACCAGTGAAAACGGCACGTTTCTACCATTTGTGGTTTTCGAAATCTCATTGTCGAAACAGGGTTCCTACTGATCAGGGAAATCAGGGAAGTCAGGGAAAATGGTGCAGGTCAGGGAAACTCAGGGATAAAAACTGAAAATCAGAGAAATTTCATAAAATATATTTTTCTAACATTTTCTGACATTAATTTTTCACTAATTTCAGTTTAGCCAACCATTAATGATCACAGTATGGAAGGTAGCTCACATTTTTATGGGTGGTAAGTGGAATATACGTATGAGCAATTGATTATTATTTGTCATTATAGAATATATGTTGTCATATATAAATATTCACCGTTATTTATTCCTTATTTATATGTCAACGTCATCCGACACTTGTCATAAAAGTCAGGGAATTTCCTGCCAAAGGTCAGAGAAGGTCAGGGAAGTAGATTTCTCCAGATCAGTAGGAATCCTGCGAAGGAACTGCAGACAAACATATAAACCTAGGATTTTAATATATAGATACTTCATTAACAAACCTATATCGTAGTATAACTAATATGTCTGGAAAAATCCAGAAAGAGTAGTTTACTTTTAGAGATGAGTTCTATTAGAACGATTTTCTCAGAAAAGACTCAAGCGATTTTCTTTATATTTCATGTATAAATATTTCATTAATAACCTGCCGATTTTCTCCATTTAGTGTAAATATATTTTTCGATACGGGAAATATTTGACTTTTGTTGCAGTGTTTCCGTCTGAGAGATCCTGGCATTACTGCACAATAAACAACGCATTAAAGTAATCAAACATAAATTTTGAGTAAGTGTAGCCTACCTTTTAACTATTCTGAAGTCTCGCTACTACTGATGGGAGAGAAGCAAGTTCAGTTTCTGATAAATGCACACGTACCTCAGATTCCACGTTTTTATGCTGTAGGTCATTTCTCACTCAACTAGTCTGAAAAGGACAATAAAATATTAAATAAATAACAATTGTCTATATCGCCTCATCACTTAACATTTACTAAGTTTTATTTACTGAGCCTTTAGTTATTATTATTTTTTTAAATTATAGGAAACTAACTCAAAACAGTATACGAGAACACAGGTATATACAGTATGTTCAGGGTGATTCAATAAAACCTCCTAGATTTAAACACTACTAAAACAAAATGTATTGCAGATACAAAGATATTTATTCAGAAAAATAAAATGACATTTAAGACAGTTAGTAACTACTTTTTTTCTGACTTGTTTTCTTCTTACACTATCCCTAGGAAGCCCAACAGCTGCAGTATGCTTCCTTGCAAAACGTTTTAGGGGCTGCAAAACAGATTGTATCATAGTCTCAGTATTCTCATACGTACGAGCACTTTTAAGTCGCCCAAATGATTTTTTTTTCAACGCTGAACCCATTGTTGGGAAATTCTCAACCTACTGTATGATTAAAGCTACAATATTTTCACAGCACAAAATTGGGGCTTTTTAAAAATTGCTTGGTGAGACCAAAATCTAAATTTTGTACATCTATCTTCTTTCAATCCATAAGTAAACAAGTCCATATTGGTTGATATTTATTGACCTCAACTAATTTCCCCATATTTTACTATTTATCTGGAAATATTTGGCGCACAATTGTCATAAGATTATTGCGGGACTTGTCCCTCTTTATCCCTCGTTTGGGTTTGACATATTCATTACGCTTGATAACTATCATATATAACGACACAGAAGAGGGGAATCGAAGGAAAGAAGTAAAATGGGTAGATCGTTGCTTTACACAGTTATAATTATAAATCTTAATTTCATTCCTTGATTCTTCATGATGATAATGCTGCAAACAATTTATGTCCCTTTGAATAAAGACACTTCTTAGGTTATTTTCCTTCCTTCCCGCAAAAAAGTTTAATTGAATTGAATATATTATATGGGCCTTAGGTACCTATGACCCAGGCCAGGATAGTATGGTGGAAGGGTCCTTTCCACTGCCCTATCCTGGCCTGAATCATAGATACCTAAAGCCCGTAAAATATATTCAACTGAATTAAACTTTCAGCTAGGAACTAATTTGAGGGTACCATTCCGATATTTGCCTCGTGGCCGGCAGCTCGGATCGAACTTTCTACCTCTCGAATACTAAGCCAACGCTCTACCATTAAAAAAAATAAATAATTATTTATTGTTATAAAGATAACATTAAGAAACTATATTGAAAAGCATTTAAAAAATACAATATACAATTATACATACTAATGGTTATCACAATTTTAACACACGCGTTAAAAAAACTGCATCCATTGGAATTGTGTAAACATTAAAAAATTTGCTTTATGAGATTAAGTCAATGTCTTCTTTACAAATATAAAAAAATAGAAAGATGAGATGAGGTTTATTTAGAAATGCTTAAATGAGGTACCAGTACGAATAAATCATTTTTTAATCAAGGTATCATGTTTTGATTACTGCAAGTGTAATTTCATATTTATTCATCTTCTCCTACTGAAAAATAAGTAGAGCCATTTTTTAGCATAGACTACACAAAAAGATTTAACCCTTTATGTTGCATTGTTGCTTACAAGCAACATCGCATTCTATTGCTTTATCCGCACGAATAATAACTTCAGTGATCAGTTCGTCCCTCTCGAGAAAAAAAGGACGTATCTCATTTTCTCAACTTTTCCAGGAAACAACTTTTTCTCATTAATTATTCTAAAGTCTTCTTCTAAAATTTAGTTTGATGTCCTTCGTGTCAAGTATGTAACTTACGAGATCAAATTAAATTTTGACAGAACACGATAAAATAAACTTATCATAATATCTTTAAACTTGTCTTTTGGAAAAGTTGAAAAAAAAATGAGATACGCCTCTTTGTCTTGACGGGGACTATTTAATTGGCATTATTGTTATCATACAGTATTCATATACATGATTTGCGGTACAACGAGATACTTTGTATCGATTGATAATTACCTGTATTTTTGGGCAGAAAGTGCTTCTACATAAGCACTATACCTGATATAATGTTAATTTAAAAATAACAAAAGAAGAATGTTTTTAATATATGTAAGAAATATACATTATTGTATAATTGGTTGCTAGGTAGTTGTTTATAGATACATAATTAACATGTTTGATTGCAAAACAGTTTGTGTGAATATACGTTAAAAGAGAATCAACGAATAAATTATTTACTACTCATCATCGACTTGTAATTTCAGTATAAAAGGTGAGAATACTAGTGGATATAATTACGGAAGATATTTTAAGGTGTGAACAATTACGGCCACTAAAGATTTACTTATGTTATTAGCCGAACCAGGGTTGGCGACCACCTTTGGTGAGTCGTTGTAAAATTTTGGTTTACCTCACCCGGGAGCTTTGTAAATTCATATCCTGAAGTACAAAGTAAGGGGTGAATTTACTTCAGTAATAAGGTTCATGTCTACGAACTTAACTATACTTAGAAGTGGTAAAATAATCACAAGAAAAATTATGCTCGGTGAGGCAATGGAGAAAGAAACTGGTGACAGTGGTAACGACGAACAAAATACAGCTCCTGTTGTACCTGAAGTGTTGACATTTGAAGACAAAATCTTCATGGCTTTACAGCGACAAGAACAAAAGTTAGCCCAGATGTCGGAAGAATTAAAGCATACGGTTCAGCAGAAATCCGAGGAATCCAGTAAACAGTACGAGGAATTAAGTAGACGGTTGGAGCAAATAGACCAAAATTCAGAAGATACGAAACAATCTGTGATCCAGGCGGTGAAAGACCTTACATTACAATTTGATGAAAAGTTAAAAAGAGTATCAGAAGATTGCCAGGATAATTACAACCATGTAATCCAAGAAGTCAATTGTGTAAAAAAGGATTTGGAAGTAATAGAATCTTCTGTACGGCAACAAAAGATTCAGGTTACGGATAATTCTAACCAAATACGTGCCAATACTCAGTTGATATCTACATTACAAGAGGATATTAGGATGTTACAAATTAAGGACAACGCATACCACAACAACATGGTTAATGATCATTTGGAGTTCCCTTGTTCACAAGAGATGACCTCGCATTCACCCGTAACAGATCAACGTGGACCTCATATTATCTCATCTTCAAGTAATCCATCCGATGAGGACATTATTTTGGAAGGAATTCATTCAAGGAATAAAGATGGGCGGAAAAGAGATGGTGGAACCACAGATAATGCAGTAGGTAAAAATTGTCACTCAACACGAACACGAAATGGTGAAAGGAAGGTAAAGTTAAGTGTAAAGATGAGTGAAATACGTGCTATGAGTAAGTTTAGTGGTAAATGTAATGAAAATGCTATCTCTTTCTTAGAAAAATTTCAAGATGAGTGCAATATAATGTGTATAGATAAATCGCAATATATGAAACTAATCCCTCATTTATTACTCCCACCATGTTCTTTATGGTTTAAAGCAGTACGAGATCACATCAATACATATGAGGAATTCAAAGCAGCGCTGATTGCAAATTACGAAAACGACTTTTTGCTTGCAAACAGAGATGCCACGATTAGAAACCAACCTTTTAATCCTCGTTTGCACAAATCTGTTGTCGATTTTGTCGTAAATACATATAACGAATTAAAAGTCGTAAATCCGTTGCAATCGGAATCCAGAGTAATTGCATCAATTCGAAATTTGCTACCGTTTAAACTACAACAGATCCTGTTTTCTACCCAGTGTATGAGTCTTAATCACCTATTAACGCTTGTCCAATGTTATGAAACTCAATACCACGCTCAGAATCATCAAGCAGGATTAGGCAAAATTAAAAACAATTCAGATCACCTTGTACCTGTTCGGAATCTAAATATCCGTAATGCAGACAATACGGAATATAACCTAAGTCGAGCAAATTTCAACAATCAGAACGGACAAAATAGGCGAAGATATGTTGGGAATCCACCTAACCTAATTAATCGTGGCAATCCGTATGTTAGACCATATAACCAAAATAGATTTAAAAATAGACGAAATACATGGCGAAATTCCAGGAATACAGTAAACTATATGGATACACGTAATCGTAATTCAAGAGATGGCATTTCGCATCCAAATCAAGATAATGACACAATTCCTGTACAGAACAATAATACGGGACATAATAATGATTGTGCGGTACAGTGTACTTTATTGGAACCATACACGAGTATGAATTTAAACTAACTGCAGCTGATGTGGTAGGGGTTAAACCCATATCAGCTATAGATTCTCATCAACATTTATCTTCAAATTTATGCGATAATGTCAAGTTAGAAGATTCAACAATCGTAGATTCTTCCAATTTAGTGAATATGGTAAAAATCTGAAGACATAACAAATTTTTGAAACGTAATTCTCAATTAGAGTCTTTACAAGAAGGAAAATATCGAATCAAGATCAATGACTTAGTTTTTGTTAAACAACATCCACAAAGTAATGCGTTGTTGAAGAAGATTTATAAATTTTGTGACATTTTCTCAGGTCCTTATTTATGTTTTTAAGAAAATAAACCCTAAAGTTTTTGAATTGTTGAACGCTAAAACGGGTACGTCAATTGGACTTCGTAATATAGACGAGTTGAAGGTTTGGAGGCCTACCCAGTATACAAGAGAAAAATGGATGCGTTTAGTGAAAAGACTAGTTGCACCTGACATCCTTGCTCAAATTAATAAGAATGAAGGAGACTTAAAAAATATATATATATATATAAAAGGGTGTTTTCTGTTTGTGTAAAAATAGATTTATTTTCTTCCTTTTACTCGTTCGAACGTAGGTTACGTTTAATTTTTGATTTTTACTCAATTTAATTTTCTTTAATTCTTGTTAACCAATGATAGTTTTCAAATGATTTTTTTTATTTTGTCCTGTTAATGCGAAGAATTATAATTCGATCCATAATTGATTAATCACAAAGGTTATTTCCATTATATTGATCTGTGTTGAAACTTTGTTGTCAAAGATTATGTTAAATATAAGATTCATTCTATTAAGCTAATTATTCGACGGCTGTCTTTATGAGCTACCTTATATGTTATTCGAATAAGATCCTTTTGTATCATGACGCCTTATTGATATAATGTATATTTTAAAATATCATCTAACATAATTACTATATAATGCGCCATGGAAAGATCAAACATCTTTTTCTTAATATGATCGTTTTTTTAATAATGATTGAAACTATTGATCATTGTGATTTATGTTTTAAAATGTAATTGACTTTTACAATTTTTGACTTCGCACCCTTCAGTGATTAGATTAATAAGCGACGACGTTTCTATAATAAAAGATAAATATTAATGAAATAAAAGATTTATTATAAATGTATTTCTATAAAGGAAGCTTAATAAAGTTATATACGAGGGTCGATCAAAATGTAAAAGGACGTAATTAATAGAATATCATTATTATAAACGGACCAGTGGTTCTTAAATATAAAAGCCAAGCTCGCTTGTAACTTTTATATTCAGTCCCGTCGTCGGGCGACATTTTATACAACGAGATACTTTGTATCGATTGATAATTACCTGTATTTTTGGGCAGAAAGTGCTTCTACATAAGCACTATACCTGATATAATGTTAATTTAAAAATAACAAAAGAAGAATGTTTTTAATATATGTAAGAAATATACATTATTGTATAATTGGTTGCTAGGTAGTTGTTTATAGATACATAATTAACATGTTTGATTGCAAAACAGTTTGTGTGAATATACGTTAAAAGAGAATCAACGAATAAATTATTTACTACTCATCATCGACTTGTAATTTCAGTATAAAAGGTGAGAATACTAGTGGATATAATTACGGAAGATATTTTAAGGTGTGAACAATTACGGCCACTAAAGATTTACTTATGTTATTAGCCGAACCAGGGTTGGCGACCACCTTTGGTGAGTCGTTGTAGCGGGTCGCTTGTTTAGATACTTCTAATCTTCGTCAACAGGGGACAGTCAAATTTAGTATTGTAGAAGCTTTATCTCGTAGGTTCCGCGAGTGTTTTTTTTTTAATTTATGGTTTCTTGCTTTGTAGGAAGATATTTGAACGAAACTGCTGCTAATTACTGAGAGTATTCTTATGATATTTGATTATATTAGGGCAATGCTGCTCAGGAGCAACACATAAGACCTATTTTATGGCAACGTTGCTTTGAAATAAACATCCTGTATATTGTAACCAAAGTACAAAAATACTTTAAAAATTACGAAATTATGATCAGATAGACATGACTCAACCATAAAAACGAGCTAAGTATTTGTAATGGTAATTTATCATTGCTTGCCAAATAAAAGGTTAAGAGAACACCGTTTTGGCTCACGAGCATCTATCGTATTCTACACGATAAGCTTTACAGGTCCGCTTGATTAAACTTTTTTTTTCTTAAAAAAAAACATATAGTGATTCTCACGTTCTTGCACTCTGATATACGTGCAGATATCAACAAAAGCAAAAACAATGATAGATATAGAAAGAAATGAGAAAACGAAGAGAATCATGGTTAGGAGCCTCATGCATATTCCATTGCCTACAAGACACGTTAGGTCACCGAGTGAAAGGGGTCCTAGTGAATCACAGAACTGCTTCCGCATCATCTGACCGGTTTCATTATTGGTGTAATCGTTTTTGAAGAAAACTAAGGGATAAATTAAATGAAATCTTTCAGTTTTACGTCCCACGATTATGCCTGTTAGGCTTAAGGAGAAGAATGATTTAGGCAAGTGAAAGGTGATGGGTGAACTTCGTCGAATGAGAATGTGAAAGGAAACGAGAGTACCCGAGAAAAGCCACGAGCACGATGTTGTCCACTACAAACCTACTTGTTTGCGGATCGAACTAGCCATGACCCCACGTTCTACTAAGCCATCGAGCCCCCACTAAGAGTAAGGGTTATACTGAATATAAACAGACATACACCGCAAACAATAGATATTAATATACAGGGTGTTTCAAAACAACACCAACAACGTTTGCGAGTTGATTCCTGACACCAAGATATGACAAAAAGTATAGACCAATCTGGGTGCACAAATGCTTTCTTTCGGAGTTATAGGCTGCCGAAAACATGAAAAAATGAACTTAAACGGTCCATAGCTTTAAAACTATGAGACCTACCGTAGTCGGATCAAGACTAAGGAACTAATATATGCGCTATCCAAAAATACATGTTTCAGAATCCTGCTGTACTCACGAAACAATTTTTATAGCGATAGTTTGGCTACAGGCATATAATTTGAAGTACTCACCAATTACCTCTATAAAAATCATTGCGAAACTACCACAGGATTCTGAAACTTAGATATTTGGATAGCACACATACTAGTTCCTAAGTGAAGTCCTGGTTGAACGGATTACGGTAGGTCCCATAGTTTTGGAGCTATGGACCTTTAAAGCTCATTTTTTCGTGTTTTCGGCAGCCTATAACTCCGAAAGGAAGCATCCAGGTTGGTCTGTACTTTTCGTCTCAACTTGGTGTCAGGGATCATCTCCCGAACATTGTCGGTGTTGTTTTGAAACACCCTGTATAAAGAAAACAGATGTTACTTTTTGCTTTTTGTCAAATTAGTGCAATATTCTGTAGGGATCCTTTTTTATGTATCCTCGTACATAAAACTTCCTAGATATAATCAATTTTATTGTTTTCAGTCCATTATAATGTTACTTTGCAGCAATTAGTCTCTGCGCTAACTGACTTGTTGTCTTCGTGTTATTTTCATAAACTAAAGATACTTCGTTTCGTATAGAAGTGAAAAAAAAATATCCTTGACGTTTTCCAGACTGGTGTAATTTTTTACCCAAAATACAACCTTGCTATAAGTACATACTACGGCTGGTCGTAAACCGGGTAGTAAAGGATTTAAAACATGCAGCGTTAAAATCCAGTTCGTGTCATCATTGTGGCTATTTTTAGTATCCCCCCAAGAGAATGAATAAACTGGTAGAATGAAGAGGGGGCGGGGCATTCGGAAGTAAAAGATGGCTATCAGAAATCAATTGAGCAACATTTGATGTTTCCAAGTGCTCCCTTGTTCTCTAATAACTTCCCGCATTTACGAGGTGGGTTCTATTTTTATGTGTAAGGTTGGACGACGAATCAACGAATCAAAAATCACCTGTTATATGATCCATCACTGCCTGTTTCATGTTATGGATTACTCCGTTAATGGCAACTCATTCTATAACAGTTATAACTTCAACACTAGATTTTAATCCTTTTTAACAACGAATAGCAAAGATATTTTAAGCAACACGTTGGACTTTATTTATTTATTTTAATTTTTAAGCGTCGAAACTATCTGAACATCCAGTAACTATTCAAGAAAAACCTTTTTAAACATATTTTTTTTTGTATTAAGGACACGGGACTCCAGATAGGTTATTTGCCAGAGATAGATTACCTATCTACCTACACTCATTTTGCCCTCACCCTCAATTTGGTGGATGATGGTGAGGGCGAATGAGTGTAAGGACATCATTGTTAGCTGAGGAGGAGGGCCGGCGTCTCCACCATGTAAAATTCTGTCTTTTTAGGGAAGAGCTAAAAATGGTTCACAGGAATTTTGGACTTTCCCAAACGCCTTTTATTATAAAATTCCTCTTATGTATAGTAGTAATAATAATTACAGTTCAAATACAAGTTCCACTTAGTTATTTGGTGATTTGCTGGCGAGTTTGTAGGAACCCTGAGACAAAATGTTCTAAGGTAACAGGATCCAAGCTGACACGCAAAACGTGAACTGATTTCCTGCTCAGAAAGATTTTACCTACAGCTTAAGAATATATTTCATCTGAATCCTTAACTCACTACTAAATGGTAATGATAGAAATTCGCTGCAACTTTCGGTTTCAAAGTCGATTGAGAAATCATCACACTCTACAAACCAAACTCCTTCACGTGGTGTACACGTGACACCGCTACTTATTATACGACATACTTGACCTCAGCTTCACAGAAATAGTCCTCTGAGTATACGTAATAATGTTAAAGATGGAGATAAGCCTTATATATAAACATAATATTAACCGGATTCAATAAAAGCGCTGGTAACTTTGTATCTATTTGTATTATAGTGGAATTTTGTAATAATATCTGGTAGTGGGAGAAAACAATTATGGACTTAAATTTACCTATGCTGTACCAATACCTGCACAAGCAGAACTTTACAATATCCTTATAAAGTGTGTATGGGACCACCAAGAAAGTATGTTGTTTCACAGCGGCGCAAATCTGTCTTCAACATTGGGGAGGACAAGTAAGACCGTTCCTTTCTTTCTTTCTTTCTTTTCTTTTCTTTTCTTTTTTTTTAACGATGCTCAAAATATTTATGAAGTTGAAAAACAATGCTGTGGAGGATCAGGGAGCAGAGTTGTCTTCAACATTTGGAGGCGGGAAAATTTGAGGCTTGTTCTGGGGGAACATCAATTTCATCCCACTTTCCTTTGTGGCAATCGGACACAATTCATCACATTTTTTTTCCCCAAAAACATATTTGAAATCGGATTATTAGGGTGACAGCTCCCCCAGTTTCAAGATTGGAGGGGACATGTCCCCCTCATCCCCCACGAGATTTGAGCCAGTATTCTTTCAAGCAAAAGAAGAATCATTAAAATCCTTGCAAATACATGCATGTAAAAGTTATGCGTGAATAGACACAATATACACACACATATATAAATGGGCCAAATTGATAACCTCCTCCTTTCTTCAAGTCGATTAAGAAAAGAAAGAAGAAAGTGGGATGAAGAAAGAAAGAAAGCTTAAACGAACAAACAATTCATGCAACTTCTTGTTGTGGTATTCTCAAATCTAAATCATGTTTGAAAATCAAATAAAAACAGTGATTCATAAGCATTCGAAAGCGCTTTAGCCTTGAACATGAGCAATCACAAATGCAAGAAATTCTATTTTGGTTTCATTTTAATTGCTTTAACTCGTATGGTCAATCAGCTACATTGGATTTGCGTGTATCATGCAAGACCACACAGTTCGCTGCACAATACTCTACCAGTTTCTTCCTGTGTTGCCTGAATACGGTATACGTTATTGAATACGGTATATATTTAAAAAAAAAAAAAAAAAAAAAAGAGAGAGAGAGAGAGAGAGAAAGAAAGAAAGAAAGAAAGAAAGAGAAAAAGAATTATAACATTTGCTTTGATGTGTTATCTCATGAGGTCAGGAGATCTTCCATACAAAGTATCTCCGTTCATAAAAGTCTTCTATATTGATCAGATGTACTCATACGGCAGTCTGCGAATAAAACAACAACGTTGTTATAGTATTTGAGAACAAGATCCTGAGACGAATATTCGGACCCAAGAGGAACGGGAACGGGGAATGGCGGAAACTTTATAACGTTGAACTACACAATTTATACGGTTTATCAAACATTCTTAGGGTCATCAAATCTAGGAGGTTTAGGTTGGGCAGATCATGTAGTCAGAATGGAAGAAAGTAGGAACGCTTTCAAAGTCAACTGAAGTTCAATCTGAAAATGACCATTAGGAAGACCTGGGCGCAGATGGGAGGACAGTATTAACATGAATTTAGCGGAAATAGGAATACAAAGTAGAAACTGCATCCAGGTGTCTAAGGATAGAAGTCAGTGGAGAGTTTTGTGAACGCGGCATTGAACCTCCGGGTTCCATAGACCATAGACTTAGTTTATTATTATTATTATTATTATTATTATTATTATTATTATTATTATTATTATTATTATTATTATTATTATTATTATTATTATTATTATTATTATTATTAACTTTAATATAAACATTGGCATGAAATGAAATTAATAAGTGAATATAAAAAGCCCCATTCCAATGTCACTAGAACCATCTCTTTGGAACATTCTCAGACCACTGATAATTATAATTTAATAATAATAATAATAGCCTAATAATAATAACCAAAATTACAATTTCTTTGAAACACCAATTCAAACAAGTCTATAAACTTTTATACAGTTTTCCGTACACAATAATACCTATTAAATAAAGAGCCACAACGCGTAAATTGCACTTGAGATTCTGGCCGTCACGTAATTTTGATTCCCTAGAACCTGTCTTCACTTCCAGTTGAGTAACGAAACTGATTTATAGGTTGTTTTCCCAGGTTAATCTCTTTCCACCTTTTGTGACATTACACTGTGGCTGCTACACAGAAGAAATAGTGCTTTCTGACAAAACAGACCTACATTGTACAAACGTCAAGATTAGACAGACAGAGAGAGAGAGAGAGAGAGAGAGAGAGAGAGAGAGAGAGAGAGACTGAATTTTAGATACATCTGTCGTTCAATGTGACAGCAGAAAATTACTGTTGGCTTATAGTCTACAATCAATATAAGATCCCATAATTTATGATGCAATCGTCTACGAAATCTAGAAATAGAAATCATACTACGTTCTGCTGAATTTCGCGCTACTTTACACATGAATTTAGTGTTAAACATAAAGCACTAACTTATTTGTTTATGCGTTCTCCACAGTGGATCCTTGTTTTTTCAATCACAGCTGAATAACTATGATTTAAGCTCTAAAGACAAATAAGACAATAAAAAATGAAATGAAATGAAATTTTTAAGTCCCACGATTATGTCGGGTAGGCTAAAGGAGACGGTGTTAAAGAGAAATGAATGAAATGGTGGAATGAAGAAAGTGGGAGGAAACAGGAGAACCCCAAGAAAACGCACGCACACGGTGTTTGTCCATCACAAAGCTCACTTGGCGCGAGCTTAAATCGGACCAAGGACCCCATGCACTAGAGGTGAACGCTCTGCCACTGAGCCACCGCAAAAATATAAGAGTTCTTCAATAGTAATATGTGCACTTTTCGAGACGAGACCAAAACTTTCACATCTTTTCGAGACGAGACATTTTCACACCGTTTCGAGACGAGACAATGCTTTCACATCTTTTCAAGACGATACAGACCAACTCCTGTCTCATATGCAACATTGGGAAGCACTCCGATTTCTTGTCGTTTCCTTTCACTTTCAAAATAATGGTAAAACCTAGCAGAATACAAAATAGATCTGGGTTGTACAATGCACTATTTACATATATAAAGTTGTACTGTATGAAACAAAGTAGTCGTAAATAGTGTTTTTGAGGTATTATTCATTGGCGCGTTATTTGATCACTCGATTGACCTCATTACAGGGCGGTAGTCAAATTACACATTGTTTTTTTTTTTTTAATCTCCAACATATTGACCACTTTCTTTTCGCTCCATTTTCAAAGTCTTACATTACTATGTAACTATTTTACTTGATTTTGTCGTTTATTTTTATTTTATAATTGAAAAAAATGGTGAAGACACATTTATCCTTTCTTAAATCAACATAAAGTTATCGATAAACTTGAAGACATCGTTGTGATTTATTAGAATTATAGCCTTTGGTCCAAGACTTCCGAGCTCAATTCCCGCTAGCACATCCATTAAGATTTCAACCCTTTTAAAGTGAATCTCCCGTTTTTATATACGAGAGTCATCCAGAAGATAAAGACCGTTTAGTTATACAAAATGAAGAACATAATATGTTTTGGAAGAAACAATTCTGTTACATACTTAAAAGCTTTCCTCACTTCTCTACATAATCACCACCTTCATTTGAACATTTGTCACATCTGTTCACAACCTTCATAATCAAAAGATGAAACCGGCAGAAATTTAGCGGCAACTGAAAGTAGTGTATGGTGATAAATGAATGAAAGAAATGTGAGAAAATGGTGTAAAATGTTCAACAATGGGTGAACAAATGTGCACGATGAAACTCGACCTGAACGCCCATCATTCATCACAGAAGATCTGAAGACAACAGTGAGCAACATAATCTTGCGAAACAGGCGGGAAATTCTCGACGAATTGCACATTGTATTTCCAGACATTTCTCGTTCTCTGCTTGGTGAAACTGTCGCAACATCTAGGCTACAACAAAATTTGTGCACAATGGGTTCCGTGGCACCTGAGTGACCAACACACAACTCAGAGAATGGGTTCAGCATTGACATTCTTTACACGATATCACACAAATGGAGACGTCTTTTGTGATCGGATTGTGATTGGTGTAATGAGACCTGGGTGTCTCACATTATCCCAGAGAGCAAGCACCATCACTCGAGTGGAATCATGAGTCCATTAGACTGGAAAGCATATCACATGTTTGTCGTTCTGTTCTACGGCGTTCTTGACGATGTATTGGTGGCAGTGGATGACATTTGGAACATATTCCATATTAGAACATCATCAGTAATGTTTTGAATACCTTTGTGACTTTAAAAAATATATGTTGTTTATTTTGATTTGAGTTATTAAACTTCAAACAGTGTAAACCTCTTTGTGGAACATCTTGTATATTAATATCAGATGTAGTATAGCGATACGCCTACTGAAAACAAACTCATTTAGGAAGAATCCAAAGAACACTTCCATGTTCTTAAACAAACATAGCCTAGTTACACCACAACTAAATTTAAAAAAAAAAAAAACTATTCACCGTTTCCTCAAGCTGTTAGTTCTCTTAAATAACCTACTTTTCGCCTACATGTACGATTCCAACCCTTAACAAAGAGAAAATCTCAAGGTAATATTAAAAAGTAGAGAAGGAAGGTGAGACATTCTCTAGAATGAAAATGTTTCATGACACATGGTGAACTCAGTATGGAAGGAGCAAATAGGGATGGGAGATTACAATTAGTAGACATTTTAAAGACAACACTTAGATCAATGCCAGAAGAATGGCAGAGAGTCATACAGGATATAAACTTCTCAAACTTGTTGTCAAGTTACCCGTTCGGTAATTGTAAAATATTCATTATTATAGCCTCCCGCAGTGAGGAAAAGGAAGCAGGGTAATTATCTTTCCTTGATTTTTTTTTTTTTAAATAGGATAACTTATGTAGGTTGCTGTCCTGATAAAAGCTTGTTTTACAAATTCAAAATTGAGTAAATTACTTATTTTTAATGTCATATTGACACTTGACAATGATTACAGTTGTAAGCACAAACCCAAGTTTTAATTTCGGAAAGGTTTTAGGTCTTGGAAACACATATCAAGTCAAATCACATTAGATTTGCTTACTCACACACAAAAGGAGTACGTACTATGCTTGTTATTTAAATAAGATGAGATGTTTCTGAGGGTCCAGTGCTCTATCCTAGGTACGCCATTTATTGCTTGCAAATATTTTTTGATGTAATATTTTATTTTATATGTTGGTTTGTCTATGTAAGCACTTTTTATTTAAATGTACTACTCCTATTGAAATGAAATGAAATCTTTGAGTTTTACGTCCCACGGTTATGCCGGTTAGACTAAAGGAGACGGTGATGATGAGTAATGAATGAAATGGTGGAATGAAGAAAGTGGGAGGAAACGGGAGAACCCCGAGAAAACCCACGCACACGGTGTTTGTCGACCACAAAGTTCACTTGGCGGAGGCTAGGATCGAACCCGGGACCCCAAGCACCAGAGGTGAACGCTCTACCACTGAGCCACCGCGGCCCCCGTACTACTCCTATTGTATTCCCTAATTTTGCTAACGTGTTTTTGAAGCAAAATATGGTGATTCAAGCTTCAAGCAAGCTCTTATGGTGCTTTAATGACTATGAATACTAAGCTGCTTAATATCTAATAGTAAGACCTCAGCTGTAAATCATAAAATTATGCAGAACTCGTTGTGGCTTCAGTACGTGGTTAGCATACACTTGATCGAAGTTCATATGGTTTCAACTCTACGTTAAGCTGTACATCCATGCCTCATATTTCGTGCTAAACGGGAAGCTTAACACCAAATCAACAAGTGAAATAATGAATGAGTATAATGTAATTATTGTTTTTCTTGAAACATTAATGTATACATGCATCAAGACAGGGGCGGATCCAGGACCGACTTCTGGGGGGGCGACGGTGGGTTGTCATATTGCTACTTTTAAGAGCTCCAAACTTTGGGATGGGTTTTATTTATATATATATATAATAAGAAAGTTTCCTCTTCTGGGGGCGATTGCCCCGATCGCCCCGCCCTGGATCCGCCCCTGCATCAAGATATACATAGTCATTGTCGAAGGTCTGAGTACACTATTGATTTTTCAGAATTTTTCAAATAAGAAGCGCTGTGTTCATACAAAACCATGCTTATTGGACTCGTTTTTGAAAATAACCAACGTTGTTCATATAAGGATACGAAAATTGATGGTTTGGTTGACGTCAAGACAAATTTATTGAGGGAAATCTACTTGGTAATAAACAGATAACTAATGAACAGACAATTAACGTATGCACCGTTTCAACGACACCTATAGCACGGCCAACAAGAGATTGTCTCTGACGTTTCTTACCATATGCGGTGGGACATTGCAGCCCCTACTTTGATACCAGTGTTACCAACCACGATTACTCTGTCTAATACCATTAATTAAATTGCCACTACAGTTGCACCGAAAAAAACCTTGACACGCGAGTAGTGGCAATGTCACTGCGAGCTGTCAGAGACGTTCTCTTACTGGACGCACTATAGTGGTGTGTGTATGAACCCTTGCCAGTAGCTGTCTCTTTACTTCAACGATCAGTTGGGTATGCACTAGAACAAAAAATTGGATGCAAATCTGACATCAATCCAGTGTTGCCACACTTGGTACAATTGTACCAAAGTCAGCCCTTTTTGTCATTCATCGGTCAGTTGGTACCACGTCCCTTTTGTGAAAAAAGTTGGTAGAATTCTACCCAATTCAGCACCATTTAACATATACTTATCATATTTTCAAAAGTGTCAGTAAGACTTTTCCTACATCTCTCGTAACTCGTACTGGATGTTAGACTCTTTAAATAATGCTGTTGAACATTCATTCTGTGACGTTGCACTGCATAACGCTACGAACTTTGTGTGGAAAATTCGTTAATTCGAACTATATGGGAAACAAATGACGCTAGATGGATGCATCCGCGCCGCGCATGTAGGATACGAGAAAGAAGTAGTGTGGTGGAAATTTTAGCTTGAAATCTTAAAAAAAGAAAAGAGAGAGAAAGAAGCACATACACATGTTGAATATTCTGAAGAAGACCAGCGTGTGCTCAAGTTAAGTCCAAGTATACTTCCTACGTGCAAGAAAAGTTTCATCTACTTCCACGGTTGTTCGGGGTCCTCATATTTATATGTTTTCAAATAATATATATATATATATATATATATATATATATTTTTTTTAAAAAAGAGCACTTTCTTGATTTGGACTCTTGGAAGAAGGAGGAAGTGTTCTAGAAATTTACCTCTTTTAGTTTCGTGTTATAGAGCCATGTATTACATTGGCATAAAATAATGGATTCAGCCCTTTTTGTTTCAATTTGGTACTATCTTTCAGCCCACTTCATAGCTAGATAAACACCACCTCCCCGATAAACACCACCTTTACGAAGACACTTATGTGTCGCGTGGGGAGGATTGCGTGCTACAGTGAAATTTAGAGCTATGTCGGTGGTAGTTCACTACCAGAAGAGCCATCCCTACCGAATTGGTCTAAATGGAGTAGCCAGATGAAGTGTGTTCTGGGAGAAGGCAGCAGTTCTCCACTAGCCAAGTTGGCGGAATTCATAGTGATTGGTACGGCAACTTGGACATTTACTCCCAGGCGAGGTCAGAGTGACTTTAACGGCTGAGATACTGCGGGGTGGAAGGCAACGGGAAATCATCACTCTATTTTCTCTAGTTTGCTGGCAGCAAAAAAAGAACATATGTACAATGGTGTTTCGCAAGTCAAAATATAGTTACGGAGGTAAAATATCTCCCCATTCGGATCTCCGAGAGGGGGATGGCTTGGGAAAATACTATTGGACGAAAAAGTAATAATGGGGGGGAAGAGAGACAGAGAACGAAAGACAGGGAGGAGCAAAAGGTTTAGGATAGGGATATGGAACGTACGTACTGTAATTGTAATGGGAGATTTCAATGCAGTTGTGGGAGAAAAACAGGAAGGTAATCGTAGGCAAATATGGTTTAGTGGCAATACACAGTAACGTACAGTGGGAATACATTAAACTTTGCTTACAGCAGGCTGCAGAAGAAGCAGTAGGTTACCGCGAACAAAAAATGGCTAAGAAACCATTGCTTACAGAGGAGATGTTGCAGAAAATGAGGGAAAGAAAGACGTGGAAACAGGTTGATACAGAAGAGGGCAGAAAGATGTACAGAAAGTTGAATAATGAGTTACGGAGAGAAAAATACAGAGCGAGGAATGAGTTTTACAAAAGAAAATGCGAGGACAGAAGAATTAGAAAGAGTTGGGAAATATGAGGAAATGTATAAGGAGGTGAAATCTGTGGAATTTCGGAGGAAACAAGGGTGTATTACGATGGCAGTAGAAAATAAAAATGGAAAGGTAGTCAGCGAGAGAAATGAGGTCATAGAAAGATGGAAAGAATACGTGGAAGACTTATATGAAAGTAGGGAGAGACCGTGTAGCCTAAATGTTGAAGTAGAAAATGAAGTAGACGAGGATGATAAAGGATCTAGTATTCTTCGGGATGAGTTTGAAAAGGCTATATCCGAGATTAGGAATGGAAAGGCAACCGGGATAGATAATATACCAATCGAATTCATTAAAAATATAGGGGACAAGGGAAAGAAAGAATAATTGTTCCGATTATGAAATGAAATACATGAGACAGAGGAGTAGCCAAAAGACTTCCTGAAGACGATCATGATACCGATGGCTAAGAAATCGAACCCAAAGAGATGTGAGGATTGTAGAACTATTAGTCTCATATCTCATGCAGCTAAAATTTTGCTCCGAACACTGAACAGAAGGTTATATGGAAGAACAAATGAAGAAGTTGAGGAGGAGCAGTTCGGGTTCAGAAGAGGTACGGGCACAAGAGGTGCTATTGGGTTATTAAGGGCGATCGGTGAAAGATTTATAGAAAAAGGGAAAGAAGTGTATGTTGTATTTATCGATCCAGAAAAGGCTTTTGACCGCGTGAATTGGGAATTGTTGTTGGGAGTTCTAAAGAAGATAGGGTTGGAATGGAAAGATCGAAGACTCATAAGAAACTTATACATGAACCAACAAGTAAGTGTTAGAATAGGGGAGTTCGATGGAAGAGAGTGCAATTGGAAGGGGAGTTCGACAAGGATGCTACCTCTCGCCAACACTATTTAATGTATATCTAGAAGAGATAGTGAAAAAGAGTGTACATGATGATGACGGCACTTCGGTAGGAGGTAGAATGATTAGATGCATAAGATTTGCAGACGATATGACGCTTGTTGCAGAATCATAAAAGGAAATCAATAAAATGTTAGAAAACCTGAGGATGGGCTTTGAAGAATATGGGATGAAAATAAATGTTAGAAAGACAAAAACCATGGTAATTGGAACGAAGAGGTCTGTGTCAAATATAAAAGTGGGAGGGGAGCAAATAGAACAAGTGAGTAGTGCTCGATATCTGGGTAGTATTCTTAGTAATGACATGAAGTGCGAACGTGAATTAAAAGCAAGGATAGGAATGGCGAAAGAAGCCTTTAGGAGGAAGAAAAGTGTTTTGTGGGACCTTGAATAGAGAGTTGAGGAAAAGACTCATAAAATGCTTCGTGTGGAATGTTGTACTGTATGGGGCGGAAACGTGGACACTACGTAAAAGTGATGAAAAACGACTGGAAGCATTCGAAATGTGGGTGTGAAGAAGGATGGAAAGAATTAGTTGGGTCGAGCGGAAAGGAATGAGTAGGAGTTAGAAATGGTGGGAGAGAAAGGAACACTTTTAGATATTGTTAAGAAGAGGAAAAGAAACTGGTTGGGACATTGCCGAAGAAGAAATTGTATCATGAGGAACGTCATAGAGGGTATGATGGCGGGAAAGAGAGGCAGAGGGCGAAGGAGACTACAATTAATGGATGATATAAAAACAGAAAGATCATACGTGAAGACGAAGAGGTTAGCGGAGGACCGTGGAGCATGGAAGCTTCTCAGCTGTGGCAAGTGACCTGCCAGTAAGGGCAAAATACCTATGATGATGATCACAGCTAGAACTTTGGCAACATTGCATCAATCTTACTGTTTTTAATAGCGCGAAGAACATGCAAATACTATAAAGTGCGGAAGAAAAATTGTTTATCTAAGAGTCAAAGAACATGCTCAAGTTTTTATTTTGAGAGAAGAGAGTCATTTTCTGCGAAAAATCGCTCAGTGATCGGGCAAAACAGTGCTTCGGAGTGTTGAAAAATAGCCACAGAGTGGAATGGAAACGCACTGATCATCCAAGAATGACAACTTTTATTAAGGACAAATTCACTGAGAAAACAAGAAAACCGTTCCGGAAGAACCAACAGAACTATGGAAGAGTCATTTCCAATCAGTATCAAACAGGACAGTAGCCCAGAGCCTTCACATCTATGGTTTTGGGGATAGAATTGTGGTAAAGAACCCATTCCTTCATGCATGAAACATTACAAAAGGACTTCTGGGCTTTCAAAAAAAAAAAAAAAAGTTTGTGCACCGTCGTCCCGAAGAGCGTTTTCATCTCGACCTACAGCAAGGCACAGACAAGATAGTGTCACTGTTTGGGGATACTTTACAAAATAGCAAGTAGGGGTGTTCGATAAGGCTGAGGACCTATCGAACTTCGGGACTGAAAATTTATCGAATTGTCATCGGTTACTCGAAAGCGTTCGAGTATCTGAAATTATCGAAGTTTCGGGTAATATCGAAATTGCGAGTACTATCAAAGTTTCGGGTATTATCGAAATTTCGAGTATTATCGAAGTTTTGGGTATTATCGAAAATTTGAGTACTATCGAAGTTTCGGGTATTATCGAAAGTTCGAATATTATCGAAGATCCGAGTATCTAAGACTTGTGGGAAGAAACTTTTTAAACTGAAGACGCTGCATATATGTAGTACATGTACACCTATGATAACCCTGATTGTATTGTTTCTTCTAAACACTCCGATAATCCTGAACTTTTCAAAATATTCAATCGACTCGATAAATGGCGATCATACTGAGATCGTTCAGTATTTTGCTGCTTTCAAACAATTCCAGACTAAGGAACAGTTCGAGTGTTTCAAACTCGTCGAGTGTCTCGAAAATTTCGAGAGTCTCGAACACTTCGAGTGTCTCGAACATTTCGACAGTCTAGAACATTTCGAGTGTCTCGAACATTTCAAGAGTCTCGAACATTTCGAGTGTCTCGAACACTTCGAGAGTCTCAAACATTTCGAGAGTCTCGGAAGTTCGATAATTCGATAAAATTAAAATTCTTTATCGACAAAACGGTTTTGAAATTTTATCGAATTGTTATCGATTACTCGATTATCGGAACAGTCCTACTAGCAAGTTGATAATTTAGTTCACAATAATGGAATAATAGACAAAAACGTGTTTCTCAACGTTTCAGTGAAATATAGCACTCCACCAGGGATGGAGATTTGAGGCAGTAACTTTGTACTACAACAAGATTACCGTCCAGAATTTTCTTCCAAGATATGCAGTAATTATCTGCAATGCACAGAGGACGCTTACATCACCAACTAATGGAATAATCGCCATAGTCATCAGATTTGTTACCCGTCGAGCTTTTGTAAGATGAACTTGACACGACAGTCTCTAAATAGATGGCAACGAATACTGAAGGTCTCTGGAAGGCTCAACTGAGCTACTGGAGTTGCATAGCTTCGCAAAAGTTGGATAAATTAATATATATATATATATATATATATATATATATATATATATATATATATATATATATATATATATATATATATATATATATATATAAGGCCGGATTTAGGGGGTGCACCGGTACACGTGCACTCCCTTCGTTGCAAATATACACTATCTAAAATTAGAAGCTAACAGTGAAAATAGTGTCTTTCCGAAATTTTCTGGAGTTATTTTTTTTCGTTTAGGGTTTAAGAGAAAGCAGGGCTTTGCAAAAGCAACCGTTTAAGTCGATTTTGTGAAGGTTGAAGGAAAAGGATTCACCAAGCAAGACAATATAGGCTTTTGTCAAGTAGGAAAGAAACAGAAGCCAGAAGGAGAGAAAAACGTTTTTTCCTGCAAACGCTTGCTCCTCTCTTTAAAAATACTCCCTCCATTCTATGTATCAGCGTTGTCAGTGTTAAAGAATATTGATGCATTTCATTTTGAAGAGTTTCCGTGTGATTGGTGAACTCCCTCTAGAAAATCCTGCAATCTGACTCTCTCTCTCTTTCTCTCTCTCTCTCTCTCTCTCTCTCTCTCTCTCTCTATATATATATATATATATATATATATATATATATATATATATATATATATATATATATATATATATATATATATATATATAGGTATAGGTAACTGCAGGTATATACGCCAGTGCAGCTAAATATACCAAGTGTTCAGTGTTGGGACGTTTCCAACGAAATCCGCTAGAATGCACCTTCAATATGTGCCACGGGCTTCGACAAATCCAATTGGACAAATACTCCGGGAGATAGGTCTGAGATCGTCATGCCGTGCAGTGATGTTTGCTTCGGGAAGGTTCCGTGGAAGGACGTTATTATTTCAATACATGTAAAAATTCGTTATTACTACCGTGTTAACTTAAATCATTAACGATTGTTTACGACAATGTACGCCTTATTTCGTGTTCGTCTAGAAACACTTTGTTTTGTAAGTGTAACTTCAGTATTTGTAATTCCATGGCTAGTAAATCAATACCAAGCATCATGCGGCAAAATATGCCAGGGCTTGTGCAGGACTAACTGCAGTAGATGAAGATGTTTTCATTTGTCTCACATGTTTCATGTAATATCGGTGTAGTCTTTTTAGTCAGAGTACAGTGGTACTGTTTGTTTATCTTCTTATGGATTAAAACTTTTCAGTTTGGAACTTCATTTCAACTTTGGAGATTATCGTTTTTACAATTTATCTTTTTGTCTTATTTTGCACTTTGGTTATTCTATCATATTTTCTGCATCAGCTATGTTGTGTAGTAATATTTGAGTTCGTATATTACTGACAATGTCAGCAGTTGCAAGATTTATTAAAGGTTTCTTTGTAACCGATTACTTAAATTAACTAATCATTGTATCACTTGCAAACGAAATACTCAGGTGGAGAACAGCAAATATTTAATAATAATATAAATAAATAAAATAGGAAAAGAAAATAAATAAATGTAAATAAAGAATAAAGAATGGAGAACGGATATATCTCCCAAATGATAGACTACATTTCATATGACTATGGAAAACAATTATGATTTGGAATCTATCCTGTTTTTACGTTTCATTATCGATGGTTGTTGCTATGGCCCTCAAATATAAGTAACAGTTTCTTCGACGAGTATGAATGAATATTCTTCCCTGGACCACTACCCTTTTTCAATGTGGGCCCAAGATGTATTTACTAGTTATCGAGATGAATTATTATTGCCACAAAATGGTGATACCGATATCCAATAATTTAAATTTTCAGAATAATTTAGTTTCGAATGAGTAGTTGTATAGCCGAAATCTACTCATGGCTGAGAAAATACGCATGGGCGCCAACCATGTATCAGCTTTCCGTTTATGCTGATTCTCTACGTGTAAGTCACATATGCATATTTGTCACACAATGAAGAAGCGTAGTAGTCCATAAGACTGGGGAAGAAAGGAAATAAGTAGCTAACGAACACGGCAACAACACTGAATCACTTAATAACTCAACGTGATAAACTATAAAGAAGTGTCACGCAACGGAATTTTCACTTGATTCTTTTATAGGAACACAATACGGGAATAAGTGTTTCCAGGTTCTTGCCAAGGACAGCATTCCCCCATCCCATGGAGACTTCAATCCATTTATACTAATTTAATCTATACCCATTCATTGTAGCATCGTAAGACCTAAATATAAAATTTACTGTATTTTAATATTATGATTTAAATTCGTATAACTTATAGTACACAACAACAATAATAATAATACCGGGTTCAGAGTAGGATTATTTTAATGGTCGTAGATTGTCGTGATATCCTTTAACATGTGCTTACATAGGACGTCATATGTCCACGCAACAAAACTGAACATAGTTTTTCAATGTTTTCTCAAAACTTCCTTGGACTTTTTTTTTTTTTTAGGTACAGCTTTTGTATATACATTTTCAGTAGCATTCGTAATAAATATCAAGCACAGTTTCACAATCTGCAGTTGGTTAATTGGTACTTTGATCTATATTTAAATTACAAGATTACATATACATGCAACTAACACATACATATCCATGCAAGTTATAAACATTTAACCTAAGACAAATAGTAATTTGTGTCTATGAGGAGTTTCAATTACAACTACATATAAGAAATAGCTAATTATTTTTCAATTTTTTTTTATTTGTAAATAGCTCGTGGACTCCCTAGGATCCCTCCGTGAGCTATAGATATATATATACTAACATACACCTGTTTGCAATATGCTTATTCTTGTATACCTTTATGTATAAACAATTTAATATATTATTTAACTTATGACAGGTGCAGTAATTCCCAGTTTAGCCAGCTAGTATCAGTTCCTGAAGGGAACATTATATCAGGCTACACTTACATTCAAAACGAACAAACGTTATGATGATGTACATGATGATGAAATACATTTATGGACATGATATCATACTAAATTACTATTAAAACACAAGAAACCAGAAACTCCCTATATGCACCAATCACCAACATGCACACATTCACTCACTCAGATATACATGCACAATCAATTGCAGAAATTTAAACTAACCTACTAAGTTTTGGCATGCCAACGTACTAGAAGAATAATTCGGAAACTGTGCTGAAACTAAATCAATCTATACCATAATATTTAATATTTTGCTTGTTGCCCAATGCTTATTTGAATTCTTTAAATTGCAATTTTGAATTAGCAGCCGAAACTTGTGAAGGGAGACAGGGAGACATGGGATTCTCAAATTACTGAAATTTGGAAGCTACATCGTTCTTAATAACGCTGAACTTAATTGCATATGATATTAGGGAGTAAATCTACGTAATGCCCAAACCAATGGCTAAGCTGCCCATGGCAGTGTATTGTAAGTTTAGCTGCGAGCCATATTTCGTTTCTGATTTCACTATAAAAATTATACAACACTGGAACTAGTCAGTATTATCACGTTTTAGTTACACTTAATAGTCTAGTTATTACCTTTTATTTCCTGTAAAGGCAAGGAAAGCTCCGATTTTCCATAAATTTCTAAGCGGAGTATAAATCAAGGACACGCCTCCTTCTGATTAAAACTTCATCACAGTACCTCAAATACATCCGCGTTCTCCTGAGCAACACATGATGACTATTTTCATGTCAAAATAGTCCCATGGTCCACTCAAGATTTTTCAATGGTTTCTATTTGCAAAAAGGTATTAAATTACGTTACAATTAATTTAGACGATTTACACAAATTTTTGTAGATATTAGCCCAAAACAATTTTATTCTGTTTCATATGCATGCAAACAAATTTTTACCTACGCTGTAATCTTTATGACGCTTCAACCTTGGCATTACATTTTAAAGCAACCAACAGATGCCGACACACACACGATTTAAACAAAATAGTTGCGATATTTGCTGCATATCAATAAATGATTAAATGCTTACACTAGATTTAATGAAAATTTTGTAACAATCGATCAGTTATTGCTCCAAAAATAATATTTAATCTGCACTTTGTCCTATTCCTGTTAATAATCTCACAAAACGAGTACTTAATATTGTTTGATTTCTTTAAAATTTAACAAAATACAAATGTGTTTGTCTTCATTCTTTTCGAACTCTTATTTTCTGTTGTTGAGATTGCAGCCCCGTGAATATTATTTATGAATTTATCATTATGTCATTAATATGCCCCCTGTCCATTTTAAATTCTAAATATACTCTTTCATAATAATTCTAATGTGCAGCTTCATGTAGAGTATGATAATTTAGTTATTATTGGCCTAAATATATATATTAAACGCATTATATTTTCATAACCGCAATTGAAAATACTAATTACCATGGTTACCTGAATAGCATAATCTACTTTTGAAACATACCATTTAAACACAGACTGGTACAAGTATCGAATAAACACTCCACTTAAATGCATTTGAAACCGTAATTTGAAATTACTGTTTCATCTTGTAGTATCCTAGACTTGGCGTAATTACCTGCACGTGTTGGTAAATACGCCAATTTGTAACACTTTTTTTCTTTTACCTTGGGTACGACACAGACAGAACTGAGTGGCATCATTGCCACATTTTTTCTACACGCGGAAAAGACTACTCTGCAACGCACGTGGCGTATTTACCTGCACCTACCTTATATATATATATATATATATATATATATATATATATATATATATATATATATATATATATATATATATATATATATATATATATATATATATATGTGTGTGTGTGTGTGTGTGTGTGTGTGTGTGTGTTTGCGACTGCGCTTGTATGGGTGTCGGTCTTTTGCCCTCCCTTGGAAAAACAAAAACTGCGTGCCTCCCTGTTTATAATGATGATTATGATTCAAGGATAATAATCAAGGTTTGTGGGACCACATAATTTACATTTTAATAATGTAACGACGCAGTAACGACTTTTAAAACAAGTCATATCAGTAATAATTCATTTTTTATCCCTTCAAATTAAGGTGAAAAAATTTATCTTATATGCTAATTTTTTCATATTGAAATTTGGGTGTTAGGTAAGTTTTGTTCCCTTAATTTGAAACGATAAAAGTTTAATTTTAACTAATGTAAGTTCTTCCAAGAGAATCCAAGTAAAATGTCAAAATATGATAAACTTGACATGATAAATAAATAAATAAATAAATAAATAAAAGTAACAATTTCATATTGAGCTTTTAAACAAATGTTGGAATGCAACTTTTTCCTTCGCCTCATTGACTTTTGAGTTTAGCGTTTCTTTCAGCAACAAGGGTATATGAGTCACGGACCCACACCTTAAAAAGTCAGATCCGAAACACAGACCTGCACCAGAACTTTTTGTTGGGAGAGGTTCAAAGTTTGAGAGGAGTTTCAATACTAGTGTAAGGCACTACGTCTTTGTAGTGTTGAACCAATGTTATTCTGCACACGAAAAGACTTGAAGTAATTGTTAAGTACTATCACTTATATTCTAAGAAAAGAAAAAAAGAAGTAAATTGTTTTTTATAAGAAAAGAAAGAGTACAAGTGAAGTGTACGATCAAATCTTCATGCTGCATCAACCATTTCTTTGGTAAACAAGTATACTTCTCCAGGATTGCGCAGAGCCGACTGACACATATTAAAGTTAAATATTGAGCAAGGCGTGATTGGCTTGGATTGGGTTACGGCTGAGGGATGGAAAGTGAATAGGATGCCGTTACGTAAGGACATTGCAATAGTTACAATGAAATATCTGAACAATCGCTGTACTTTAATGACTGACTTCGTTCTGTAATAAGTACAGTCACGAAAAAAAATATTCTCCTGTTGACAAAATTTCTTTTCCTAATAACTCAAGAATAAATTAATCTATTAGAGTACCGATTTTGGAAAGTTATTAAATTATAACTATTCTATGGATAACGACAAAAATACCCAGATTAATTCCTTAGTTCCCTAGTTATTGGGAAAAAGAAAATTTTTCAACTGAAGAATACTTTCTTTTCCGTATGTACGAACACAGGAAACACATTGTTCAATGCTGCAGCGATATACATGGTAATTGTGGTGGTATTCCTATAAAACGGCGTCCTATTTTCTTCCAATCTCTCACCCGAAATCCACACTAAGCCATCGTGTCTGCGCAATATTCAACTTTGAAATGTGTCAGTCGGCTCCGCGCCACCCTGTATTAGTAAGAGAGTGTACAATTGTGTGTCAAGTTACGATTTGTGTGTGCGTACGAATCCACCGCATCTTTGGTATATACTACATGTAACGCTCCTGTCCCCCTGGGGAACAACCAAACATAGAACTCAGATTTAAAAAAAAATATTAAAAAATCCGATTTCAAATCCAGCAAATCCAGGAAGAGGGAACTAGAATCGCAAAGACCTCAACCGTCTTCCAGTGGTGTGATGACTAATTAATTTAATCAATAAATCCAATATTCCTCTTCTAAGAGAACACAGAAATCAATATAATAATTCAAAAAAATAATGACACAAGAACAATTCAATTTTCAATAACAACTTTATTAAACAACCAAAAGAGGGTTGTGTATATGCACCAACGCGTTAGATTGACGCATATACATAAACAACCAACAAATTAATTATATAATATATATATATATATAACCAACAATAAATATATTTGTGATAAATATTGGAAAATATTATAAGTCTAATCCTTCTCTGCGATTTATTTCTTTTACAAACTCTCTCTTCCTTAAAACTTTTTTTTTTTTTTTTTTTTTTTTTTTGTTAATTCGATCCGAAGTCCAGGTTAACTAGCTAAATAGCAATTAATCCTTTTTAGAATAAGTTTTTCTTTACATACAGAGAAAAGATCTAAAAGAATAGAATAAAATTTCGGAAAATTGTGAGATGGTAATCAAGATGGGCGAAAAACGAGTCTTGTTTTAGACTGTACAAAAAGACCTACAAAAGATATCTATACGAATTTGCCTTCAACATATATATATGAACACGTATGAATACTTAATCTTCGCATTTGGGTGGATTATATTTACAAAAAATTAAAGAAAAAAGTTCAAAGTAATAACGTTATTAGATCAAAGCTCGAGATGAGACAGTAAAGTGACAGCGCTCTTTACCCAAGGCTTTCTAAAACGTAAGGATCAATTATTTCATTTTATATATTAAAAATTTAAAAAAAAAATCTTTTTTCACAGAATCTCTTTAATATTTTAATTACTTCGTGAGTTAGCGGTGTAGAGTTACAATGAAGAATGACAGACGTATGATTATCCTATGACAAAGCGTCTGTTACAAAAGAACAGAAATTAAAAGAAAAAAGGAAGTTTCTGAGGATTATAAATTCTGCAGAAAACAGAAGCTGTATGTATTATAAAATATAATAAAAGAGTGAAAAAATATCAGCGTAAAGAATAAGAACCATACTATGCGTGAAAAATATGCGTTTCTGGTTTCTGTTTAGGGATGCGTTCGAGTCGAGTTGAGACAGAATTTTCCTGACAAAATTCGAGTCGAGACACAGCTCTTCCAATAGAAAAATATATATTTTTCGAGTCGAGACATCACTTTTACAGCACATTTTCGAGTCGAGACAGTCTCAAATCTTGTCTCGTGCGCATCCCTATTTGTGTTCACTGGAGTAATTTACGAGTGGTTTTACGAATGTTCTTACGACTGTAGGCTCAGGTAAACAAGATTTCCACTGGGAATGAACACAGGACTTTAATAGAATGCACTACCTCTATAGTTTAATGAACTAGGAGCCCATTTCAGCAGAAACAAATGGCTGAATTGCAACTTAGTACCCGGCTTAGTACCAGGCGATCGCAAAGCGTATTTATTGCTCATGCGTACTCTTGGAATACGCTGACCATGTATTTAAATGTAGATGGCTAATCATAAACGCGAAAGCAATAAAATCGCTGAGAAAACGTCAGCTCGAGCGTATTTGGTGCGGGTCGGAACAATAGACCGCCTGCTGTTTAAAAGATTTCAAAAGGAAGGGGGAAAAAAAGGAAAGACGTGTTGCCAGGCAAAGGGATTGTAGCAAGAAACAGCTGCTTGGAAGATGGTTTGTGCAGAGTATTGGAACTTTGCTATTACACACCTGGACCTGGCAAAAAGACCTGGAAACCCTGACTGGCTCACAGTATGATTTACACATCTGGTGAAAGTAAAATTACTGAATAGCCACTTTGGCCGCGTTCGCTACAGGGGGTAACGCTTTCTCAAATAGCCTTAGTCTTACCCTATTCCTTACCCTCTGAATTAGTTTTATTATTATTATCTACCTTACTGAGAGCCTGCTTTGTTGTTCCTCTTCCTGTTTGTTTATCCTAGAGTATCCTTCTCTTAGGCTACTGTGTGTCAGGGTTGTCATTTAGGTACGGATTCCATTCCCAGTTGAATCATATGTACGAGAATAATTTAAAAAGTAAAGAGACTTTTGCAATTTCTCACACTAGGGTTTGGTAACACTACTATAGGGTTTGGTAACACTGCTAGTATCAAGTACTGAATTAGTGTCGTCTGTAACACTTAAATGCAACGTGTCACTCATTCCCACGTTAGAAGTTGGAGTGTAGAAGACTGTTAAACATGGCAGCTGCATTGGCGATCTGCACCAAGGAGGAAATGAAGGCATTGATTCGCTTTTTGTTTGCAGAAGGTGTTAAACACAACTGGAAAGTGTGTGCAGGGTGAGTCCCGAAAGAATTGTCAGTGCAGCATAAGGCACAAAGGTTGGACATCTCTCGTAAACATTTGGCCCGTTATCATTGCGAGGGAAATGGATTTTTTTTTTACAGCAAATCGTTACTGTAGATGAAACTTGGGATACATCATCACGAACCGGAAAGTGAAGCTGTGAGTATGGTTTGAAAACACCCATCACCACCAGAAGTTAAGAAATTTAAACGTCAACCATCAGCTAGTCATTGATGCGGTGCAAAGTTGGTTACAGGTGCAACCGAAAAACTTTTTTTTTTCGACGGAATCAAAAAACGTGTGAAACGTTGGGAAAAGTGAGTTGAAGTGCAGGTGTAGAAAAATAATGTATATTTCAGTTTTCTATCATTAGAATAAATGTACCTTTTCTCAAGTCCCTTTACTTTTTGACTTCTCCTCGTATTTCGGATCACACGTGAGATTTCACGTGAAACCAAAACGAAACAAACTCTGCCAAAAACGGTAAAAGAATCACGCGAAAATCATCGCTACCCATGAAGATGTTAACGGATTAACTCCATTAACGATCTCGGTCGAGACAATTGCATTAAGCTACATATCCTTTCATTACAGGCAACCAACATTTCTTTGCTATTGTGCAGGTTGCATAAAAGCAGGGGAAGTTATGAATTTTAACTTCAATGTGGATAGCTATCGTTTGTTGCCCAAGGGCCACGACAGAGCAGCTGAAGGCCTTTCTAAAAGAAGTCTTTGAGAAATGCTTCCTGTCACGGATTCAACGTTAGGATAAGTGCATTGCTAGCCAAGGATAGTACTTTGAAGGAGATTAAATCAAATTTCATATAAGCTTATTATTTTGTTTGTAATAAAATTGTTAATCATATTTCTTGATCACACCTCGTAGAATTCAAAAAATCGCTTTTGTTCAAGAGTTGTCATGTAGAGTAATGGACGGACATACTGACTATAATATTATAAGGCTCGTTAGCGTGAGGTTCTCGGTTCGATGTCCACCAAGTAAGTTATGGTGGAAAACATTATGTCCATGGGTTTTCTTCTGGTATTCCTGCTTCCTGCCACATTCTCATTCCACCAATTCTTCCATCATCATCATCATCATCATCCAGTTATGTATTAATCATCGTCTCTCTTAGCCTGAAAGATATAATCGTGAAACGTTAAACTGGAAGACTTCATTTTCGTTTCATTTTTGAAGTTCATCAGTGTACGGCAGGGTTTCTCAACCTGCAGGTAACGACCCCCAAGAAGTCGCGAGAGGGTTTTATGGGAGTCGCGAAGATAAGCGGAAGATAAATGAAATGAGCAAATTTGGTTTTAATCCATTCGCTTTTTGGGAAATTACTGTATCCACTATTTACAAGAAATGGATTCTACTATTCTGGAAATAGATGGCTATCGTGAGATCTCTGCAATAGATATATTAAAAATTCCACACAAGCTTATTACGAACCATTAATTATAAGGGGGTTGCTAGCAAGAGGATGTGGGGGATTGTGATATGAATTAGCTTGAGAACCACTGGCCTACGGTAACCAGTAGCGTAGCACAATTCAATCAAGAGAAGATTCAAGGCATCAATCTCATTTTCTTTCAGGAGAAGTGTGATTTTTATGTATATGTATATATACGTTATTATATATATATTTTTTTTTAATTTTTTCCATATCTTGCTAAGGAAGGTTAATCCCTGAAATTCTCCTTGCGTACACCACTGACAGAAAATATGACCAGGAAGCAACTTTGATCCAGAATACAAATTCAAAGAACTTTATAAATATATTCCACTATGCTCAAACAACTGAGTATATCCGAAAATGTCAAAGAGAGAGGTCAAAGATGTAATGAAGTAATTATAGACGCCTTTTGTACTTGCAAACGTAGCACTTATAATTAATGTCGATTGATTGTCGACTTTTGCTAAATCTTTCCTTACAAGAATCTTCAGAACAATTCTCTCTCTCTCTGGTTCATATAATCACTCACTGCAGACACTTTTAATGAAAAAAACACACTTCTAACAGATCGTAAGTACTAGAAGCAGAAGACAAAGAGCAAATTTAACTTTCAAACTCTTCAAAACGAAATCGTAAAAGAATAAAAGAAGATCCTATTGTTCAACTTAAATCACTTCTTGTTTTTCTTTATTCTTTTCTTTCTTTCTTTCACGCTGTTCTCCACTTCTAAAAGAATATTATAATGAAGGAAAGAATCAGAAACAAAACTCTTAAGTGAAGAAGACTTAACACTTGAACTCTTTCCTATTATTTATTTCTTGGAAAATTGCATCGAGTTTCGTTGACTGATTCATGAGTGATCATACAGAATACGTTACGTAAGAAACAACAGTAGGCATAAACAGACTGTTCAGTCTTGCTCAAATTACTTCAAATGCTAAAAAGTTTAAAAGAAAGCAATAATAGTTATAATAATTTATTTGCCGGACTCTAACTCAAACACGAATGACGTCGCTTGAGGAGCACAAAATTTGAAGAAGAAGAAAAAAGGGATGAAGCAAAGAACGAACCCAGAATATATTGATTTTACCCCTTGTATTTCCTTAGGCACAAGGGGGCCCGCTTGAGGGTAGCAACAAAAGCCAAGAGCTCCTTACAATACACAGTTTTGACTCCAAGAAGGAATTAAAACTGTTCGGTATCGATAATTTCTAATTTCTTTTTTCTTTTTTAAGTATTTAAAAAGACAATAATATACCCATAGCATATTCAACATGTCCATAGCAAACTCCCAGTTATTATCTGCACTAATGGGTGGAAAATTGCAGAAAGTACTAAATATCCAAGTTTTTCGCACTTAAAAGTAATTTGAATTACGTTGCATTAAAAAAAAACAATTGAACAAATTTTTCTACTTTGAAACGCATCTAATGTCTTTAAAATATGTTTACTTATTCTGGTGAGGGGCACAGTGGTACAGCGTTCACCTGTAGTGTATGGGGTCCCTGGTTCGATTCCAGCTTTACTAAATGAGCTTTGTGGTGGACATTACTCTGGTGGGGGCACGGTGAGTCACTGGTAAAGAGTGCGTCATCTGGTTCGATCCGAGCTCGACCAAGTGAACTTTGTGGTGGACAAACAACGTGTTTGTGGGTTTCTTCGGTGTTCTCCCGTTTTCTCCCACTTTCTTCATTCCACCATTTCATTCATTCCTCAGCATCACTATCTTCTTTAGCCTAGCCGGCATAACAGTGGGACGTAAAACTGAAAGATTTCATTGTGCCAACCGGATATCTAGTATTAACCATAAGAAGAGAAGAAATTGTCTTATCTCAAATACGTGCCTTGAAAGTACTATCTCACAAGGGGAAACTTGATGGTATGTCATATTTTCTAACTTTCGAGTAAACTAGGAAAAAAAGTGCATCATGTCCATACAAGTCAATGCAGTGACATATACTAAACAGCCTTGCCCACGAGACGCATATTTTCTCGTCTTTTCTTGTAAATGTTGTTGAAGCCTCGTCTCGTCTCGGTTCTCGTGGGATTGTTAATCGTCTCATTTCTTTTGTAAACTTTCCCGTCTCATTTTGTAAATTATGACTTTTGGAAGTAATTTTGACAGACATTTGTACTTGATAATAAGAAATTCAAATTATGTATAGGAGTATCTGTTGATTAATTAGCATTAATTAGAATACATACCTAGATTCCTTAATCACCGTTCATATCTAAAAAAAAAAAATAGAAGTTTACAGCAGTAATTGATTTTAACAAGGTAAATTTTCAGAATGAAAAATAAAGATATTGACTAAATTTGTGACCTCTTACAGTTATAAATAACGTTGCCTCATATTCGTTTCGTCTCTAATTTAAAAAGAAAATACTTCTCGTCTCATTTTCGAGACGAGACAAGAAGTTTCTCGTGTCACGGCAATACTAATTGTAGGAAATTGGCTACTGAATGTATCTATCATTCAAACAGTATCTGAAAAGCATATTCAATATAGATACAGTAGCTCGGGGTTCGATTCCCTGTAGAGACTTTCGTCCGAAAGAAGTGTAACAGTTTTTTTAAAACCAGCCATCGTGAGTGAGTTTTTCCTGGGTTTTCTCATTTACACCAGACAAATGCCGGGATGGTGCTTAACATAATATCTCAGGTTACTTCTCATTCGTTTCTTCTTCCATAGTGTATTCGCAGGAAACATCATCTCTCATACGTGACGGAATCGAATTTTGTAACCCTAATCCTATATAGATACAAATGGATTCCTACTGTAAATAATGGAATTCTTGTGATAGACAAGTACACACTGAGGGTAAAAACGTGTGTGGCGTACGTAAAAACGTAGGTTACTTACTTGCGTAAATTTTGAATTTTTGGACAACGTACAACTCTATGTACCATCTTGCAACAAAGAATAACTGAAAGTGTATGTTTTAAAGATATTTTCAGTCCGAATGTACGTACTTTCCATATGAATGAAAGAACTGTATATAGGCGTCAGGATCTCACGTACAGATGGACGTGTATAACATATAGCTCACATATATAACATATGTAATTATGTATACATATGTTATATACAGAAGACAGTTAGATGTCAGACATCCTCAGTGGTATGATGTAACATCTAAGTGGGAAAAGGGCAGTACGTGTGCAGGATACGGAAAATCTATGTTCTTTACAGATTTCCGTAGTAAACATAAGGATTCCTTAAATTTGTACAATATACCGCTGTCTGGATAACGGATTTTTCTCAGTGCACTTACTTCTCTTTTGGTAAGGATGGTAACACTATTTCCGATATTTTCAGACAAACAAGTACAAAAAAGAAAAGTAGCTGATTCATTAGGGAATCCGAAAGCACTTTGACGTTTTATCATTAACTTTTATTCCTTCGTAACATGCTACAAAGAGATTTTTAATGAACTGAAAGGAAATGATGAAAAAGTAAAGAAATATATTACAAAGAAACACGCAACTTATCAAACAATCGTCATGATTTATATTTTATACTTGGTTGCACCCTCTTTCTTCCTTCCTCTTTTATAAGTATGGGGATTTTTATCTACGTTTTAAGACCTACCTCTTCACATAGACTTTCTCTATACTAACCAATCACTGTCTAGAGACTTTAAGTCACAATGTTATTAAAATTCATTTTTGGCCTGCTTGTTTAAGTTTATGTAACGGAATGAAAAGCAAATTTATGTCATAACAAGACGCAAAAAAAAACTCAAAAATGCACATTACAGAAACACATAATTGATAAAGTTTATAAGTAGATATTTTTACATCTCAATCACAACAGTGAATAAATTTTAGCAAAATAAATTCCATCATATATTGATAGATGTCTAAACACAGACATAATATTCTTTATACAGAGTCTCTCGGAAAAGTTTGCGAAGTTTTAAAATGTAAGTCGTGTGCATCTCCCTAGAAGCTAATTAGTTTAATTGCTTTCGAAGTACGTAATTCCTGAGTCGATGCATCGAATTCAGCGGTTCTACAATGAAAGGAACTTTTCCTATAATATTGAGCCCCTACACTAGCGAAGTTTCTTGAATGGAGTCAATATATTCTAAACGGTGACTTATGAGAGTGGATTTTAACGTAGGAAATTGAAAAGAATTCTAGTGGAGCTAAGGCCAGTGAATATCAAGGTTAAGAAAACAAATGACTTCTAATTATCTTATCAGCAGTAAAATATGTTATGATAGGGCGTATAATGGTTTTAATTAGGTCTTTTACTCCCCACTATCTCATGAAGACATCTCATAACTTCTAATAGCATCACTTATTCACTCTCTTCCCTTTTGGAAGAAAAGGTCGCTCCTAGTAAGATAGTGAAATCGGCTCTTGATCCAAATTGGGTCGTTATTGACCCAAAAGATACCCTGAGCTAAAACTACCTCAAAAAACATTTTTGACCCCCCTCTCCTTACTGAATTATCGTATCATACATGCTCAAAATTGAATATTTTTAAAGTTTGGTCGAGGTGGTCGAAATATTTTGAAAGTTTCACAAATTGTAGATACTACCTAGGTGTAAATGTGAATTAAAAAAAAAAACATTGATGCCTTTTTTTTGCGTGTTGAAAATTTCAAAAACTTGTAGAAATTTTTTTGGGGGGGAGCACGTCGTTGATTTCTTGGTAAAAAAAAAAATTGTTATACCTTTTTAAAATCTGAATGGCACATCGCATCCACAGAACGTGTTCAAGCTTTTCAAACGTTATAACTAACAAAACTTTACCTGTTGAACAGAAAGGAAACGAAGCAGCTGAGAAACAAGTTGAGCAGAACAGGAAAAAGCTGTCATCTATTATTGAGTCAATTGTATTTTGTGCAACATATGACTTACCTTTGAGAGGGAAGGATTTCAATTCCGGTAATTTATATGATCTTCTCCAATTTATGGTGAATTCTGGCGATGGTTTATTAAAACAGCACTTCCAGACTGCCACTGAAAACACCAAGTATGTGTCAGTACGTATTCAGAATGAGCTTATATCAATTGCCGGTAATGTTTTATTCAGAAATTATATAAAACCTCAGATTATGTCTTCCAAGTACTACAGCGTGCTGGCAGACGAGACAGCCGATATTGGTAATATTTCCTTTTTTTCGGATGGGATCTAGGCCCCAACACCGTTTTTCTGCAAAAATTAAAACACGTTTCATATATTGTTTTGCAAATAGTTCCTTTACGAAATTTCGTTGCAATTCTCCATATTTTTTAGGAACTTTTGACGTATGCTTATTTGCACTTTTGATATTCCGTAATCAACAGTTTAGAAGGTCCGTGCCTCACTGAACCTATTTTTTCAGGAAAATAAGAAACCCAATTATCTCATTTTTCGTCTACAATATCTGCGCACAAATTCATTCAATTCGGTGGATTTCTTCTTGTATTTTGGGCCTCAAATTTCAAAATTTGGGGTGGGGGCTTTTGCCCCACATCATGCTCCTAATTACCCCCTGGGGGTAATTGGGAGGTACAAATTTTTACAAAATTTTAACTGCCTCACAGTGAGGATTCAAGATTGCTGCTCTTCAGGGCACCATCCTTAGAAACATTTTTTCGCGGCCTGAAAGTGATAGCAACATTGTCAAATAGAAATAAAACTAAAAACAAACGTGTTTCTTGCTCAAGTTGAGGGCCCTTTTAAACAATCCTTTGTTAGGGTTCTCAATTTTCCTTTCTCTTGCGTCCTGTTCGCTTCTGCCGTTCTTCGGTTGCTTCGATTGTGTTCATTTCGGAACAGAAATACCAAATATGTCTCCGTAACAGTGCTTCCACTTCAACCGACTCTTGCACAACAAAGTTACATACACTTCGCGTCCCCTTCTCGTATCTACCAGTGCTTGTTTCACTGACCGCACACATCGGCTTTCTCTGTTACCTGCATCGGCAAACGGCGACTCGCTACCGATGAATAATGTTTTCCCATAACTGATGTTTCGAATACGCACTAGAGGCAGTGGAAAAACAAGTAGACCTTCTATTTCTATGTTTTACTTGGAATCGAAGTAGTTCCACGTACTTTGTTATTGTAGAGGGACCAGCAATTATTAGGATAACTATCGAATAACAAAAGAAGCGTTTTGTTTCAGATTTTCTGTGTGCCATATTTACCAATTTATTTTCTTTGTTTTGATTTTTCTTTGGTGATGTAAGCTGTAAAACTTCTTTGAATTTTACGTCCAACGGTTAATCCGGTCAGGCTAAAGGAGACAGTGATGATGAGGAATGAACGAAATAGTGGAATAAAGAAAGTGGGAGGAAACGGGAGAACCCCGAGGAAACCCACGCACACGGTGTTTGTCCACCACAAAGTTCACTTGGCGGTGGCTGAGATCGAACCCAGGATCCCAAGCATCAGAGGTGAAAGCTCTACCACAGAGCCACCGCGGCCTCCAATGTAAGCTGTATTTCGTTGCTGTTTCGTTTCTTCATTTACGAGTATGTTGTACACTCATGCCCAAAATGATTGTCGCATATCTATAACTGCCTTCTTGTAAGAATATAATTTGATAACGATTTTGCAGGGTACTTTTAATACTGACACTATGTGTATAATCGGGAAATGTGTATTTGTGGTAAATTTCATAGGAAAAGAATTATAAATACGAAAATTAGAATGAGTTAAACAAAAAGTTGCTAAATGGACAAGAAAATTTTATTTTCGTTTCATTGTTCTTATTTACTGCTCTTTTGACATGAAATTTGCCACATACATGTCTTTGCCGATTATCCAAATACTAACATTGCAAGAAATACCGGGCGAATTCGTTATCAATTTATATTCCTACAACAACATGTTTATAGACATGCGACAATAATTTTGGACATGAGTGTACACCTTATTCCAGAAAGGTTAAGCGCATTGATTATGTGTGTTTTGATTCAAAAGTTTTCTAAGTCCAACTTCGGGTATTTTTTTAAACAGTTAACCAAGGATCTCAGGTTCGAGGCCATCCAACCTTCATAATCAAGAAAATGTGTATAGATGTGTTTTTTCTTCTTTTAGGTCTAATATTACCTGTCGAAATCTTATTAAGTGTAGAAAAAGTAACGTTGATTGAAATATTTAATGATACATTATTTAGAAAATATGTATACATATGAGCACATGCTAGCTTTGTCATTTCTGTTTCTTTTACGAATACCATCCAGTGCGATAGACCTTTCCATTTGAATTTTTTTTTTTCGTTGACCCTTGCTTCCCGAGATCATTCACTTATCACTAGCACTTCAAACAGTGAGCCTTCGTGGCACGCGCACTACGTGATAGAAATCTTCAACTCCGAACTCTTTCTAAAAAAAATGATCTAGAGTTACACTTTACTTCGTCGTAACCAAAGAAATTGAACTTGTAGTTTGACGTATCATTATTCGTGACCCTTTTGGTGTATCAGTATGGGTAAACGCTGCCATTCATTATTTCTTAGGAGCTTTTGAATGCCGCCCAATTTGACTTAACTTTTCATTTGAAAGTTTTCACTGTCTTTCCTTTTATTGGAAATGCTCTTTTACGTATGAAATCATAAATGACAAAGCTAGCATGTGTTCACATGTATACATAGTTTCGAAATATTGTATCGTTAAGTTTTTCAATCAATTTTATTTCTTTCTACACTTAATAACATTTCAACATGTTTTATTATACTTAAAAGAAAAGATACTTCTGCACAATTTCTGCCGATTGTAAAGGTTGACTTTGGGACACGAACTTGCCACCTTTTTTGCTTTACCGTTTCCGAAGATACTCGAAGTTGAACTTAGAAAAGTTTTGCCTCAAAACAGCCACAATCAATGCTCTCAAATTTTTGGAATAAAGTGTTGATACCTGTAAATGAAGAAACGAAACAGCAATGAAATACAGCTTACATCATCAAAGAAAAATGAAAAAAGAAAGTAAATTGGCAAATAAGGTACACAGAATCTGAAACAAACCGTGTCTTTTGTTATCCGATAGTTTTTCAAATAACTGCTGGTCCCTCTACAATAACAAAGTACGTGAAGTTACTTCGATTCCAAGTAAAACAGAAATAGAAGGCATATTTGTTTTTCCGCTACTTCTAGTGCGTATTCGAAACATCAGTTGTAGAAAAATATTATTCATTGGTAGGAAGTCGCCGTTTCCCGATGCAAGTAACAGAGAATGCCACTGTGTGCGGTCAGTGAAACAAGCACTGGTAGATACGATAAGGCGACGTGAGGTGTATGTAATTTGGTTATGCAAGAGTCGGTTGAAATGGAAGCACCTTTACGGAGATATATTTGGTATTTCTATTTCGAAATGGACACAATCGAATCAGCCGAAGAACGACAGAAGCAAAAAGGACGCAAGAGAAAGGAAAATTGTGAACTCTGACAAAGGATTGTTTAAAGGGGCCCTCAACTTGAGGACCCCAAAATGGTGGAAAAAATGTGCGAGAATCACGTTTGTTTTCAGTTTTATTTCTTTTTTACAATGTTGCCATCACTTTCAGGCCGCGAAAAAAATGTATGATATACCTAAGGGTACAACAACATTTTTAACCAAAAAATCAGTGACATGTCTCCCCCCCCCCCAAAAAAAAATTCTACAATTTTTTGAAATTTTCAACGCAAAAAAGCAAAGGAAATGGGCATCAATGGTTTTGAAAAAAAAAATGCACATTTACACCTAGGTAGTATCTACAATCTGTGAAACTTGGTAGTATCTACAAACTGTGAAATATTTCGCCCACCCCGAACAAAATTTTAAAATACAGTGAAACCTCCCTTAACGGACACCTCTATAATACGGACAGATTTTTTTGTCCCGGTAAAAATATATGTTCTCTTACAGAACAAAACCCAACCTTTAACGGACACTCTCAGATACGGACGCGGACAGTCCTTTTTTACCCCAATCGTTTCAATAACCTCTTCATAACGGACAGGAATTATTCTCGGTTCTGCGATATATTACAGTAGACACCAAAGTCTTTATCCCACAAGTGTATCTATCATGAGTCTAGACCTGGTAAACCATCAAACAGAACAGCTTCAAGCTGAACTTGAATTTTTTTCCTTTTTTTTTCCTACCCGCAATAGACTGCTTTCGGGCGGAAATCCTAGAAAACCTTCAATAAGCAATAACATTCATGCAATATCAGTCATATGGCCAAGAATTCTGTGCGAAAGATCTTCCTTTCCCTAACAAATTTAGTCCTTTTTCCTCTGGGCCTTGCATGTTTCCCGACAATTTCATAGATTACAAAACAAACATTGTTTATTTTACAATAATATTTTCAACGAGCAATGTTTCCTCTCTTACTCTTTTGGAAAAGCAACATTTTTCTTTTACTTATGATACTAGAACAAGTCTGGGTTGGAGTTTTCCCAGGTTCCGTTTTCCCTTTCTCCAAGAGGACATTCTTCGTGATTGGGCTGGGTCAATAAACATACGCACTCCCAGTAACTTGCCTTTTCATCCATTCCGCCAACGAAGATACCGCGTCAGTAAACAGACACACACATGTTTCTTCCGAAACCGTACTGAGGATTCTCAGAGGACACTTAATGAGTTTTTTTTTATCCTTGTAGAGGAAAAAGCATGCCTTTTTCGCTAAACAAAAGAATTTAGCCGGTTGCAGTATACTAATATATTAACACATCCTCCAGCAATAATATTATTTAACAGAAATGAATATGTCCTTCATACCTCCCAGTAATTCAAATACGTACTAAATAGAGTATTTCATATTGAATTTTACGTATTTACGCTCATACAAAATGTATTTTCTGTATATCACTGCATACAATCACCGCTGTGAGAAACTAAATTTCTGTAATCTCTCTGTAACGAACACCTCTCAGTTTTGGACAAAAATTAATTTCCCATTGCTGTCCGTTATTCAGAGATTTCACTGTATTCAATTTTGAGCATGTATGATATGATGATTCGGTAAGGGGAGGGGGTCAAAAATTTTGTTGAGATGGTTTTAGGTCAAGGGTAACCTTTTGGGTCAATTACGGCCAATTTGGATCAAGGGCCGATTTCACTATCTTACTCAAGTCATATACTTCTGTTTTTTGTTTATGCAGACGATCACTGGTCATATAATTTAATATTAGCTACTGCGGGCGCGGTGGCTCAGTGGTAGAGCGTTCATCCCCGGTGCTTGGGGTCCCTGGTTCGATCCCAGCTCGCGCCGTGTGCACTTTGTGTTGGACAAACACCGTGCTCGTGGGTTTTCTCGGGGTTCTCCCGTTTCCTCCCACTTTCTTTATTCCACCATTTGATTCATTTCTCATCATCACCGTCTCCTTTAGCACAACCGTGGGACGTAAAACTGAAAGATTTCATTTCATTTTCTAATATTAGCTACTGTAGAAATTAATAAATGCATCGATAACAGATATGAAAGCTCACAAATGATATCGATGGCATCTGTCTTATCAATCTAAGTGTCTACCTTATGACTTAAACAGAAGTCTTGTTTTGTATTTTCAGTGACGTTTCCTGCACGAGCATAGATACTGGCATATCTTTAATATTTTGAACAGATACCAGTGTCATAGCCACAGCGCGACGAATCTATGTACTCTAACTAACTTGTATTCTCGATAGAGGGTTCCATCTGTTAGATTTCTCACTTTACACACTGTGTATAGTGGAGAAAGCATCTACGGACAACGATATTTGGCAAAGTTCGATGAATAAAGCTGCTATTGCTACCCGCTCGAAGTCTGCTGTTTCCTACTTACATTAAACCACTGCCATTTTCTGTTGCTTTCTCTCTTTCTTTCTTTCTTTCTTTCTTCTTCTTTTTTCAATTAGATGAAACACTGGAATAGTCTTCCATCCTTCTGCTGGGAAGATAGCAGAACAAGATTGGAAAGATTTGCCCCAAGTGTTTATTATGTGGAGTATGCAACTGACTGAACAGAAAGGGAACAGCTTCAAATGTCCAATTTATGAAAATTGCATTTTTGAACGTCATTTTGTGTGTATCATTTCAAAACACATATAAAAAGAGAAAAAAAACTTAATAACCGAAAACGTTAAAATAGTATCGTGTAAACCAATTATTCTCCCTATTTTCTTCTCATCATCTATGAAACATCTCACTCTGATGTTTGATTCTTTTGGTTCATATGCAAGCACATCCGACTTTGATAAGCATCTCTTCACCACCAACAACTGACCCTTTGCACCCTTGCCTAGATTTCCAGTATGACTTTTCTATTATTTCAGGTGGTCATTACTGGTGGGTATTATTCACGTTAAGAAATTCAATTTTCTTGATGAATCTTTGTGAAACTTCTCTCAGACACTAAACATTGCTTGTCGAGTGTTCGTAGGCGAAACGGGAGTAGACATGACCAGAATATCCGTTTTACCTACCCCTAAGATGAGATAAAGTTAATAGTAAAAATTGATAATTAAGTTATTACGCGAAACGGAAATAGACCAAACGGGAAGATACTCTTCAGTTATAAATAGTTTCTTTGAGGAGGATTCAAGTGTAATTGAGGGGGAAAACTCTCCTCATTCCCCGGTAATTCGGACCCCGGGCATTCAAAGCACAAGAGAATCAATTCCATTTACAAAAATTGTGAGAAAAAGAAGCGTAACGTTTGTACGTTATTCTGAAGTATGTAGAGAAATTAACACTTTTGATATTATATTTGTTATAAATTCTAATCACTATGCTATTTTTACATGTTATTCACTGCACCAGTGATGGATCGGGTCATTTGTGTCTCGACTTTTCTCCGGGTCTGGGTCTCGCTTCTCTGATTTGGTCTGACCCAGAGACCCAGAAAGATCCAGTAACCTGGACAGACCCGGTGACCCAGATAAAAAGTGAAATTTTTCAGTTTAATGTCCCACGATTATATCCTTTAGGATAAAGGAGACAGATAATTAGAGCGAAGGAAGTGAACAATGATGGAAGAATCGATAAAATGAGAATATGAGACAAAATGGAAATACCCCGAAATAATCTATGGACACGATATTCTCCACCACAAACTTACTTGGCTGGGGTTTGAACCAGGAACCCACGCACCAGAGGAAAGCGGTTTATCATTGACCCACCGTGCCATCGATGATCAAAACCGACCCGAAAGCAGCTAAAATATCAGCTTTGGAGCATTACTCCGCAATTTTATAGTTGATTAAAAATGTTCACTACTCGAGATTGCACATTCATTTGTTCGAATTCTGGAGTGAGCTCCATCGTAGCTAAGCGGTTAGCGCACGCGCCTTTGGCGTGCGAGATCGGGTTCCCGGCTTAAGCTAATGTGGTTCGGATCCCACGTTAAGTTGATGATCCATGTCTCATATAGCCACGCCGCTGAAAGGGACACTAAACTCGAAATCAAATCAATCAAATTCTGATGACATTTCTTAATCAAGATACCATCCTGAATATTTTAAATATAACTTCATGTTTATTCATATTCTGATATTGTGTGAACATAGACTGTACAAAAAGATTCAGGGAAGTACTGTTTGAGCTTAGTGGTGTCTTTTATATTTTAAGCGATATGTTTTACACATTCATTCGATTAAACTTTAACCATTCCTCACAAGAAAAACATGTAGTTTATCTTTTCTGTAATTCTCACGCATTTAGCCTTTGATAAACCTTGTAGTTGTCTTTCAGTGCAACGACAAAACTTGTACTTATCTTTCAGTGGAATGCTTTCACACACAGATGAGCACAATAAGAGAAAAAATATATAGATTTAGTGAGAAGACAAAGTGAGAGAGGGAAAAAGAAAAGAAATTTGTGATTGTAGGAATTACAATAGTACCCTCACAAATATTCTCCACGCGGGGTCCAACCGGATCATGGATCTGTCTGGATCGCTAGGTCTGGTAGGTCACAAACTTCATGACCCGTTCTAATCACGCCACTGCATTACGTTGTTTCTCAAGACAAATCAATTTGATTTACTTCTTCTTTGTTTAAAAACTAACCACAAGCAGTGCATCTCCAAATAGAATATCTGAGTAAATAATAAAAAAGTATACATGTACGTCTATCTTCTACTTTTAGATAAATATGCAGTTTCAGTGAAACTCATATATCGTACACACATCTCAAATCCCATTAGCAGATTCAAGTTATAAATTGACGATACAAGGGAAAGCGATAATTGTGCCGCGAATGTAACGCATTAACACAGCATGCGTGTGACCATTGTTATAAGCCACACGTCCATTTACAGTGCGTGAATTATTGATATCATACATGATATGGCCACTAGCTCAGCAGCGGATACAGCAATAAATGACACATCAATTATGAAAGGGGAAAAAATATACCTGTATCATGAAATTGTACAATATCAGTTTAAATAATGGATTTATACATACTGTATATATATAGGTCGTTTATAAACTAAATAGTCATGTCGTAACTCTTGTGGAATCTTGACACATAACTGTCTCCCACATGTTTCAATGGTTTAATGTTTTTTTTTATTATTTAAGTTGGTTCCTAGTCAAAAGATGGAAAGCTATAGTGAATTTTGTTCAGCTGTGATCGAAAATAAATCAGTGTTATCTTGCACCTATATTCTAACATGTATACCACAAGTTTTAAGGAACATATTTAGCGGATATATTTAAATCAAGACCAGAACTTGGTTAATATATCACTATCCTTTAGGCTTCAAAATTATGCTACGCGAAATTTGGCAAGTTTTATATAACGGCTATATCTGTCTGTCCGTCAGCCTGTCTGTCGGTAGTTATCAGAGTAAATTCGATAACAGATGGGGAGAAACGTTTTATCGATGTAAATTCAGCGTAGTATCCCACTCCCAAGAGCACGTTTCATCTCCTATCTTAACTGTAAATCCATTCGCAAGTGGCAGAAATCAACCATTTCCGGTTTCAACGTAAATCGTCAAAAAGCAAGTTTGATAACGTATAACGAGACGCTTTATTAAAAAATGAATTCAGCGTCTCAAGAATAAGTTCCTTTTTTAATGAATTCAGTGTCTCAAGAATAAATTCCTTTTCTTTAGCGAATCCAGCGTATCAAGAATCAGTTCCTTTTTTCTTAATAAATTTAGCGTCTCAAGATGCTTTTTAAAAAAGTGTATGCAGCGTCTCAAGAATAAGAGTCATCATCTACACTATATGTTAAATTGTATTGTTTTATATGTGCTTCAAATATATCTATTGTAGAATTTCTTATTTGAACAGTATTAAATAAAATGTATGATACTTTCTTCTATTTGGCATTCGTATGTTGTGATGGTTCATGAAATATTAGTAACTTCGAGAGCGTTTTTAACACTTTCAAACGCTACATACATGACCTTTCTTTACCGTTACTTATAAAAAAACTCACTACATTGTATAAATTATCTGCATAGTTGTTTTCGCAAAACCTTGAATGTGTGCTACGTAGCTTGCGAAGTAAATGTTTAATATCAATCAATAAGTATGCTTTCATAATCATGCACTGTGGTATGGATTAGTAGCCTACTTCACCACTTAAGGGAACAATAATGCATAATGTAATATTTAAGAACTATCATACTATCGCTTTTAAAATAACTTTATTATTCTAGTGTAGATGGATACTTTTCTAAAACGATGCATTGAGGCTTTTCCTTCAATTTTGAAGCGTATTATTTAACGGTGGCGGCTAATGGTAAGTGTTGTAACGTTGCGTAACAACCAAAATTGTTGGAGTAAAATTATTATTAGCAATAGTAGTAACGAAATGAAGAATGTTGCTTTCTGACACTCCATAACTGTAAAATCCATTGATTTATTCAAAAAAAAAAAAGAGAACACAATCAATTACAGATCACTAATTTCTATTCTGTTGCAACGAGCTTGCAACAACCAGATTCTGCAGCACGATATATTGGACCGAATGGTAATTCTATTTTCTTCTATCCTGAATTTAAAGGCTTTGGTCGTTGCAATTCTCGTGCAACGCAGCTGTGTTTCCAGTGAACGAGAACCTTTCACACTAGATACAATTTCTGAAATATACTGTATAATACTTGAAATCAGCAAATGGAATACACTTAATACATTCATATTTTTAAAAGAGAATAACGAAAGATATGTCACTATGTTGATCCCTAACCAATAATGATACATTTTTTTTAATGATTACTGAATTAAAAATAAGAAAGAAAATACTGTATGTAGTAATCTAGAAAATAAACGAAAGTACAATCGAATGTATGAGTTAATTATTCGTCTATATAGGTAATATAATTTTCTTTCACAGTCCTTTGAAAGCAAAATATTAATAAGGCAGTATTTAAAATCATATTACAAGAACTACTAATATGCCTCCCTAACTACGAACCTTTCTTCAACAAAGTACTGCCATGTTTGGAAGTTTTAAGAGAGAGAAAGAAATTGATTTTTCTTCTTAACAATAGATTATTTCAAACTTTGACAGGAATATTAATGTGATAAGAAATCAAATTGATGATGACAAGACAAAGGAAGTACAGATCATACGAAAATAGAATTATAAAGGGAAAAAAATGACAGCACAGAATGTAGTAGAGAAGTATGTGATATTATATTTTGTGAAGCTAAAGCATGGCTTAAGTTCACAGAATAATGCATGATAGAAATGCTGTTAGCAGCAGATTTGTTTCTCCAGGATGCCTCAAATTTCCCTAAGAAACCGTAAATATACAGGTAATATCTTCAATTTAGCTTTCTTCAAACATTTTTTTTTTTTTTAAATTTTTATATCTCACTTAGTGTTTACGTCAGTTATATTGGTTAATTAGTGAGTCCAATTTCTACCCTCTGTCTCCGATTTTCCTTACTGCAATACCCCGCATAACAATTAAGCGGTTGCCATTGCTATTTTCAAAAAGTACTGCAAAAAATATTTTTTTTAAAATTCATGTAACATTGTACGTGAAGACGACGAGGTTAGTAGAAGACCGTGGAGCATGGAGGTTTCTTATTTGCAGCAAGTGACCTGCTAATAATGGCAGAATACATGGTGATGACATATAACATAACTTTAGAGACATACTAGAATGTACAGCCACACTAGAACGGATACTTCTATGGAGTATCATATGGCGAATCTGAAAAATTTTGTTAAAAACTAAGGGAAATTTTCGATCCATTTCTCATCGAAACCACATTTATATTCTTATTCATAGATAGTATTAAAATCAAACAAAAATGAACCTTCTTTGGCCAATTATGATCTTAGCCAAAAGTGATCCTTATATCAAGCCGAAATATTGAAATGTCCTATACGTGCCATTGAAAATACGCTCTTTAACAGACATGGTGGGTGGCTAGACTTTTCTCAACAAAACTGTACATAAAAAGTAACAAAATGTGTAATATTGTTCAAGTTTCATATGAGTGTTTAATTAAGTCAAAGATTGACAATGTCATTTTCAGTCTGATGCTTCACAGTATATATTGCATATAGGATGTTATAAAAATGTGCCATAGTATATTGAGAACAAACTCCTCACATCAAAATAAGACCAAAAAAAAGTCATCTTGCATGTTGCCGAATTCGGCATCGTGTACGAGTGACAGGGTTACCAACTTGGAATCGAAACTCGAATCGTGACAATTCGAACGGAATAGAAAGATGTGAACACCAATGCACCATGCAAGAGGACGTTTTGTCTTCTTTTCATGTGACGAATCACATCCCGAAGTATGTGCACATCTTTCCGTTCCGTTGTAGCTGTCATGACTAGATTTTCGATTCGAACTTAGCAACCCTGTCACTCGTACACGACGCGGAATTCGACAATATACAAGAGGATTTTTTCTTATTTTGATGTGAGGAATTTGTTTCCAAAATATTGTGACACATTTTTGTAACACCCTGTGTATATATATAAAGGTAACCAAGAAACTTCTGTCGCTTTTTGCAGAGGTCTGTGCTCAATTGGCCCTCACACCGTGAGTTGAATGCGAATGGGGATTAGGCGAAGATCAGTTGTTGGTTTGGGTATATCCAACATACCATCTGGTTGTGGCAGTTCAGTTGCACCGTGAACTTGCGTAAGAGTGAACATGGGACCTTCACAGAGTATCATAAAGGCGTGTATGCTGTACAAATTCAAACTGGGGTCAAACTCCGCTGCGGCGGAGCAGAAGATATGTCAGGCCTTTGGTGATGGTATCGTGACTATGCGGACAGTGCAGCGGTGGTTTAACAAGTTTAAGGACTGTGACAAAACACTCAAAGACGCACCACATGCCGGAAGACCAACACATATACAAAATGAAGATCTTCAGGCAGTAATTAAGGCGAATAGTGGCCAGACATGTACGGAACTGGGATTACAATTCAGTGTGAGTGGAGAAACTATTCGGGAGCACCTCCATCAACTTGGGAAGCACTACAAGTTGGGTATATATGTCCCACATGATTTGACTCCGGGCCAGAATGCAACGCAAGCAGACACCTGTGCTTCTTTCCTGTCTCGTCTGAGGAAAGAGCCATCTCTGGACAGGGTGTTGACAAGTAATGAGAAGGCGTTCTGTACGAAGCTCCACGGGCCATCATCGTTGGTTAGCATCCCATGAGCCGGTTCCAAACCAGCCGAAACCAGCAATGCACCAGAAGAAGGCCCTCTTGAGTGTTTGGTGGACTGCTCGCGGCATCGTGCATCGGGAACTGCTACCACCAGGACAGAGCATCAATGCAACTGTGTACTGGCAGCAGTGTACTTCGGCCGTGTTCAAGAAAAACTCAAAAATCTGGAGCCAGCACTTATGAATGCCAAAGGGGCCCTCTGTTACAGGGCAACGCAAAGCCCCACGTGGTTAAAATGACCCGGACATCATTCTATGCCTTGGATTTGAAACTATTGCATCCGCCATACTGCCTGGACATTGCACAATCCAATTATCACTTGTTCCATTCCTTGGACAATCACCTTGGAGGACGCCAGTTCAAATCCCTAGTAGAGGTGCAAAATGCACTTGATACGTTCTACCACGATGGAATGCATGGCCTTCCAGAACGTTGGCGTAAGGTCGTCGATACTGATGGGGACTATTTTTGATCTTGCAGGCACGTCTTGTGACATATCGATGTTCAAACTTGATGGGTGAAAAAGCGACAGAACTTTGTTGGTTACCTATATATATATATATATATATATATATATATATATATATATATATATATATATATATATATATATATATATATATATATATATATATATCGTTGTGTGTTTAGTAGGGACTGCAGAAACTAATGAATTCAGGTGGTGCAAGTCAGAAATATTTTTTTTCTCGATTATCTTACTTCAACTCAGTTAGGGCCCTCTCGCTAGTCTAGTTCGTGCATCTTTGGTGCATGTAGCCCCAGATTCAGTTTCCGATGGAAGAGGATTAAAAATAAGATGACTTTTAGGTAAGAAACTTCAAAATATTTATTCTGTGTTTAGGAACCGTATCGTTGATGGGTCGTCATTTTAAGGATTGTCCGTATTTTGGATCAAAAAATTATGACAATCCTATGTGTACACTTATATATACGAGTTGTCACCTACTAATATTGTTTCCAATCTATGGGAATCAAAATCGGAAGCGGAAGTTGTAATAGATTTATACTACTTTCTGTTGCAATGCGAATTTAGAATCTATTCTTCAAGCGGTAAATATATATTTAAAAAAAAAACTCTTTGTCAATATGAATTATCGTATTTTCGCCATTGTGGTCATTGCTGAAACCGAAAATCACATAATTCTACCATTCTCAATTTGAATAGAGAGATAAAAGAAGAGATTACTTACACTTGGAACTGTGAATCCACATTGAAAGAAGAAAAAATACATTTCTCGGAGTCCTGAATCCACATTGAAAGAAAGGCAAAATGCATTTCTCACTATCTGTTACCATGTTTTAGTATCTAAAGATCAATAATAACACCGGAAGTAGTAATAATATTTTTCACCACTTCCTAAATTAATAGACAGATGAGGGTGGAGATATTGTATTTATTCTTGAGGTGCTGGACCGATCCAAAAAGAAAAAAAAGCACTTCTTACTGTAAGTTAGAGATTCTACTCTACGGTGACCAAAGTTAAAACTGGAAATCATTAACTTCTGCTACTTCCGGTTTAAATAGAAGGTTGTGGAAGCAGATGAAATTTATTCCTGAGACGCTGATTCCAAGAAGAATCTTTTCACTATCTCTTACCGCATTTTTGCCACAATATCTGTCAACAGACACGGACGGATAATATTCGTTCTGTAAGACTCCTCACACCTTACGCATAGCATGGTTTAGAAGTTCTAATAAACTCCAGTAAACAGAATCATGTGACCCCATGTATGGAATATTCAAAAGGGGCATTTTACATTAAGAAAATCTGGATCTTACGCTATTATAGGCACCCAACATTTCTTTGCTACTATTCAGGTTGCATAGAAGCTAGGGAATATTATAGATACTAAACAAGAGATGGGTAGTCATCGTTAAAACCACCGTTACCCACGAGGATGTCAACGGTTCGGCTCCATTGACGAACTCAGCTGAAATAATTTCTCTAGTTGTCTACTATAAAAGCTGAATTCAAAAATTCGCTTTCGTTCCAGAGTTATCATGTGGAGTAACGGACGGATAAACAAACAATACAATATTATAAGTATCTTTGAGGGATTCTACTAAATTGACTTTTAAGCTTCAGTATAATTTCTTTAATAAAAAATAAATTCGGTGCAGTTTGTTATGAATCATCTTTTGAATATACGAGGGCAATTCGAAAAAGAAACTCTAATTTGCACATGTGAGAGAAATGGCCGGATAGAGCGACGTCAGTCCTATGGCTCTGCGTGCAGTAATTCAATAGACAGTGAACAGTGGAAGGAAAAAGTTCTGTTGCAGTTCACTCGTCCGCTATAACAATTGAAAATGAACGCTCCAATAGAAAAACCCGCCAAATGTGAAATGTGTGCGGTAATACGATTTCTGAGTAAAATTTCGTCAGTTGCGATTCATTGTGAACTGTGTGATGTTTACAGACCAAACGTGATGAGTAAAGTTGTCGTACGTGAATGGTGTCGCACGGTTTAAAGATGGACTGACGTGCATGATGCGGCAAGAAGTGGGCACCCATCTGTACTTAGCAATGAAGTTTTGCAGGAAATTGACAAAACTGTTCGTGAAGTCCGTCGGTTCACGATATCTGAAATTTCTGTTTCAATAATGACAATGCGCTTCATAATACTGTTAGCGGGTGGCTTCATTCCCAGGCAATAGATTTGTTTGCAGAAGGAATTTCAAACCTTGTAAACCGTTATAACAAGTGACTTAATTTAAATGGTAAATATGCTGAAAAGTAATGTAATATTGTAGTTTTTTAATGTGTATAACAATGGTTTTGTATTTGCGAGTGTATTTCATTGACAACTAAACAGCGTTTTCTGTTCCGAACTGCCCTCGTATTTTTCTTTTTTCTTTCTTCCTTTCTTTGAACAAACCATAAACTATAATACTAAGGATCAGTAGACACAACTGAATTTTTTAAAAAAATAATGTAATTACACATTATAACAATAATGTAACTGCTGTTAAAAACGTCAGTACAACGAAACAACTTTCATTATGTCATAAATTGTTACGGAGAAAAGTTATATATATATATATATATATATATATATATATATATATATATATATATATATATATATATATATATATATATATATATATATATATATATATATATATATATAGAGAGAGAGAGAGAGAGAGAGAGAGAGAGAGAGTTATTAAAAATGAGTGGGAGGGGAGCGGAGGAGAGATTATCCATGTCGTAGGAAGGATTCAACTAGAGAATCACTTAAGAAAGGATTCTTGTGAGGTATTATTATTCTTTACAGTGACCCAGATTTCGCCTTTCAATTTTTGAGTTACACGAAGACGAAGAAAATACGAGCATTAAAGTATCCGCAATCAACCTCCCATTGTTAAAGATACTACAGGGCATCTATTTTTTTTTTCTTATCTCCTTATTGTTCGCTTTCCGGTACGTAGGTGTAAAGGGGGAGGGGAAAAAAGAAGAAAAAATTGTATAAAAGGGCCAAAAAACCTACGGGAGATTTTGAGTTGTTATGTTTTTCTTGTTGGGGTAAAAAACCCTCTGGGTGGTGTTAAATCACTATGGCGCCTGTCATCTCACGGGTTAAAGGCTTGTGACACAGTTTGAGCATCTCAAGTCTTCGCTAACAAGGATGAATGGGCGCGCATAAACTACAAATGGTGGGAAATGTCGCGAAAAGTGAAAGGACAGAAAAAAGCTCCACAGGGGACTTCGAGAAAGGAATTATATATATATAACATATTTTCAAGAGGTAGATAGACCTCTATTCGTGACTTGAATTAAACACCACAGATTTTTTTTAAAAAACTCCAACACAATACAATGAAATCATTTTTTTCTACATAGTTCTCAAAGAAAAGATTTAATATTGCAATAAAAAAAACTTACCTGACTTCTTACAAATTTTTAATATTTCTTGATGATGGAGATAACTTACAGGATCAATAAAAACTGTTCTTAAAAATGAAGATGTAATCAGAGAACAAGGAGTCACACGTGGAGCAATCAATAAGCTTTTGCCTTCTTATAGAGAAAGAGTAGAGATAGGAGTTTCAGACGAACGCGTGTTATTTGTCCTTTTCCACATAGTCACCGTCCAAAGTAACATACGTCGTTAAATGATCTGTCAATTTCCATGGTTATTATTTGTGAAAATTGTCACACTGACACCCCCCCCCCCACACACACACACACACAAATGCTCGATAGTGGAAATAATGCTTCTTTTTGGAAACAAGAAGTTTCACGGCGCGAAATCAGGTGAATATGGAGAATGAAGAAGTAACTAGTAACTGAGGCTTAGCACGAATTTAATGTTTCCTGGACTTAGTGAGCGGGGGTATTGACGAACAACAACTAAACACCTTTTCTTGGTATGTCACACCACTTTTCTTTTAGAGCAAAATTTTTAAAGCAGACTCCGCAGCACATTCCACTCACTCTATAACTATAGATTAAGGTAATCAGTTAGAATTACGCCCAAGAAACTGAAAATATTACCTTCTTGGTAGAAGGCTGCACGCAGACTTTTTGAGTGCGGAGTAGTAGAAATGTTTCCACTGTTAATTACAACTTTATTTTCTGCGTCATGGTGATACACCCCACATATTTCCATGATCACAAGTCAACCGTAAAAATTGGTCTCATTGGGTATACAGAGGGTAAACGCTTCGGATGCAGAATCAACATGTTACTGTTTCTGAAAAGGGGTATGAAAAGTTCAACACTTTCACTCATTCCAGACATCATCTCTTCAAACTTCTTGTACCTAGAAACATGAAAACCGCACACTAGTATTTTTAAACATAAGTACATTTTATTACGTAAACTTCTTACATGTAGCACATCACTTTCCATAGGAGGGTTGAAATTTATTGATTGCTTCTCGTAAATAAGATCAGAGATGGAACTATTTATTGAGACGCGAATCAAATGTAAAATTCTGGCTGTCTCTATGGGACCAATACTGAAACCTGAAGTAATTTGAGATTTCTAGCGCTTCTGGTTTAAGTAAGGATATATAAGCAAGCATTGAGGCTATTTATTGCAACACTCAACGTATATACAAATTCAATTCTTGGTATTATATTGAAATATTTGCTCTATATTGATCAATATTGTAAGGTTCCTATCCTCAAGCGTAAGCAGCTACTATAAATTCATGCTTCAATCATGAACGTGTTATTGTGTTCAAAACATGAACACCAGCAGACGATGGGAGACGGATACGAAGAAAAATCGGAAGAAAACCGAAGATGGCCGATCTCCCCTTCAAGAGGACGTCTATAAAAGAGGACTGTATGACGACGGAAGCATCAGTCTACAGCTGATCAATAACCTATGAACATCTTTCTCCTGGGGACGCAATGGGCTATGGAGAGATCCTCTAAAACCCAATCTCTGGAAGCTGCAATGAGCAAAGGAGTTCCCGTCATAACCTAAGCCAAATTGAACATTTATTCCGAAGCCACTACTGTGTGCGCCAAGAACTCACTAAAACTTTGAAAATGTTTCAAGAATTACAAAGAAACTTTGTAAAACTGTTATAGAGACTTATTTTGTAAATAAAAAGGTGAAAAGGGCTTTCTTTATATACTGGACTTTTATTAGACTCTACCGAACAAAATATTGCAATATTGAAACCGAAATAGAAAAATTTCCACCATTTCTGGTTTATGGGAGAATATAGAACCTATTCTTAGGACGTTACACCCTACAGAAAAAAAAATCTTGCCATCTGTACGGCTTCTGCTCTGATACCTTCGGTACGCCGACAGATAGATCGGACGGACATTGCTGTTCTATGAGATTTCCCATACTTAAGCTTAGAATGGTTTAGAAGTCTAATACACAAAATTTTTAAAATTTAATTTATTGGAATTTATAAGTGCTAAAAATAGACAGAAATCCAATATAGAACTCTCAAACATTGCACGTAATAGATTGCGTAAAGACAGAAATTACGAAATAATTGTCATGGAAAAGGATACCTTATGCTTGAATAACATACACACGAAATTCTAAGATACTAGATACATTTTAATAGTACGTACAATAAAGAAGTAGTACGTACTTGTAATGCCACGCTTCGTGATGCATTACAAATAATTCCTCTTGTTATTGTTTATTGCTGTTATAAGTTATTCCTGAATTTATTAGTTCAACTTGTTCAGTTTTATAATGACAAACTGTACGTTCTGCAGATAACCATCATTACAACTTTAAAAACAGTGGACAAACAGAGCCACGATTTCTCCATCAGTACATATCTGAAATGAGTACATATATCTGAAATAATAGACAACATTACTGAAGAGAAAGCAAGAAGGGAGAGAATTTAATCTTCCGTTAATCAGAACATTGTGGCGTGTAATGTTTGTCGCAATGCATCAAATTGATACATTTCATTTCTTACCATTTTTACATAATTATTATTTATTTGTCGTTTTCATAATTTAACGGGTAAATTCAGTAACTTGTTCTAAATATTATTTCTAAAACATACTACAACTTTATTGTATGACTTGTTCTCATTCGAAGAATAGAATAAGATTGAAAATAATGTGAAGATAGTGAGATATGCAATATTTTTTATGATTTACTGCGATGTACCAAACTGATACTGTGATATCAAACTAGAAAACACTTGGCAATTTTATCTAAGACTGTTTTCAACGAACTTAAAAAGTTCGTTACTGATTTCTCTATGCCTGTGTGTGTGTGTGCGTCTATTTGTGAAATTTTCAATTTTGAGCTCTCCATTTGATAGAGCATCAAAAACTATCTCAAAGAAGTGAAGGAATTTTTCGCGTCACTCTTACCGTTCCCGAGATATTGGCCTAAAATTTCCAATTTCGGGAAATTTAAGGAGCCATATTTCGGAAACCGTAAGTCACACAGAGATGATATTGGTGTTGATCATAATTAAGAGGATAGTGAACATTTTGGTGCCAAATAGTAACCCGTGGCCATTGTTCCTCAGATGTTAGCAAAAAAAAAAAAAAAAAAATCAGATTTCGGGAGATTTAAGAAGCCATATCTCGATAACCGTAAGTCATAGAGAGATGATATTTTGCGAATTTTTCAATGTTGATCCTTCCATTTTGAGCATGTTTCTTTGTAAAACATATCATAGAACGTTTTAACAAAACTCTTTAAAAAACATGTGGAAAAAATTTAGTACTCAAGGAAATTATAAATGGTTAGATATAGTAAAAGAATTGTTTAATTAGTATTATAACAAATTACATAGAACAATTTATATAAAGCTTGTAAAAGTTAGTAAGAAAAATTACTTCTTTTTAAGTTCGTTCTGGCAATGTTCTTGGAGCATTCTCAACTTTTCTTTTTTAAATCTCGCTTCAAAATATGCATACATTATTCTTAATTTGCAACATATTTCTTTTTTCTAGCTTCAAAATTTAAATCTGTTCTAAAACTAAGGCATATTATACAATAAGATCAACAGATTTTTTTTTATTCGTATATGATCCCTAAACGCATACAGCTATATATATCAACGTAATGGCACACCGAAAAACTTTCACTCATCGTTCGATTTCACCTGCCCTATTAGTTACACTTGTTAGTCTTTCATTATTCTTCGTCTAGTCGTCAAACCTGACATCACATCGTTGCATGAGAACCAGAGGAACGTAACTCCAACAATGCAACTTTCGTTTTCTTCATGTTTGGACATAATTTTGAAAGCTCACTTGGTGTAAATGGAACGTAACGCCATCTGTTCTCCTTATCGATCATCTGTTGTAATGTAGCTCAATTTACCATTTTATTAAAAACACATCTTTCTAAGAAAATGATATTTTTGTCCTCTCGCCTGTAAAGCTACGAAAATGGAGTTACGTTCTTCTCGTTCTCATGCGTCGACATGAGAACTAAGTATCCCAAGGCTCATAATCTGCCTAAATTTTTCTACATCGTCTCCCCACAAATTTTTCAGTATCAATGTGTTTGCATGTAATGATTCAGTTTGATTAAGAAATCGTACGAAGTTCTTGGTTTCACTCAAATCGATATCAATTGCATCACGGTCTCTCTTAAATCCACTATGTACACTATTGATAAACAGATTTGTGTAACGAACAATACTCCAGAGTATTTTATCGGTAAAGAAGTTTTTCAAACAATCTATTTTGATCTTATTTATTTCGCCCCAGGAATTTTGTTTTATCAATACGTTCTGAGTAACCGTTCGAAGATTGTCTTGACGAGGCCCAATTTGCTACGTTGTTGATTTGTTTCTCCCAATATAAACCAAGTTGTGGTTTCTACCACCTTCTTCCATTTCGAATTTTGAAGTTTCCTTCATATCCCTCATCATCATTATTAGACGCATCCGTCTCAAAGTCTTCTATTTCAGTTGGATCGTTCGAATTTTAATCTTTGAACTAGTCGGACATCAGAAGAATTATTCGAATTCGAAGTCCGAATATGTTCCCGTTCAGTCATACTGAATGAGAGAGACGAGCCAATAACTCATTGTTCAACAAAACCAAGTCACTACGATAATACTGTAGCCGACAATACTGTAAACGGTATACCCATGCCGTAAGCGTAAGTGGATTACCGATGGGCAACTAGCGACATCTCGAAAAAATTTGGTGACCTCGCGGTGACCCCACTTCCGTTTTGAAAATTATACCACCAGGGGTGGAGATGCGACAAAACGCCAATTAACTACAAAATTACTCCCCACAACATATGTTAAATCGCCTATATGAGTGATCTGTTTAAACACAAAAAAAAAATACCCGGCGGTGGGCGTGAACCATCAACCTTTTGGTTACTAGGCGCGTGTTCTTCTGACTTCTCCACGGAGGCAATGAAGAAAAACCTTGCATGTAGAGGGATAAATCGTTGAGGTATTTTTAATTTGGCCAATCAAAGTGCTGCTTTAACCGTGTATATTTTACGATAACCGTTTGAGATCAGATAAAATGCGTTCACCATGTAATTTTATAACAAAATGACGTGTGTCTATTTACTTTATTTCATAGTTCTCCAACATTCACTTTCTAGATTTTTCACTTCATGATGGAGAGGCAGGGGTTACTCTTGATCCCCGGAGCTCACTTTAGCAACAATTCGCCAGGAAAAAATAATATATAATAATAACCGCATGCACTCGACTGACGATAGTTCATGTTGGTCCTTTTGCGATTCTCTGCGACGAATCGAAGGAGTGCGGACTGAAATGAAGTCCTTGCTTCTACAGGGTGGTAACTTCAACAACCCCGAATCTAGATATCTGTTTCGATTCGACGAAACCCTGCCGCCAATGGCACACTAGCGGCAATCCTTCGACGCGTCGCTATATCGACGATCGACATTTATCGACATATGGGCCATTATGTGCTGGAGGCGCTTACGGCATGGGCACTAGTTGCAACATATCAATTTGATACAATCGCCTACAAAGAGAAATCACCACTCTTCAAGTGCGGAAGTTAAGTGCTTCGGATACTATAAGATAAAGAGCCGTTCGCAGGCGCATTCAAAAATTTTATTTAAAAAAACATTTGCTTGTATCAATCTAATACCCATGCTACTAACGGAATGTTAAGGTTCAAAAATGTTTTAGAAAACTACATTTATGAAAAGATTAATCTAAATATAAATTAGTATTTTGCATAGACCTATAAATTGTATTTAGAGTTGCGTATTTCTAACATGGGGAGTAGAAAAATGAAGCAATTATTATAAAATTTCTAAAGATATCAATTGAGAGATACAGAAACCAGAAGAAGGGACTGACGTAAAAGTTTGATAGAGGCCTGCAAGCCTGTAGTTATGACCTGGCTGTTAACAGATCATTTATTGTCTTTCGTGTGAAGAATAAGTGTTTATATTCTATCGTTATTGATAGGCTAATATTGTATTTTGTCCACCTCCCTCTGAAAGAGTTTTCTATCACCACATTTTATTTCTCTGAATACCTTGATATAATATAACTTAGGGTTGCCATATTTTAAAATTAGAAAAGCGGGTGACTGTAAACCGTTAAGTACTGATGTGAACTTGTGTATTGCAAATACTGACCTGGAATCCTTCGGACCATTTCTTTTTAGTGATTTCTTTGTTAAGTTACACTTTCAATGTACTTTTCTAACGAAACTAAAGGAAAGCAAATTTAGTTTTTGCCTTTAATGTTTTATTTAGTTCAACAAACGTAGGTCTCGAATTGTAAAGTAAATATTAAGTATTACCGTAAGATATCCGTAATTGTAACGATATCTGTAAGGCAATGTATATGGAGTATTACCTCTGTAACGCAAGTTTTCCCAAAAAGAAAAAAAGCAAGCGATATATGACATATATTGTTCATACGGTTTTCTCTCTAGGAAACAGAAAATATTTTTTAAATTTTTATTATAAGTAAGCTAAAACATATTTAGGAGTCTTGGTCCATCTCATAAAATTTTATATAATTTTTAGATCGCTACTTGAAATCGTCCTAACATACAAAATTACCACGATTTCACAATATATGAAATACACCATAAACATTTTAAAAGAAAAATATTAATCATCAATCTAATCTAAACAAAATGCTAAGGGCAAATAGCTCACAGCCTGAGCCTGAGCCTGAGCGTGAGTTCAAATTTAACTCAATCGCGGTTGAGATTGACACAGAGATGTAGCGGTTTACGTTTAATATACTAACACTTGATCAACAAAGTCGTCTTAGATTTTTCTTCAATCCAAAAAAGCGGGTGGTTTTTCGTGATTAAGAGATGACTAAGCGGGGGACGATTATAGAATTTGAAAATCAGGTGGTACCCGCTAAAATCGGGTAATATAGCAACCCTAATATAACTGTGCTTATTCAACTCCTGACGAGAATTTGCCCACCAAAACTCATTCATATTGTATTGTTCGAATATTGATCAGGATAGATTTCATTATCACATCTATAAAACATTGTTATCGATGTCAACATTCAATACAAGCATTCATTGTTGCATCAACTAGTACTATAGCCACTCCTGCCACGAGGAGAGGAACCAAAGCATAGTCACACGACACAAATGAGATTCTTGAATCATGCATGCATCGTAGGAGCTGCATGTTTGTGTAGGGAGATTTAATAATGAACGTGTCAGCTATCTCATTGGCTAATGATTATACAACGTCTGAATGTCAGCCATTGTCATTTGGATTCGAGTGCATAAGCATATTGTTGATGGAAAGATAAAGAGGAGTGTTATGGCATAAACGGAATAATATCTTCCTCTATCACAGAAATATGTATTTTCACAACAATAAAAAAGAATGAACAATTAAAATATTATTATTAATAGAAGGGATGCAGGCGAAATACGAGAATTTAAGATAAAAATTATACTACTTCCATCGATGAGACATTTTCTATATTCAACAGAACTGAAATTAACGAGTATTACATGTTATCTTGAGAGTTTTCGTAACTTTCGTCATTACTGTTCGATAGTTTTACTTTACTTCGATGGTAGAATAAAGTGTGTAATCATGAAAAGAAAATGTATTTGAGATTTCAACATGTGCATACGTTTCATGGTCTCAACATTTCGAAAAAGATATTTTTAGATGTTCATCCATCTGTTCGTTACAATATACCGGTACCTGTATGTATTTTCAACTAGATACCATACCTTTCAACGTAAGGTTTTTTATAACATACTCAAGTTATTGTTATTATTTCTTTCAAACGGTTTTCACAAAAACGGCTCAGGCGATTTTGTCACATCACAGGCAGAAATGCTTCATAAAATATTCTATAGTATGAACTAATTCATTAGTCATGAAAAAATACGCAACGCATAGTTTATTCTTAGACATGAGATTTCTTCGAACGATATTTTCTATAAGCAAGCATATGTTATCATTTAGTTCACATTTTATAAATAAATGTTTCTATAATCACTGCAGAATGACATAATTAAATATAAGAAATTAAAGTAAGGCAATTTTGTGAGGCGATAAATAAATAATGAGATGAAAACAAGAATCAGAAGAAGGAATTTCTAGAAATAATCCTTTAAAATCTTTTTAAAGTAAGAACTTTCAGTATTTTCGTAAAAAAAAAAAAAGAAAGAAAGAAAAAAAAAGAAACTAGTTATATGACAAACGGAAAGCGAATACAAAACGTCATTTTGTAACAAACACGGTTTCCACACACAAACAATAAAAAGTAAAAATATCGAATATAAATATTAAGTAAAACAGACACGTGAAGAAACATTTCTGTGAGACTCATACAATGAACCACTAACTCGGGTTCCCATTAATTTCAAATAGAGACCGTCCTACTATTCTTTGAAAGAACTTTCAATTGTTCAAACACAAGATTAAGTGACGATGGTGAGGACACTTGATAAGCACTTGCAAAGATCTTTACCAGCTTCTGAATTTTGCTGCCATGGAAGCAGTGTTTTTATAAAAAAATATTACCAGATCAGAACTCCAAATTCAGCAGAATCCAACAAGATAATTATGAAAATTTACCCTAGTCTTTCTTAGAGGAAATAAATTCCTCTATATGTTGCCCTCTCGTCAGTTTATTACTTAAATATAGTAAATACATTTATAATTACCATATTTTTATATTAATTTGATTAATTAAAAGTAATTATTGCCCTCATTCGGAATAAACTATATATAGTCAAAGGGCTGTGATGGAAGTAAGATTACAGATGATCGAAGGAACTGGAGTCTGAAATAAAAGGAAGGCTCCATATGGTCGAACGACTGGGATGGAAGGAAGGCTACAGATGATCGAAGGCCTAGGATGGAAGTATTGCTAGAGATGGCCGACGGTTTGGAATAGAAGTATGGCTCAGATGGTCAAAGACCTGGGATGAAAGTAACGCTACATATGGTCGAAGGCCTGGGATGGAAGAAAGTCTACAGATGACAAGGAACTTAGATGGATGTAATGATACAGATGACCCAATGGTTGAGGTGGAAGTAGGACTGAGATGGTCAAAGGCCTGGGGTGAAAGTAAGGCTACATATGGTCGAAGGACTGGAGGACTGGGATTAAGAAATGCTACAGATGGCTGAAGGCCTGGAATGGAAGTAAGACTACAGAAGTCGAAGGGCTGTAAAGGAAGTAAAGTTCACATTGTCAAAGGCCTGTGATGTAATAAGGCTATAGATAGTTGAAGGACTGGGGAACTAGGGTGGACGAAAGGCTACAGATGGTCGAAGGCATAGAGTGAAAGTAAGCTTACAGAAGGTTGAAGACCTGGGATGGAAGTAAGGGTAAAAATGATCGAAGAATTAGCGTGGAAGTAAGGCTTAAATGGACAAAGATCTGTGATAGAATGTGACTACAGATGGTTGAGGAACTGGGATTGAAGGAGGGCTAGAGGGCTACCTATGATCGAAGGACGGGAAACTGGGATGGAAGAAAGGTTACACGATAGTCGAATGTAAAGGGTGAAAATAAGGCAGCAGGTAGTTGAAGGTCTGTGATGGAAGAAAGGCTTCATATAGTCGAATGTCGGAGATGTAAGGAAGGATCAGATGGTCGAAGGCATAAGGTAAAAGTAATACAACAGATGACCGAAAACCTGGGAAGGAAGGAAGGCTATACAATTGTCGAAGGGATAGGATGAAAGTAAGGCAAGGGATGGTTAAAACCCTGGAATGGAAGCAAGACTACAGAAATGAAGGACTGGGATGGAAGCAATAAGAATTCATTACAGGAAGGACAACAAATTGGCGATTAGTCTATAAATTGTATGTATCTACTTTTCCCCCAAGAAACCCAGTTCCTTACTCCTTTCAGAACTTAAAAGATTCATGTTCAGATTCATATAAATAATTCTTATAATTAAAAAGGTGTTAACTTTTTCATGTACTTAAGCCTACCATCTCCTTTTCTCACATCTTTTGTAGAGTACGAAGTTTTCTCCTTGCGCTCTAAGCTCTCCGCAAATATTTACAGTTTAGCAACTTTAAGTCATCAACGAAGGTGTCAGTGCTGGCAGAAACTGTTTGATTAGAGTTATATTACTTCGTGATACAGGGTAAGACAGTTCATATTTGAGTTAATCATCATGTATTTTATAACATTATCGGCAATGTTACTAACGACTCTAACTACGACAACAGGTATTTAGTTTGGAAGAAAAATGAAATGAAATGAAATCTTTGAGTTTTACGTCCCACGGTTATGTTGGTTAGGCTAAAGGAGACGGTGATGATGAGAGATGAGTGAAATGGTGGAATGAAGAAAGTGGGAGGAAACGGGAGAACCCCGAGAAAACCCACGAGCACGGTGTTTGTCCACCACAAAGTTCACTTGGCGGGGACTGGGATCGAACCCGGGACCCCAAGCACCAGAGGTGAACGCTCTACCACTGAGCCACCGCGCCCCCTAGTTTGGAAGAAGTCCGAATAATTTATTAGTAGGGGTGGGGTAAGTTTCTCGAGCGATATTTGTCCCATGATCGTGATAAAGCTGTAATGATCAGAAAATATGACAGTTAATTTTTTTAAGAAGAAAGAAAAATAAGTTAATTTTTGATTGTGAGAAATGTATGATATGAGTGTTAGTCAGTTGATAGGAAAGTAATGTCGGAGATCTTGGGAACATGGCTGCCAAATAAGTAGCAGAGTTTTTTTCTCATCTTTAATACATTTTTATGTTCTAAAACAGTTTCACTTTAGATATTTTGTGTTTTGATACTATGTAGTTTAAATAAAACTTATCCGGCGCCAGTATCAAGGTCTTTTTATAATAATTCAAGAGCTTAAACATATCACTTTAAAACAGGCATTGTCTGACTCATGTTCATGCCACGTTGGTTGCAGTAAATGCTGCAAGTATTAAGATCATCTTATACAATTTGAAACAAGTGAGTTTGATACACTTAAACTCTCCTCTTCGTTTTGTTCACAACGCACTTGGCTGTCGGACGGAAGTTTTCCTTAACCGTACAATAAATAGGAGCAGCAAGTCATTATATAAGGTTCGAGGCAGGAGTGATCGGAGGGCTATAAAATAAAAATTTTAAAATAATGGATTTTCTTGTAATTTGGAAAGTGAAAGCGATGCAAGGAGTTCCTACTTTGAATGAAATTCAAGTTCCAATGTCCTAAATATACTGTTCTTGCTTCATTGTTACGCGATGAAAACTTTTTTTTGGATAAGTCCAATTTTTGCATTCCAGCAGCTAAAGAACTGTGAACCTCTTCTATTTTTTTCTTTAGTACTTTGGAAGAAATTGTCGAAAATAATGTATTTTCATAAAGACTACTTGGTCCATCAACTACAAGAGAAAAAAAAATAACAAAAGGAACGAACATTTTCCAGACCAAAGCCAGCCTGAGCAGCTCTCTTCTTCATTTTATCCACCGTATTTCAAGACACTGATGATATACTTAAAAAGAGTTTGTAGTCTCCTTTCATTTTTATCCCTCCTATAAAACAGAAATTAATGGACTATTTTTTCCCTAATACATTTCCGTATCTCAGTGAGCCATCATCATATAAAATTTATATGTATAATGCTATTCTCCATTATCTTAAGAACGACGAGCAATACAACACTGAAAAAAAAAAAAGTGAGGGAAAGACGGATAGGGAGAAAATTTGATAGCCTCGCAGATATAGCCAATGAATATTACAGTAGCCCTTCCACTTCTCGAGAGGTTTCTTCCCCGTCTCTTTATATCAGTTCTAAGTGGTCCTCAATGTTTTACTAAAGACTCTTTAATCAACTGGGAGTAATGGGTTTACAAGAAACGATTGTAGGGAAAGAATTAAGAAAGATTATTTCTCTGGATAAATACACGCATAAATATGGTTCATTAAACTTATTATGATCAGGAATTCTTTCACGTAAATGAGGGATGAAATGCTCAAACTCTGAAGACATGCGTACTATAGTTACAGATATTGTAGGAATGATTCGTTCCAAAAGAACGAACCGTTAAGTGGAATGAAAAAAAAAATATCGAATCTCTGAAAGGAATCGAATTGAATTTGGTGGAATCAGAAGACGGATTCATTAAGAGAAATATAAAGATGGGTTCACTGAGGGCAGTTGTATTGATTGAATCAGTGGATTCCGATGATGAAACCGAATGGGGGAATCAAAAAACAGATGAATGTATCCAGTTGATGGATTGATATGGACAGAAGCGGTCAGAAAGAATAATTTAGGACAGGTACACATTGTATGCCGAAGAAACATATAATGAGCAACCATACCGTCCTTCTTTTTGCCCTTTCTCTATTTCTGTTCTTTGTTTGCATCTAACTAACAAGAACAACACATTAGGAAGAAATGGAACTTTCTCGCGAATACGCGACAAAACGTACTAGCGACAAAACGTACCACCGACAAAACGTACCACTTACCCTGAGGGATGCTTGTGAAGGGTTTTCTAAAAACACTTTAAATAATGACAAGCGACAAAACGTACCACTTGCCTGGAGGGCTACTTGCGAAGAGTCTTCCAATCAGCCATCAAATAATGTCAGGCGACAAAACGTACCACTTGATAGGACGGTATATATATCGGCCAAAATAAGGTTGAAAGTTGAACAGATTGATGGTGAGAAAAGTACCGATGCAAGACCAAGACTAGGACTAAGGCTAAGAGTAAGACCATGCCTGCAAGATTCTCTCCAGACCAAGACCAGCAAGAATCTTGCATATGCAATATTTTAATATTTGCTGATTTCCATCACACTTTATCCAGGCTTTGGACCAGAGACGGATAGGTATTGTTAGAGGGGCGCGGGCGCTTTCTCCCACAATGGCCACCAGCATCTCAATGTCACAAATCAAGTTGCACAATTTTCTTTCTACAGTAAGTCAATAGTATTAAAAATTGACAATTAAAACCTGATATTCTTTCATCAGTATATTATTCTGAATTGTTCAAAATATTATATGAAGTTCAAGGAAAACGTATACTATATTACAAAATTAGCAGATGTTTTAGTGTACTAGTTTTTGATGCTACTGTATCTATCACTTTTGCATTCGAAATATATTTTAATAAATCTATTTCAATAGACATCAACATAAATGTTTTCAAATGTTCCTGAGACATGGTACTCGTTAGCCTATTTTTAATGTATTTCAGTTTATTTCAATTTTGAAAAATTTCTTTCACATGTTGCCTGAGTTACGGGCAAAGTCAATAAAAATTTGTATGCTGAAAACCTGGATAAGTATTACTGCAAAATTTACAATTCTGCAAAATTAAAAAGCAGCACATTGGACAATTTTGAAACACGTTTTGCATTCGCTTTCCTTGTAAATAAATGTATTTTCTCCTAATTCTGAATCACTTGCACCATCAACAGAGTCATTTTTTCTCGGTTGTGCTCGTCATCAAGACCGATTTTCAAGGATATTTTCAAAAGTCCAAGAGAATACATTTATAGTATCCTTGGAAACTTCTTTACTGAAGTTTTTCAGAAAATATTTAAGTTTATCGAAAGGCACGTCTGGAAGTTCTGTTACTTGGTTGAAGTGTCTGGGGTCCAAATAATCCATAAAGTACATTGCTTCTTGAATCTTGAAAAAAATACTCGAAATTACCATGTCCAATATTGTGTTGAATGCGTCGATGCAGTACCTGGTCATTGGATAGAAGCAGCTTCATCTTCATATTCACAGGAAAATCTTTGTCCATCTCTGAAGGCGAATTGTCGACAAGTCAATAGAAAAAAAAGAAAAGAAAAGAAAAGAAAAGAAAGAAATAATGTTCTAAGTCTTCAAATTTGTTATTGGCCCATTCTGCAAAGCTTAATGCTGCATTCTTAACGGATTCAAAATCACCTCTCTACTCTTTCACTTGGAACAGAGTAGTCTGCACCATCCGATAGGGCTACACTAGCAGCACCCTGTATTTGAAGATAGTTTGACAGAGAGGTCGTCACTTGAAATATCTTAAGGAACATTTGTGGTGTCCGAGTTGTTTTGAACTTGAAAAGATCTTTTATATATTCTTTCGCTTTACACCTAGCTTTTGGCTTGATATTTTCTGTAGAAGCAATTTTCTTAATTATTATGGTCAACTCTATATACAAAGCACTTTCTGGGTTCGAAAAATGACCAAACTTTTTCTGAAAAACAGTGTGTTTTCTACCATCTTATTTCCGCAATAACTGTAAGACGCCTCGCACAGTCATTCAGCAGAACAATGACAGAATCAATACAAGTTTTTTTTTCAGATCACATATGACATGATTGAGTATATGAGCGTAACACCACACGTTTAACTGAGTTCCTTAGTGGTTAAGCGGTTAGCGTATGTGCCTTTGTAGTGGGAGACCTGGTTCGATTCCTGGCTGGAGCTCATGTGCTTCGTATTTCCCGTAAATCAGTATGTCCCGTCTCATATAGCCTCGCTGCTAAAAGGGCCGTTAAACTCAAAATCAACTGAATCACACGTGTAACTGATCATAGGTGAATTGAAAAAATCCGAATATTGTCCTTGCATGTTACTTGAACCATCTATTGAATTTCAAATACACTTCTTAATATCAAGGTTCAACTTCTGCAGAATTTCCAGCAGTAAACCGCAAGGACACTGGCCTGTGGTAGATATGCAGAGCACTGGCCTGAAACTACATCTTGAGTAGTGTCTAATAGAACAGAAAATATTGAAGCTTGAGAGACTTCTTTCGAAATATCTTCTCTGATAAGTGTGCTGATAGCATTCAAAACATAATTCACCGTGTTTAGTAGAAGTGATGCGACCACTATCCTGCTTACTTCGTCGTATATGACTCTTCTCGGTGACCTTATCTAAATTACTTTTAAGCGGAAGATCAAATTTGCTTAAGAAAGGAATAATATCCAAAACGTTTCCATGATCTATAGCTGTGTCTTTCAGTTTATAGGCTGCTACATTTCCTCTGTAAATGAGCCCTCTTTTACCCATGAGTTTCTGCACTTTGACAACTCGATACATTACCTGTCTGTTCTTCTCAACCTTATATTGCCTTGTTTTACCTGTTCATGAGGAAGTAGTTTCTTAACATTATGTTTTCTTTTGTTAGATATGTAAGCACCCACATTGGTCTAATGTATTTTGGAGGACTCGTGTTTTCTTACTCGCTGATAAACGTGTTTAATGTTACGTTTGTCACGTACAGAACCTTTAAGAGAAGTTTGTTCGATCTGGAGAATAATCTGTGAACACGCTGCAAAAAGAAAATGCTTGAAGTGGTACGTTTTGTCGCGGATTAAATATCCGAAATGTTTTAATTAGTCCAAGACAGGTTGTAATTTATATAAGTGGTACGTTTTGTCGTGGAATAAATGTCAGAAATGCTTTAATTAATCCATGACAGGTTGTCATTTATGACAAGTCGTCAAAAGTGGTACGTTTTGTCGCGAAAATTCAAGTGGTACGTTTTGTCGCTGGTACGTTTTGTCGGGACACCCTTTCTCGCACGTTACGAAACATGGAAATCCCACCTTGTACACCTGTCACCTCCAGTGCCCCCTCTGCCCAGTAGTGGTCATCTTGCTATAAACTAAAATATACAGAAGCTTGTTCGCTTTATATGCGACCATTTTTTGACGGGTACTTCCATAAGGTCAATCCGTGCTAAGTAATCGAGAAAAAAGGAAACTAGCCGCTCGATCTTTTTTTTAAAAAAATCTAATTTGTTCAGAAATATTGAGTCAATATAAAAGTACTTCAAAACCACAATTAATTATATTTTACATCGCATGGCGACCCAACAGCTGCCGCCATTTTGCGTTTTCTCGATTTCAGGCGTTTACGTTGTTTTGAATATCTCAGCATGTATTTGTCCTACCAAATTGAAAATTGCTGGACATCTCCGACTTGTGCAGACCTAAAACTTTAATCTCTTAACATTTTTGCCTAAAACCATTTGAAGGATGTGAAATCAGGGCCTACAGTAGCAACAATTTTGAACATTGAAGACATGTTTGGGAAGAGAAATCAACTGACGTAGAGGTCTAAATTTGTGTGTGCATGTAGTCCGGGGTCATAAGTTTATACACAAAAATTTGCAGACCTATAGCTGTACCCAAAGGCCTGAGAAAAGATCGTAGATTTGGGGAATTATGCCAATTTGGCATATTTCACTGTCCAATATCTGCAATGAGCCTAGATAAAAATTTTTTTTTTGAAATTTTGGGAATAGTTACTCCTTTAGTATACCATAACACACAACAACGCACGTTTGTGTTTTTGAGAAGAAGGGAGTCAAGGTATTAAGGAATGATGGCACGCCAGGATGTAGAGGCCAAAAGTTAAGAAACGAGTTTCTTAATGGAGGTGATATTCAATTTAGTAGTTGTAGAAATCAACCATTCCGGTTTTAACGTTGATTGCTGTAGAGTATAATCGTTAATACGAGCGAGAAGTGTGGATAACGCGGGACTGTTTTGCGCAATCATTTAAGCGTCCAAAGTATACAGAGTGGCGGAAATGAACTCCCTATTGAGAATTATTTATAATGATTTTTAAATACTTGACCAATTTTTATAAAGCAAAAAGCATTTGTACGTTGGTAAAATTCTACATAAGAACTACTATTATCCACTAGTTTTCGTAAACGGTTGGGGAGTTTGCGACAGACTCCTACAGATACTCCAGTGGTACGTTTGCATGAATTTACTATTTCAATTAATCAAAAGCTTTTGGTTTATGCGAAAAATTCCCTCTCTCGTCTGTTCCCAAAGAAAGAAGTCACGGGGCTTTAGGTCGGGACTCCTTGCTGGTCACGAAGTCCAAACCAGTGACCTGGAAAATGATTCGAGACAAGTACGGATAGAACGTGCGAGATGAGGCGGTCCCTCATCTTGTATAAATGTTATGTCGTTGTAATTGTCCCACATGGATCAATACTATGAACATAATCTTCAAGTATATGGAGGTACCATGCTGCACTTTTTGTGTCACGAATGACGTATTGACGCACAATATTCGTCGTTGTCATGCAGTACCACAATGTGACCTTTGAGCGATGTTGCCTTTTCACAATAACCATCCTCGGATCCTCTCCTGTCCTATAATAATAATTGTACCGGTTATCAAACCCTTCAACATGAAACATGGCTTCATCTGACTACAATATAGTCTTCATATCAAGCAAGTATCGTGGTAAGTAAAATATGTGGACTTTTAAATCAAGATCTTACTGTGAATTTAAGAGGCCTCATCCCGGCGAAATTAAAATACCGCTAATTTTACAGTAATTATGTGATATCTTCAAATAGATAAAAGATAATTGAAATGTGGAACAAGAGCGCCCTAGACAATATTATTTTGCGTGAGACACCGTTATCACAAGTCACCTAGTGGCTTTCCGTTTTCAGTCGTTTAGAAACGCGAAAAATAAATGCCGATTTGAAAAATGGCTCGAAATCGAAAGGAGATAAGTGAGTCGTGATAACGGTATCCTATGTAAAATGATATTGTCTAGGGTGCTCTTGTTCCATATTTCGATTATCTTTTGTCTATTTAAAGATATCAGAGAATTACTGTAAAATTAGCGGTATTTTAATTTCGCTGGGATAAGGCCTCTTAATATTAGTCTACTTTTGTTAGTATTTTATTGTAAATTTGTAACATAAGACTATCAGTATACTCGTATGCACAGACTTGTTGTAACTCTAACTAACTAACTCTATGGCCTATGGAACCCGGAGGTTCAGTGCCGCGTTCACAAAAGCTCTCCACTGACTTCTATCCTTAGCTAATTGCATCCAGTTTCTAGTTTGTATTCCTATCTCTGCGAGATCTTTTGCTGATGTCGTGCCAAGTTATCAGTCCTTGTCCGAGGCTTTTGTGAATGTTTCTGAACAAGTACCTTTTTTTACAGGATGAGGGTGTTAGCCTTACCCAAACCCCCAAGCTCGAGGACCACTCCTAGTCGTCTGTCCGCGACTGCTTATTCAGTATATTCGCAGCTAACCTCTATATCTAGAGGCCTTCTCCTCGATCCGCAACTTGAGGACGCGCCGTGCCGTGGTGACAGGAACCCACGTTACACGGACAGACTTGTTATATGTTGGCCTATATAATTACAAGCATTTCTTTAATAATCTCTTAAACAATAATCCTATCATAACGTCTCTTTCATCACACTATAGACAGCACCATAGACGGTTATTTAATGAAGGAAAATTCAAGCCATACTTAAAAACAAAAGAGATGTACGACATACACGGAGCAAAAATGAAGCTCAAAATAATTCTTAAAACTTTGGATGTGCCAAGTAAGTTCAAATTACGTAGGGGAGCAAAAATGACCACGACAGACAGGTCATTTCCAGCTAGTCACTATGCCGTACGAGCTGGTTTTTACCGTCAGAAGGGGAAGAGAGAGGACAACTTGAGCAAAAAAGGAGTAGGGAAGGAGATAGGTGGAATGAAATAAAACAAAGTTGGCTGTGTTTGATTTAGCCATGAATCCAGAAGTAGTGCTGTAAAACCATTTGTTTGTTTGTTACTACTCTCATATTTTAACCACTAATTTTTCTGTGTTCTCCGCAATCAGTTTGTATGTGATTTACTGAGAATACCAGCACAAAACTGTGTAGTCACAGACATACAGTGGCTCACAAAACTATTCGGACACATGGAAAAGAAATTAAATTACCTTCAATATATAAAGGAAATAAATTTAATTGCTGCTATTAAGTATGTCAGATACAGAAGTACATGTCAGAGATTACATAATCCAAAAAATGTCATTGTAACTAAACAAAGAAAAGATTTTATTAACTTTGAAGATAGAGAAATGAAAATATCACACAACAAAACTATTCGGACACTTTGCTCAGGAAATAATAATATTAGTAATAAAACAATGAAACCAAAAAGTTAGTACCTTGTGGCCTTGCCTTTCTTATCAAGAACTTCCTGTAGCCTAACAGGCATGCTTTGAACCAGTCTTCTGGTATATTCAGGAGAGATTTTCCTCCACTCTTCTCGTAATCTTTTTCTCAGATGTACCTTAGACTTTATGGGCGTCTTTCTTACCTCATTCTCCAACTTATCCCACAGATTTTCTATGACGTTCATGTCAGATGATTGGGGAGGTGGATGGAGCACTTTTGTACAGTTGTATAAAAGCCAAAGATGCACAACATGAGATGTATGCTTTTGGTCGTTATCTTGGTAGAACATAAAAGTATTGATTAAGCCAAGCTTTTCTGCACTTTTCTTCAAATTGTCTTTCAAGATGCAAAGATAGACATCTTTTTGCATTGTCTCATCAATAGACACTAGCTCACCTACACCAATGGCGGACATACAGCCCCACACCATGATGTGTCCACCACCGTGCTTCACAGTAGCTTGTACATTCCTTTCCAGAAGCTCCTCATTTGGTTTTCGCCACACCATAATTCTCCCATTTGATCCACATATATTGAATTTCGATTCTTCTGCAAAAATTACTCGATTCCACCATTCTTCATCTTTTTCTATATGTTGTTTCGCAAATGCCTCTCTTTTCCTATGGTTTGCCTTACTTATATACGGCTTTTTTCTCGCGACGCGGCCATGAAAATGTGCCCTTCTCAATATTCTACAAATAGTTTCTACACTTGCTTGCTTCCCTAACTCTGTTTGCAGTTGTGCAGTTATATTCGGAGCACTTAGAAGAGGATTCTTCTTTACTTTTCTCATTATGAATTGTTCTTCTCTGGGGAAAAACTTGCTTGGGCGTCCTCCCGCGGGACACAGTTCGAGCCTATCCCCTTTACTGAACCATTTGACTGTATCGTACACCTACTTTTCTTCATTTGTAGCATTTCAGCAATTTGACGGCAACTCTTGCCCATTGCGTGGTGGTAGACAATCAGCTGGCGCTGATCGAACGTGCTGTTCTTGCCTCTCCGTCCCATTGAGCACGCTGGAATTGCTTTCTTCAATACACAAGTTCTGGATATTGTTTCTGAAACTCACAGTAACTATTTACACCCCTCTTTCTGCATTCCAAAGTACTATTATTGTGTTACCATTAATTGCTGTCCGAATAGTTTTGTGGTGCCATATTTTCCTTTCTTTATGTTTAGTGTTACTAGTAACTTTTATTTTTGTGCTAAAATGTAGTGTTTTGTGCATTTCTGTCGCCTAACATATATTTCTTCATATTTCATACTTCAACTCACTAATTGTATTTATCTCTTTCACAGTATCAACATTTATGCATGGAATTTCCATGTGTCCGAATAGTTTTGTGAGTCACTGTACATGAAATGATTGCCTTAGACCAGTGGTATTCAATTTTCCCCCCGGGTTCGATTTCCGGCGGGAGCTCATGTGGTTCGGACGTTAATCAGTAGGTACCATCACACATAACCTCGCTGCTGAAAGGGACTTTAAACTCAAAATCAACTCAGCTCAATTTTTCCCGCGTATCACAACAATAACGACCAAAATAAATTATAGACCTATTTTACTTATTAATTAAATAACCCAGTTTTACTATCAACAGAAAAATCGTACCATAAATTTAATAGACCTACAGGTATATTACAATTAGCACGGAATAAACAGTATTGCCTCAGTGAAAGAGCGCTCATCTTCGATGCGTAGGATCTTTGGTTCAATCCCACCTCCCGCCAAATGGGCTTTGTAGTGGACAGACACCGTGTTCATGCGTTTTCCCGGGATTCTCCCGTTTCCTACCACTTTCGTGATTCCCATGATCATCTATCTCATCATCACAGTCCCCTTTAACTTTGGTGCAAATCGTGGGGCGTTAAACTTAAAATATAATATTATACTACACTATAACGTTAATTGATATAATTTTTCCGTACGCCCTAAGAAGTCATCGTGCACCCCTCGGAGTATGCGTACTCCAGTTTGAATATTTTCACTGTCTTAGACAGTTCAAGGAAACCAGTCGCTATGATATTTTCAGTTTATTATTAAAATATTTCGGAGAAACATATATATCTCCTAATATCTCTTTTCCCTTGTGTGTGTGTTTCTGTGGTCGAGGGGAATTTGTATTTGTATGTAATACACAAAAGAAAGAAAGAAAGAGATTTTGTGTGCTTGCATGCAATAAGTCAAATCTCATCTTGTGACCCAAAGTAATTTTGTATTCAGAGCATGCCCTCAACATGCTGAAAGCAAGTTTTATATGAAGCGAATCCCGAGGAAAGATTAGATTGCGGGCGAGATATGAAATGTTGATTATGAGGACGACGGAGATCTTTCATTCAGAGAATATTCCTTCCATTGACGAAGAAAATTGGACCAAATGAGATTCTATGTTGTTGTTGTTGTTGCGACCTATCCCTCTCTGGTCCTAAATAAGCACTTCATATGAACGGAGCAATTCGTTTTTATTTATTAGATAAAATTATAGAGCGACCTTGGATAAATAATTTGTGGGAAACCTTTGATATCAAATATTTCCTAGTTTAAAAACTGATTTATTATGAAATATGTAAAGCTAACCCAATTCAAAATAAAGTCACTGGAACTTTTATTTTTAAAGGTGTGAGTCGTGTATGTTTTTACTCTATTAATGAACGTATATACGGGCAAGCATCAGGGCCGGATAAATGGTTGTACTTATACTGTTAAATAAAATGAAATGAAATATTTAAGTTTTACGTCTCATGATTATGCTGGCTAGGCTAAAGAAGACGGTCATGATGAGAAATGAATGAAATGGTGGAATGAAGAAAGTGGGAGGAAATGGAACAACCATAAGAAAACCCATGCACACGGTATTTGTCCACCACAAAATTCACTCGGGGCGAGCTGGGAACGAACCAGAAACTCCATGCACCAGAGGTGAACGCTCTAGTACTTTTTTTTTTTTTAAAGTTAACTGACTCACCGAACGTATCTCACAGTCAGTACGGTAACTTACTCGAACTACTTATTACTAATTTTACTTGCTTTACTCGGTTAACTAGTTTTTCCAATGTCCTTGAATGACAGGGACACGAACACAGAAACATCGAAGACACTTAAAATCATAAAGGCCCTCCTACCAGGAATTGAACCCGGGGCCCCGTACACCAAAGGCGCACGTGCTAGCCACTAGACCAGCAGGGAGGGCGTCACTGTGACGCCGTGGCCCCTGTACTTATAAATGTTGGCAGTTGCCAAGCATTGCCAAGAGCTTAAAGAATTAGTGGCGAGAACTGGAGTTGATGAATATTGAAAATATTTTTTTTAATAGTGCTGAGAACTAGAGTAGTGAGCATTAACAATAGATTAAAGAAATTTTGGCGAGAACTGAAGTGGGTAAACATTGACAATAGTCTAAAGGAATAGTGTCGAGAGCTGAAGTCGGCAAAAATTGACAATAAGTTAAAGATATAGTGACGAAGACTAGAGTCGATGAATATTGAGAATAGTTTAAAGAAATAGTGACGAAAACTGGAAGGGACAATCATTGATATTAGCTTAAAACAGGGGTAAAAGTTAATCTGGAAAGGCAGGAAGACGCATGAGTCATGCGTCCCCCATGCCTATCTTTGGCCATTGTATTTTTTTAGAAACTGGGAAGACGTAGCATATATTTTCGCAAAGTAGGGGGACGACGTCCGCCCGCGTTCCCCCTCACTTTCATCCCTGGCTTAAAGAAATAGTGGCAAGATCTGGAAAAAAATGAAATCGTTGAGTTTTACGTCCCACGATTATGCCGGCAGGCTAAAGGAGACGGTGAGTAACGAATGAAATAGTGGAATAGAAGAAAGAGGGGGAAACGGAAGAACCCCGAGAAAACCGACGCACACGGTGTTTGTCTACCACAAAGTTCACTTGGCGGGAGCAGGGTTTGAACCCAGGATCCCAAGCACCAGAGGTGAACGCTCTACCACTGAGCCACCGCGGCCCCTAGCAAGGTCTGGAGTCTGTAAACAAAAGCAATACTTTAAAGCAATAGTTTAAAGAGATTGCGACGATAAATAGAGTCTGAGAAATAGACAATAGTTTCAAGAAATAGTGGCCAGAAATGGAGTCGGTGAGCACTGACAATAGTTTAACTAAATAATGGCGAGAAATGAAGTCGGCGATCGTAGACAATAGGCTAAAGAAATAGTCGATAGAACTGCAGTCATTTACACTCAAACATAATAAATAGACATCTTGATGATGAACACTGTTATTTACAAGAAGTATATGTGTCATTCTCTTAAATAGTGCGTCAGTGCTAGAGTACTCTCACGAGTAGACCTATGTGATAATGTAAGAAGAAGCTAAACAGCATTAGACACATTTGCTACCTATGCACTTAAAAGTATTTTATTTTTTGCATATCTAGCACTTAAATAAATAAATAAATGTGTTCTAGCAGGTTAAACTATAAATTATTATCGATTTTTCTCGAGAAATACGCATTCGAATTCATTCTGAAGCACCTCATTTTGTCGAGCTCAATATCATCTATCGATTAATGTTAATATCGATTTGTCTAACACAAGTCTTTCGAAGTAACCTCACTCCTCTTCTCATTTGTCAGATTTGAAATCATGTCATCAAGGGCCGGATAGAACCTCCCAGAGGGCACATCTGATTAACGAACCGTAGTTTTTCCAACACGAATTTATATTAACGTCCTGCTAGATTCAGAGTTGAATTTTTGACACGGATATACGGCACGGTTATCGTGTATCATCGATTTTTATGATTTAGCCCTACAAAGGGAAAAAAACTCGTCTAGATCGATTTTCTCGTAAATTACTCACTCATATAATTTTGTTCTGTTCAATGAGACTTATCAATGTATCCTCTTTGTTCACTTTCTTTTGTATTATATGTTAATAACATTGTACAATTTAAAGCAAACGCTGGTTGCAAGTGTACGTTATGAACATAAAAGCTTAAAGTTTGGGACATAATCGATGGCATGTGAGCTAAGCGGATGAAACAAAGACACAGACGCGACGTTGTCATGTGGTAAAGGGCTCTGGCTCAGCAGACGCACCTCGATGATAGCAGATGACCGATATACTGTATCTTGTTTTCTGTTTTAGCACGATAGGCAAGATGTGGCAACATCGCAGTCCTCTCATTTGCTTAGTGACCGTGACGACTCATGAAGCCTGGGCGCTACACGAATTATAGAACTACTTTCCGTCACGTGTGATGCATCGGAAGAATTCGGCACGATTCGTAGAGCTGCCTTCCGAATGCACATCAAGAAAGTGAAACAGTACAAATGCACCAACAACGTTACCAAACTTAGAAAATATGGCAAACGAGCGGTAAAAAAATAGCACTTAACGAACTATAGCACGAACAGTGACAATTATTCGAGTTAAACAGTAACGATAATAATAACAAAATATAAAACTACGACAACAACAATAACAAGAAAACGAAACTTTGCGGCAATCCGACAACACTGTACTCTTTGGAGATGTTATGAGGTTGATGACTGGGACATATCCTCACGTTCTATTGGATGAGGAAATTGGTAAATCTAAGTCAAGCTTCACGACTCCTCGCGACCACTATAACGGCGTTTAAAGGGAACTCGGGGTGCCGCCTTCAGTCCTCATAAACGGTGTCCCTTAGAATTGTTCTGTGCTTGTTTTCTTCAAAACTTATACGGCTAGGCACAAAATCACGAATTCTACAACTTTGACCTATAAAATGTTAACTATATTATTATTATTATTATTATTATTATTATTATTATTATTATTATTATTATTATTATTATTATTATTATTATTATTATGCCAAATGCAATAAATGGGGCGCGAAGAATTGTCAAATGACTTGAAAATAATAACTTACTGCTCTGGTAATTTAGACAGGGTAAAGTAGAATCTGGAGAATGAAGTAAAATAATAAAATCACAATTGAGGAAAAAGAAACGTAAATAGGAGTTTAAAAAAGTGATAATAAATAATGTCAAACGATAATGCAAAAAAAAGTATAGTAATAGATACTTTATGAAATGCGTACTTGAATTGAATAAAGTGTTTGACTGTGTCGTATAGATGTATTCATACTGAACCCGTTCCTTTACTGAGCATAACGCGGACACGGTGTATACGCAAAGGCTACCAGTGATGAGCTCCCGAATATTAATTAACTCACTTGGTACGAAAACATTCTAACAGCTCTCCATGGAAAACAAGTTTTCAGGAACGTCGTCATACTCCAAGATCAACTATAGACCAGATAGTTCTATGATGCTCCTGTCAGCTTATTCATGGATATGCTAACAGGGATGCAAATAAGCAGCACAATTTTACTAGCCCAAGAAAAAAGCTACTAGTCCACATCCCACGGTCAACCTCTATATACATCTCGAAAATTTTCAAAACGTTATATGTAAAAAATAGTTAAACTATGCAAAATACATGCTAAAACTATCATACATACAATGATATACAAAGATAATGTCAGATAGGACCTACCACTTATTTTAATTTCTTATGCAAATATGTAATATTTTCAAGGTCTCGGAATTCCACTTAATAGATTGGGAAATGGCAAATCAAATATGTTCTGTTTCCGCTATCATTGGACACTGTATTTTGTGTCATTCACACAATAAACACAAAGAACAAAGTATATAGTTTTTTAATAATCCCATTACTCCTGTAAATAAATCTCATTTTTGAACAGTACAAGAAATGAGGCTGACTTATATTAAGGACTTATATATTACTTGACGTTACAAAATAAATATAATTGTAAGGGATCAGCGAATTTAAGAAAGGCTATCAACCTCGTCCTTATATATTAAAGAAATCTCACGGAACAGTTCTCACTGATGCGGATAGCATCTTAAACAGATGGAAAGATTCCTTTGACAATTTGCTGAACACGCAGCCAAAAACTAATGTGCGTGGAGCAAAGGAGATACACACCGCAAAACCATATATTCCAGAACCCAACCGAATAGAAGTAGAAACCGCTATATGGAAATAAAAGAAACACAAATCTCCGGATGTAGATGAAATTCCGGCTGAGTTAATTTTAGCTGGAGGCGAAAAATTGTGGAACAAGATACTATGTAGAAATTGTGGACTCATTCTCCTTATCTACAACAAGGAAGAATTGCCGCAAGATAGGAAAGAATCAATCATTGTTCCAATTCACAACAAAGACAACAAAACTGACTGTAATAATTATCGAGGCATTTCTCTTCTGTCAACATCCTATAAAATCATTTCAAATATTCTATTAGCAAGATTGACCCTATACGCAGATGAAATTATTGGAGATTATCAGTGCGAATTTAGACGAAATCGATCAACTATCAACCAAATATTTACAATTCGCCAAATACTCGAAAAAAAAAGTGGGAATACAATACCTCGATACATCAACTATTTATTGATTTTAGAAAGGCTTACGACTCGGTTAGGAGAGAAACATTATACAACGTTCTTACAGAACTTGGAATACCGAGAAAGCTAATTAAATTAAGATATGTTTAAATGAATCCCAAAGTAAAGTCCGAACTGTGAGAACTGTTTATACTTGGCAGCTTTTTCACAGCCACAGAGAAAAAACAACTGCTAAAGAAGCTGTTTGGAAGATAAGATTACTGTGGGTTGTAAGATGAAATTCAATTTATTGCATACAAGAACAAAATCTCTCTTTCACATTCCCTCTTCTCTCACTCTATGTGTTTGAGTATTACATATAAATAAAGCATCTCCCTCTTAATATCAAAGGGAAAAGGATATGTCGGGGTGATATACAGTATGTTTTCTAGAAAAGTTTTAATAGTAAACAGAATATCACCCCAGCTCGAGTAGTCGAGCAACGTAAGACATAGGCTGGCGATTGGTTGGCGGTAGACCTATTTGTTGCAGATTCGAATGCCGTTCAGGATCAACTATGGTCCTTCCACCATTCATTTGATTATCATTTACTTCTCCTCGTCCCCTAAGATAAATCTAGCTAAATAAAAACTGAATGTGACAATGTTTAGCGGCTAACTCCTTCTAAATGTATGTTCTGATTTTCATTATTTTTTGGAACATTAATGGACCCTGGTCTAACTTAAGTTTCTAGCACATTTTCAGTAAGAGAGAAGAAGGGGTAAGGATGCCTCACTAGGGTTGCCACTCGTCGCGATTTTGTCGGAACACGCTAGATTGTGGAGAAAATGTCCTGCTTTCAAACATGACTCTGTTGGAAGATTAAAATATCTCGACTTTCATACTTATTAATGTTGGTAACTATTATTATTATTATTACTATTATTATTATTATTATTATTATTATTATTATTATTATTATTATTATTATTATTATTATTATTATTATTATTATTATTATTATTATTATTATTATTATAAAGAGCCTTCAAAATGAAAGAAAACTTCACGACTGTGGCAGGCAAGTAGCAATGTGCCTGGCAACAGAAAGACTAAGCTTACTTTGTAACTGGTGAAGATCAATTTCTCAAGGCAGAAACAAGTAACCAGAAATAAACATTTAAATATGAGCAGCAGCAACAACAGCATTATACTTAGTAGTAGTAGCAGCTAAAGCAATAATAACGAACGATACTGTTCCTACAAGAAAAAAAATATATTAAAGTATTGGACAGGGCACAGGGGCCCAGTTAAACCCCTCCCCGCTGGTCTAGTTGCTAGTGCGTGTGCTTTTGGTGTGCGTGATCCCGGGTTCGATTTCCGGTGGGAGAGCCTTTGGTATTTCAAGTGTCCTCGATGTTTTTGTGTTAGTGTCCCTGTTTTTAAATAAGTTAATTAAAAAAATGAAATGAAGTAAAAATAATGATAATTAGGGAAATTAAGTTACTGAGGAACGTTCGGTAAATCACTGAATATTAAAAAAGAAGAGAGAGAGTGCGTAGGATCCAGATTCTCGGCCAAATAAGTTTGTGGTTGATAACATAATGTCCGTAGGTTTTCTAGGGGTGCTCCCATCTCCTCCCACATTCTCAATCCACCAATTCTTTTGTCATCGTTCACTTTCCTTAACTATCAGTGGCCCTTAGTCTAAAAGGCATAATCATAGAACGTTAAGACTAAAAGAAAGAATTGGAATAGCAGTTATTTCTATTTTTTACCTTGCATAAAATAGGCACGTAATACATAGGTCTACACATATCCTACATACTATTTAAAGCTCCTCCGTGGCTAAGCGGTTAGCGTACGCGCCTTTGGCGTGGGAGACCCGGGTTCGATTCCCGGCGGGAGCTCATGTGGTTCGGATTCCACGTTAATCAGTAGGTCCAAGTCTCATATAGCCTCGCTGCTGAAAGGGACGCTAAACTAAAATCAACTCAACACAACCTACATACTATTTAAGAGTCTTCATCCCGGCGAAATTAAAATACCGCTAATTTTACATTAATTATGTGATATCTTCAAATAGATAGAAGATAATCGAAATGTGGAACAAGAGCGCCCTAGACAATATCATTTTACATGAGAAACCGTTATCATGACTCACTTATTTTGTTTCGATTTCGAGTCATTTTGAAAATCGGCATTTATTTTCACGTTTCTAAACAGCTGAAAACGTAAAGCCACTAGGTGACTTGTGATAACGGTACCTCACGCAAAATAATATTGTCTAGGGCGCTCTTGTTCCATATTTCAATTATCTTTTATCTATTTGAAGATATCACATAATTACTGTAAAATTAGCGGTATTTTAATTTCGCCGGGATGAAGACTCTTAAGTTGGCAATATATATTTTATTGTGTACTAGCAGCGTTCACCCCGCTTCGCTTCGGTCACCCCGGAACGCAATAAACTTTGTTACTTAGATAATTTTTACTTTTTCGCTTTCAAGTGATATGATAAAAACCATAGAAGATTGCAGTAAATCTTAACATTATATCGCCTGTCATTTATGTTAACCCGCCCCGCTTCGCTGCGGTCATCCCGGTGCTGGCATATTGTAAAAGTGTCTGTAAAAATAAGCAAATCAATTAAAAAATTTTAAACAGAAGATTCAAGCTATTTTCCGCTGTATATCGCCTGTCATTTATGTTAACCCGCCGAGTGACACGGTCATGCGGGTTGCATATAAATACGTTTATTTTTACCTATGATGAACTAATAACAAAGGATTTGTGGACACCTGAATGGTCAATTATCTCAAGACACTGGTAATTGAAAATTAAAGTGATATGATAAAAACCATCTAGGGTCCAAATCCTAATAACCCCCCAAAAATGAAAGAAATTGGTTCAGCCGTATTAGCGTGATGAGCGGACAAAGGATTTTGTACGTTCTCTTTTATATATATAGATAACTAGCAGCGTTCACCCCGCTTCGCTGCGGTCACCCCGGAACGCAATAAACTTTGTTACTTAGATAATTTTTACTTTTTCGCTTTCAAGTGATATGATAAAAACCATAGAAGATTGCACTAATGTTAACATTATATCGCCTGTCATTTATGTTAACCCGCCCCGCTTCGCTGCGGTCACCCCAACCCGCCCCGCTTCGCTGCGGTCATCCCGGAACGCAATAAACTTTGTTACTTAGATAATTTTTACTTTTTCGCTTTCAAGTGATTTATAGCGCCTGTCAGTTATGTTAACCCGCCGAGTCACAGGGTCATGCGGGTTGCATATAAATACGTTTATTTTTATACCTATGATGAACTAATAACAAAGGATTTGTACGTATGGACACCTGAATGGTCAATTATCTCAAGACACTGGTAATTGAAAATTAAAGTGATATGATAAAAACCATCTAGGGTCCACATCCTAACAACCCCCCAAAAATGAAAGAAATCGGTTCAGCCGTATTAGCGTGATGAGCGGACAAAGGATTTTTTGTACGTATGGACACCTGATTGGTCAATTATCTCAAGACACTGGTAATTGAAAATTAAAGTGATATGATAAAAACCATCTAGGGTCCAAATCCTAACAACCCCCCAAAAATGAAAGAAATCGGTTCAGCCGTATTAGCGTGATGAGCGGACAAAGGATTTTGTGCGTTCTCTTTTATATATATAGATATAGGGTCTCGCTCTTCACTATAGAAATATTATATTGTTACGAAAAAAAACAAACACTGCTAGATCCATCCATCCACCACCACCACCTCGAATGCTGCACGGTGTGTGTCTATATTTTGCTTTGGAAAGATGAAAACGATAGGCTGATACGTAAAAAATAATCGAAAACAACGGACTATTGTTTCTGGTTTTGATTGTTAATAATTAGTGACGTAACTAGGGGGGACAAACGGGGTTTGTGCCCCGGGCGCCGGATTGGGAGGGCGCAAAATTGGGCAAATATTTGGGGCAGCGTTTTGGTTAATAAATTAAAATAATAAATTAATAAAACAAAATAAATAAATTAAAGTATAACAGCAAAAAATCTACTGTTGAGATTTCAGTACAAAATAGGAAAAAATATGAAGACAGAATAGAAAGAAAAAAACTTTAGAAATAATAAAATTAAAAATTTAAAAAATGACTACTTTCTTTCTTTTCTTTTTTTGGTAAAAGAGAAACTGTGTACATAGGGAATGAAAAAATAATCAATGTGCCATTTGTGATAAACATTGGAAATTAGATGGCGAAAAAGTAAGTAAAATGTGTCCGTTTCTCGATTATAGGTACCAAGAAAAATTATTCGAGATAAAGAATCGACACTCACAATCAGACTCGGACTGCCTTATTCACTTATTCACATAGTCTATCTTAGTCTTTGCGGGGCCTAGGGCAAGAGATCCCTGCAGGGCCCCTCGTCAATTGCACGGAACGAAAGAATATCGCGTAGAGATCCCTCGTGGCTACGCTGTTAGCGTACGCGCCTTTGGCGTGAGAAACCCGAGTGGCAGCTGAATGCTCTGGCTAAACTTCGAAGCTTCATCGGAACGTACTGAAAAGCGTGTGTTAATGGTTCACAGATCACCGCCCTGCTGAATACTGATCTACAGAAATACTACATGATGAAGAGCAAAGGGACTCACTCATACATTGAACATTATTAGGAGGAAATCGTGGGAATAATTTTATTCGTGGTGCACGTGTTGATGTCCTGCAGACAGACTACTAATAGAACTATAATCAGTTTGATTATTAGAGCTTTTCTAAGCTTATTTAATCTTATTTAATGACGCATTAACTGCTTTTCTTTTTACATATTACTCTGAATGGCGGGATCTTCTATGCGCGGTGTCCCGGGCGGTTACTCGGTTCGCCCTATGTAAAGGCCGCTACCTACTGCTCTTTCATTTGGATGCATTTGATTTTTTTTTTTTTTTTAATGGTGGAATCACAAGAACCGATTCTCAGTAAAGATACACGTTCAAAACTCAGAAGCGGTGATGCTAACCGGTGGAAAAAATCTCATTTTGTGGGATTTTTGACTATAATAGTCTCCATTTAATTAATTTAAGTACAGGTTGAATTTCATAAATATTATTATAATACAACGAAATGAATATATAAAATGTTTAAAACTGATATTCAGGTGAACAGGAAACTAATTATTTGTACTTGAAAGACAGAAGGGAGGAGGTTGAGGTTCGACGTCGTAGTTGAAGTTTCAATTTCCAGGACTAAAGTGATCGAAGCCCCCCTCCCCCCCGAAACAAAATCGTAAATACGCTACTGGCTGTCTATGTGCCTCGTCGTAAATTTGAACTCTCAAGTTTTCCATTGTTAACAAGAAATAGCAAGGAGGTGTAGAGTACTAGTTTTCAGAATGCTATGTAATCTCGACATTGAATAGTTACTCATTGTCACTTAGTAAAAATAAATTTAAACAAGTCAAGGTGAACCAAACTCAGAAGCTCATGATGTGTAAAGATGTAGAACGCAGCCTCTGTTGCCGAGTCGAATATATCCCTGGTTGAGGTCGACTACCAAATATACCGATCTTTATCCGTCAACGGATGGGCTACTTGACCACAAAATTTTGTCAGATGCCGGTTAGTTACCGAGAAACAAAGTATCGCATACAAGTCGAACCGATCCGAACCCACCCACTCTGAACCTATTCCCGGTCGATCAGAGATTATGAGCTAGCTTTCTGCGCTATCGGCATCAATGGACATATTAGTCCGTAACGTATGAGGAATGACGCCCTTGGCGAGCACACTATCCAAGGAAAGGAAAGGAAGAAAGGATTGAGGAAGGAAGGAAGCGGCCTGGGACCTATATATTAGGTACCATCCCGACATTTGCCTGGTGTGAATGAGGAAAATCGTCCCTCGTCGAGCTCGGCCACCAAGTATCGTGAGCTCTATTTCTTAGACGATGAGCTGCTGCAGTTGCTGAACATATATATATATATATATATATATCTGAAGCGAATCTATATGCTTCTGTATGCTTACGCCGGGAGCCAAAAATGTCAACATTCTTCGTTCTCAGTGGAGAGATCCGGCTTCGAATACGATGAGTGCCCGGCTTCACTTAGGTTTCTCTGGAGTTTTTCCTCGGGTGTAGCAGCCGAATGTCGGAATGATTCCTTTAAGTATAAGCCTTATACAACTTTTTCCCACTACTTTTATCTCTGTCATCACTATTGTTGAGTGTTAGTGATTTAAGTGTAAATTGCATCTGGGTGTTCGGTAACTAAAGAAATTGGAGAGTAAGAGTTAAAATAGCTATTATTGATATTGAGTAATATTATATAAAGAGAAGAAAAATTGTGATAACAATAAGGAACCAAAAAAGAACTTTAGAATAAATTTCAGTGTTTTCATAAAAGAAAAAAATGTGTACGTGGTTAAAAAAAAATCAATACAATTTGATAAACATGATTTCCAGAAACACACTGGAAAATAGGATGACACAGAAAGAAGTGGAAGACACCTCTTTCTTAAGTATATAAAAGTAGCAGTGTCACAGTGTACACAACATGGAAATTGAAGTTTGAATTTTTACATCTTCCCTGGCCCTCCCTTCACTACTCAAAAATTTTAGTAAAATGAATGAATATTTGAACATAAGAAATATTTCAGTAAGATCTGTCGATTAAACAGTTGTTTATCATTGTATTCTACGGACATTGTATCCTGATCATTATGCTAACCCGATAATCTCAAGAGTACTGCCGATAATATATCAAGCAAGGATATCCATGATTACTCTGATATGAGAAAATCTATTTCTGATTATCAATATCTTGGAATGAACTGAATAGTTTACGTTCAATAACAAACTAGATTACCAACCTTTGACTCTCTATATCCTGGGCAAAATTTATGGTGATTCATTAAACAGTTCTTGAAATTTAGTGTCTCCCGGACGGACATACGGATAGATAGGGTAAATATAAAATAGATTTTCTAAACCAGAGTCTTTAATTAACGATGGAAAATAACGATTCGAGAGATTCGGGACACTCACAATCACACTTAAGACTGGCTAACTCATTCATTCACTTAGAGCCACTCTGTCATTTAATGGTGGAATCACAAACACCAACTCAGTGCAGTCTCAGGAAATACCTATGTTTTAGTACTCTCTAAGGGAAATTATTAAAGCACGACATCAACTGACAATAGCTTGAACTCCCTTCTTAAGGATTTACCAAGCTCCTACTCAGCTTTTTAAATTTTATTGTCATTTTATGTCGGATAAGCTCTCTACCAGAATTTGACTTCCATTGTCTTCTGTAATTGCCATCACGCTCAGTCTTTTGTAATTGAGATCATCTTATATTTAATTTGAATTTTATCCATTAAAATAAATCGATATCAGAACCGACTATAATAATCTAAATTTCAATATATTCATTTCAGTTCAATTTAATAAGTAACTGCTGGGTTCCGGATTTATATGGACTGAAACACTTGAAAATATGTGTACCAATATGCACTGAAAGCTACAAAGTATGCACTAAAAATAAAACAATAGGCACTTAAGAAACAGTTCCTTCATTTCAGAGTCACTTGTTTATAGTATTTACCTGTATTGTGCGAAGATTGTATTTCTACAGAATACTGCCAGGCGGTTTTCGGGTGTCAAACTTCGTTCACTGTCTGTGAAAATAAGTTTATAGTCCCTATGACCTTTCAACATCAACTTACGTGATTGGACAATTATTCGTACAATGGCGGAGACAGTTTGGAACTTTCATTTGGAATGATTTATTGATTACACACATGTATTGGGTAAGATGTTGGTTTCTTAACAAGTTTCAAAGTTGAAAGGACTTGTACACCTTGAGTTTCCATACGCTTAATTGTTTCAAAGGTTCCTCATTACTTACAAGGCACATTCTTGTAAGAAAGAGTATTCTCATTACTTACAAGGTACATTCTTGTATGAAAGAGTATTCTCATTACTTACAAGATACATTCTTGTATGAAAGAGTATTCTCATTACTTACAAGGTACATTCTTGAAGTATACCTTCGGAATTGGTGTAAAATAAATTAAAATGCAAAGTTCTCCGCGTTCAATATTTGTGAAGTGCCTAACATTTAACATGCAATACCTTGCAAACGGTATAAGATATGATAAAACTCACTACACCAGTCAATTTCCGAGAAAATTGTACATAAATTTTATGTATCATTTGCAGTTATTCCCATTTGAAAAAAACGAAAGTTGAATCCAATATGGCAGATCCAAGATGGCGGCCAGGGTGTATAGCATGTGTCAAAGAAGCAGTACTTGATCCAAATTCTTTGGCATATGCCCATATTCATGTCCAGTTACATCTAAAGAAACTAAAAGCAATTAATTATGTGTCTGAGCGTTATAGTACTTTATGATTGAATTCCAGATATATATGAAGGCTTATAAATATACAAATTACCGGTATGAGCCGCTAAAATTAATACAATACACATTGGATTGCGGAGAACTTTGCATTTGAATCAATTTTACATGAATCCCGAGGGGACACTTTACGAGTTGTCATATGAGAAGTAAAGGAACGTAACTCCAAAAATGGAATTTTTGTTTGCTTGGATTATGAACATAATTTTCAAAGCCCCACTTGGTGTTATTTGAGTGTTATTGAAGTTGACTTTGTCATTGACTTGTCTGCTATGCAATAATACGTTTACCATGTTATTAAACCAACATTTCTTTGAAAAAAAATCAATCTTTCCTGTAAACCTACGAACATGGAGTTACGTTCCTCCGTTTCTCAATGACGGAATGTACCTTATTAGAGGATACGAAAAATATGTTGTTAAAGGATGTCCAATACACACAAAACTATTCACTCAAGACAGTAAGAAAAGTAAAATAATTCTTAACAAATGCTGTATATGCAGGAACATGAGCGTATTCTTAGAATATGCACCAATCTTCAAAATATGAATTTGCATATGTGCACATGCACTTTTTTAACACTCTCGGTGCCAAGCTGGTTTTGCTAATGTTGAATCATTATAATGTATACGTTCTTTACTGCTTAGTTAGACATTCCGTGCCAAATGCACACTCAAGCAGGTTGCAGGGACATGAGGGATATTTTCGTTATCATCGCAGGGACAGCATCGAAAAACTGCCTGGCAACCCTTTTGTTTACTTTCAGTGATCTCAATCATTCAGTTCAACATATCCACAATAGAAGGCGAAAGTCTGGATCAGCATCCGAATCACTAGCATTTTCACTTTCTGATTCCATCAGAACATCGGCTATTTTAATCACCTTTTATTGTTGGAATGTTGAACTGAATGATTGAGAACACTGAAAGTAAACAAAAGGGTTGCCAGGCAGTTTTTCGATGCGATGATAACGAAAATATCCCTCCATGGCACTACAACCTGCTTGAGTGTGCATTAGGCACGGAATGTCTGACTGAACAATAGAGAACGCATACAATTAATGATTAAACATTAGCTATTATCTTTGTGCATAAATCAATTAAATGTGAGTCATTATAGCTTTTCAAGAAACAATAAATAATAATAGAATTAAATTAACTTCGTAAAATAGGGCAGTAGTTAAGAGCTTCCTTAAATATGCAAAATAGCATTAAATACTTCAGGACGGGAGACTATTTTTGTGTGTTACATGTAGAGGTCATCTCTTCTAAAAACACATATTCCACTTCACGCTATATGTGCCCGTCCGTAGAGCAGGAGGTCTCAAAGAGTAAAGGTTGAGTGTCCACGAGTGGTGCAGGTGGCCCGCTGAAGCGAGTATGGTGTGACCACCGGTGGCACACGTAGCACCGAGTGTTAAAAAAAAATCCAGACTCCTAGTAATTGCATTATAACTTGACAATATGAAGATGTTAAATCTTTGAAACTAATATTAAATTGAACGGAAAATCTTTTATGCTTGACAAGCAGAGAGGATATAAAGTAATCTAATAGCAAGAACTCAGAATATACTACAGGGTGGCCCAAAAGTAGGTATACACCTCTGCATTGATCAAGTGTAACATTCTAGTTTATGGGTTTATTTGCTTCTACTCTTCCGAGCTTAAGACATATCTAAAAACCCATTAAGAACAAATAATAAAGAAACTAAGTCTATCTGATGGATAACAATAAAAAATGATATAAAATGCAATGAGTTGTATACCTACTTTGGGGTCAACCTCTATATACATCTCGAAAATTTTCAAAACGTTATATGTAAAAAATAGTTAAACTATGCAAACTACATACTAAAACTAACATACATACAATGATATACAAAGATAATGTCAGATAGGACCTACAACTGATTTTAACTTCATATGCAAATATGTAATATTTTCAACGTCTCGGATTTCCACTTAATAGATTGGGAAATGGCCAATCAAATATGTTCTGTTTCCGCTATCATTGCACACTGTATTTTGTGTCATTCACCCAATAAACACAAAGAACAAAGTATATAGTTTTTTAATAATCCCATTACTCCTGTAAATAAATCTCATTTTTGAACAGTACAAGAAATGAGGCTGACTTATATTAAGGACTTATATTAATTGACGTTACAAAATAAATATAATTGTAAGGGATCTGCGAATTTAAGAAAGGCTATCAACCTCGTCCTTATATATTAAAGAAATCTCACGGAACAGTTCTCACTGATGCGGATAGCATCTTAAACAGATGGAAAGATTCCTTTGACAATTTGCTGAACACGCAGCCAAAAACTAATGTGCGTGGAGCAAAGGAGATACACACCGCAAAACCATATATTCCAGAACCCAACCGAATAGAAGTAGAAACCGCTATATGGAAGTAAAAGAAACACAAATCTCCGGGTGTAGATGAAATTCCGGCTGAGTTAATTTTAGCTGGAGGCGAAAAATTGTGGAACAAGATACTATGTAGAAATTGTGGACTCATTCTCCTTATCTACAAAAGGAAGAATTGCCGCAAGATAGGAAAGAATCAATCATTGTTCCAATTCACAACAAAGACAACAAAACTGACTGTAATAATTATCGAGGCATTTCTCTTCTGTCAACATCCTATAAAATCATTTCAAATATTCTATTAGCAAGATTGACGCTATACGCAGATGAAATTATTGGAGATTATCAGTGCGGATTTAGACGAAATCGATCAACTATCAACCAAATATTTACCATTCGCCAAATACTCGAAAAAAAAGTGGGAATACAATACCCCGGTACATCAACTATTTATTGATTTTAGAAAGGCTTACGACTCGGTTAGGAGAGAAACATTATACAACGTTCTTACAGAACTTGGAATACCGAGAAAGCTAATTAAATTAAGATATGTTTAAATGAATCCCAAAGTAAAGTCCGTGTAGGAAAATTTTTGTCCACGAGATTTCACGTCGAAAATGGCCTGAAACAAGGAGATGCGTTGTCCCCATTATTATTTAACTTTGTGCTCGAATACGCTATAAGGAAAATCAAAGATAGCCACCAGGGCCTAGAGTTGAACGGTATTCACCAGGTTATGGCATATGCTGATGATGTAAATTTAATAGGGGATGGTAGGAGAACAAATCTTATTAAACGCTTGCTGAGACATGGGTTTAGAAGTAAATGCAGAGAAAACTAAATACATGGAAGTGCGTCGGGACCGTAATACGGCAAATTGTGGATGCGTTGAAATATTAAATAATACTTTTGATAAAGTGGATACTTTCAAATGTCTAGGATCAATATCAACAGATGAAAATCATATTCACGAAGAAATTAAATGTCTACTAAAAGCAGGGAATTCGTGTTACTATTCGGTTCAAAATCTCTTGTCATCGCGAATTCTGTCGAAGAATTTGAAGCTTAAAATATATAAAACGACAATCATGCCTGTTGTTCTGTATGGCTGCAAAACATGGTCGCTTACTCTGAGGGAAGAACATAGACTGAAAGTATTTGACAACAAGATCCTGAGACGAATATTCGGACCCAAGAGGAACGGGAATGGGGAATTGCGGAAACTTCATAACGAGGAACTACATAATTTATACGATTTACCCAACATTGTTAGGGTCGTCAAGTCTAGGAGGCTTAGGTGAGCAGGTCATGTAGCTAGAATGGAAGAAAGTAGAAACGCTTTCAAAGTCTTGACTGGAAGACCCATCGGAAAACGACCATTGGGAAGACCTAGGCGCAGATGGGAGGACAATATTAAGATGGATCTCGCAGAGATAGAAATACAAAGTAGAAACTGGATCCAGTTGGCTGAGGATAGAAGTCAGTGGAGAGCTTTTGTGAACGCGGCATTGAACCTCCGGGTTCCAAGGCCATAGAGTTAGTTAGTTTTTTTTAATGAAATTATAATTACTAAGTTCTTGTTTACTTTCTGGTATCGGTAATCCTAATTGTCTGTCAATTAATTTACTCCAGGTCCTGATTTCGGATTTTTTATATTTCTTTTGATCTTCAAGAGAAAGAAACTGCTTTCTTTCCCTAATTTACTTGCTTAGAGAAAAACAATGTTAACTCCCTCTCTCTTTCCTCGATTTACTTGTTTAGAGGAAGAAAATGACCTCTATCCCTCTATCCTATTTGTTTGTTTTAGTTGGTTAGTCTGCAATTTAGCGTCCTTTCAGGAGCGAGTTTATATAACACGTGGACATACAGCTTAACATGGAATCTAAACTACATGAGCTCCTGGAACTGGAACTCGAATCGCACAATTATTTGCTTAGGAAAATGAAAATTACCATTAACCTTCTATTCCTGATTTACTTGCTTAGAAAAAGAAACCGATTACTATCATTCGATTTCCGATTTCCGTGATTAGTGGACCATCATAGCCGCGATGGCCACCAGAATACAATACCTTTGTACACAAAAATCAGGCAAAACAAAGCAGTATCTATCATATTGCTTTTTACGCCAGTTTCTGACCATAAATCTCTGACCTCATTAAGAATTAAACACAGTTTTATCACAATTTTCTCTAATATACAGCTCAAATCCCTTTTCTCAGTTGAAGTTAGAGTCTGAAAACGTCTATAAGAAGTCCAATTTGATAGGATTGGATAATGTGTGGTCAATACATCGATATCCTCGCCGTCATTCCTGAATTTCTAGACTGTAGTTCACTATCTCTTAATTTAGGTACTGGGTCAACATACAAATTGCTTTTTCCTTTGTTTATCAAACACGAACCTACATCCATGAAAAGAACACGGACCACACGACAGCTAATTCCATAATAGCATACCCCTAAATAACTTACTATTCCTCTTAAGACATCTTGCATATTTAACAGATACAATAACACAGTGACAGTGCGTTATTATTATAAAACTTTAATGCAACATACATGAAAAAAAAAAAACATGCAGAATTCTCATGGACCCAACACGCAAGGACCATTAGAAAAGGGATAATTCCCTCATTTTGCGTAATGCAATTTCGTGATTCTCTCTTCTCTCCACTCTGTTTATGGTACCTGAGTACTAGGACAAAGTCAAAAGCTGTATTAATGTCCCTTTATACAACGCTATTAACCATCGTGTGTTTATTATTGGAAATTGCAGGAGAGGGAAGGGAGTAGAAGAGCTTTTTGCTCCTAATGAAATTATATTCTTGTTTGACTGAAATTACGTCGCCATAAAGTCTGAGCTTGCGAGGACGTCACTAGATGGATGCACATCACACAATAACAACAATCTTAGCTAGATTGTAATACGGTCTACAGCATATACATAATAGAACTTTAAGGTTTCGTGTGGACTATGCATTTTTACACATTAACACATAAAATACTTGTATAATATTTGTAACTTTACTGAATTTTTACTGGATAATAAGAGCATAGTTAGTAAGGCGTTTATCTAGTAACTACACGAGTTGGTTCGATCCCTGATGGGATATTTTTTCTCTTTCCAATGTGACCTCTCCCCTCTAAAATGAGTATCTGAGGGCAATTTGAGGGATAAAGGCAGCCGCAGCGGAGTGTTTGACATAAGTGTCAAAGTCTCAGAAGTGCAAAACCTTTCCTGTATCTTAGCCTGTGAGATTTATTATGGTCTATCTCGAATGGAAGAAGTGTTTTAATATTTTTAACAAGTTTCTCGAATGGGAGATGACTTTTAATTTCTTAGGAGTTTGTCGAATGGGAGACAGCTTTTAATTTTTAAGGAATTTCTCGAAAGGGAGACGAGTCTTACATTTTAAGGAATTTCGTTTACCGAAATTTCTTTGTATCGGGTATTCTAATAAGGGTGCCCAAAGACTAGACAGTAGTGTTTCTAATTTGAGAGAAAATTTCCTAATCTAGGGAAAAATCATAGTTAAATTTAGCAAAAAAAGGGGGAAAGGGAATTTTTTGATAAAACGTGAAAATCCAAGGAAATTCTTGCGCTAACTGATTAACCAATATAAGTGCTTATATTTTTCTTTGTTCTTCAGAAATAAATCAATACAATAGTTTGTGTGTGCGTCTCTCTATCTATCTATCTGTTCGAAGTAGCATAATTTGACCCCATTGAAGGCTAGTTGTATTTGTGTGTATTTTTTGTTAAAAAGTCAAGGAAAAAGTAAAAATAATAAATAAAAGTAAAGAGGAAATGAATAAAACAAATGTGGTTAGCACTTCCTTTAATATAGCTAAATTAATCTTATCACATAACTTCCATCATAGAAACTGGAACTAGAACAAACTAGGGAAAAATTGATAAGAAAAGGGAAATTTTTGTATCAGTCGATGGAAATTTTCTTAAGGAAACCTACGAACACTGCTACAGAGCACTATTGTACAAGTCAAAATAAAGCGAAAAATATGTATAAAATTATATACCTTTTGGATCCTCGTCAGGAGACACGAATTGGACTATGTGACAACGTCGCAGACAAGAGGCCATAGGATAGATCTACCAATCCATGAAATAGTTACGTCGATTCTTTCCAGAAGGAGGTTGACACTAGCACCATCTGTTAGCGTGACGATCGATGTAACCGCTTGATGGAATCCTAACGCAATGCTAATGCTTCCAAGATAATAATTTATGACGTTGCCACATTGTGAATTTTTTTATTCTCCATAGCTATTGAAGGAAGCCCCGGGTGATATACCATAATATGGTATTTTCCCTTTATAGCGCTGTTATTCGTTGGCGCCAGTTTTGGAACACCCGATATATTTACCCTGTTTGTATATCCATCCGTCCAGGAGTCAAAAAAAAAAAAAAAAAAAACCTCTCAAGAACTATTTGGGTCTAGTTCGTTGATGGAGGTGATAATCGAACCAGAAGTGATAGAATTGGTTCCTGTTTTAACGTTGATTACTATGGAGACAAAATGTCAATAGATAGTCAGAAGCAGTTTTCTTCAAACGAAGAATATATTCCATCTCCAGTCTAATCTCTCTCTACTGTAATCAGAGGTCGTAGAAATTTACTGCCACCTGTGGTTTCAACATTAATTGAAAACATATCATGCCATACCAACCAAACTTCATCATGTGGTATATGTTGTGGATTCGTGCCGTAACGACACGACGGCAAAAAACTGTTGTACATAAAAAAGGAAACTATGTCAGCAGAATTTGTTGATTCCGCACCCGATGAAGTTAAAACTTTGAAGAAAACAGCAATGGAACAGTTAAATTTTAATATGTATTTTCCATTTATATCAAGTGGAAGTTATGAAATAAACAATGACCAAAAGTCAGTGAGCAATAGACTAATGACTTATATGTATATCTATGTAGCAGTGCTGGCACGTATTACTAGGTCACTTGGGTCACTGATCTTTTTCGGATTACCCGAGTCTGGGTCTGGGTCCCGCTTCTCAGACTCAGTCTGATTCAGAGAAACTGGTGACTCGAATAGACTCGAATTATATCAACTCTACACAATTATGACAACATTTTATATTTAATTAATGATATTTATTTCTTAAGCTCAAGTATTCATGGGTTTGATACCCGTTATCACAATATTTCTTAATCATGATACATTTAATCTAGTTATTTGAATTATGTCATTTTTCAGAACTGGTCTCATTAAGTGTGGAGGAGACAAGGTAGTTCAGTGGTAGAGCGCTTACTTCTGGTGCGTGGGGTTCCCGATTCGACCCCCGGCCAAGTAAGTTTGGGTGGAAAACATCGTATCCGTATGTTTTCTCAGGGTATTCATGTTACCTCCCACATTCACATTCCACCGAATCTTCCATCATCATTAACTTGCCTTAATCATCCGCCTCCCTTAGCCTAAAGAGCGTAATTGTTAGACGTTAAACTGAAAGATTAAGATGTCGATTTATATATAGCTTAATATGACATGCACTCTTACCAGAAATATAGTTTGAGTATCCCTATGTCAAAGGGAAGGACACAATTATGTTCTGTGTCAACAGATCATAAACGGCAAATTCTAAATGAACCCAAATTTGCTCACACACGAATACAGAAGAAAAAGAGAGAAAGGAAATGATAAACAGAGAGTATGATGTAGTTAGAATTACATTAACATACTACCGCTTCTCTTTATGTGTGTATTATTAGGGTTGTGTGTACGCTACCGACAGTTGACACTATCTCGTCTCAAAAACATACTGTGAACGTCATGTCTCGTCTCGAAAAATGTGTTTCTATTGAGAGAGCTCTGTCTCGGCTAAAATCTTGTCATGAAAATGTTGTTCCATCTTGTCTTGTGCTCAACCCCATGTATGCAGTGTTTATAGTTTTCCCTAAGAAAATTTCCCTCAACTAACACAAAATTTTCCCTTTTCTTACCGAATTTTCCCTAGTTTGTTGAGAGATAAGATGATTGTTGGTTTAACGTCCCTTTCAGCAGCGAGGCCATATGAGACGGGACGTACTGACTAACGTAGAATACGAACCACATTAGCTCCTACTGGGAATTAAACCCTGGTCTGTTGTTCCCTAGTTTGTTGAGAGTCTAGTTTCTATGATAGACGTTATGTGATAAGATTAATTTAGCTACGCCAACCACTTTGCTTTTTGCTTTTATTTATTTATTTATTTACTTTTTCCTTGACTTTTTAACAAATAAGACACAAATACACCCAGTCAAGAATGGATGTAAAGTTTCCTACTTTGAACAGACACACAAACACACACTCAATCAGACAAACTATTGCTATTGGATTGGTTTATTTGTGAAGAACAAAGAAAAATTTAAGCATTTATATTGGTCAATCAGCCAGCGCGACAATTTCCCTAGATTTTCACGTTTTTATCGAAAACTCCCTTCTGGTCTTTTTGCTAAATTTACCTACGAAATTTCCCGAGATTAGGGAAAGTTTCCTCAAACTACGCACACTGCAAGAGTGCAAGTATGACGAAGGTTTGTGTGATATCCTGATCTGTCAAGGTAATCGAGTCTTGTGAGTCACGGATATGACGACTTCCGAATTCATGGGTCACAAAGTTTGTAAGTCGTATTATCATTACTCTGTAGATCCTGTTCTTGATCATCTCACTCTTACACCAGTTATTAAGTTCAGTTACAGCCACTAAAATCAAATAAGACACTAAAAACACAATTTAACTTCAATACAGTTCGGCTATATATTTTCTTCAATTCTGTGTTTTATGACGCATTTATCTATCCTATCGGATGAAGTTAATTTCATGTGGAAACATTTATTTCTGGAAAGTTGCAATTCTCACTCCAGATATATAAACTAGATATCCAAAAGCTCACCTTTCTTCTCAATACAAACACTTTTTACTTTCATATATTGTAGCAGGTATTTCTATACATGACTTCTTTCTTTCCAGTTGAACAGTGGCCAATGTAAGCAATGGGAAAGTTTCTATCCATTTGGACGTTTCTTCTTTGAAGTTTCCGAGTCTCCACCTTTTTTTTAAAGTAATTTTTACGATGTTCATAAAATTTTAAACAATGGTTGAGTCGGCAACTTTCCAATCTACCTCGGAGCCAAAATTTCTCTTCGTTTTCTTCAATGTACACTTTTTTTTTCTTTGCTACACACAAATACAAGAATACCCTTGGATATAAAGTTTTAACAATATTTCAAAACATTATATTTTCTTCTTTTTCTGTTGTTTGTGCCAATTTTGTTAAAGAATACACAGTGATAATATCACATATATTAGCAATACTGAAAAGCAGAACAAATTTAAACAACGGAACCATCAGTTATTCTTTAATAACGTCTTGCTTAGAAGTGTAAAAGGAGTTCAAGGAAGAATACAGTTGTAAGAGGCGATTAAAAAGTTGTGAATAAACCAACTAGCTTTTGTTATTGTTATTATTATTGCAGTAATGTGATCTGCAAGAATCCTTAGTATGGGAAAATACATATGTAGACAAATTACATATGAAGTGTATTGTGTTTTTGTTTTTAAAAGGGTATCAAGGAGGGTTTATTGAAACGTTTTGAATATACCAATCTATGCGAATCTAATGCGCCATCGAATTTAGTGCGCACACCAAATTTAATACTTAAAACCATTATTTTAAAAATGTAATGCACGCCAATGGTAGGATAAATTAATTTTATACACCAACGGATTTGTATATAAACTATCACAACAGACTTCGGCACTGGGATCCTGTTTCGATACCCAGTAGGAGCTCATGTGATTTGGCTGATTCCACGTTAATAGATGTCCTATTTTCACGTGGCATACCCATTGTAAAAGAAATTACTGAACTATCTTAAGTAAAAATTTGAAATGAACAGTTATATAAATAATTTATTTTACGCTTGAACCTAGCGTCATAAGGTGTTCATTTCTGTTTGTTCTCCATTCTGTGAGTACCTAATTCAGATCCTCTATGTCAGTGATTGGCAACTATGGACCGCGAGTCAGATGCAGGCTTCTGAAAGATTCTATCCGGCCCGCTAAATTATTCTTAATCTGAATGAAAAGAATAGTTCTAACAATTGCCTTTCGTACCCGGACATGTCCTATTTTTGTGTAGTGCTAAATATTGTCAGGCGAGTTCGTAGTAAAATGGGGTAATGAATGACCTTTATTTTGGGGGTTGAGACATATTGTTTTCAATAAATTATATTGGACCGTCTAAAGTTTATTCCATTATCCTTGGCCCTATTGTAAAATTAAGTTTGCCCATCACTGTTCTATGTAATATAGGCCAACAATAAATTAAATGAAGTCGAGGATTGCAACAATGCATTGTGACGTAAGAAACAATAAATTTGAATGAAGTTGCCGCTGAACTATAGATTTAAGTTGTACTCGAATCTAATGCGCACACATAGTTTTGAATACTACATGTGGACAAAAATAGGTTTTATTCGCGTAAAACAGTAGTTAATAATAATAATAATAATAATAATAATAATAATAATAATAATAATAATAATAATAATAATAATAATAGTTTATGGCTCTGTACAAAAATTGACTTCGCGGTTGTATTTGGAGGCGAAATAAACAGCTAAGCTCATCTTAATTTTAGTGGCGGTTTTACATAGAGCGAATAGGGCAACCATCCAGGATCCAGCGCATAAAAGGATCCCGCATTTCAAAATACTACCCTTGATTTTTGAAAACATTTATGGACAACAAATTACGCGTCATTCAAGATAATTCGGAAGATAGTTCTTACAAAATCCTGGAAAGTAGATAAAGTGCCCATCTGAAGAATACCGACACATACACCATGAATAAAAATATTCCCATTATTCCTTTCATCTAAATGTCCAGTGTATTAATGAGTACCGTTGACCTTCAATTCATTCTGTAGATCAGTTCCCAGCGCTCTGCGACTCATCAATACACGCTTTTTATCTTCGAGAAATCTTTGAAATTTAGTCAAAGCAATCCGAGTCGGGAGAATCTTGTGTGAGATTAAAATAGAAGTGTTACCAACCGAGTGGAGGAGTTATCAAAATAATCGCAATTTCATATATTAAGCAAAGGCTATGTATAGTGTACAATTTCCTGTGTTTCTTGAGTAGAGGTGGCCCAAAAGTAGGAATACAGCCCCTTACTGATCTGCTCACTGTACTTCATATTATTTCTTATTTTTATCGAACAGGTAGACCTAGCTTCTTTATTACTTGTTCTTAATGTCTTTTTTACTTGTACTTTAAGCCCGCAACAGCCGAAGCAAATAAACCCATAAGCTAGAATGTTATACTTGATCAATGCAGAGATATATACCTACTTTCGGGCCACCCTGTATAATTGGCAAGTATTGATGCATACTTTCCCAGATTTCATGGCACATAACTTGCTTAATTTAAGTGTCTCAAACGCTGGTTGGTAAACGCAAGACAAAATAGCGAGTGGGAGCTCTGATTGCTAGGGAAGGGATATTTCTATAACATATTGTGCTATATTGACTACTATTGTCATGATCATTTATGATTTTCTCATATATCTTACAGAGCTCCTTTCTGTCTAAACGGCTAAAGCAGGAGACTGGCGTCCAATCCCGCTATGGGGTCGTATGGTTTGGACTCTACATTAAGCTGAAGGTCCACTTTCATAGAACCCTGATGCTGAAAGGACTGTAAAACTTCAAATCAACTAACCAACCTATTTATTCTGTAAATTCGGGGTGTTGAGTATACGAGTATACGAATTAAATAACCAAAATTAAAATAGCTATGAACGGACTGATTTGGTGAAAGATTTGTTGAAAAGTATAGAGTGACTCAAATCTAATTAAATTCTGGAAACAAATTATATTTATCATATTGAACCATTCTCAATTCACTACTCAATAGATGTCTCATGTACTCTTCTCCATTTAGCAATTCTTCCCCAAGTTACTCCAGTACTTCTTGACTTCACCACAGCACTTTCTATAAGAATGTTTGTAAGGTATCTTATTGTAATTTGATACCTAATCAAGAATTGCTTTGACCACGTATCATCATTCCTTCTTCCAATAGGCTCAACCCACTACATTTGCAATGGATATTTATTTTCATGTTAATATCCGCCACTCTTGTCATCTTCTTGATACACGATATCGTTTTCCTATATTTCCGATTTGTTCCTACTATATTTGTCCATGCTTCGTTTTGAATCTGCAGACGGTGAATATCCGATTGTTGTTTATTTATTTACTTATTTATTGAAGTTCAGCGTTCCTTTTCTGCATCAACGCTATACGAGGCGTGGACTTTCCGTGTAATGTAGAATCCGAACCACCATAATATGTTTATTGCAATGTTATCCCACCGAGTATTGAATCCAGGATCAAAGGTGCACATGCTAGCAAACAAGTGTCACAAAAAGTATTGATATGATCTGGGAAAAGGACTGAAACGTGGAACAATTATCGACTGCATATCCCAGATTCGAATTCGAACAGAACAACAGCGCTGAAAATATATTTTACAGAGGTTATTTATTAACCATTTTTCAATTTCCAGCTTCATACAATTTAGCATTCAGGAACCATCTCGGAAGAAATATTCAAAATGAAATTAATATAATTTACTTCAAGCAAAAATAAACATTTAAGAAAAGTTGTTAGAAACCAAATACTACCCCGTCATTCCTGATTATACCCGATATATTGCTTATGATAAGCAGCTGTATGTAATATAATTTGTTAATAAAAACACCACTGAAATCGAAAATAGTTTTATATTTTCTTGAATATTTTGAGCATATTCTGCCGTCGACACTTTTATTTGTGTCATGCAACTGGCGAAGAGCTTTGCGGGGATCCCTCACTCTAGACTCCGCAAAGACCAAGGGCATCTATGATACTTGTAAAAAAAATACAAATATTTAACTCAAAAAAGTACAGAATGTCATTTTTCAGTACTACAGTAGTATCTATCGTCAATAGACAAAAGAATACTTATCTCAGTAGTCTTGCGTCTGATGAAAATACTGCTATCATATCGACATGTTACATATATGTTCAGGTCATATATTCGTTTAATAAAAAAATAGATCTATACAATTCTGAACATAAGTCTGAATATTAGAAGTTCGATACACTTAACAGTAAACTGATTATCTCCGAACATTCCTTTAATGCAGTTAGATTATCCAGCTGTGAAAACATGCAATTCATCTTTTTCTGTGATATGCTTCAGATGTAAAAGAAATGTGAATTCTCTCCGAAAAGAAGACTAACACCACGAATCGAAGCTGTTCCGAAAGATTCTCCTCCTGTCAATAGATGCCTGTACAGTTGGTCGCCTGAAAGAAAACGCAGAGGAATTCCAAGAACAAGGAAAACCGCATTCCTTTGAACGGAAGCCAAACAGTGGCCGAGTCACCAATTTCTAAACTCCCTTTGCTGTGACATTGAAGAAGTGGTATTAAATATGTAGTTTGTTTTTGCTTTAAATTTGATTCGACGAAGCGATTTGATTCAACCCGCATTGAAAAAAAATATTCATGTTTATTTATTCTTCGAATGACTATTTCAAACGTTTGTGTCCTTCAAAAATTCTTTTTCAAAGAATATATTTCCAGAAAAGATTAATAAAAAAGCAAATACTGCATAAAATTTCCCTTGCTTATAATGTGACTAAGCAGGACAGTAAAATGATAAAATCTAGTGTGTGGTATAAGGGTCAAATACTATATTATACATGTTACACTGAAGGAAACATAGGCCCCCAAAAGGTAATAATCGTGATACTCTATTATGCTACCTTTTCTGGGATTTTTTTAAAATATGATAATTCATTGGAATCCGTTTGCTCAGTATGCTGGCTGACATTCACTCTAATTTTTTGCAATGTTTATCGAACCATAGTCAAGCAAGAGCTGGATTGTGTCGGTATTTTACCTTATCTTATGCAACCCACTTTTCACTTTAAATATGTGGGTTGCAGCATACTCAAGGCGAACATGCAAAAAAATTCAGTCCCAATATAATGTGACAAAAATTAGATGAAAAACATCTAAAGCAATTTCCAACCTTAAAATGAAAATAAAGTGAAATATTGCAGTTTAACATCCCACGAATATACCATTTTAGGCTAAGGGAGACGATGATTAACATAAGTGAATAATGCTAGAAGAATTTTTGGAATGAAAAAGTGGGAGGAAACAGGAGTACAGTACCTCAAGACACGATGTTGCCCACCGCAAACTTACTGAGCTGGGGATCGAACCACAGACCCCACGTATCAGAGATATGCGCTCTACCACTGACCGACTGTGCTCCCTGTTTCCTCACTCTAAAAATGTATAATAGACTTAAGCAAAAAATAAAAAAAAAAATCTAATTAAAGCAAAAAAACTTGTATTCATAACCTTATGTTACAGTTTCAGCAATGATACATTGCTGAGACCGTAATACAACTTAACTAATATGACCTAAATTTATATGCACTTAAAGTACTGAAAATACGCATGCAAACGGCTAATAAAGTTAGAAAATATGCACTATGAATAAAGTAATATGCACTTAGATTCATGTCAGATTCACTTGTTGATATGTGCAGAGTGAATTTCTAGAATACATATAAAGGAATCAAAATTTTGGACAACCCAAAGTAGTCCTACACCTTTCACAATTGTTTTCTAGCTTTAAAAGTACATACCCAGTTGATTATGTTTAATTTGATGTTTTGAATTTTCGGAAATTGTCATTATGCCATATGTTATAAGTTAGAAATTATTTTAGTTTTGGTTACACTAAAATAGGCCAGCATTATATCGATGTTAATTCGCAAGCAATCTATACGTCATGAGTCCAATGATAATCAAAGAGATCCCTTGTGGCTAAGTGGTTAGAGTATGCACCTTTGGCCCGGGAAACCCGCGTACGATTTCCGTCCGGGAGCTCATGTGGTTCGGATCCCAAGTTAAACTGTACATCCACATCTCATATAGCCTCGCTGCTGAACTGGACGCTAAACTTTAAAAAAATCAAATCAAATCGAATCCAACGATGATCAAAGTTCTTACCAGCTAATGTTTAGCTATCCTTTGTAAATTATATCATGTCATGTATGTTTTTGGTATAATAATCACAAAATGGCGAATGCTCACGAAATGGTTAATCAATTTAGAACTGAGAGCCGAAATACATGTTAAATTGTGGATTTTGATTCGGTTGTTCTTGTCTGTATTAGTGAACAAATTAACTCTTTTTATCTCTATCTTTCTTCTGTTCCTAATTATAATGAAGGAAGAAAAAGAAAATTGTTATTAGAAGGAAGTTTCTCTGTATTATACCTACCAGAGTGTGAATGTATAAAATACACAAAAGTTCACGTGTTCAATGATAACGATCTAAAATCAGAAGTATTCTACATAATTGCATTTCTTTCTTTTAATTTTACTGTTTTAAGATGATGTTCAGTACTCTAAATATGTGTAGCTAGATTCTATCTTTCCTGGATCTTTCTGATTTAGAAACATGTTGAAATAAGCTTCAATTAAAGTTCCAGAAAACCTTGCAGCCCTGCCCGATGATTGCTGGCGATAGATGAACATTCTGCCATATTTTTGGCATTACATGGATATTCATCTAAATCCTAATGTACTGTTTATGTTGACCGATCCACGTACGATTTCTTTCATATAATGTACCTCACTATAATGCCAGACATAACGTACATGTCTAAGCTATGGATGATGTTTTCTACGCTGCTGGTCTGATTTGATGTGTCACTATTATTTGTCGTTCGAGGCCTAGTGTATATTGGATCAATGAGAATTGTAGTGGATTGTTTGACATACATTTGCATGCTCTGACTACTACATCAAGAATCCATTATGCACTGTACACTAATATTGTATTAGTATAACAATCAGATGGTAGAATGTATAAACGGGTCTATCATCTGGATTTTCTTTAAATAGAAGTGAAATTGTACTTAGCAATAGTCAATTCGGATAGTACCATACTAAGAGTTGTTGAGTATTGACTTCAAGACTGCAAATCTTAATAGTTCTATCTTTAACAAAATTATGCACATCGAAGCGACACATTAACACTCGGAATTTGTACAGCGTGAGACAAGGCTATACCATCACAGGACACTTATTGCTAGTACTAGTGGAGGCTATAAGTACTAGAAATTTTTCAAGGTTTTCTGGTGATAAACTTCGTTTATTGGCTGCTTTAATATATTGAAATAAGTTGACACTCAAAAATATCTTTACAGCATCAACTAACGTGATTGGACACTGACATACAATGACAGAAAGATTGGAACTTTCATCTGGCAAAGACTTATTGATCTGTGATTGACTCTATCTTTGATTTCAACTCAGCACCTTACCCAGCTTCTCTTTAACCTTTTTCCCACTTTTGTTTGAGGCGGAACTTAAGAAAACTTGTTTTTCTTAACAAATGCGAGTGGCTCATAGCACCTTGAATTTTCAGACGCTTAATCGGTTTAACAATTGTTGGAAAATGTGTATAAATGAAATAAATCTTGATGGCCGAAAAAAGTATCTACATTTCTCAAACAATGGGAAAGTATTTTCTTAATGAATGTGGAAATAAAACTATCAATATAAAGCGCTAAGAATACTAAAATGACTCGTAACTTCAGATTTTGATCGATTTTATTTTCAGATTTACCGTCCCTTTCGGCAGCGAGGCTATATGAGACGTGGACCTACAGCTTAACTGGGACCCGAACCACATGAGCTCCCACCGTAAAACGAACTCGGGTCTCCCACACAAAAGGCGCGTAAGCTAACCGCTTAGCCACGGGGGAACTCAGTAGTGGTTGACGTACTTCTACACAGCAGAGGACTTGCCGCCGCTGTGTATATTTTATTACGTGTCTCTGTGATCTTTTGCGCTGGCGCCATTACTGTCTGACCGTAGTGCGAGTTCCCTTTATACTTTTACCGCCTGCTTTATATATTTTATTACGTATGTGATTTTTTGCTGTAGCCATTATTGTTGGAATTAATTGCGACTTCCTTTTATACTTTTACAGCTTGTTTTGTATAGCTTATTACGTATGTGTGATTTTTCCGCTGGCGCCATTACTGTCTGACCGTAGTGCGAGTTTCCTTTATACTTTTACCGCTTGCTTTGTATATTTTATTACGTATGTGTGATTTTTCCGCTGGCGCCCTTACTGTTTGGTTTTGCTTTGACTTCCCTTTATACTTTTACCGCTTGCTTTTTATATTTTATTACGTATGTGTAACCTTTGCGCTGGCGCCATTACTGTTGCGAGTTTTGCACACCCGATTTGTATATTTGCTGCTTGGTAGCCGTGGACGCTAATGGTGTTTTCATTTATAGATACCGGCACACTTTGTATATATATTTATTATTGTGACTTAAGTAAGAAGAGAAAGTTTACGCACCTTTGATGACACGGCCGCTATTTTGTTGGCTATTTCCTGGTTGTTTGTTGTTGCAGTTGTATATAATTTATGTCCATATCGCAGTGTTGTCTGTAATGAGAATAATTACACTGATTTTTCCATAAATAGGTAATTTTTTTTTTTAGGGATGTTTTGTAGTGTTGCAGCGAAAACTAATTAGATTGTTGTTGACTTTAGTTTAGCGTTTCTTTTAGCAGTGAGGTTATATGAGACGTGGACATATTGATTAACGTGGAATCCGAACCACATGAGCTTCCGCCGGGAATAGAACCCGGGTTGACCACGCCAAAGTTGCGTACGTTAACCGATTAGCCAGGGAGGAGCTCTACAGTGATTACACTACGTATAGTTACCTATAATATAATTTTTACGTAATGAGACCAAGCCCTAATTATGAATTATACTTTAATTTTTACTAGATTAATTATGAATTTACCTTGAACATTCTTTTATTTATATAATTGGAAATGATCAATATTAATTAACCTATAATACTTATTATATGTATATACTTACGTATGAAGAATTGAGCGTTGCCGATTGTGGTTTTGATGGACGGATTTGTTTTTCCAATATGGCGGCGTTGCGTGATTGTTGAACAGAGGTTCCTCCATAGTAGGACTCTGAAATGCGAATGCGCGCGTTTTGCTTGCATTACCGTGTAGATTGATGCTAACTAAAATTGTGAAGAATTTGGCTGGGCGAAGTTGCATAGTTTAACATATTATTGCATTATGTGATTAATTTATATTAAATTTTGTTTTACCGTGTGTTTAATTATTATAAAATTGAAATAATAATAATAGATAACGAGACATTTTGATAAAGAAAGCGGAACCCCACAGTACTACGATATGTACAACTGTGCTACCATCTATTGGCAATAATTACAACTTTATTTAACAGCCACGTTATATGGGAGACTGATACAGAATGAATGGGAGACTTAAGGTGAATTACATGAGATTTAGATGTACAAGAAAGAGAAGAGAATAAAATAAATAGAGAAAGCTATTATTGTTTATTGAATTGAAGCACCATTTAAGCGTAATATATTAGTTTGTAATGAGGTTATTAAATTAGGTTTAACTGGATACGTATGCACTTTGTAGGGTTGTTTATTATTTATTTAGGATTTTTATTTAATAATATGGTTTGTAGAAGTACAGTGAGTTATTATAAAATAGAACAAACTTATATTTTATTTGTATAGATGTATTTAAGATTATATTCGGGTGCAGTTTTAGTATTGGTTTGCGTTAACGTAGTGAATGTGCGGAACGGCACACGATGGATTTGGAATGGGTGGAGTATTACAATTTACACGTTGCTTGGGAATTGTTTAGTATTGGTTTGCATTGATGAATATGTTGCACATATTGAGGAAATGCTGAAGATTGTATTTATGCTAATTGGCACTACGATTTCCATTTGAAAGAATTAAATAAATAATAGCTTGAAAATATTTTAAATTGGATTACGGTATGGAGCATAATATTTAAGTATATTGTATTTACTGCGAACTAGAGTATTTATGTAGCTGCTATTATAGAATTAACAAGTACCAGAGATAATTATATTGTTTTTATTTACCATGTATTGAATTATAAGAATATATATTCCTTATAATATTTGATAACAGTTGGGAAGCTTTATATGGTGATTGATTTTTTACGTGTGGAACTGATTTAATTTGAAGCAACAGCAAATACATTTGACAGATAATTGACGTATTTGCAACTATTGAAATGGGTATAAAATGCTTTATGTATGTAAAAATATTTAATATTTTTTGTTTGTAAAGTATGAGGCAATTTTAACTGCTAATGTATAACATTACAGATAGGGTTTTAAGCTATTTTAGAATGAGCTTAGGAGATAACAAAATTATTATGGAATGAGACTAGCATGATGCATAGGGAAGATGACATGTGGAATGTTTGGGAAAGTTTTATTATTTTAGGAAATAATATATTAATGAATACAACGGGTAATATTTTTAAGAGAAACCCATATTTTAGTATTGGTGTACTATTGAAAGCATGAATCAACAATTTTGAAGGCATAAGACATAGGCAAAGACTTGTATTTACTGGTGTTATTGTTTTACGTTTACCGGAGAGGATGTTGCTCCCATTATGTTAAAACAGTTTTGAATAGATTTGAATTATTGGAATATAGTATTTTTTATACTTAGGGACTTATTTATAAATACAACTTACGAAATTAGAATATTATCGATTGAATTATTTACAATGTATATAATTATTTATATTTTAATGTTATTGACTAGTTATTTAAAATTTAGACGAATTGTACTTTTAGTGCTGGAATGGTATATTTATATTGGTATAGATCATGTACTAATACGGAACACATTGATTAGCATACAACTCTGCAGATTATATATTTGCGTAGACGAAATTATGAAAACTGTTGATTTTTAGTATTCAACGCACTTACACGAAAATAATTGTACAATTAGAAATTGTTGAAAGTTTTGAATGGGCAATTATGTATATGCGTGGTGTAGTACAAGTATTTGGAATATACGTATTGTATTGTGTTATCAACTATTGATACAAATAGGCTGAAGGATTTACGTAGTATTTGCGTTTGCGACAATATAAAATGTTATGAGAATGACATGATACCACGTGATTGTCAGACTTGCATTATATAGTAATTAGATTTATGTTTTATTAAGATATAGAGGTACATATTACGCATTAATATAGACACAGATTGATTTATTTTATTTTAGGCATGAAAGAGAAACTCCATATATTGGCGTTGACTGTGGAAAAACAGAGACGTGTGTACATTACAATTTTCCATTAGTATCTGAAAAGTTACACAGAATATAAACCTTCATCCAGCCTATGAGGTGGATGCTCTTTGACTTGGCTATGGAGGTGATGCAATTTATGCTTAGAGCAGTTAAAATATGGGATTATATATGGGAACTTATATGCGAAAATTTGGTAGACAGAACATTTTTTTGTCATTTATTTAAAAAACTATTGTATAGTTACAAGAGAATTTTGAATCGATTTTAATTTATTTAGGAACTACCATATACAATATTATAATTATTTACGGTGAATGCAGTAGCAACACATGATTGCATGAAAATATGTGGAGCCATCTATTGTATAAATTGGAAAACACAATTATGACTGTACTCGATAGAGGCACACGATGATGAATTACACACTTGTAACATTTCTGATAACTACATAAAATGTTATGAGAACGAGATGATACCACACGAATGTCAGACCTGCATTATATACTAACTAGATTTGTTTTATTAAGATATAGGTGTACATATTATGCGTTAATACAGACACACAATGAATTATTTTATTTGTGCATGAAAGAGAGATACCACATATATGCGTTGACTGTGGAAATGCAGAAGCATGTGAACATTGCAACCTAGCATTGTTATGTGAACTAATACACAAAATATAAACTTTAATGTAGTTTATTGTAATATTTATCAAGAGTTTCATTCCCATCCAATGGATGGTAGGACCGTAGAAGGCAATACCTTTTTTTTTTTTTTTTTTTTGTGGCCAGAATTCTAGTTTATATTTATGACACTTAAAATATGAGAGTATATATATGAGAACGTATATGCGAAAAAATTTGTAGACAGAACTTTTTTTACTTATTTAAGAATGCTGTGTAGTTACAATAGAGAATTTTGAACCCGATTTTTAATTTATTTAGGAACTACCATATACAATATTATAATTATTTACGGTGAATGCGGTAGCAATAACAGATTGCGTGAAAATATGTGGAGCCATCTATTGCATAATATGGAAAACACGATTATGGGTGTATTTGATAGAACTACCCGATGATGAATTACACACTTGTAATATGTGTGATAACTACATAAAATGTTATGAGAACGAGATGATACCACACGAATGTCAGATTTGCATTATATACTAACTAGATTTGTTTATTAAGATATAGGTGTACATATTATGCGTTAATACAGACACACAATGAATTATTTATTTTGGCATGAAAGAGAGATACCACATATATGCGGTGGTTGTGGAAATGCAGAAGGATGTGAACATTGCAACCTAGCATTGTTATGTGAACAAATACACAAAATATAAACTTTTATTGGAACTTATACGTTTGTTGTTCGTTTGTTTGTTTATAGCTAGTTATATTGACTTGTACCATTTTAGAGGGTTATGCAGTTTTTAGGGAAGAGTGATGTATAATTGGAGGATTTAAGGATTGTGTGATGTTTCATAGAAGTTTTTATTACATTATAATAATTGCTAAGGTTTTAAGGATCTTTCCAATCCTTAACATTTGCTAGGAAATTAACGAGGAAATTGCAGTTAGTGTAGTATTGTATAGAACTGGAAGAGTAGAAATATGGAAAGAATAATGAATATGTACTGATAAAGTATATTATACCTGTATATTGTGAATGATGAGCATGAGGGATGAGGCGAGGTGTGCTAGTATATCACAGCACAGAAGTGTTAGGCAGATGAAGTTTTTTTTTTTTTTTTTTTGCCTAGGGGCTGCTTAAGCTTTAATGTAGATAATGGGAACCCTGGTAGTGGTAGATGGATTTAGTGTACAAATAATGGAAATATGAGTGGCAGATGATCATGAACTTGATAATTTGGGAGACCCTACTGGTCAAAGGGCTCAGGAGGTAGATTGTAGCAATAGAGAGTATAGACCAATGATAGCGTTGGAGGATAATATTAACATGGAGAAGGATGGAGAGCTAAAAGGCACATAGTATTTTAAAGTAAGGGGTCGTGGGTTATAACGAGAGCATATGTATGCGAGACGCAAAGTTTTAAGATGAAAATGGAGTGTAGGAAACTGAATTTGGTTGCACAACTTTGCTGTAGGACTAATTAGTTTGACTCGATATGCAATGTGGAAAGCACATTGTTCCATCATTAATAAGTTTTTGTAAACTGTGTGGATGGTTTTAACTCATGCAGCATTTTCGTAAGTTAGCACAGGCCGTAAAAGACGCCTTGTATGTATTTAGAATTGTGTTTGCTTTCAGTATTCAGGACGTTTGCCGACACTTTTTTTTTTTTTTAATAAGTTAACTTTATTGTATGCTTTTTTTTTTTTTTGCGATTGTTTGAAGATGTTTTTAACTGAGATGTTTAGTGAATGTGACCATTAACTAAGTTACACTTGAATGTGCTTGGATGAGAGCTTGATTTAGTTTTAGGGAAAGGTAGTTAGGATTTTTTTTTTTTATGGATTTTTGATGTTTTACGGAGGAATGATGATGATAATTTGTGTTTTTGTGGTGTTGATTGCTAGTTTTTATTTGCTGCACCACTGAAGAAAACTGTTAATTATTATCTGTAGAGCAATGTTGATGGATTGGATACTAGATTCTAACGCAAGAAAAGATAGTGTTGGTGGCATATTGAAAGACCTGAAGTTATCAGGAAGTGGATACATATTGGGAACATAGAGATCTGGTGACAGAACAGATTTTTTGAGGTACTCAACAGTGAAGGAAAATACGATGGGAGAAGCAGTTATATATTGAAATATATGACAGCCGGTTGATTTAAAAACTTGTATATCAGTTTTATATACAAGATAGGAAATTGAAGATGAATTATTGTGTATGCAATTGTGTGGTGTTTACTTTGTTAAATATTTTTTGAGTTAAATAATACAAGACATGTTGGTTTGATCTAATTATAATGTTGTGTAACCATGGTAGTTAAGACCGGTAGTTGATTGTTGATTGAATATCCTGGGTGAAATTTTGCTTGATGTATGGGATGTCTTTTGTGTTGTTATGTATGCATACAGACGTCTTACTATAATACGTTATAGGGTTTTACTAAAAGCAAACGTTAATTGAATTGTACGGTAGGATGATAAGATGGTATGAGTTTTTTCTTGGTCTGGAAACATTAACGTCTTAGAGGGTTCCCAGGTGACAGGAAAATATCCAGTGTGCAGAATGATAGTAAAAATTGTGGGTAACAAAGTAAGTAATATAAGAGGGCATAGTTTAATATGACGATAGTTTATTGAATTAAAGACAGGGGCACTATTCCTTTGTTACGAATAACTGTACGGATATTTGAACTATGAATGGTTTTGTTTGAGATTTATTTTTGCGCAAGAGTATGAAGGATATGAGGTTGTAATGAAACAGAAGATGAAATGAATGTGTTGGATGGATGTCTATATGAATATGTGGGACGGAGGGGTGTGAAGAAGTCTTGAAGGAAATTAGCAAAAGCAGCAGCTTTAAAAGAGTCTGTCTATATAGATAACGCATTATTTAATAATGGATATGGTGTTTTACTGCTTTTGCAAAGAGCATTGAAATGTTTTCAATACTTGTTAGGATGAGTGACCTCAGAGAGAGTATTACAGATTTTATACCAATACCATAGCTTGTAAGCACAGATATAATTTGATTAACCTTTGAACTTTTGGTGATGATGAAGTGTTTTTTTTTTTTTTTTTATTTTTTATACGCTGATATTTATGATAAAACTGTTGAGAGCGAGTGATAAATGTGAGATATTTTGCTGACAATGCTGGTCGATAAGTGGATAATGTAGTTACCGGTATGTAAAGTGAACTAGTTTTTGATTGAAGTTGTGATGATATGATTGTTATGATACAGTTTTTTTTTTTTTTTTTTTTGATGTAGGAGCTTGCAAAGGGTTTATTGCTCCCGATAGATATGTTTTGTATTGTTTTCAGGTGAATTTATTAAAATGGTCTTTAGTTCTTTGAAATTTGTAGACTGAGACATATCTTGAGTACTATAATGTAATTTGATTGGAACATGATCACATCAATTTTTAATGGATTGAGAACATTAATATAGATTTGTGAAATGTGATTAGCAGAAGTAATGACAATATTTGGTATGTTGTGATATAAACCTATTGGGTTTTTGGAAGATTATGAATGATATCAGTTATGTGACTTGTGACAAAGGTTTGAAAACTAGACCCCCACCCCTATTAGTTTTAAATACTATTCTTTTATTCAAATTAGCTTGAATATTTCATCTTTACATCAGTTTACAACCGACAAAGTCACCCAGACCGTTTACTGCGCGTGCTTGAATTTCTATATATTCACATTGAAAGCAATAATTAGAAATCACTATACCTGAACCCCAATAGCTCCTTTTGTATTTACTTGTCTTTTAATTAGCCTGTTGGATTTCAACGTATCAATAAATAATGCTTTTAAATCCATTTTTTAAAAAGTATACTTTTGGTTATTGTACATTTAAGACATGGTGGATTACTTCATTTTGTGACAACTTTTAGCAACGAGTGGTGCTATCTTATCTACAAAATACTCCGCACTTGAAAAATTTATTACTGTTGTTATCATAAGACAATAATTATTGAACTTTCGCTAAATATGTTTACAAATAAAGTATCGCCTACAATAAGGAGAAACAAATGCTATCGAAAATTCGGCAAATGTTAAGGATTCTTGTAGACAATCCATGTAGTAAGTTGTGAATATATGTTAAAACTGAAGCCTACATTATGTATTTGATCAGTGCTAAAAAAATACCTGTGAATTTTCATTAGGTAGGCTATATGTTAAAAGCATAGGAAAGAAAAAAAACTAACACCAACTTTGCAATGGCAAAGGAGAATAAACTGTTTCACAAACTTCTTCTTCTTATGTCTGAAGTTTCATGAAAGTAAAATTTATTTATTTGTACAAGTAATCACCGATTTATTCCCTATTTATCGGTATTCTTTTTTCATGTCTATATGACATATATTCAAAGATCATTTACTTATTTAAACGGATTTTTATGTCGATGCGCTAGGTTATATATTTCTATTGTATTGAATTAGATTCAATCTCCCAACATGACCCTCATCCTCTTTGCTAACCGGATAGCGTCCCTGCTTTCGGGGTTGGCAGACTACAGTCATAATTCGTTATGGTTCCTTATCGATTTTGACCGTGCAATTTGACCTTGTATGTCCATATCAGATAACTCGCGGCCGAATGTGATTGTCGACATAGGTTGTGAGAGGTGCTGTTTCAGTTTTTTCCGTCACTTGCACCACAGATGCACGTTGGTTCTGATTGATAATCCTCTTTAATGCTAGGCGGAACCTGTCACTGAGGATTTTCTTCAGACCAGTTGTTCTTCTTCATCCATGTGGTTTTGTTGTGAATTTTGTAGACTGTCATCAACTACATATCCAATAACACACCACTTCGTCACGCTCACACCACATAAATAAGCATCAACTTAACCATTTTGGGAAATCAGAAAAAATCGTACGCACATTTTACAGTATCAGTTTGCTCAGTTCGCTGCACACTGGCGTTCTACTGATCCTAACATATTACGGAAAAAAAGTGTGATTTACCATATACGAAGTAGCGTGCACCTTTGGCGTACAGGGTTCCGGGTTCGATTTCTGGTGGGAAAGCCATAAAATATTTTTAAACCCATTATTGTGATTCGGATTCCATGTGTAGATGCATATAATTTCTAAGTTTCGGAAGTCCTGTTTGATAGAGTGTACGAATGAGAGAAAAAATAAAGTAAGAAGAATGGACGGTCGTGTGTAACTGTCATACATGTATACATTTAAAATGACTGATCGTTACAAGCGATTGTACCCATATGGCAGAAATCTGGTAGTATACATTTCCTGGTAGAGAAACGAATAATGACACGTCCGTGGTATTGAGATCATTTGTTATTGATCACTTCGCTCTACAGAAAGTTTGTCATATGGGTTAGATGATGGGTTTACGTTTGTGCTTTGGAGGAAAGTAATATGATGTTTTGTATTTGTTAACGTATTAGATAATTAGAAGAATGTTTAGGTGCTTGGCGTGTGACAACAGTGAGTGATAGTATTGGCAAAATGGCTTTGGATCATTTCATATTTGTTTCTATCTTGCCTCGACGAAGACTAAGGGGGAAGGATGGAAAAAGCATACCAATTATAAGTGAGATGTTTGTACCTGTAGATGTGTTCTAGCCATACCTTTGATACTGTGCGTGAACTTCCATTCTTGTAATGCTGTATATGTGTACATGGCGATATTCATTTGTGAAGGATAGTTTATTAATTAACTGTCCAATTTGGTTGACATAAATCTCATCATTGGGGAGGGAAAAAGTAAAAAATGCAAAATGGGACATTGCCTTATCGTTATTTCTTTCAAAGATTGGATTTTCGAATCTGGGAAGATGGCATTTTCCTGAACTGAATATTTCTCAGCCATTGCCAATCCAATGGCTGAGAAATATTCAGTTCAGGAAAATGCCATCTTCCCAGATTCGAAAATCCAATCTTTGAAAGAAATAACGATAAGGCAATGTCCCATTTTGCATTTTTTACTTTTTCCCTCCCCAATGATGAGATTTATGTCAACCAAATTGGACAGTTAATTAATAAACTATCCTTCACAAATGAATATCGCCATGTACACATATACAGCATTACAAGAATGGAAGTTCACGCACAGTATCAAAGGTATGGCTAGAACACATCTACAGGTACAAACATCTCACTTATAATTGGTATGCTTTTTCCATCCTTCCCCCTTAGTCTTCGTCGAGGCAAGATAGAAACAAATATGAAATGATCCAAAGCCATTTTGCCAATACTATCACTCACTGTTGTCACACGCCAAGCACCTAAACATTCTTCTAATTATCTAATACGTTAACAAATACAAAACATCATATTACTTTCCTCCAAAGCACAAACGTAAACCCATCATCTAACCCATATGACAAACTTTCTGTAGAGCGAAGTGATCAATAACAAATGATCTCAATACCACGGACGTGTCATTATTCGTTTCTCTACCAGTAAATGTATACTACCAGATTTCTGCCATATGGGTACAATCGCTTGTAACGATCAGTCATTTTAAATGTATACATGTATGACAGTTACACACGACCGTCCATTCTTCTTACTTTATTTTTTCTCTCATTCGTACACTCTATCAAACAGGACTTCCGAAACTTAGAAATTATATGCATCTACACATGGCATCCGAATCACAATAATGGGTTTAAAAATATTTTATGGCTTTCCCACCAGAAATCGAACCCGGAACCCTGTACGCCAAAGGTGCACGCTACTTCGTATATGGTAAATCACACTTTTTTTCCGTAATATGTTAGGATCAGTAGAACGCCAGTGTGCAGCGAACTGAGCAAACTGATACTGTAAAATGTGCGTACGATTTTTTCTGATTTCCCAAAATGGTTAAGTTGATGCTTATTTATGTGGTGTGAGCGTGACGAAGTGGTGTGTTATTGGATATGTAGTTGATGACAGTCTACAAAATTCACAACAAAACCACATGGATGAAGAAGAACAACTGGTCTGAAGAAAATCCTCAGTGACAGGTTCCGCCTAGCATTAAAGAGGATTATCAATCAGAACCAACGTGCATCTGTGGTGCAAGTGACGGAAAAAACTGAAACAGCACCTCTCACAACCTATGTCGACAATCACATTCGGCCGCGAGTTATCTGATATGGACATACAAGGTCAAATTGCACGGTCAAAATCGATAAGGAACCATAACGAATTATGACTGTAGTCTGCCAACCCCGAAAGCAGGGACGCTATCCGGTTAGCAAAGAGGATGAGGGTCATGTTGGGAGATTGAATCTAATTCAATACAATAGAAATATATAACCTAGCGCATCGACATAAAAATCCGTTTAAATAAGTAAATGATCTTTGAATATATGTCATATAGACATGAAAAAAGAATACCGATAAATAGGGAATAAATCGGTGATTACTTGTACAAATAAATAAATTTTACTTTCATGAAACTTCAGACATAAGAAGAAGAAGTTTGTGAAACAGTTTATTCTCCTTTGCCATTGCAAAGTTGGTGTTAGTTTTTTTTCTTTCCTATGCTTTTAACATATAGCCTACCTAATGAAAATTCACAGGTATTTTTTTAGCACTGATCAAATACATAATGTAGGCTTCAGTTTTAACATATATTCACAACTTACTACATGGATTGTCTACAAGAATCCTTAACATTTGCCGAATTTTCGATAGCATTTGTTTCTCCTTATTGTAGGCGATACTTTATTTGTAAACATATTTAGCGAAAGTTCAATAATTATTGTCTTATGATAACAACAGTAATAAATTTTTCAAGTGCGGAGTATTTTGTAGATAAGATAGCACCACTCGTTGCTAAAAGTTGTCACAAAATGAAGTAATCCACCATGTCTTAAATGTACAATAACCAAAAGTATACTTTTTAAAAAATGGATTTAAAAGCATTATTTATTGATACGTTGAAATCCAACAGGCTAATTAAAAGACAAGTAAATACAAAAGGAGCTATTGGGGTTCAGGTATAGTGATTTCTAATTATTGCTTTCAATGTGAATATATAGAAATTCAAGCACGCGCAGTAAACGGTCTGGGTGACTTTGTCGGTTGTAAACTGATGTAAAGATGAAATATTCAAGCTAATTTGAATAAAAGAATAGTATTTAAAACTAATAGGGGTGGGGGTCTAGTTTTCAAACCTTTGTCACAAGTCACATAACTGATATCATTCATAATCTTCCAAAAACCCAATAGGTTTATATCACAACATACCAAATATTGTCATTACTTCTGCTAATCACATTTCACAAATCTATATTAATGTTCTCAATCCATTAAAAATTGATGTGATCATGTTCCAATCAAATTACATTATAGTACTCAAGATATGTCTCAGTCTACAAATTTCAAAGAACTAAAGACCATTTTAATAAATTCACCTGAAAACAATACAAAACATATCTATCGGGAGCAATAAACCCTTTGCAAGCTCCTACATCAAAAAAAAAAAAAAAAACTGTATCATAACAATCATATCATCACAACTTCAATCAAAAACTAGTTCACTTTACATACCGGTAACTACATTATCCACTTATCGACCAGCATTGTCAGCAAAATATCTCACATTTATCACTCGCTCTCAACAGTTTTATCATAAATATCAGCGTATAAAAAATAAATAAAAAAAAAAAAACACTTCATCATCACCAAAAGTTCAAAGGTTAATCAAATTATATCTGTGCTTACAAGCTATGGTATTGGTATAAAATCTGTAATACTCTCTCTGAGGTCACTCATCCTAACAAGTATTGAAAACATTTCAATGCTCTTTGCAAAAGCAGTAAAACACCATATCCATTATTAAATAATGCGTTATCTATATAGACAGACTCTTTTAAAGCTGCTGCTTTTGCTAATTTCCTTCAAGACTTCTTCACACCCCTCCGTCCCACATATTCATATAGACATCCATCCAACACATTCATTTCATCTTCTGTTTCATTACAACCTCATATCCTTCATACTCTTCCGCAAAAATAAATCTCAAACAAAACCATTCATAGTTCAAATATCCGTACAGTTATTCGTAACAAAGGAATAGTGCCCCTGTCTTTAATTCAATAAACTATCGTCATATTAAACTATGCCCTCTTATATTACTTACTTTGTTACCCACAATTTTTACTATCATTCTGCACACTGGATATTTTCCTGTCACCTGGGAACCCTCTAAGACGTTAATGTTTCCAGACCAAGAAAAAACTCATACCATCTTATCATCCTACCGTACAATTCAATTAACGTTTGCTTTTAGTAAAACCCTATAACGTATTATAGTAAGACGTCTGTATGCATACATAACAACACAAAAGACATCCCATACATCAAGCAAAATTTCACCCAGGATATTCAATCAACAATCAACTACCGGTCTTAACTACCATGGTTACACAACATTATAATTAGATCAAACCAACATGTCTTGTATTATTTAACTCAAAAAATATTTAACAAAGTAAACACCACACAATTGCATACACAATAATTCATCTTCAATTTCCTATCTTGTATATAAAACTGATATACAAGTTTTTAAATCAACCGGCTGTCATATATTTCAATATATAACTGCTTCTCCCATCGTATTTTCCTTCACTGTTGAGTACCTCAAAAAATCTGTTCTGTCACCAGATCTCTATGTTCCCAATATGTATCCACTTCCTGATAACTTCAGGTCTTTCAATATGCCACCAACACTATCTTTTCTTGCGTTAGAATCTAGTATCCAATCCATCAACATTGCTCTACAGATAATAATTAACAGTTTTCTTCAGTGGTGCAGCAAATAAAAACTAGCAATCAACACCACAAAAACACAAATTATCATCATCATTCCTCCGTAAAACATCAAAAATCCATAAAAAAAAAAATCCTAACTACCTTTCCCTAAAACTAAATCAAGCTCTCATCCAAGCACATTCAAGTGTAACTTAGTTAATGGTCACATTCACTAAACATCTCAGTTAAAAACATCTTCAAACAATCGCAAAAAAAAAAAAAAGCATACAATAAAGTTAACTTATTAAAAAAAAAAAAAAAGTGTCGGCAAACGTCCTGAATACTGAAAGCAAACACAATTCTAAATACATACAAGGCGTCTTTTACGGCCTGTGCTAACTTACGAAAATGCTGCATGAGTTAAAACCATCCACACAGTTTACAAAAACTTATTAATGATGGAACAATGTGCTTTCCACATTGCATATCGAGTCAAACTAATTAGTCCTACAGCAAAGTTGTGCAACCAAATTCAGTTTCCTACACTCCATTTTCATCTTAAAACTTTGCGTCTCGCATACATATGCTCTCGTTATAACCCACGACCCCTTACTTTAAAATACTATGTGCCTTTTAGCTCTCCATCCTTCTCCATGTTAATATTATCCTCCAACGCTATCATTGGTCTATACTCTCTATTGCTACAATCTACCTCCTGAGCCCTTTGACCAGTAGGGTCTCCCAAATTATCAAGTTCATGATCATCTGCCACTCATATTTCCATTATTTGTACACTAAATCCATCTACCACTACCAGGGTTCCCATTATCTACATTAAAGCTTAAGCAGCCCCTAGGCAAAAAAAAAAAAAAAAAAACTTCATCTGCCTAACACTTCTGTGCTGTGATATACTAGCACACCTCGCCTCATCCCTCATGCTCATCATTCACAATATACAGGTATAATATACTTTATCAGTACATATTCATTATTCTTTCCATATTTCTACTCTTCCAGTTCTATACAATACTACACTAACTGCAATTTCCTCGTTAATTTCCTAGCAAATGTTAAGGATTGGAAAGATCCTTAAAACCTTAGCAATTATTATAATGTAATAAAAACTTCTATGAAACATCACACAATCCTTAAATCCTCCAATTATACATCACTCTTCCCTAAAAACTGCATAACCCTCTAAAATGGTACAAGTCAATATAACTAGCTATAAACAAACAAACGAACAACAAACGTATAAGTTCCAATAAAAGTTTATATTTTGTGTATTTGTTCACATAACAATGCTAGGTTGCAATGTTCACATCCTTCTGCATTTCCACAACCACCGCATATATGTGGTATCTCTCTTTCATGCCAAAATAAATAATTCATTGTGTGTCTGTATTAACGCATAATATGTACACCTATATCTTAATAAACAAATCTAGTTAGTATATAATGCAAATCTGACATTCGTGTGGTATCATCTCGTTCTCATAACATTTTATGTAGTTATCACACATATTACAAGTGTGTAATTCATCATCGGGTAGTTCTATCAAATACACCCATAATCGTGTTTTCCATATTATGCAATAGATGGCTCCACATATTTTCACGCAATCTGTTATTGCTACCGCATTCACCGTAAATAATTATAATATTGTATATGGTAGTTCCTAAATAAATTAAAAATCGGGTTCAAAATTCTCTATTGTAACTACACAGCATTCTTAAATAAGTAAAAAAAGTTCTGTCTACAAATTTTTTCGCATATACGTTCTCATATATATACTCTCATATTTTAAGTGTCATAAATATAAACTAGAATTCTGGCCACAAAAAAAAAAAAAAAAAAGGTATTGCCTTCTACGGTCCTACCATCCATTGGATGGGAATGAAACTCTTGATAAATATTACAATAAACTACATTAAAGTTTATATTTTGTGTATTAGTTCACATAACAATGCTAGGTTGCAATGTTCACATGCTTCTGCATTTCCACAGTCAACGCATATATGTGGTATCTCTCTTTCATGCACAAATAAAATAATTCATTGTGTGTCTGTATTAACGCATAATATGTACACCTATATCTTAATAAAACAAATCTAGTTAGTATATAATGCAGGTCTGACATTCGTGTGGTATCATCTCGTTCTCATAACATTTTATGTAGTTATCAGAAATGTTACAAGTGTGTAATTCATCATCGTGTGCCTCTATCGAGTACAGTCATAATTGTGTTTTCCAATTTATACAATAGATGGCTCCACATATTTTCATGCAATCATGTGTTGCTACTGCATTCACCGTAAATAATTATAATATTGTATATGGTAGTTCCTAAATAAATTAAAATCGATTCAAAATTCTCTTGTAACTATACAATAGTTTTTTAAATAAATGACAAAAAAATGTTCTGTCTACCAAATTTTCGCATATAAGTTCCCATATATAATCCCATATTTTAACTGCTCTAAGCATAAATTGCATCACCTCCATAGCCAAGTCAAAGAGCATCCACCTCATAGGCTGGATGAAGGTTTATATTCTGTGTAACTTTTCAGATACTAATGGAAAATTGTAATGTACACACGTCTCTGTTTTTCCACAGTCAACGCCAATATATGGAGTTTCTCTTTCATGCCTAAAATAAAATAAATCAATCTGTGTCTATATTAATGCGTAATATGTACCTCTATATCTTAATAAAACATAAATCTAATTACTATATAATGCAAGTCTGACAATCACGTGGTATCATGTCATTCTCATAACATTTTATATTGTCGCAAACGCAAATACTACGTAAATCCTTCAGCCTATTTGTATCAATAGTTGATAACACAATACAATACGTATATTCCAAATACTTGTACTACACCACGCATATACATAATTGCCCATTCAAAACTTTCAACAATTTCTAATTGTACAATTATTTTCGTGTAAGTGCGTTGAATACTAAAAATCAACAGTTTTCATAATTTCGTCTACGCAAATATATAATCTGCAGAGTTGTATGCTAATCAATGTGTTCCGTATTAGTACATGATCTATACCAATATAAATATACCATTCCAGCACTAAAAGTACAATTCGTCTAAATTTTAAATAACTAGTCAATAACATTAAAATATAAATAATTATATACATTGTAAATAATTCAATCGATAATATTCTAATTTCGTAAGTTGTATTTATAAATAAGTCCCTAAGTATAAAAAATACTATATTCCAATAATTCAAATCTATTCAAAACTGTTTTAACATAATGGGAGCAACATCCTCTCCGGTAAACGTAAAACAATAACACCAGTAAATACAAGTCTTTGCCTATGTCTTATGCCTTCAAAATTGTTGATTCATGCTTTCAATAGTACACCAATACTAAAATATGGGTTTCTCTTAAAAATATTACCCGTTGTATTCATTAATATATTATTTCCTAAAATAATAAAACTTTCCCAAACATTCCACATGTCATCTTCCCTATGCATCATGCTAGTCTCATTCCATAATAATTTTGTTATCTCCTAAGCTCATTCTAAAATAGCTTAAAACCCTATCTGTAATGTTATACATTAGCAGTTAAAATTGCCTCATACTTTACAAACAAAAAATATTAAATATTTTTACATACATAAAGCATTTTATACCCATTTCAATAGTTGCAAATACGTCAATTATCTGTCAAATGTATTTGCTGTTGCTTCAAATTAAATCAGTTCCACACGTAAAAAATCAATCACCATATAAAGCTTCCCAACTGTTATCAAATATTATAAGGAATATATATTCTTATAATTCAATACATGGTAAATAAAAACAATATAATTATCTCTGGTACTTGTTAATTCTATAATAGCAGCTACATAAATACTCTAGTTCGCAGTAAATACAATATACTTAAATATTATGCTCCATACCGTAATCCAATTTAAAATATTTTCAAGCTATTATTTATTTAATTCTTTCAAATGGAAATCGTAGTGCCAATTAGCATAAATACAATCTTCAGCATTTCCTCAATATGTGCAACATATTCATCAATGCAAACCAATACTAAACAATTCCCAAGCAACGTGTAAATTGTAATACTCCACCCATTCCAAATCCATCGTGTGCCGTTCCGCACATTCACTACGTTAACGCAAACCAATACTAAAACTGCACCCGAATATAATCTTAAATACATCTATACAAATAAAATATAAGTTTGTTCTATTTTATAATAACTCACTGTACTTCTACAAACCATATTATTAAATAAAAATCCTAAATAAATAATAAACAACCCTACAAAGTGCATACGTATCCAGTTAAACCTAATTTAATAACCTCATTACAAACTAATATATTACGCTTAAATGGTGCTTCAATTCAATAAACAATAATAGCTTTCTCTATTTATTTTATTCTCTTCTCTTTCTTGTACATCTAAATCTCATGTAATTCACCTTAAGTCTCCCATTCATTCTGTATCAGTCTCCCATATAACGTGGCTGTTAAATAAAGTTGTAATTATTGCCAATAGATGGTAGCACAGTTGTACATATCGTAGTACTGTGGGGTTCCGCTTTCTTTATCAAAATGTCTCGTTATCTATTATTATTATTTCAATTTTATAATAATTAAACACACGGTAAAACAAAATTTAATATAAATTAATCACATAATGCAATAATATGTTAAACTATGCAACTTCGCCCAGCCAAATTCTTCACAATTTTAGTTAGCATCAATCTACACGGTAATGCAAGCAAAACGCGCGCATTCGCATTTCAGAGTCCTACTATGGAGGAACCTCTGTTCAACAATCACGCAACGCCGCCATATTGGAAAAACAAATCCGTCCATCAAAACCACAATCGGCAACGCTCAATTCTTCATACGTAAGTATATACATATAATAAGTATTATAGGTTAATTAATATTGATCATTTCCAATTATATAAATAAAAGAATGTTCAAGGTAAATTCATAATTAATCTAGTAAAAATTAAAGTATAATTCATAATTAGGGCTTGGTCTCATTACGTAAAAATTATATTATAGGTAACTATACGTAGTCTAATCACTGTAGAGCTCCTCCCTGGCTAATCGGTTAACGTACGCAACTTTGGCGTGGTCAACCCGGGTTCTATTCCCGGCGGAAGCTCATGTGGTTCGGATTCCACGTTAATCAATATGTCCACGTCTCATATAACCTCACTGCTAAAAGAAACGCTAAACTAAAGTCAACAACAATCTAATTAGTTTTCGCTGCAACACTACAAAACATCCCTAAAAAAAAAAAAATTACCTATTTATGGAAAAATCAGTGTAATTATTCTCATTACAGACAACACTGCGATATGGACATAAATTATATACAACTGCAACAACAAACAACCAGGAAATAGCCAACAAAATAGCGGCCGTGTCATCAAAGGTGCGTAAACTTTCTCTTCTTACTTAAGTCACAATAATAAATATATATACAAAGTGTGCCGGTATCTATAAATGAAAACACCATTAGCGTCCACGGCTACCAAGCAGCAAATATACAAATCGGGTGTGCAAAACTCGCAACAGTAATGGCGCCAGCGCAAAGGTTACACATACGTAATAAAATATAAAAAGCAAGCGGTAAAAGTATAAAGGGAAGTCAAAGCAAAACCAAACAGTAAGGGCGCCAGCGGAAAAATCACACATACGTAATAAAATATACAAAGCAAGCGGTAAAAGTATAAAGGAAACTCGCACTACGGTCAGACAGTAATGGCGCCAGCGGAAAAATCACACATACGTAATAAGCTATACAAAACAAGCTGTAAAAGTATAAAAGGAAGTCGCAATTAATTCCAACAATAATGGCTACAGCAAAAAATCACATACGTAATAAAATATATAAAGCAGGCGGTAAAAGTATAAAGGGAACTCGCACTACGGTCAGACAGTAATGGCGCCAGCGCAAAAGATCACAGAGACACGTAATAAAATATACACAGCGGCGGCAAGTCCTCTGCTGTGTAGAAGTACGTCAACCACTACTGAACTCTGCTCGTAACTTCAAATATATGTATAAATATGTGAATAACATTAAAATATGTATCAATCTTTAACACATACATTTGTATATGCGCATATGCATTTGTAAAAAGTCTGAGCCCTAGTTATTAACGTACTAAGGTTTTGCTTTAGTCGTATTTTGATTTTTAGTTGAGCTAGATTGAAAGCCAGGAAGAGCAATATACATACAAAAACTATAAATTTATACAAGGGAGAAATGTTTAACTGATCACTGTACTAGGATTTGTGCGACATTGGAAGGCAAAATCCATTGGGTAAGCTTAAAAGTAGTGCATACTAATTTTGGAAGAAAATGCCAGTTGGAAATTTTGTTGGAAGGATGAGCCATGGGCTGAGGGGAAATGATTACCCTTTCATAACATATACTTCGTTGTTCATATTGATACTATCAAAATAAAGAAAATCTATAAATAAAGAAATGATAAACAAATGATTACATAATATTTTTAAAATGGTCTATATCAATATTTATATAGTAGCCCATTCTACATTTAGGAAATTGTTAGTTGTGGAATTGGTTTTCCTCTACATCTTCGAATCTAGATATTTTAACGAATTAAAGATCTAATTGAAGAGAATAAGCTCCTCTGTATACTGGCTGCAAAGGCAATACTTTAATATTGACAAGAACTGAGAAATTTATATTTATATTAGGCCTTTCTTATGTATATTAGGCCTTTACTTAAAATGTTAGATTCGATTCCATATTTCTACATTGAGGGATCATATTTGCCATCACTAAGGGCAACTATTTATTCTAAACAGCTGTTTGCACATTCCCATATGGTTTACAACTGAACTCCGAAATAAAAATTCGTGTTTCTACGCGAAAAACAAACAAAACTTACCATAAAAGTTGCAATTTTTTCAATTACACTGAAACAGAAATGAAAAACTGTATTTGAAAAGTCACATTTTGTTGCATCCTATATAAAAAAATAGAAGAAAAATAACGAACAATATATACATTTCGAAAAGCACTCTACTTAATATTTGTTAAATGTATTAAATAAACTAGTAGTTATTTTTAAGATCTTTTTATTTAGTTCAGAAATTCGAAATCTTGAAATTATGACGTCCTAAACTGAGTCTAAGGATGTTCTTTCTATCAGAACAGTCAGAAACATTACTTAACAGTATTTTATAAATACATGTAAACAGAATTACAATTTAAACTAAAATTTTTCTCACTACTAAAGCTGTCAAAAGAGCAGTAGCGGCCCTTAATACAGCATGAATGAATCGGATATTGTCAGGGTTATGAAAAGCTATTCACTTGTTAATTTCAACCGGAAATACGAACGAGTGACATGATCTGCTCGTCAATAATACCAACCGTAGATATTGACCTTTCAGAGCAAAAGTTGGGTTTACCTGTGAAACAACTTCACTAAACAGCGTACGTTCGAGAAGTCCGATATTAGAGACTGATTTTGAGATATTCACTAAAATTCCGAAAAGTTGTAGGGACCCAATAAGGAATCTTAATGTTTTTAAATGGCATTGTCTAAATAGTAGTGGACTAATATTTATTTTATTCAAGGAGCCACGGTGGCTCAGTGGTAGAGTGCTTATCTCTGGTGCGTAGGGGTCCCTGCTCGATCCCCGGTTAAGTAAATTTATGGTAGACAACATCATGTCTGTGGGGTGTTCTCGTGGTATTTCCGTTTCCTCTCACTTTATCATTCCACTCATTTTTCGTCATCATTTACTTGCTTTATTCATTGTCTTCCTTAACCTAAAAACGGCATAATTGTGGGACGTTACATTGAAAGATTTCAAAGATTTCAAGATTTATTTTATTCAATAACGCTAGTGACCATTAAGATAAAGGAGATTGATGGTTAACGAGCATTAATGATTATGAATGAGTTGGTGGACTAAGAATGTGGGAGAAAACGGGAGACTAACAAGAAGGCCCTGTAAAAGATATTCTCCAGCACTAGTTCTCATGGCTTGGGATTTGACATCAGATCTCTCACTTCAAAAATGAGAGTTCTAACGTTGAACCACCATGTCCCTTTGAGCATAGGAAACGGCCCATTAGTTCTAAAAACAAAATTTATCTACAAAGTTATCATGGTAACAACATATTATCAAGAAAAACGATGTTATATATACGAACAAATGTAAGAGTTTCAAAAAAGTTAAAGTGATAAAGAACAAATACTGAAATTCCTTTAATTCTGCTCAATAAAAATTAACAAAGAGAACTGTTGGAAACCACAAGAGATAAAAATTGTAACAATAGAGATTATTAGCACATCTTTTCGTACAAGAAATAAAGGAAAAGAAAATATAACATACCAGATTTATTAAATATTTGTGGTTATTGGTTTCTCCTTGGAATTGGCTCTCAAAATAAATTGGATAGACTGTCAACACAAAAGAGTTATACTGATTATTTTTAGGACGAAAACCTTGTCCGTTTTTTTATTGAACAGAAATGGTTTCCATTTTCTTTTGTCTTTTGGCTTCAATGCAATCAAATCTACACTTACATAGGCGTTACGCATCACGTTTTTTACAGCTTCTTTTCCTTCATTGGATATAGGCACAAATTGGCTTCTCCTTGGATACTTTACATTTGCAAAAGTTATTCAGTCGTCATGTCCCCTTTGATTAGGGAATCGTGACTTGATTTTTATTTTTTTTTCAGGCAGAGACAGTGTTATCATAACGATAACAAAGAATAGTAACAACAATAACAGCAACAATAGAACAGAAAGAAAAGCTGTAGTAGCATGGAAATTTGCACTCGTGCTCTAATGATGCTATTTCAACAGCACCATGAGTAGAGGTGATTCTGTATCTCTCCCCTATACTTTGTTTTCTTTATTGGTTGGTAAAAAAATCGATTTTTATTTGAAGCGGTCGCGCTTGATCTGAAGAAAGCTAAAAAAAAAGAATTTAGAAAAAAAACAGGGCAAAAAATTAGAGGGAGGGTCTTCCATCTGGCAGTCGAAGTGAAGCCCCCAAGAGATAGTTACAAACACTTAGGTTACAAACACAAAAATAAATTATTTTTGAAACAAAAACTACTATTGAATGTAATAAGCAATGCTGCTACTAATTATTATTTATGTATTAGTTTCTATGCTATAAACGATACATAAGCTTCCTCATGGTTAAGTGGTTAGAGTACGCACCGTGGGAGATCTGGGTTCGACTCCCGACGGGAGCTCACGTGGTTCAGATTCCACGTTAAGCTGTAGTTCCACCTCTCATACAGCCTCGCTACTGATAGGAACGTTAAACTAAAAATAAAATCAAACTCAATAAACAATACATTGTAAAATTTATTTTTGGAATATGAAAATATCCTATGAAATAAGTCTTTCTTAAGGTGGATCACCACCCGGAAGTCAGTACATATTTTAGCTTATTTCCTTAACTACTGCGCAATAAAACGTCACATATTATAAATATTGTACTATAAGATAGAGTAATGTTTCAGCTACAGCACAAGACACTGATTCATTTGGTTGTGTCTCTTGATATCAAAAAAGGTAACAAATAGAAGAAAATATTTGATTCGTTTTACTATGAGCACACAAGATGGCATTTGCTGTTAGATCTTACTAGAAGTGTTCAATTTTATGAAATGTTTATTTGTATGTGTAAAGTATTGTAAGGTAACAATCTTATCACGAAATAGATATATTATTTCACCGATTTTTGGTGTTATGTTTCATATTTTATTTAAATATTAATTTACATTTAAGGAAATAGATTTTGAGACGAAACTTGCGCTGAACGCCATAATGCGTTGTTGCCAAATTTGTACGTTTACTGTAGTGGTCACAATAAGAAAATTCCTGGATTCTAGCGTTGCAGTTCGAGAAGCGAGATTGCGATAAGGGTCGAAAACTAATTTCTCCAGTAAGTATCCAAGCAGAATTCCATGATTACTCCCTTTATTATCTCGCATCAGTAAACACTCAACACTATCTGGCAACGCCGCACTATTCGAGCACGGTTTAGTATAGCACCGAGAACACCTAGTGATCCACCTTAATTCGCCATTTGCACACTTAGTTTTATATGTAATTTTAATTAGTTCCAAACTGTTACACCTCGTTATTGTTTTTTTTTTCTCCTCTATCTATCACGCTAGATTAGGTAAACTAATATGTCATATTCAGGAAATGCTCAAAACATCCATACTCTCTCAGTTGCCGCTCTCAGCAGTGATAACCAAAAACCAAAAGCGACAGATTGTGCGTCTGGAAAATGGCCGTTGACCAGCAAGCAACTAAGAAAGACTTATTCTATTATTTTATATGTCTTTCTTTTTACACTTTGCAACATTTATCCAATTGTCATTTATTCTATATTTTCCGCAAGCTTCCAAAGGGAAAAATTAGTTCGAAAACATCATGAAAATGAAAGGACATCTACTTCCTTCTGGACTGAGCCACGACATGGTCTTGCAGTAAAAAATATAAATGGGAAGCCTTAACGACACTAATCTATTGATACACTTGTCAAAAATAGTCATAATAGCAATAAAAAGTACCATCACTTACTGTATTTTTGGAGAAGTTACTTTCAACTGACAAGTATTTCCTTCTTTTCCTTTCGGTTTACTCACCTCCTGCAACACAAAACAGTAAAATATGATCAGAAAGGTTTTCTAGTAAATGAAGATCACGTAGGTTCAAACATACAGAGGTAAATTTAACATTAGCAGCATAGGAGCAACGTTGCTTTAATGCGGCCAAGTTCCAAAATAGACAGGTGCCCAACTTACAAAGTAACAAGTAATGTATATCTTATGGGAAAATACAGGTCCCATAGGAAAGAGACCAATATAGACTGGTGACCAACATACAGAGTAATACGTAATGTATATATTATGTGGAAATACAGCTCCCACAGGAAAGAGACCAACATAGGTAAGTAGGCAACTTGGAGAGGCGCCCAAACAGGTTTTGCTTTCTTTTAGCACGATTGTAAAATATTACTGCTTACGTTGAATTAAATTGAAACGTTGCTTCAATTGCTTAAATTGAAACGTTGCCTCAATGCGGCCAAGTTCCATGATAAACACTTTTCAACTTACAGAGTAACAAGTAATGTTGGAAAGAGACCAACATAGGCTGGTGACCACCTTGGAGAGGTGCTCAAACAGGTTTTATTATACTTTAGCACAATTGTAAAATATTATTGACAGCTTTCTTTTTTGTTATATCGTGCCACCATGATTGAGACTGAAAGCTTGTAGATCATGTTTTTAAGTTTTTCCTTCACGAATTTCATATATATTTCATTTCATTCCATTTTCTTTCTTGTGCATTTAGAGAGGGATTTATAACTAAAGAAATTCACACTTAAAAAGCTTTGTCTCCAATTTTGTTCCTCATATTTGTTTTAGTGTTATACAACGTAGAGGAAGTTCGTCACGGTCAACTCAAATTCTACGGTATTTTTCTTCCTTCTTCTTGGAAGTCAAAATCTTAATCAGGATTGAAAACAGGGTTGGTAAATTGGTACAATTTCAGTTTGTCATGATTGTATGAAGCACGGTAACATTGTCCAATTAATATTACCAGTATGTCGATTAATTGCACTTTTTTATTACTTCATAAGTTTTTTTTTATATATATACGTTTCCCACCAATTTACGAAATTCATCCCTACGGTTAGCAAAAATGTTTAGAGACATGTCCCCACAGTTGAAAATACTGAATGTCCCTTGCAGAAATAAAACATTTCAGTTTGATTCGATCATTCTTATCTTCCAAATTATCGTGATTTTGGAATGGTTAAAAATTCCTTGCACAACATGACAGGATATAGATTCCGAAATAATCGTACACACCAGTAGATCAGAGAAGTTCACAGTGACTATCCTTCATGTTAATAATACGATTGACTTTAAAAGCTGGTGGCTTCATCCATATAAGGAGATGTAAATTCCACTGGAGGTCTTCTACGAGAGAAGCGCATTCCCTTCGGATATTGTCAATGCTCTGGAAACTCCTGACACTGTAGTAGACTCATCGTACATAGTCTAATTTCTTTGGAATACATTCATTTTGAGGACTGCAGAAGAAACTGATGTAACTTTGTCTCAAAGAAAGGTACATGATTTAAAAAATTAAACCAAGATAGCTGACCTCAAGAAAATGCAACGAAATATTTCAGACGAATTGAAGTTATATTTCTTTCATGTTTCTGGAGTTGTTTCAGAAATGTTGTATGTTAAATATGTATCAATATTTTGCAGCTGAACTTGATTTTACATTAATGAAATAAAGTTTGCAAAAGAAAATTATGAAATTTATGAAACAGCATAACTTTTCAGACTTTCAGATCATTTTCTACATCAAGTTGAAATATCTGAAGTACAGACTATGTATTAAAATATTTGTATGACGATGTTCTTATAATATAAATAAACATAACATTCGATTCTACCTCCTGAAGGGTAAGGGGAAAAAACAAGAAGGAATGTCCATGTGTGTGCTTTATCGGGTGCTTTGTCCTATCTGTTGGTGACTCTTGGTACTATTTGACTGTATATGCCATGCATTCGTAGATGTAGAAATATCCATGTAAAAAGGGCAAAAGATTTGAATAACCCTATTCTTTTCGGTTTTCAATATTCAAACGCCGTTTTCTCGAAAATGAATTCCTTCCCTTTTTTTTTTTTTCGCTTATCCTTTTGTCCAAAACCAGTTTTTTTTATTCTCCTGACAAGTTTGTCTTTGGAGTTACACTGTTTCATAAATTATCAATTCAATTTTTGTATTATTGTTAGGTTATTTTGCTGTTGTAACTTCCACTATCAAACTTGCAAGTAAACGTTGATTGTTATTTTTTTATTATTTGTATGTATACATTATAATTTCGTGGTTCGACTGTGGCTATCGTTGTTTTTGAGGTCCAAATTTATTTATTATAATGTAAAAAAATGATATATGGTCATGTCTAATATGATGTACTCGTATATACAGAGGTTGATTCACTTACATTGAGCCGAATTTGAATGTGCCACTTGCCTAGGAAATGCTACAGTATGTTTCCACCACTGGTTGTGTTCGATCTGCAGGCCACCTCTACTGTTACCCGAGATTAGAGTTTCCACTACAAAAGACTGCGTTGCAGCTGGGCCATGGATGTTACATCCCATTCCGTTTTATGGGGCCCATACACGTAAACACATGCCTGAAGAAACAGCCCGACTTGCATGAAAAATGATAAAACCACAGGCAAGTTGATCGTGTATGGCCTCGTTCGTTCATGTTGAAAGTTTTCAAAATCTTCTGAAATCATGCTTGATGTTTTTGCCGTTCTGCATGCATGTTTACCGTGTATGGGCTCGTTCATGCAAGGTGGCTGTTTTATATTTAGGTCCGCCAATCACGACAGCGGAAGAAATCACATGACTCTCTCCTCCGTCGCATACCAATGTCGTTGAAGATGAATGGTCTCCACATTTCTCAAACTACTTTCAGTAAGTTGGATAGCATGTTGGTACGTGTGTGGGCAAAAAATTCTTTCAAGATGCATGATGAAAGAAACCTTTCATACATGTTGGCCATGCAAGTGCGTGCGTCTATGGCGCGCTTTACAGGTTTTCCACAGGGCGGTGATGGTGTGGACTCGATGATGGGACATGTGCAGTGATGCCAATTTAGCATATTTTTGGCTAAATCTACTGTAGCCTATTTGGAGAGGCATTTAACCATACAAATCTACGAAATGCTTATAGCCTTAAATATAGCTTATTTTATGGAACACTTTTGCCACTTTTTGGCTTCCTTATTAGACGTTAAATTAATTCTAAAAATACTTTCTCTTTGAAAATAAAGTGTACTTCATAAATATTACCCTAGTTATCATTATATATTATTGTATTAATTGATTTCTCTAGACAGAGGGTGCTTTATTATGCAACAATCACTTGTTTTTCATTCTTCTTCTCTCTCCCCACCCACAAATTTACAACTACTTAGTAATATTTATCGACTCAGAAAAAAATTAATGTCGCTTCCGTAACGACCCCGTTTGCTACTTTTTACATCATTGTTTTAACTTTCGCAATTCATTGCAAGAATGAAAGTTTTCTAATACAAATTTAGTAACCTATTCGGTTCTTCAAGCCACAGATATTGATTTTATTAAAGGAAATAAATAGGGTATCTAATTAGCTTGAAAACTCTTAATGCAAACATTATGATTCATGTGGATGTACGGAGAAATAAGAAGTGTTTGTAAGAGCTAGATCTGCCGAAAGAAGTACTACTGAAAATTGGGACAATGGCAGTGTACACAAACACAACCATTCTACATTCCAACAATTGTGCATCCTGTTCCAGCGTCTCGGCTAATTGCGACGCCATCAATGTTGACTTATTTCAAGTGATAATATGGCTGTTGACTTTCACAAACCAGAGAAAATGAAATCTTTAAGTTTTACGTCCCACGGTTATGCCGGTTAGGCTAAAGGAGACATTGATGATGAGAGATGAGTGATATGGTGGAATGAAGAAAGTGGGAGGAAACGGGAGAACCCCGAGAAAACCCACGAGCGCGGTGTTTGTCCACCACAAAGTTCACTTGGCGGGGGCTGGGATCGAACCCGGGACCCCAAGCACCAGAGGTGAACGCTCTACCACTGAGCCACCGCGCCCCCACTCACAAACCAGAGAGTTGTTGATGGTTTTTATTGGAATTTCAAGTCATGTATGTTGCTTGTGAGTCTTCAACGAATAAAATTCAACATTTTAAATTTTACTATAACTCAGTTATAATCCTACACACAAAAAAGGGGTTTAAAATCTACAATATGAGTTATAGGTTAGCAGTTCAAAATCTAGCCATATTTTGCATAAAAAAGCTTATTTCTGATGGCCACCTAGCTTCTTTCCTTCAGAGGTTGTTGGCAACACTGGACAGGTGCAACTTGAGGGCACAGAAGGCACAATTAGTACATTGGGACTCTTGACAGAGACATCAGAGAAGGGAATTTCCGAAATTTCAGTTTCCCGTTCCATATGACGATAGAATTCCAGCGATAATTTCGCCGTGTGGCTGGATGCCTTATTTTGATCCAGTTTAATCTGTTCACGTCTTCTTTGTACAACGTTGAGATTTCATGCTGGTATATTTAAGTCAGGACATGAGTCTGATACTACGAACAATTGGTTTTGGTGTTTTGTTCCACATTTCGGAGACGCAGTTTGCCCTTGTACGAGAAACCAACCACAATCATGAGCCTTTTGGGAAACAGTTATACGAGTAGCTGCCCGTGTCGGTGTGGTGGACTCAGGATTCTATGTCACATATTTCCGTATAATACAATTCACAGTGGCACAACCTACACGAAAATTACGCTCTTGACACATTTCTACGACGCACGACATCGTGATCTGAGTGTCGGAAAGGGTTACACGAACCCTACCCAGCATCTGTCCAATTTCGGCAGCATCAGACAACACTCGAAAAAAACTGCTCTACTACCTAACGATATACTGTTGCTTGCCTCGTGGCAATCTTACGGTGACGGATTGCGCCTGCGAGTACAGTTACAAATTGACTTCATCTCAATATAAATAGTATAATACTAGATTGATTTTAAAGCCAACCCATCGTACTGGAATACCGTTTCTCGTGAGATCAACGAGTCAAGCAGTGCAAAGTCTGGTGAGAGGAAAGATGGGTTACCATTTATGCTCACCAGATGATATCAGAGAGGCGTTCGCCCAGTGTCGTGAGGACAATTGAGGAGCACAGAAATAAGTAGCGAACTCACCGTTAATGGTGTGGAAAATCACCATTAGCAGTGAGAAAAGCCGATGTGCTGATCATGCATCATCCCAGAGATATAAGTGACAAAGCCAGTTGATATATTCTCGCCTGTGTAAGGGCTGTTGCGCCAGGAATTTAGTTTAGTTTATTTGATTGATTTCATGTTCTCACATAATGAAGGTAAATGCTACCTTTGTATTGTTAGGGAGACTATAGGTGGCTGGGTAAAATGTGACGGTTGAGTTCTAAACCTCTTTATTAATTAAAGTATGAGTATATTAACCATACAGTATCATTAGCTGTTAAGCTGATTAATGTTTTCGTGTTATAGATACTTAGTATAAATAGAATAAACTAATGCTATCCTGATAAAATTAGTACGATTTCAATTTAAACTCGAGTATTAGTATGTATCCCACTTTAATAGCAGATTCCTTTCTTCATTAGCTTCGGTGTTACACAAGCATATTTGATGCTGTAAGCAGGTTCATGATTATAACTATATTTAGCTAATAGCTATTTCAAGTGTGCGTGTGCGTGCCTATGTCTCTCTACCTGTAATTGTCACTTATTCTCTTAATTTCTTTGAACAGGACAAAATATTCTAAGGCAGAAAAGTGCGTATTCCTAAAGAGCAAATACTTACACTCTGATGAACATAAAACAATCGATACAACTAAAATAAGTTTTTTTGTATCGGTATTTGTATATGCAGACACCATACAGAATATTTTAAAAACTTGTTCTATTTATGTTAAAAATATGCTCCAGGAGGGAAAACTTTATTTTCAGTTTTTTTTACAATTGATTTGACTGGTAAAAGCCGGATTTCCTGCTCACTAAGCCCTGAAAAAGTCGTCTCCTGAGTGTGGCTCCCAGAATAGATTACGGTAAAAGGTCTCTTGCGGTGCATGCAAGAACGCAATCGATATGCCCAATGGAAGGTGAAAGACAAGAGAGCACGAAGAAATTCTTCTTGCATAGTTTTCACGAAATGCTTTCTCTTCCCGCTCTCTCTCTCTTTTAACTTGCATTTAAATTGATTCTGCTAATTTTCTTCAGAAGTTACTTTTTTGCCTCTCTTAAGGAAATATTCACTTACAAATTACCTTAAACAGCTATTTAGTTATTTTTCTTTTTTTAAAATCTCGTAAAAAATACAAAAGTATGTAAAGAAATATTTTTCACTTCTCTTTTAACTTAATGGTGATCAATTAAAAAAGGCGTGCACAGTTTAACAAAAATTGCAATATGCTATTCTCACAGAAGATGAGTTTGAAACGCAGGTAAGTATGTAGAAAAATGATGTCGCGAGATACGAGATAGATATTAAAACAAAAATGTTGTTTCGTATATATATAACTTGCTTCAACTTCGAAGAATATTAAATGCTTAGTCTTCAACTTATGCATTTGACAGAAAATAATTGCGAAGTTAAGGGAACAATGCAGACTGAAAGTGTTTGAAAAAATCTTAAGAGTCTTCATCCCGGCGAAATTTAAATACCGCTAATTTTACAGTAATTATGCGATATCTTCAAATAGATAAAAGATAATTGAAATATGGAACAAGAGCGCCCTAGACAATATTATTTTGCGTGAGGTACCATTATCACAAGTCACCTAGTGGCTTTCCGTTTTCAGCTGTTTAGAAACGCGAAAATAAATGCCGATTTTCAAAATGGCTCGATCGAAAGCAGATAAATGAGTCGTGATAACGGTATCTCATGTAAAATAATATTGTCTAGGGCGCTCTTGTTCCACATTTCGATTATCTTTTATCTATTTGAAGATATCACATAATTACTGTAAAATTAGCGGTATTTTAATTTCGCCGGGATGAAGACTCTTAAGGCAAATATTCAGACCCAAGAAGAACGGAAATGGGGAATGGTGGAAACTTCATAACGAGGAACTACGCAATTTATAACGTATACCAAACATTGTTAGGGTGCTAAAGCCTAGGAGATTAAGGTGGGTAGATCACGTAGCCAGAATGGAAGAAAGTAGAAACGCTTTCAAAATTTTAAGTGGAATTCCGATCGAAAAAAAGACCATTAGGAAGATCTAGGAACAAATGGGAGGACAATATTAAGATCAATCTTGCAGAAACAGGAATACGAAGTCGAAAAAAAAAATAAATGAAATATTTCAGCTTAACGTCTTACGAGTATGTCCTTCAAGTTAAGAAAAACGGATTATTAAGGCAAGTGAATGATGATGGAAACATTAGTGCAATGAGAATGCAGGAGGAAACGGAAGTACCGCTAGAAAACTCACGGACATAATGCTGTCCGTCACAAACTTATTTGGCTGAGGATCGAATCAGAGTCTTCACGCATGAGAAGTAAGTGCTCTACCATGAATGGCCGTGTCCCGAAGAGAAAGCAAAAAAAAAAAAAAAAAAAAAAAAAAAAAAAAAAAATTGGATCCAGTGGCTGGAGACGGAAGTCAATGGAGAGCTCTTGTGAATGTGGCATTGAACCTTCGGGTTCCATAGGTCACAGAGTTAGTTAGTTAGTTGGTCTTGAAATCGTTTCCTGTTCACCAAATGGAAACTCCTTAACGTACGTTAATTAGTATATTACGCTATGCATTACGCTCAGGTTCGCAAGATCTGAATAAATTAATATGTAAACTTTTATTTGCTTAACAAGACTGTGCTTTGGATAGATTATGATTTGTTCTCCGAGTATGATACCGGTGCGATAGCAAGCTAAATCATGGAAAGCTGAAGTCAACCCACAGGGGCTTGAACTCTAGGTCTCCAAGTCTAATATTCAATAGCGATATCCGAAAGGTCGAAAAGAAACTTAAATGTAATACCCACTCATAATATTCAGATCTCGGTGTTCTACATTTTCTAAATTTAAAAAAAAAAAAGCACTAAGAAAAAAATTAGTATTTTTTTTTAATTAGATAACTTCTAGAGGGGTCACACGCTGCAAGAATGAAAGAAAATGTTCTCGCTAATATAGTTTTTATGAGACTCTCCAATAAATGTTACTTGAAGAAGCAAGTGAATTTTTGGATAAAAATTCTGTTGACGAGTGGTGTAATAAAACTTTCCTTAAAATGATAGAAATCCCAAAATAATTTCAATGAATTGTGACTGTGATGATCAGTTCAGCTATCTCCAAATTATTGATAATGTCAAAAAGGAAAAAAAAAAAAACTTTCTTTTACCATAGCTCGCAGGGATGAAAAAAATCAACTCTACTTTGCATAAATAACAATAGTTACACAGAAATTCGAAATTCGGTAACAAGTATAAAGTTTTAATTATTAAAAAGAATAAAATGTAATAACTTACTGGATGAATTAGCAGTTTAGAGTAGTCAACAATAAGTTTAAAAAAATAAATTTTAAAATAACAAAAAAGAAAATCTTTCTAACAGTAATAGGTATTGGTCATAGTCATATTCTGAAACCAGTAATGATAATAGCGGAATTATGTTTATGGAATCGAAAGGACTCTACCTAAGAACATTAAAAAGAAATTTAATCTGTTGCCTCAAATTACAATTCTCTGATTTCGTGAACAGTTTCATCTTTCCATTAACATTTTTATAAATTAAACTGAAATTAATTTCCGAAAAAGAAAAAAAAACTACAATTACTCTTAGTTCTTCAATATAAATTTTAAATTTATTTCCAACACAGAATATGTTTTGAATTTACCTTATTACAACTAAACAGTAGCAAACAGATGCTATAACGTGAATTTAAATGTATCTATCACCTTCAGATGTTATTATTAAAGAAGAATTTTTAAATAAAAAATCCTTAAAATAGAAAAAATTAGAGGTACTATAGGGAAGTGATTCGATATTTCTGAATTACTTTGAAAGATGATTTGCTAGCAAACGTGAATGGAGAACTGAAATTATAGGAAAGATAAGACAGAAGTGCACTTGTAAATCTTAATATTCATAAATTTGCAGATATATATCTATATATATTCATCATATGACTAAATGCATTCATACATATAAACATTCCAATTAATGTTCAATTTTATCTATTACAAATATCAAAAAATAATATTGTAAGGATCCCCAGTTTCTATAGTGTACAATATGTTACTTCTACAAACACACGTCACAACTGTAAGCCCATCTATTGTTTACCAATTCAATTACAAGCGGACGATTGTGGGAGAAAACAGGAAGATACGAAGCCGGTCTGGAGGAAACCGAAGATGGACGAACCTCCCAGAGAACACTCATAAAAGTGGATCGCAAGAGGACCAAGGTATCAGTTCTTTACTGATCAATCAAACTACAACACCTTCTCCTGAGATCGCTTTGGATGAGGCAGTTCCTAATCAAACCCTATCTCTGGAGGCCGCTCTGGGCAAAGGAGATATCCTAACTACAACCTAACTGCCGAGATCGCCATGGTCAAAGGAGGTTCCTTATAAACCATCTCCCGAGGTCGCTACGGACAGAGGAGACTCCTTAACAAACAAAACCTCTGAGGCTGCCCTGAGCGAAGGGGTTCCCGTACAAACCTAACTGTACCTTAAATGCCCGAAGCCACTGCTGTGCTAAGGATATAACAAAACTTGGGAAGAAACTTTGTGAATTGTTTATAGAAACTTATTTTCATAATAAATTGGTGTAGGGCTTATCCCGCACTACTTATTGATTCTACCGAAAAATATTTCAACATATGCATGCAATAACATACACACAAAATATTCGTAAAGATAAATAGGGATATTACTTGAGTTTTGTTTTCAAGTAATTAGCATTATTCATTTCAGTGATGATAATCCGTCTGTACAACATTTTATTGAGACAGAGGTTTATCAAAAAAATATCCCAACTTTGACGTTAATTATCTAGTCTAATGATAGGAATCTATAGAGTTTAATAGCTTCTTCATTTAGAATCTTGTTCAATGACTTACTACTCTCATTGGGGACTGCCAGGATGTCTAATTTATGTGTACTAAATTCTGTGAAAAACATTACTAATAATTATACATCTTAGGAAACAAATGCTATTTTTGTTTATATGAAACTAAAGAACTGGACAATAATTCCTTCTGGCAATCTTCGTTTGTCGCCTACAAAATTATTCTAAGAGATCATGTATTTTTGTTTACTGTTAGTTTGCTCTTTGAAATCGTCCAGTAATTTGTAATCACTTTGCATTATTATCATCACAATCTCAGGTGCGAAGAATTCCTGGTTCGATCCGCAAAACAAAATATCGTTTCAGCAGGTTATTCTCGGGGTTCTTCCCTTTCCTCCCACATTATAATTAATTCATAATCATTCACTTCGACCTAAGGGCTCCGTCTCCTTTAGCCTAACGACATAACCGTGAAAGTAGAATTAAGGGTTTAATCTCATTTCAAGGAAACGTCGCGTTGAGAATGCATACAAGATGTTACTTCCGCAGGAAACCAGCATTGAATTTAACAATAATCCCACTGCACCTATAAGATTCACTTCATATACTCTTGGCTAATCCATGAAGCACATAAAAGATTTAATTAGCTGTCTCATTTAAAACGGATAAAGTGCCTAATATTTGCTCCAGAGTATGTCGCAAACAAATGTGTTGACATTGGAGATTCATTTGCACTGTAATCCAGCGGAGATTATCTTCTTCGTCTAGAATTGAATAGAACAGAAGTCTTGGTCATCCAGAGAGAGACGACATCAAACGAAGAAGAAAACCACTTTCACCGGACGCGATTAATGTCATGACTGAAAAGGTACTTAGACGTCTCTAATGATGTAATGTTTGTGACAATGATTCAACTTATGCAATCGTATTTCTACAAAACCGAAAATAATCACTGAGTTGTTAATTAAGCATCGCAACGTTTCAATTTTGTTTTCGTAACTCTTTTGTTTGCCAGAAGCTTCCCTGCTGATTAAACGTCAGAGAAAATTACTTGCTGTTTGCAAAGTTCAGCCCTTTCCAGGTCTGTAACCCTATCTCTCTTTAAGATACCTCCCCAGAAGGAGTTTCAGTCTTCACCAGATGTTATATTTATTCCTTCTTTTATTATTCAAGTTTTCTTAGCAAAAATAAGTAATGAAAGAAAAAACCCCTTTACCCCCACCCTTAAGGACTCACAAAACCCACTTCCAAACAAATAAATTTAGTGTTTCCATCTTATAGGTTTCCTTTTGTGAGATTCAATTCTGCATATCTTTTTCCCCTCCTTCTTTCTCAATTGTCGTTCGTTTCCAATGTCGATTCTAAAATAGGAACTGTTTATTAATAATACTGCCATCTGTTACTCAATTGAGAAAGCAACAACCACGCAGTTTTCATTCACTTAAAATTGAAAATGCTTTAGCTGAAGAGTTCTTACAGTCTTCTATTTTGGGCATTACAAGCCATAATTGGTTTTCCAATTCAGAGTGGAAAAAGAAACAAATTTAATTACGAAATGACTGACTTATTAAACTGTTTTGGATGTTGCGTGGTCGTTGTTTCAAAGGTACACTGCGTAAATAATCTAATTATAATATGGTTTTCGTAAGTTACGTAAAAGCTCAAACGAAGGGCGAACTCCTCATGTTATCTGTGAAATATTTCTGTTAAAATAGTGAAAATACATAGTGCGACAATTAGGAAACGAGATGGTCTGTAGAAAAAAAATTAATAACAAATGGAATCAACTACTCTCGATTAATTCAAAGTTGGAATCTCCGTTGTTCACACACAGTTTTGCACGATACAATGAGGCACGGAAAGCACTTCTTGAAGTTGTTGAGTTGAGTTGATTTTAGTTTACCGTCCCTTTCAGCAACGAGGCTATTTGAGACGTGGACCTACTGATTAACGCGGAATCCGAACATGAGCTGCCACCGGGAATCGAACCCGGTTTTTCGACTGGAATGTTGTTCAAGGTCTTCGTCACTGCTTTCTGGGTGGTAGAAAAAGATTTTTTTTTTAAATAAAAAGATAAGTTTGACCAGTATGCGAAGAGTGGTAACAAATAAACACCTTTTGCGGGATTTCAAAACTTCATGAATCATATCACGCACTCTTTCCGATTTCCGCTCCTCTGTTAAGGAATGAGGCACGAAATGCATACACGGATTCCATCTCTTTAAGTCTTTTGTAAGTTTTTGGTAAACAGTCTCCTTATTTAGCCTCATGAAGCCTGATATTACCCAGAAATGTGCATTTCGGTTATTCAAAATAATATCCTGAACTTTGCCACATTTTCCAGTTGTTCTGACAGATCTGCGTACTCTTACTCTTCCATAGTCTCTTTGCCGGCAATGAATCTCTTATGCTATTCAGTATGACAGTAACCAGAAATACAATTGTCCCCACAAACCTCTTTTACTATCTGAAATGTTACCGTTGGAATTTTCTCTAAGCGTGCACAGAGCTTGACATTCACTCTTTGTCCGATTGAAGAAATGGTGACTTTGTATCACAACACCAGCCTACTTAGAAGCGTAACACACCACACTGAAGATCGGCTAAACCGGGCATTTCAACACGTCTTACCGACGTCGCACACATACGAATCACTACTATGAAAAATTTCAGTGCAAAAACTAACTACATAGCAAAAAATTAGCCTTGTTTTCTAATTGCCGCACTGTGTATATTTTAACTTTGTATCTTTAAATGAAGTTGTACTTGTGTGTTTCAAGTAGCATGTCACATTCGACAGAACATGCACTCTTTTATAACTTGGAATCCTTTTATATGGTCCAATATTCATGTATTTCATGTAACTTTCACTATTGATATTTTCTCGCAATTTTGAATATAATTACTAGAGCAACCCACATTATGCTTCATTTTTTGTTTAATCATGCTTTATTTTTTTTCCAAATTATTGCTAATTTTAATCATTGTTTTACATTAATCATGTATAATGTATAATATTTACTATGCATTAATATTCTAAATATCTTGATCTATTTATTAATATTTTATGCAACCAGTTTCTTTCATAATTAATGAACTTTCTACTTTAATACACTGTAAAGAGATACTGTATGCTTTACTAGAGTCGCTTTTTTCTATCACTTGTGTCAAGGTGACCAGACGTCCCGTTTTAGCCGGGACAGTCCCTTATTTTCAACCGTTATCCCGTTTTTTTCTGATTCTCAAACGGGACGCTTAAATGTCCCTTTTTTAAGCAAACATGACCCAGGTGTCCCGTAATTATTATTCAAAATATAAATGGTCAATGTTAATTCTACTCTCTTCGGTACCAACACTCATTGGGAAGGTTCAGCCGTGCCTAAAACTTCTGAATATTCAAATGAGAATTGAGTGCTCTGTGGTTGAAGTGGGAATTGAGTGGTAATTCTGAGTGTTGAAGTAGTTAAAAGTATTTTTGGGTAGTACTTAGGTTAGAAACACTGTGTTATCATTCTTACTTGTGTGTTTTGTAAATTGAAAACACTGCTGAGTCCCAAAATGCAATGTGGAAGTCACCCCCTCCCCCCCGTCGCCGATTCGTATGCGTCCCGTTTTTAAAAGTAAAAGTTCTGGTCACCTTGACTTGTGTGTATCTTAGAGGTCAGTGGCGGCGATTGGACGTGAAAAGTGGGGGGGGGGCAAGACATGATCTGGATATTTGATGAAAGGTTGTATAACTAATAGGATACTGTCTTTTTCAGTTAAAATATCGTATATCGTATTTCATATTTTAATAAGTAAATTGACAGAGCAATGCAAGTAGGACTAGCCCTTTGTACTCTTAAAGAACAAAAATATAAGAATAGATTTGATTCCTTGCTCAAGAACATAGTAAAATTCAGTCTGGAAAATTGTGTGATTAAGTTATGTAATAACAAATTTGCGAAACAAATAAATGGAAAGGATAAATTTAATTACAGTAATAAATAATGAAGCTTGTTTTGTAGAAGTTATATTGAAACTGGGGATTAATGTACAACGTATATTTTTAATTCCACACATGCCATTAAATGTACGGTATGTTATTACTCTTAGAAAATGACAGTACAAGCATATGCTACGACATTTAAAGAAACAACCAATTGCAATATTAATTGCTTTGGATTGCAATTAAAATGCAATTCCTGTAGCTATCTTAACTCCACGGGAAGACAAATAACCAATATGTACCCACACAACAGCAAATATTATATGGCACCATTTTTTCTATGAAGCAGTAGTACATAGAAAAACTTTACATTTCCAAATGAAACTATATACATTAAGGAGTCATTTCAAAAAAAGTGGGGGGCAACTGCCCCCTCTTGCCCCCCCTAATCGCCGCCCATGTTAGAGGTGCATATATACAGAAAATTAAGGTAAAAGATGCCACCAAAAAGTACAGAAAGTGCTCAAGTTCAAAAAGTACACATAACAATATAGTGTGGAGTTCTTGTGTACTATTCATTGTTGGCGAAAAGTTTTCTTCTTCTTTTCCTTTTTCTTTTCTCCACATCAAAGGATTACACCGAAAAGTTTACAAAAATAAAAATAAGCTTTTTATTGTTGCATTTTATGTTCTCAGTGGTTTCGCATTGTAAATATTGTTTTTTAAAATATTAATACTGTATGTTAAACTTGTAGTTAAACAGAATTTTCCAAGAACTTTGGTATATATTCTAAATTATGCCTTATGCTTTATTTTCTAAAATTATGCTTTATTATGCTTTTAAATTAGTTTGTTTTGAACCCTTACACAATAACAACCATGTTGAAGGTAGCAACCATATGTGTAAATTGCTATTATGCTTTTTATGCTTTTCAAGCTTTTAGATTTCCTAATTAATTACAGTTAGTACTTCTAAATGTATAGGTTTGGTTACTTAATGCTTTCCAAATTTGACAAAATAAACTTATCTTTTTACACTAACTGAGTACTTTGTAAGCAAAACTTAAATGTTTAATTATTTTTCTTGTTTATTAATAGGTATGCTTTTTTCGGATTTTTTCGGAGTTCACTTATTTTTTATTATAAATAAATAATCCTTGTAAATATTTTCGAAAATGTATTACTTTATACAACGATAATAGAATGTTAATCTGATTTTGCACTTCTATCAGTGACTTTAAATTTTGATATATTCAACTGTTTTGTACTGCAATTTTGGCGGAATTGGAAAGTGAAGACCGGTTCATCTTCCTAATGTCATCCTTAGAGCATGAAAATCATCTTATGAGTGATTAACATATTTGCAATTAATTGCACATTCTGTACTACTTTTTTAATGAATAACTTGCTTCAAGGACCATCATTTTATTTTATTTTCAATTTCAAAATATCCCATATTTTTGGCACACCCTTTACTTTAGACAAATAAATTCTGTGTAGATACAGACGATAATATAATGTCCATTTTACTCGTATTATTACGTTCTTGTGTCATTTCAGGTAACATTGACTGACTGGGCGGAGTAAATTTAAGGAAATGCCTTGTCTTGGGTTCGATAAATCCTCTTCTTATCTCCCTCCGCGTGCGTGTTTCAAATCTTAATCATGCAGAATGCAGAATGGTTTTCAAATATACTGTCGCTCTTCCAGAGACAAGATGTTCCTCCATAAGTAACGACGTACATTGTATTTGCTGAAAATAGCATATGGCTCACAGCAGGAGCACTGTCTGCATTTTCAACACGTCAGCTGCATCGCCTAGCTCTTGCTTCAAACTGTTAATCTTCATTTTCGAGATACGAATGAAATCAAATGAAAACGGAGATCTTTATCAGCTCACTATTTTAAATTAACATATGCATTGGGTCTTACTGGCACGAAAGTTGGATATAAGGATAGTACAGAAATCGGTATCGTCTATGGAACAACCAAAAAACAGTTAATAAGTATGGCACTGTTTTCGCTTTCAAATGATTCAAGCAGCATTTATCTTAGTGTTGTTGTCAAGAATTTATAAACTAGTTCTTAATCAATGAAATAGGAATCTCAGTTATTATTATTATTATTATTATTATTATTATTATTATTATTATTATTATTATTATTATTATTATTATTATTATTATTATTATTTGCACATATTACGGTATATGTTTATATTTTCTTCGTTAACCTATTTCTTACATAGTCTTATAGTCTTGGACACTTTTAAAATGTTTTTATTAGTACATTTTTTTTTAAATTAGACGAACATATTTCTCACACTCTATTAACAACGCAATCCATTGGTGTAAGTTAGTATTTACAAAGAAAACGGAACAATTTTTTTTTCAACTTCTGTCTAATTGGCGTCCCAGCACCATCTCGATCATATTGCTGTTTCGATCGATTGTGATATACTAATGTCAGGAACAGAAGCTACTGTGAACTAATAAAAGCAGAATATACTGATGTCAGGAAGAGAAGACACTGTGAACTAATAAAAGTAGAATATACTGATGCCAGGAACAGAAGCTACAGTGAACTAATAAAAGCAGAATATACTGATGTCAGAAACAGAAGCTAGTATGAACTAGTAAAAGCAGAATTCCAAAGTAGTTGTGAGTCTCGATACGTCCTGTCAGGAGTTTTTGAACGTATAGAAAAGGATGTGGGACTCTTTAAGACGTACAAAGTTTTCATTAAAATAGAATTAAAAGGTAACAAAGGTTTTTGTAATATACTTAATTGGTTGAACTTGAGTATAGCGTTCTTTTCAGACCGAGCCTATATAAAACAAGAACCTACAGCTTAACGTGGGATTCGAACCTCATGGGCTTCCACTAGGAATTATAATACTCTTTTCTATGTTGCAATTATTTTTAATAAAAATATCTATTAAAATTATTCTACAATACTATGTGAAACCATACAAGCGTTTGCTATACACGAAAATTTTGAACATCTCATAACTTCCTTTTTCTTTCTAAAATTCGTAAAATCTTCCTTTTTCACCTCTGAAAAATCTGGCAACATTACAAGGATACAAATATTTTTATAGGTGGTCCGCGGTGGCTCAGCGGTAGAGCGTTCACCTCTGGTTCGATCCCAGGCCCCGCCAAGTGAACTTTGTGGTGGACAAACACCGTGTGCGTGGGTCTCCTCGGAGTTCTCCCGTTTCCTCCCACTTTCTCCATTCCACCATTTCATTCATCTCTCATCATCACCGCCTTCTTTAACCTAGCCGGCATAATCGTGGGACGTAAAACTCAACGATTTCATTTCATTTCATTTCATTTTTATGGATATCTTGTAAATTAAAGTTTTCCTTTCCTAGTATGGAATTACGTTAAAACAAACCACGATAGAGTTAAGTTTAGTTTGCTTTACTTATATTTCTAACGATTTGGTACCATATATATGCATAATTCCTATGAATAAATTAGTTTCCTGATTTAGGAAAAAGTTAGTTGTCTATTGATTTTTTCATGTTTATTATGTAATTACACATTGTATTTACTTAATGTTCAACAAGCCCATTCCATGTGTGTTTCCCTACTTTTTATTCTAAATAGCAATTAGTTTATTATTATTATTATTATTATTATTATTATTATTATTATTATTATTATTATTATTATTATTATTATTGACTATTTAGATTAAATCGTCAAGTGGGATAGACGGAATTCCGGCTTTCATTATTAAAGGAATAGGTGAAATAATTGCACCAATATTGTATTCTTTGTTTAATTGGAGTTTATGCACTTGTAATTATCCTGATGTATGGAAATTAGTTTCTATAACGCCCATACCTAAAACTAATGGAAAGTCTATTAATGATTTTCGATCAATCTCTGTAATAAAGGTAATTCCAAAAATCTTTGAGAAAATAATTTATAAATATGTTTATAATAAAGTAAAGTATGAGGTTAATATAAACCAACATGGATTTATGGCTAGTAAATCTGCAATAACTAATTTAGCATTATATCTTTCCAGTTATTTGGGCTGGTGGTCAAGTTAACGCTATTTACTTGGACTTTGCTAAGGCATTTGATAAATCACCACACCATTTATTGATAAACAAATTGAAAAGATATAACTTGCCTAACTGTGTTATTGATTGGTTGACTTCATATTTAAATGGAAGGAAATTTGTCGTCAAATATAAAGGGAAACTATCTGCTATTCATAGTAATACCTCTGGGGTACCCCAGGGTTCTAATCTTGGTCCACTATTGTTTTTGCTGTATATTAATGATATTTGTGCTGATTTAACTTGTGAATATCTGTTATATGCAGATGGTATTAAAATTTTCAGTCAAATTAAGTCCAAACAAAATCAAGATATTTTGCAAAAAAAAAAAAAAAAAATAGATATCATAGTTAAATGGTCCGAAGAGAATTCCCTACCCCTGAACTTTAACAAAACGCCAGAAAAAAAATCGAGGAAAGTTAACCCTTCCATCTACAAATACAGGATAGGAAATCAACATATTGAATTCGTTAAGCATGTTAGAGATTTAGGAGTAACATTAGATGAAGAATTGCTTTTTCAGAAAAATCTTCAGGTTGGTATCTCCAAAGCTAGAAGGAATTTAACAATGCTTAAATGGTTATGTCGAAATTTTGCAAATATTAACACCTGCAAAATTCTCTATATGTGCAATGTAAGGTTTCATCTTGAATATTGTGCGGTAATCTGGAATAGTGAAGCAAAATATTTTAGTTCTTAGATTGAATAAGTTCAAAATTCATTCCTAGCCTGGTTAAAATGGAAGTTTAAAGAAATAGGAGAGGCGAGCTTGTCAGAGATAAGGGTGGATCTTAATCTTACCCTTCTGTCTGGCAGGCGTCGGCTCTTTGACTTGAAATTTTTTTTATGTAATTCTGCATGGGGATTTTGTTCTGGAGATTTTTTTTTCTTTAAAGATTCCTCACAGAAACATTAGGAGATTTGTTCCGTTTATAAGTAAATATCTAACTAGGTCTTCTATATATAAAAGTATAGAAACAGTTAATAACTTTTATCCAGTTCTTGATTTGTTTCATAAGAAATTCAAGAAGGTGCGTGAATCTTTTTTTTTAATTTTTTTAAATAGATGATGAAATGTCTTAATATTTTAGGTTTGCAACTGATTTTTTTAAAATTTTGTTTTGTATTCTTCTAAATATTGTATGGATTTGTTTTATATACATATATTCTATTTTTTTAAATCAAATTGTAAGAATCTTTAATTACGAACAGATACACATGTTTGTTTCTTATTTTTATTACATTTCTGGAGGTCATCTAGTAAAGTTTATAAGGTGCCATTTGAAAGATTCTTTTATGTTTTGTTAGTTTTTTTATTGTTCTCTTATCTTCATTTTCCTATCATCTTTCCTTTTCTTCTATGTCTAATTCCTCCTTTATTACGTATACTGCATTTTCTTTAATTTTTAATTTTTTTTAAAAAAAACTTGGTCATGGATTTCTTTGTGTCATATGAATTTTTTTCATGCTTATTTTATTTTCGTCATTATTATTAGCCTTATGTATCTGTGTATTGTATCGAAGTGTTTAACTTAGAAATATTTATTTTTATATTGTATTAACAGCTACATAGTGTATTTTTGATTTTTTCTTCTTTAATATCTGTAAACTGTTCAACTACATGCTTAATAATAATCTATTTGTGAATTTTGCTTTGTATACTAATCCTATATGGTATACCTTTTCTTATATGCATGTTAATGCTTTTTTTTCACTATTGTTATTTTTGTATTTTCCAGTTTGTAACAGATACTGCATGTTTTTGTTACTTTTTTAAAAAAAAATATCTTATCCATTTCATCTATTATTGTATAATCAGTTGTATGCTGTTATTCTATTTGCATGCGCCCTATGTAAAAACTTTTTTTTTCTTCTAAGGGGCACCTGTGGCTGTATAGCTGTCTGCTTCCAATAAACATATTTCAACATTATTATTATTATTATTATTATTATTATTATTATTATTATTATTATTATTATTATTATTATTATTATTATTATTATTATTATTATTATTAAGGGTAATAAACTCCGAAACCAATTCTGGTCAATAGCTCGAGAATCAAAGGTCTGTGCACGAAAATATTCACATCCATACCAAGCTAAGTCAAAGTTTATCTCCATGAGCTTCGTCCAGATCGAATAATGTGTCATGATTCACACTCAAACTCTGACATTGATTTCCCTAAATTTCCATGACTAAAAAAATAAATTAATATATTAAAAATAAAATAAAAGAATAATGTGTTCTCAGCCAATGTCGTGTCGAATTTCTCTTTCTTTCTTTTTCTTTTTTTTAATAATTACATCTAATATTGTTCTTCTCTCCTTTATTAAACACCTTTTCATTAGTTTTCCTTTCGACCAAGCTAATGTTCTCCTTTAATCTCCATATCCACAATTCGATAACTTCCATTCGATTTTATTCGTTTTCGCACTTTTCTACATCATAAAGTACAATGCTATACTCAAAACGCTTGATGAGTGTTTCTGGTGTTTAAGGATTCATACCATATACTTTTCTTCTTAAATGCTTGTTTCATTATTTCTATCCTTTATTTTATGTTTGAAATTCCTATGTTTTAAAACTTCATGTGTCTAAGCACCTAATCTGCCTTTTTCCTCATATATAAGACTAAATGAATAAATAAAATATACATGCCTTACTATATTTCTTGGGAAAACTCATGTTCTTCATTAAAAAAGAAATGTGATAGTAAGCGCTGGAAACTGTGTTCCATTCCCGGTGAGACCACTTGTAGAGCTACGCCTCATGTAACCTCAATACTGAAACGAAACGTTAATATTCCAAACCATTTATTCCTCCAACATTAATTTGATAAAGTTACTCCTCATGTGTGCTTTAGATTCTCAGGCGTATTAAAGGATGTGGAGAAAGTAAATATGACTTTAAAAGCAGAAAAATAAAACTCCTGGCCACTCTGATAGTGAAACAACACTATGAGATGGAAACGTAGTATGGAGAAACAATACACACACGTTGATTTTACGACCGCGAAGGCAACTTTATTACTAAAAGGAAAAAAGTTTGGCTTCACATCTCTCAGAGAAGATTTATGTAACAGAAGGCACATTTTTCGTGCATTGGCTCAAGCACTACTCTCATATTTTTTTTTAATTTGTTTGAACGCTTAAACGCTTTGAAATCGTCATTTCACACTTCCTAAATACCATTGTATAAATATACACCAAAATGTGTTATGGTGGATTTCACACATGCAAAGAAGGTTTTTTTCTTCTTTTTTTAAAGCAAGATACCAAATCCTTTTCCCATTCAAAAAAATCCGTTAACGATACTTTAAAGAGAGCTTTGATGTTCATTCATGTATATATTGAACAGCAATTTCAGTTTGGATGCCGTGTTCAATCTTCAAAATTTAAAGTAAAACAATTACTAACATTCCCTTTTAAAGAATAACGATCTGCATGTAGTAGTTAACTCTTCGTTATTTTCTTCATGACTGAGTAAATAATTATAGGACAAGTACCTAGTGACATCTATCGTCGGAGTACCTAGTGACGGGATATGGTCATTTTATCATGCAATCTGCAATTCATGGTGTTTAACATAAAGAAAATAAGTGAGATACAGACGTGTTATGCAAATTTTAAATTGCGGGGGGGCATAATCACTTTCTCATCCTGACTGAAACTCAAGCAAAGGTAGTGATCGTGAAATCTCCGGAAGAATATACGACATATTGCACAAAAATCGATTCATTTTTACGAACATTAACGTGGAACCGGGAGAGGAGCTAATTTCCCCTCATCGAGGTAAATTTACTCAATTTTCTATTATTACTATAACGTTTTAGATCTAAATTTTCCAAACTAGTATTTTTATATCCTTTATCTACGATTTAGAAATGTTATTAACCTATATTGCCTACGACTACTTCATGCTCTTTTAGAAGACGACCCAATCAGTTTGGAGCCAAATCGTATGGATAAAATCATCTGGTTAGATGAGGGTTGCTTCAAATTGTCATCATGTGAACAAGTATAACTGCTTGTACTAGGCTGACGTCAACCTGTATATTACTATCATTTCTCATCTGAACCAGCCTAGCATTACAGTGTGAAGTGCATTGTCCGGTGAAGGTGTTGTCGAACCTGTTTTCTTTGTTGGAACTGTGGATGACGCAAATTACCTACAAATACTGCGTGACATGGTAATGTCATAACTCAGCATGAGAGCTAACTTTGCCAACTGTTCTTTCAGAAAGAGGAACACCTTCCCATTATGCTTTGACAGTAAGGAACAACCGTAGCCATGCATTTCTTCAGCGTTAGTTCGGAAGAAGGAGCAGCATCGAATGGCCATAACGTTCACCTGACCTAACACGAATGTATTTCTTTTGGGGGGTATACTAAAAAGCACGGTTTATGAGAAAAATTCCCACATAATTGATGAATTTAAAGATCACGTTTCAGAAACATTTACTGAAATTGGTGGATATAAAGTTTTGTGTTATATTGTGTGTCATAGTGTTATGGAAAATTTCGAAGTACGTTACAGTATTGAAGGAGAAGAATTTGAGCAGTGAGTTGTTTTTTTAAAGGTATGTGGAATGCTAAACAAATGTACATAAACAGTATACAAATATGACTAAATTTAATCCCAATCGCAATAGAAAATTCCCAAAAGAATATATACATCATATTGCACAAAAAATCGACTAATTTTCACGAAAGTTATCGCCGAACATACTTTCTAAAAATAGAAGAGAGATAGAGTAAATTCAATCCACACTGTTGACCGATCTCAAATCCATGCGATGGGGATGATTACGAAACTTCAACGAAAATATACGCCACTTTGCATCAAAATAAAATAACTTTGGTGAACGTTATTTAAAAAAAAAAATATTTTCTTATCATCTTATTTAAACAAGGAAACACCAAAGATTGAGGAAGTTTGCTCTCTTTTATCTACTAATCACTGACAAATTTCAACAGCAATAAAAGGATTATCAAAATGCCATAAAGAAAATATACACTATGTTTTATCAACAACGAATAATCTTTGCCTAGGCTATAATGGAAAATTATTTTGTATATATGTGCAAAGTTGCAACATGTGGTGCATTTTATCCTCTTATTCTTTTGATGGATTGCAGCTCCAAACAATAGTGTAATAAGCCGTTTGCACACGTTGAAAGAAGGCACATACTAAGTTTCATTAAAATTCGATAAATTTTATTAGAGTTATCATGGAACAGACGGACGAACTGACATAAATGTCGATCGAGCCAAGTGGTAAAAGCTTCGCTACTCTTGCTTCAAAGAACTTTACCTAGAAGACTATTATGTAAATGATATCCTAATTTCACCAAAATCCATCAAAGTTTATAGGAGATAGTTTGTTGTAGAAAGGACAGATTAAATATATATATATATATATATATATATATATATATATATGTTAAACAAAGAGCTCAAAAGTAAACCTATGAAACTTTGAGAATGATTAATGTCAGAATAAATTATTTATGACACTGTGTCTATTTCTAGTCCAATATCTTTCGTTAAGCTACCCTCCAAACTGACTTTAGATTGGTTTAGTACGTTTGTCTGTTATAATGTCACCTATTCATTTGAGATGGTGATGGTGTTTGAACTCACAGTTAGTTCTTGCGTTAATATTGACATTACGTTAATGTGTCTTCAGTTGTCCAGTTACACAAGCTCACATAGACACACACACACACTCACATACATATAAAACACATTCACACATGAGCGTTCTCCGTGACGTATTTAGCAAAAGAAGGCTGCCATCTTCCATAGAGATATGACTCCTGACGACTCATTTCTTTGTGAATAGATGGTGAAGCCCACCATGAGATAAGTATCAGGAAAACCAAACAGAAGTCTAAAATCCCAACTAACAGAGGCAAAAAATGAACCTTTCTAAAATTCTAACATAGAATTCAATGTTACTTTTCTATGACTTTGTAAACAATTATATATATATAAAGAATCGATTCGGTGTCTCAAGAAAATATCATTTCCACCAGGCGCGTATCCACAAGGGTCTAAGGGGCCGGACCCCTTAAATTTTTACTGCCCCCTTAAAATTGTCACGATAGGTTTGCAAATGAACTATAATATGGGGATGAACTATAATATGGTTGGATCGGGCCTCCCGTACATTTTTGGGCTGGCTACCGGCCTGATCTCCACCTTGTAATAAAACCGGAAAGGAGAAATTTGCTAGTATAGTTCGTTTCTTCAACCGAAATGCAGTCCGTATATAAAGAATGCCGCCTTCTACATGTGGTGGCTCGTGGCATAAAAAAGTCATCGTTGGAGGGATCTTGCGGAAAACACCCCCGATAACTAAATGACCAATCAGAATCTTCATTTCAAACAATTGACAGTCGCCTGTCAACTTCATGTGGAGTCTTAATCGCTACATTTCCAAAATACTGTCCTTTAAGTTAATGCTGGATTCCCTGTTACCAAGACCAGCTTCCTTGTTCTTACATTGCCTCACATGTGCTTCATTTTATCCATAGTATTGGGAAGAAAGATCAGACATAGTGGGTGTTAAGATGCTGCAACCTCACAAATGCAGTCACAAGAGGAATGGTGGGAGGAAGGAATACTGTTGTAAAGGTCAGCATGGTAACTTGAAAGAAATCTGTCGAAACTGCACTCCTGTTGAGTGAATGCACTATACTTCCGATTTCAATATTAATCTCCACAGAGTAAAAATTGTAAAAGAAATCGAAAACTGGTTTTTAGGAATCGATTAAGAATCCCAAGAAAAAGTTCTATCTCCTCGGTTAACCATCTATTCAAATCGGAAGTGTTAAAAGTTAACCTAGTTGGAAAAATTAATTTAAAACTTTAACTAATTAAATTAGAAATTAAAGCTATGAAAAAAATAATTGATTAATTTAGAACTTAACGTCAGAAACAATAACGATTAGAATTAAAATTAATTTCAAAGTTAATGGACTAAAATTAAAAATTATAATTTTCACTACTATGAATTGTGAATGTAGCGATTTCTGAATGTTAACATATAATTTAATACATAAAATTAAAGTGTTGAGAAAAGTAATTGATTATTATAAATTGTTACTATTTTCACATAAAAGTGATAATTAATAAAAATAAAATAACAAAAAAATTTAAAAAACAATCAATTAAAATTATACCTTTTAAAATTGTTTTGAATATATATCTGCTAGTTGTTTATCTCTACGAGGGACATTATTTTGAGATTTTACGTGTATATACTTGTATATACAGAAGGTTATATGGAAGAACAAATAAAAAAGCTGAGGAGGGAAAGTTCGGGTTCAGGAGAGGTAAGGGCACAAGAAATGCAATTGGATTATTATGAAGGAAATCTTTAAATTTTACGTCCCACAGTTATGCCGGTTAGGCTAAAGGAGACGATGATGATGAGAAATGAATGAAATGGTGGAATGAAGAAAGTGGAAGGAAACGCGAGAAGCCCGAGAAAACCCAGGAACACTTGGATTATTAAGGATGATCGGTGAAAGGTTTATAGAAAAAGGGAAAAAGGTGTATATGGTATTTATAGATATAGAAAAGGCTTTTGATCACGTGAATTGTGAATTGTTGTTGGAAGTTCTAAAGAAGGTTGCGTTGGAATGGAGAGATAAAAGACTTTAAAAAACTTATATATGAACCAACAAGTAAATGTTAGAATAGGGGAGGAAATTACAGAGGTGAGTGTCATTGAAGGAACAATTTGACAAGGATGTCCCTAGCCAACATTACTTAATATCTAGAAGAGGTAGAGAAAAAGAGCATACAAAATGACGGTATTTCCGTAGGAGGTATGATTAGGTGTATACTCCTTGAAGATTGTACGGCGCTTGTTGCAGAATATAAAGAGAAAATCAATACGATGTTAGAAAATTTGAGATAGGGCTGTGAAGAATATGGGATGAAAGTAAGTGTTAGAAAGACAAAATCCTTGGTGATTGCAACGAAGCGGTCGGTGTCAAAAATAGAAGTAAAAGGGGAAAAACAGAACAAGTGATTAGTTTTCGATACATTGTTAGTATTATTAGTGATGATATGAAGTGTGAACTTGAAATAAAAGCAAGAATAGGAATGGCGAAAGAAGCTTTTAGGAGGAAGAAAATACTATTTTGTGGGGCTTTGAATAAGGAGTTGAGAAAAAGACTCATAAAATGTTAAATGTGGAGCATTGTTCTGTATGGGTCAGAAACATGAACATTACGCAAAAATAATGAGAAACGACTAAGAACTTTCGAAATGTGGGTGTGAAGAAGAATGGAGGGAATTAGCTGGGTCGAGCGGAAAATGAACGAGAGCGTGTTAGAAATGGTGAGGGGGGAAAAAGAACAATTTTAGATATTATTAAGAGAAATTGGTTAGGACACTGACTAAGAAGGAACTGTATTATGAAGGACGTGCTAGACGGAATGAGAGAGAGGGAGAAGGTGAAGGAGACTACAATTAATGGGCGATATGAAAACTGAAAAATCGTACATGAAGGCGAAGAGGTTATCGGAAGACTGTGGAGCACCAATACTGCAGGATGTCTATGGCACACATATATTATATATATATATATATATATATATATATATATATATATATATATATATATATATATATATATATATATATATATATATAGATAGATAGATAGATAGATAGATAGATAGATAGATAGATAGATAGATAGATATAGATATAGATATAATTTTCATTATTTACAACACAAACAATGTGTACAGTTTTCCCTTAAAACTCAATATTAATTGAAGCAAACGTATGTAATTTGACTCACTGTTCATTCGTTTGACCTAATTCTTCTCTTTGATCTTATTTTTCATAATTTCTAGTATGAAAATATATCTTTATAACTTTTTAATTAACAAAAGTTTTAACATAATTAAAATTTACGCCCGTTTTCACATTGTTTGGAATTCATGGGAAAAGATAGATATAGATATAGATATAGATATAGATATAGATATAGATATAGATATAGATATAGATATAGATATAGATATTCATAAATAAGAATGAGGGGCCGCGGTGGCTCAATGGTAACGCGTTCACCTCTGGTGCGTGGGGTCCCTGGTTCGGTCCCCACTAAAGCCAAGTGAACTTTGTGGTGGACAAACGCTGTGTGCGTGGATTTTCTCGGGGTTCTCCCGTTTCTTCCCACTTCCTTCATTTTACCATTTCACTCATCTCTCATCATCACCGTCTCCTTTAGCCTAGCCGGCATAACCGTGAGACGTAAAAACTCAAAGATTTCATTTCATTTCATTTCATAAATAAGAATAGTTCCCCCAGAAAATCAGTAAAAAAATAGTTACAAAATACATAATTATAAACAAGTTATTTCCTGAGTTATTTTCTTCGAAGTGAAAAGGAGTATCTGAAAAATACATTTTCAAACAAACTTTTGATTTCTCCTCTTCTATATAAATCAGAGAAATGAAACAAAAGAAAGTCTTGCTCTTATATGTCTTGGAGGCTTGTGGAGTCACTCCTATACGATTCACATTTCTTGTACGTTAGTAATACATTCTCGAGAATGGCCTCGTCCATTGGATTGCAGAAACAACCCACAACATGATCAAAGACAACTCTCCAGGCAACGTCAAATCCATAGTATTGGAGATTGACATTTATGAGAATACACATCCTTGCTGTTTTCTCAGAAAAGGTAAAAAATGGAGGTTAAGTGAGGATCAATCAGGTCTTCTCTTTTCATCAAATATATTTTGGGATTCAACTGCTTTATTAGTGTTTTATTTTTTGTATCACGCTTCATTATTCGAACGGTCCTTTATCTGTCTCCATGGCTCAAAATGAGAAATGAACCCAAAACCTAAGGCTTCTCTTTAAGGCTAGTCCAATAAAAGCTACAGTGTTTTTTCTTCCTTTCGCATAATCATTAACTTAGTATTCGCACTTTCAGTACGGGATATCCAGGTACAATTTCCGGTAGGAGCTCATGTGGTTTAAGCTGTAGATCCACATCTTATGTAGCTCGCAGTTGAACGGGACGCTAAATTCGTATCCAGTTCAATTCAACAACTCCAACTAATCTACTATTATCCTCTCTCTCTCTCTCTCTCTCTCTCTCTCTCTCAGACACCATATGCGTGAGTTTTCTCGGAGTTCTCCCGCTTGCTCTTACTTTCTTCACTCCACTATTATAATACATATCAGCAGTGTCTCTTAACCTCAGGAGCTCCCTTGTAGCCAAGCGGTCAGCATACGCGCCTTTGGCGTGGAAGAAAAGGATTCAATTTTCCGGCAGGAGCTCCTTCGTGGCTAAGCGGTTAGTGTACGCGCCTATGGCGTGGGAGACCGGGGTTCGATTCCTGGCGGGAGCTCATCTGGTTCGGATTTCACGTTAATCAGTAGGCCCACGTCTTATATAGCCTCGCTGCTGAACGGGACGTTATACTCAAAATCAACTCAACTCAATTTTCCGGCAGGAGCTCATGTGGTTCGGATTCTACGTTAAGCTGTAGATCCACGTCTCATATAGCCTCACTGCTGGAGACGCTAAAGTGAAATCAAATCAAATCTCTCAGCCTGAGAGCGGTTATTTCTTTCCTTCTCCCATTTCTCTTTTAAGATGCACGTTGGGTTGCATAAGTAGTAAGTAAGTTACGAGACGAACTTCAAATTTAATGAATACGACTCGATGTAGGCAGAAAAATCTTCTTTGTCTCTCCTACGTGTTTCTTTTGTCAATAATTTTGGAAAAATTGGTCTGGCCATTGATATATAGTTTTCTTTAAAGTAAAGAGAATGTATTCCTTTCGAGAATTGTATCTAAAATTGATCAATTAATTTCGAAGTTATTGACAATCCACAAACAAACAAAAAAAAAAAAAAAAAGCAGGAGGAAGGAATATGCCTTTCGCACCAACTGTGTAATAATACGTATTGCAAGAGCAAAATGTAAGCAATTACGTATTTAAATTATTGCTCAAACAAAAGAAATGATCAGCTTCATTTTGTTATAGTAAGATTCAAAGTGTCTTTATTTTGTTGAGTTTTGCGTTCAGCAGCGAGGCTATATGATACTTCGACCTACTGATTAGCGTGGAATCCAAACCACATGAGCTCCCACCGAGAATCGAGCCAGGCCTCCCACGCCTCTTTATTTCGCGTGCAATACAGCAGCATCATTTCAAATTTTACTAGAAGGAACAAATTTCTACACTCCTATAAGAATTTTGTTTTTTATTAGTATATTACCATGCAACTGATCAATAGTATATATTTCTGAAACTCAGAGGGGGTATTGTGTCTGTTTGCCTCCCTAAAATGACGCCCCAGTTGCAATTTAAGTAGAACTTTGTCACAACTTCTCACACAGTACGTAGATGTGGTGCCGCAATTTTTCGTAACCATTCATAATTTTTACATTTTCTATCAATCACGATAGATAGGCAATAATATAGAAAATCTTGATAATCGAATAATCATAGACAACCCATTAAGTAATTATAATCCTTCTTAATTATAATTTTATCTTTTTTTCCCGAGCCATAATAGGTCTTCAGGATCAACACAGAAGAAAGTAATGTCATCGTGAAAAAAAAATCGAATTCGAAATTTCAATGGATTAACACTTTCATGGCCCTTACATAGCGTAAAAAGAAGTTTTCGATGTTATTCCATATATTCGCTCGTCTTGAAGTACAGTATATGCACTGGCTTAGAGGCTACACCGTTCAGTATACCAGGACCAAATTTTAAACTTAAGATTTTCAGAAGTTGCTCCAGGGGTAAAGGATATAATTTCTTCCTACTTCCAACATAAGGGTAGTTTACTTAAGGGCGAAAATTTAAAAAGTTATATTTGATGTTTTCCAGTGAACGGTTCTAATGAATTTATTTTTCATAAATCATTATTTAATAAACAACCCTACAATACTGTATAAATCATTTTCTTGAGGGGGGGCAATATGAGGTAGTTTATTCTTGGGTGAATTATTTTCGGACATTTTCTTTCTCGAAATGGACTAATTCGAGTTTGTTAACATTTCATAAAATAATGTTTCATTAACATCTGTACAAAACAGTGTAAGTCATTTCTCGTGAGAAAATTCACAAGAGGTATTTTACTCTTGCAGCTGAGTTCTTATAGGATAATTTTGTCAAAAAAATGTGGTTTTGTTCGTGTTTCATATCATTTCCTTAAGGACCCTAAAATATAACAAGTAATTTTCCCATTTAAAAAAAAATCAACAAGATGTAGTTTACTCCTAGGATTTAATTTTCTTCGGACAAAGCTTTCCGAAGACGTCTATTATAATTTTCTTCATATTTCGTAAATAAATGTTTCTTCTCAGTAGAACATAAGAATAATTTAATTAAAGACATTGAAACGAAAAACTTTAGTGCGGTGTCCCGTACCTTTTATTCACTTTGGAGATACTTCACTCGATTTAACCCCCTCATACCATTGTGGATCATTTTGATACAGAATTAATACTTGCATATGAAGATTCTATTAGGGGATTTCAATGCGAAGGTAGGACGAGAGGATATTTTCAAACCGATCATAGGGAACGAAAGTTTGCATAAGGAAAGTAATGACAACGGTGTTAGACTCGTGAACTTTGCAACATCCAAAAACCTAATCGTAAAAAGTACAAAATTCCCACATCGCGACGTTCATAAATACACTTGGACATCACCAGACGGAAGAACACATAATCAAATTGATCACGTTTTAGTAGATAGAAGAAGGCAATCTAGCATAATTGACGTCCGGTCGTTTAGAGGGGCTGATTGTGATACTGATCACTACCTGGTAGTAGCGATAATACGGGAGAGGTTATCGTTCAATAAAGGTAATATTCAATGTCCGAAAACGGAGAGATTTAATTTAAAGAAATTAGAAGCGAGCCATGTAAGAAAGGAATACCAGATTGAAGTTTCGAATAGATTCTCGGTTTTAGAAGACTCGGAGTGCACTAGTGTTGAGGATACTTGGATTGAAATTAGAGATAGCATTAAAAGTTCAGCAGTAGAAAAATTGGGACACGCGGAAATACGTAGAAACAAACCATGGTTCGACCAAGAATGCATTAAACTAGCAGAGAAGAGAAAACAGGCAAAATTGCGGTGGCTACAAAATCCGAATGAAATAACTACACAAAATTTCGCAGATATCAGGCGGGAAACTTCCAAAACTTTTAGAACAAAGAAACGCGATTTTTTGAAAGCTAAAATTAAGGAACTTGAAGATAATAGTAAAAAATAAAAATATTCGGGACATGTATAAGGGGATTAACGAATTTAAGAAAGGCTATCAACCTCGTGCTTATATATTAAAGAAAGCTGACGGAACAGTTCTCACCGATACGGATAGCCTCTTAAATAGATGGAAAGATTTCTTTGACGATTTGCTGAACACGCAGCCAAAAACTAATGCGCGTGGAGAAAATGAGATACACACCGCAGAACCGTATATTCCAGAACCCAATCGAATAGAAGTAGAAGCCGCTATAAAGAAATTAAAGAAACACAAATCTCCGGGTGTGGATGAAATTCCGGCTGAGTTAATTTTAGCTGGAGGCGAAAAATTGTGGAACAAGATACACAAACTCATTCTCCTTATCTGGAACAAGGAAGAATTGCCACAAGAATGGAAAGAATCAATCATTGTTCCAATTCACAAGAAAGGCGACAAAACTGACTGTAATAATTATCGAGGCATTTCTCTTCTGTCAACATCCTATAAAATCCTTTCAAACATTCTATTAGCAAGACTGACCCCATACGCAGATGAAATTATTGGAGATTATCAGTGCGGATTTAGACGAAATCGATCAACTATTGACCAAATATTTACCATTCGCCAAATACTCGAAAAAAAGTGGGAATACAATACGCCGGTACATCAACTATTTATTGATTTTAGAAAGGCTTACGATTCGGTTAGGAGAGAAACATTGTACAACGTTCTTACAGAACTTGGAATACCGAGAAAGCTAATTGGATTAATTAAGTTATGCTTAAGTGAATCCCAAAGTAAAGTCCGGGTAGGAAAATTTTTGTCCACGAGCTTTCACGTCGAAAATGGCCTGAAACAAGGAGATGCGTTGTCGCCATTATTATTTAACTTTGTGCTGGAATACGCTATAAGGAAAATCAAAGATAGCAACCAGGGCCTAGAGTTGAACGGCATTCATCAGGTGATGGCATATGCTGATGATGTAAATTTAATAGGGGATGATAGGAGAACAGTAGAAATAAATGCAGAGATCTTATTAAATGCTTGCAGGGACATGGGTTTAGAAGTAAATGCAGAGAAAACTAAATACATGGAAGTGCGTCGGGACCGTAATACTGCAAATTGTGGAGGCGTTAAAATATTAAATAATACTTTTGATAAAGTGGATACTTTCAAATATTTAGGATCAATATTAACAGACGAAAATCATATTCACGAAGAAATTAAATGCCGACTAAAAGCAGGGAATTCGTGTTACTATTCGATTCAAAATCTCTTGTCGTCGCGAATTCTGTCGAAGAATTTGAAGCTTAAAATATATAAAAGGATAATCATGCCTGTTGTTTTGTATGGTTGCGAAACATGGTCACTTACTCTGAGGGAAGAACATAGACTGAAAGTATTTGAGAACAAGATCCTGAGAAGAATATTCGGACCCAAGAGGAACGAGAATGGGGAATGGCGGAAACTTCATAACGAGGAACTACATAGTTTATACGGTTTACCCAACATTGTTAGGGTCGTCAAGTCTAGGAGGCTTAGGTGGGCAGGCCATGTAGCTAGAATGGAAGAAAGTAGAAACGCTTTCAAAGTCTTGACTGGAAGACCCATAGGAAAACGACCATTAGGAAGACCTAGGCGCAGATGGGAGGATAATATTAAGATGGATCTCGCAGAGATAGGAATACAAAGTAGAAACTGGATGCAGTTAGCTAAGGATAGAAGTCAGTGGAGAGCTTTTGTGAACGCGGCATTGAACCTCCGGGTTCCATAGGCCATAGAGTTAGTTAGTTATTAATACTTGCACAGCGTTGGGTCTTAAATGATGAGAAGTAAGCATATGAAGAGTAGAAGCTAAAAACCAACAAATCCACAAATATAAAGAAATTGGTATTGGTGTGAATACATGTCTCTTATTTAGTTTTAGCATACGCAATCAGTATTGAAGAGAAACTAGGGATGGGCAAAACCGGTTTTTATAAAAACCGAAAACCGGTTTCTATAAAAACCGAAACCCGAAAAACAGACATTTCGGTTTTCTCCAAAACCGGTTCGGTTTTTACCGAAACTGGTTTCGGTGAAAACTTTTCGAAAACACATAAAACTATTTCTGTGGAAATGGATTCGATTTCCGGAGAACAACGAAACACCATTCTGGTCAGAAATAGAACAAATTTTGGAAAAAACCGGAATCGGTTTTGAAGAAAACCGAAACCGGATCAGGTAAAAAACCGAACCGGTTTTGGAGAAAACTGATAAACGGTTCAGGTGAAAACCGAACCGGTTTTTCTAAAAACCGAAAAACCGGTTTTTGTGCCCACCACTAAGAGAAACCAACACTACCCAAGTTATGAAGAGGAAAGGTGGAAAAAAGTTACCATTCAATTTAACGTAATTGGAAAGTGCAATTAACGTAATGTCTATATAAAATACGAGGGCTTCAGCAATCTACTTTCTCCAAAACCTTTCATCTCTGTTCATTGTTTCCCTTAAGCCTTCTTCTTCCTGTACGCTTTAGCTTAAAATCGTACTTAATTAATAGTTCTAATTGTTTGCAATTAACTTTTTTTCTTATATACTTGTATAATGATGGAGAACATCGTGTCCGTGGGTTTTCTCAGGGTACTCCCGTTTCCTCCTACATTCTCATTACACCAATGCTTCCATCATCATTCAGTTGCCTTAATCATCCGTTTTCCTTAGACTAAAGGGCATAATCGTGGGACGTTAAACTGAAAGATTTAATTTCATTTATATATATATATATATATATATATATATATATATATATATATATATATAACTTACCTTAGTCATAGTCTTAATAATAAACAGTAAAGCATTGACGTTCAGAATCATCCATTTTCAGTTAATTAGCCCTACATTCATACAATACAATTTAAGTTGTAACTAAATCATCACAATATATCAGATTGTCCAAAAAGTAGCATGTAGCTTTCACAACCCTATTTTGAAACTAACGCCGCTTCCAAAAGATACAAGTGTGCATTCGAAGTACGCTTATGAAATGATGACACATTTCTGCTTGCGGGACTGCATTTCCCTGCAAAAAACAGTAATAATTGATGTCACATACCTACCTTCCTATTTGAAAAATTAACCTGGATCCAAGATGGCCCCCATTCACCATGCATGCATGAATTGGTAGTTCCTTTACCCAAGTCCGCCCTCCGCTAATCAGATTTGCTTTAATCACGTTTGTTTCCAAAACAATCCCCTGAAATAAGACTTATGGACCACTCTGTAGATTATTCTTTACTCTATATCTACAGCCACCACTATAAATATTAATTTGTTGGTACATAGGTCTAATTTTCTAGTTTTAATTCTAAACAAACAAATTCCTTTTAAAGCTACCATATTTTCTTGCACTTGGTCTGTGTGAGAGACCGTAATATCCCAATTACCGTATATTTTGCATTTTTGACAGCTGAACAAAAGTGAAGTACAGGTAAAAAAAAAATCTACATATTTGTCAAAGATTTCACAAATCTCTTTTAATTCATATAATCCCATTACTGTACCCTATGAAACGATTATGAACAAGTAGTGTAGTTGTTCCTTCCGTATAGTTGACAATAAGAGCCATTACATAACATACATACTGTATTTTTTCCCATAAAATAGTCTCTTAATTTTCATAAAATTCTTAATGTATTAGTTGTTTCCTTATGGTTATATTTGCACGAGGGAATTTGTTTCGTAACTGAGTAATCATTTTCACAGTGGGAAGCATGTGGGAGAGAGAGAGAGAGGGAGAAAGAGAGAGAGGCTGTATATCAAGAGAGATGTATAATGCCGAAAGCGTGGTGAAGTGTATGTAAGTATTGGAGTGTATACGATGTCAAGTCTATTAAAATTTTTTCTTCACAAGAGCGATTTCAAATTATGCCTTCCCTTTCCGATCGTTTTCTTGATTTTTTGTCACGGTTATTAGTACATTTTTTTATGTAATGCAAGGAATGCTGTGGAGTTGAGTTGATTTTGAGTTCAACGTCTTTCCAGCAGCGAGGCTATATGAGACGTGATGTACTGATTAACGTGGAATCCGAACCACATGAGCTCCCTCCGGGAATCGAACGCGGGTCTTCCACGCCAAAGGCGCGTACGCTAACCGCTTAGCCACGGAGCTGTAGAACTACATTCTTAGATTAGTGGTAATTATAATCGAAAATGAGAAAAAATCACTCTCGTTGCGTTTAGGAATAGCTTAGTGCGCGCTTCCTTCAAACCCTTTAATTGCAATTGCATTGCTGTAATTACCTAATCACAAAAAATGATCTACAAGACCTTTATTGTAACTACAAGAAATTCTCTTTCATTGCTACATGACAACAAATAAGCGTGATATTAACTTATTCGAGCTCTAGGATTAAACCCTGTGTATTAGGAGTTCGGAAAATATCTCTCGTTCTTGAAAAGGTTCAAATTGCTGATCCGTCCGAAACTTATATTTATCAGGAGTTTTTTTTTTTTTTTTTTTTTTTTTTTTGAACGGTGAATAAAATTCTCTACTGTTACACTATGTTTCAAACGCAAAAGGAAATTGCTTTCCATTGCCCCCTAAATGACGTCCTTGTATGTTTATCATTAAATTCGCTTGGTTTATTTATTCTTCCTTTGTATTTTCTCAAGAACCTATTCTCGTAATGAAATTAAATGAAATAAAATCTTTGAGTTTTACGTCCCACGATTATGCCGTGTAGGCTAAAAGAGACGGTGATGATCAGAAATGAATGAAGTGATGGAATGAGGAAAGCGGCAGGAAACGGGAAAATCCCGAGAAAACCCACGCACACGGTATCTGTACACCACAAAGCCCACTTGGCGCGAGATGGGATCGAACCATGGACCCCACGCACCAGAGGTGAACGCTGTACCACTGAGCTGGTTTTCTAATGTTTTTAACACGATTCATTATGTATTTCAAGCAAATCCATATTTTTTTGTTTTAAATAATTTACTTATATACGTAGCATATTGAAACTTACAAACGAACTAATTTGTCAATGTTGACATATTACTGCAGGCTCTGTTTGTTCTGTACATATTAAATAGATATTGACAAATATTACATTTTCGTTGAATAGAAGGTACAATATTTCCCTGACATAGCATTAAAATTAAACGAACATAAATAACTTTTTTTGCTTATTCTGAATTTTCAAACGCACAATAAATACACGTGTACAATTTTTTTGATGCTCATTTATAAAGGTAAAAGCTTTGAATTCTAGGTGCTCAGAATTTTAAATAAATTCAAAATTTATTTTTTCCTTTCATCTGACAGTTAACTCTACATTTACAAATACAAATACAACGCAATGTTTCATTTTATAATGTTGACTATAAAATGTGATTAATAAAACCATCACAATATCTATTAAATGTTCATTTTTTTCCTCTCTCTCTCTCATTCCCTTCTTTTGATTGTTAATTAACTTAGGCAATTTGGGTGTTTACGTCATCACCATTTTTAAATTATGCAATTGACAGAAACTAGTTTAAATCTTTTGTGAATAATATTATTTTATTTCTTTTCATATAATTTTAATTGTTTTAATCTTCATTGATGAAAAAAATATCAGTAGATATTTGCATGTTAATTTTACCTTTAATTTATCAAATTTAATTATTTCACCGGAAATAATTTTGTTGTTTGCTTTTCACTCATTTCACAAAAAATGCATTTGCAAATAAATTGGTTTTGTCGATTATATAAAATACACTATTTTATCTGTGTGAATAATGTAATGGCAAGAAGTGAGTATTCAAAAATGTAAGTTATATTTATACTATTATTATATGTAAAAGAGTAGAAGTGGGAGATTCATCACAGCGCACGGTATGTGTTATAGGTATTAAAGTGCAATTTGGAGAGAATACTCCCCTTGTCACGAAGGTAAGGGATAAAGAAGGATTTTTGGAGATACCCATTCAGACAATACTTCTTTTGTCAAGTAGGTAAGGGATAAGGGAGGACTTTTGGAGATATCCATTCAGACAATACTCCTTTTGTCACGAAAGTAAGGGATAAGGGAGGATTATTTAGATACCCATTCAGACAATACTTCTTTTGTAACGGAGTAAGGGATAAGGGATGATTTTTGAAGACACTCATTCAGACAATACTTCTTTTGTCACGAAGGTAAGAGATAAGGGAAGATTTTTGGAGATACTCATTCAGACAATACTTCTTTTGTCACGAAGGTAAGGGATAAAGGAGGACTTTTGGAGATACCCATTCAGACAATACTCCTTTTGTCAAGTAGGTAAGGGATAAGGGAGGACTTTTGGAGATATCCATTCAGACAATACTCCTTTTGTCACGAAAGTAGGGGATAAGGGAGAATTTTTTAGACACCCATTCAGACAATACTTCTTTTGTCACAGAGTAAGGGATAAGGGATGATTTTTGAAGATACTCATTCAGACAATACTTCTTTTGTCACGAAGGTAAGGGATAAGGGAGGATTTTTGGAGATACCCATTCAGACAATACTTCTTTTGTCACGAAGGTAAGGGATAAGGGATGATTTTTGGAGATACCCATTCAGACAATATTTCTTTTGTCACAAAGGTAAGGGATAAGGGAGAATTTTTGGAGATACCCATTCAGACAATATTTCTTTTGTCACGAAGGTAAGGAATAAGGGAGGATTTTTGGAGATACCCATTCAGACAATACTTCTTTTGTCACGAAGGTAAGGAATAACGGAAGATTTTTGGAGATACCCATTCAGACAATACTTCTTTTGTCACAAAGGTAAGGGATAAGGGAGGATTTTTGGAGATACCCATTCAGACAATACTTCTTTTGTCACGAAGGTAAGGAATAAGGGAGGATTTTTGGAGATACCCATTCAGACAATACTTCTTTTGTCACGAAGGTAAGGAATAACGGAAGATTTTTGGAGATACCCATTCAGACAATATTTCTTTTGTCACAAAGGTAAGGGATAAGGGAGGATTTTTGGAGATACCCATTCAGACAATACTTCTTTTGTCACGAAGGTAAGGAATAAGGGAGGATTTTTGGAGATACCCATTCAGACAATACTTCTTTTGTCACGAAGGTAAGGAATAACGGAAGATTTTTGGAGATACCCATTCAGACAATATTTCTTTTGTCACAAAGGTAAGGGATAAGGGAGGATTTTTGGAGATACCCATTCAGACAATATTTCTTTTGTCACAAAGGTAAGGGATAAGGGAGGATTTTTGGAGATACCCATTCAGACAATATTTCTTTTGTCACGAAGGTAAGGAATAAGGGAGGATTTTTGGAGATACCCATTCAGACAATACTTCTTTTGTCACGAAGGTAAGGAATAACGGAAGATTTTTGGAGATACCCATTCAGACAATACTTCTTTTTTCACGAAGGTAAGGGAGGATTTTTGGAGATACTCATTCTAAAGGAGGTAAAGAGGGATTCAAGCTTTCCCCCAAGAATAGTGTATCTCACGAATCTCTGCAGTTAGTGATATGAATCTCGGTATATTAACTCATCAATAAAAGAACTAAGGTAACGCGTGTTTCAGCGTTTTCTAAAATTCCGCTCCAAAGGGAGGAAAGGGAGTGTTTTATAAAGTACTAAAACCTTCCCTTAGTTTAGTCAGAAAGTGCTAAATGTAAGAATTTGCTTAAGTTGAAGATTTGAAATTCAATATTATAGCCTTTTAATTATAAACAAGAAAACACGAATTTCAGTGTTTAAGAAAATTCCGCTCCTAATGAGAAAAAGAGGGCAATCTTAGTAATATTGGAATTTCCCTGTATTTATTCACAATGAAACATTTGACTTATAAACTCTTAAGTAAAAATAATGGGACGTATATTTGAGCATTTTGGAAAATTCTGCTCCTGCGGCGGGAAAAGGTTATCATTCCTGTAATATTAAATTTCCTCATTCTTTATTGAGGAAGTGTCCGCTGTAAGGATTTGCTTAAGATGGAGATGTGAACATCGGCATATAAACTCTTCACTAAAAATAAAAGGACGTGTGTTACAGCGTGTCCAAAAATTTTCCGTTTTAAAAGGCATTTTCGATTTTTTTTTTTTTTTTTTTTTTTTTTTAACTTAGCATTGAAAGCAATGTTATCTGTTGTTTGTGATCGCATCACGAGAAAAATTGATGGAAACGTTGAAATGAATTTCGGAACATAGGTAATATCTACCTCCAGCTTTGATTAACTCGTTCGCTGCCACTTGACGCCATATGTCGTCCTTTACCTATTGTTGTGTGCCACTTGACACCATATGGCGTCATTCATACCTATTGCTGTGTGCCATTGACGCCATTTGGCGTCAAGAGGTAGTTCTCATTCTAGACATTCTCTCTCAAATAGCACGCAGGTATTAGAGGTCTGCACGGGCTGGATCCTAGCTCTTGGGCCTAGGCCTGACCCGGCCCGCGGGCCGGACTTGGGCCTACAAAGCATATATCACTTCTGTCAGGGGCCGGGCTCGGGCAGTAATTTTTTAAATATACAGCCATATTTCTCGGGCCTAACTTTGTAAATATGCTGTACGAGAATATTTATTGGATCGTTCTTTCTGTACGATCTTGTAAAGCACAACTGCAAAAGTAGACCTGTAATTGCTGTAAATAATAATACAATTTTGCGATAATGATTACGTTTCTATAATTCGGACTTATTTCGGGCTCATTTGATTATCACACGAGCTCAGGCCAGGCTCGGGCCTAAATGCTAAAACATATTTCGGACTCGGGTCGGGCCTATAAATTCACGGGCTGAGCTAAAAATTCCGGTCCGTGAGACCTCTAGCAGGTAAAGAGCTTTTATACTCTGGTGGCACACAGTGTTGGCCTGGTCATTTTTTGTAGTGTGCTTCTTTTTCGCTAGATGTAGCTAGTTTGTTGCAAAAGTGTAGGTGGCACATTGTGTTGGGATACTGAATTCAAGGTGGCACCGAAAGAGTTAAAGGGCGCATTTTACAAAAATATGGGACTCAAAATTAATACGAAAAATATAATTTCTCATGAGACCCTCAAGTTGGGAAGATGAAAATATGTATATAAACTCCTCATTATGTATAAGAGCTCAGTATTTGCCAAAGTGTTTTAGGAGGGTGAGTTGCAATTTCTACGGTAATTTGTCACATTAAAATAGACATTGTTTGTCGTCACACTACGGAAAACGGCTTTGAAAAGATTCATAGAACATAACACCTGCATCAAGCTTTTTAGTATGTAACGTTGATTAAGATATGAAGCACTTGTGCACACAGAAATCACTTATAAAATTCCCGTCATTATACTTAATCGTTTGATGATGAAATGCTGTAGTATTAGACCCTTTGACCTGTAAATTGAATTACATCTCGTACTTGACACTTGGCAGGCGCTTCGATTCAATTCAATATATTTAAACGCTCACTAGTGTACAATAATTGAACGGTAGAGTCTATCTTTTGGTATTAGTGATGTTCGACCTTCATTGAACAGATTACTCATGGTCTCCGGATCCAGGAACTATGGATTCTACTGTGGATCAGGCACTACTGTCCCGTCTCGTGGACGACTCTATCGATTACGTCAATGTGATCTTTCGGGTGGTGTGAAGGTAAGCCTCTATATTTCCGTGACATCAGGACTTGAAGAAGGTTTTTACTCGACATGTTTCCAAATAGCAATTTTAAAAAGCTTGAACCCCTAAACAGCAATGCTGCAAGGATCAGACGAGAAAATAAGTCTCCTCGAGCATCGAATCCGGGTTATTCATTGATAGGTTGACGTCTTGCCTAAACTATACCAAAGCAACTCTTTACCTGCATTTCTTCAAGTATTCCATGACAAAAATAGAAAAAAAAATGTGGAGAATTTTCATAACAGAATATTGTAATTTAGTAGTCACTTGCATATGAGAATACACTCATATACACATATAACATTGCATGTAGATGATATCTCATCCATCATGTTTGTTGTAACATCATATTTATTCTCTGACGTAAAAGGTCAGTGGTTAATTTCAGGTCTAAAGCTTTTCCCAAGACTAATCCTATTTAATTAGGCTGCCATTTCAGACAACTCACACATCAAAAAGACTAATTTCAGAGCAGAGAATGTACGATCAATATGCTTCTTGATCACTAAACTCAACCAAGTTACGTTTCTCAATGGGAAATTTGACATACTTTTGTCCCACCTGCATAATTATCTTCATATACAGAGGAGCACAAATAGTAATTATTTAATGAGTTCTTTGGAATTTTACTAGTAAAAGGAAACTGTACGGAAATGAGAATACCACCGAGGAAAAACATATGTGCCATTTCAAGTTACTTCAAACTTAGAAAAAATGAAATGAAATCTTTGAGTTTTACGTCCCATGGTTATGCCGGTTAGGCTAAAAGAGACGGTGATGATGAGTAATGAACGAAAATGGTGGAATGAAGAAAGTGTGAGGAAACGAGAGAACCCCGAGGAAACCCACGCACACGGTGTTTGTCCACCACAAAGTCCACTTGGCGGGGGCTGGGATCGAACCCGGGACCCAAAGCACCAGAGGTGAACGCTCTACCACTGAGCCACCATGGCCCCACTTCAAACTTAGATTTCGCTCTCTCTGCTGCTCTAGTGACTAGAAAGTGTGCCTTTGGTGCATGTGGTCCCAGATTCGATTCCCAGTGAGGAAGCACATTTCATAATTATTTGCTTTCATTACTTATCTGTGTCCTTTAGGCTAAATTACACAATCATGGGACGTTCACTAAAAAGGAGCAGGTAAGAGGTAGCAGGAAATGTTCATTTTAACATGAATCCAGGGTCTCTAGGATAAAAGGACGACATTATCTATTTTAACCGGAAATGGTACGTTTGACCAATCCTGGTTTCAATATTACCATAGCTTCGAATACCATACTTAAGATACCCACAGTTTGGACAACGTCAGCGTTTCACAAACTGAAGCAAAACTCTCTTGTTTTTTTCCAGAGTAGAAACTGCGAATCAGTTTTGTTTGGTTGCAGCAAAGATCTAGTAATATAATTTAATTACAGTGTTTCGGCTTTAAATTGCTGTTTCACTCTAAAGCCTTCTTGAATCTTATCTTTTTTTTACTCTTTTGTCGTCTCTTTATGAGTGGAAAAGCTTCCTTCAGGAATAGAAGAGTTCTCTTAAGAAGAAAGGAAAAGAAATGAAGTCTAAGAGGGTTTTCTTTTTATCTATTATCGGTTGAGGAGGAAACCTCTTTCCTCGATTATTGGGAGACAAAAAAAAAAAAAAAAAGAAAAGAAAAGAAAAAGAAAAAAAGAAAGAACGAGAATGCCTAACAATTGAATGTAGAAACGATCTTCTTACTTATTTCTTTTCTCTTCAAAAAGAAAAATTAAAACGAATTCCTTGATTTGTAATTGTCTAACGATTCTCTTGCTCAATCTTTTATCTTTCTTTACTTTCTATCGTTCTGTTCCTATTTTCCCTCCTTCCATACCATAACTTGCTTCTTCCTCATACCTAATGCTTTACTTTCTTCTGACTGAAATTGAAAATACTTTACTGCCTTAAGATTATATTCTTCTTTGCTAAAGTTTACATATTTTTCACTTGTCTCACAAGAACTGAGAAAATTAAAATACCATTTCAGAACAGAACTTTTTTTTTTCTTTTTATTGCTCGTAATATAATTTACAAAATTCCATGATTTAAAGAATCGAAAGTGGTCAAGAATTTCTGTTCCCCGTAGTCTCACGACTAGTGCATCTGTTTTTGATACACAGAGAAAATAATATGTGGCGTACGTAAAAAATGTAGGTTGCATATGTAAATCCTATACTTTTTGGTCTTAACGTACAGCAAACGTATAACAAAAAGTATATTTTATACGTATTTTCCGGACAAGTGTTCCGAATAAACGTACTTTCTAGACGAATGAAACAACTATAGGCGGTCAGGATCTTACATACAGACGAATGTATGTAACGTATAGCTGACATACATATGTGAATCTCATATACGGACGAATGTATGTGGCATACGTATATGTATGTAATATACGGAAGATTATTACATGTTATACATCCTACAACGACATGGTGTAACATATGGAAAAAGTATGTAGCATATGGATAACGTATGCTTCGTTCTCATTTCCGTAGTAAACAAAAGGATTCCGTATATTTCTACAATATGCAGCTCTCCAGATAATTTTTCTCAGTGTAATCGTGCGGTCGTGAGTTCAAACTCTGCTAGGATAAAAACACGACTAATCATTCATATTCTACATTAATAATTAATCTTGTATTTTATCATCAAACATAGGTTCTATCCCATTTACCCTAACGTACTTACAAATTAGATTTGGTCGCAAAGTCAGCAAAGCAACGTACGATAACTAGATTCTTTCTCCGTGATTCAAATTGAAAATTGTGGCCTTATTTAATAGAAATTAATATCCATTTTCGTGAAGCGTATATAGTATATATATATATATCAAGTAAGTAACCACAATGCAGTAAAACTGATGTTTTTTTTTTTTTTTTTTTTTCAGGGACATATCAAAATCTTAAAGATGTTCTGCCGTTTAGAGGAGCACATTGAAACTCGAAACAGAGTTTGGTGATCGTGAAGAAAAAGTAAGAAAGAAAAACTTCAACCATTCGACTACAAGGAGACTCTTCCTATGGAGTGACGAATGTAAAAATTGCACTTCGCTATAGCAAAAAAGTACTCCGCCGATCGAACTGAAATTTAATAAACATAAGGAGACTAACTAAAAAGTGCCAGGTTTGAAAGGACGCTACTGAAATAGGTTAAGGGAGTGGATAGTAAATCGCAAAAACCATATGTATGTATGTGAGTGTGTATGTTCCAGCATAATTGTCCAACGACTGGGGCAATTTGACAAACTTGTTATATGATATGCAATCTGAACGTAAGTACATAGGAGTAAGACACCTCTAGGGATGGGAAGGAACGACATGTAAAAGTAATCTAAAACAACCAATATAGTGTCGAATCTATAGAGTTAAATAGTGACGCTCCTGATGCATTACTGTGAGGTCAAGATAACTGTAACACCCATAGGGAGTAAGAAGAGGTGACATGTAAAAATTGTCGAAAACTATCGACATTAGTGTCGAATACATAGTTTTCGTTGTCGCTTAGATGAATAATGACACTCTAGATACCGCTTAAGCCCAAGTTCAGCCCTTATTGATATGGAGTCAGAGGAGATGAAAAATGAAATGTCCAAAATGACCGACGTTAGGCCGAATCCATAACTTTTGGGGTCGCTAAAGTAATTGGTAACAGTCTCTATGCCATTTAAGCTGAAGTTTAAAGAAGAACATGCATATCAGCTGACCCAGGTTGACTTTTCGAACTGCACTGAGCATAGATTTTTTTATAACTTCATAGTCATCCATTTAATAAATAGCACGAGAAGCGAAGATAATAACACTCTCTCAATGGTAGATATCAATCACTGTTTGTTACTGCATAGCAATTCACTCATCCAAAGGAAAGACGTTGCTAAAAGTTGTCATTGATCTTGGTGACAAAGAGATACCTCTTAGGAACATCATATTTTGTTTTGTCTCTAGTTCGAAGGTTTGAAGACATATTATTCCAACTAATGTGCCTTTTACAAAAAGATTTCATTCAGATGCTTCAAAATGTTTAAATGTTTCTACGACATATTCATAAATGTTGTTGGTGACTTGAGAGGTTCCGTCTTCAGACTCGGGTTATCAGAAAGTGATCTCTGATTCTGATCTTAATAACAGCAAGCACGACACCAGTCTCACGTCAACTAACAGAGGAGAGAGTATTTGCAATTCAGACTCTCCAGTCAAATCTCCACCTCAAACAACTGACCGCACAACTACAATTATATTATATTAACTTGACTGAGAGTTAAAGTTCGTGAATGAAGATACGAAGACAATTGTGTGACTGTATTCTATAATAGCCTATTCAATTAGAAAATCCTCCTGGGCACTTTGACGTCGTAACTTTTTCCATTGGCACGAATTGATAATTATTAGCACATTCACTGGGAACTCATTTGTTAACTGTTATGTTAACATGTTACAAACGACAGCCTTAATCAATCTTCATGCTTTACACTTCCATGCATCCATTTCCTAGAGTTATTTAGTTAACAAAGACTGGGATTATCACAACTCTGGCGAAATACATAACAGTGATGTCATACTCCATCCACACTGTGAGAACGGGATATAAGGTCACTGATACTTAGTTACTTGCGACAAAAGAATGAATACAATAAGCTGTATTAATTCAGGAAAAAAGTCACGATCATTTGACAAGGAAAAAGATTGCGATCGGTTTCCTGAGGAATTGTTATCGAAAGAGGATAAAGCAACTTATGACTGTGTTTAAGCTCATTTTCGATAACCGTAACGCAGCATTACAAAGTTACAATCCTGACTGTGGTGTTTTTGTGATGTCTTCTGTAAAATAGTATCTCGAAACCTGCCTGTTTACAAAAGTGCTGCTTTGGTTGAAGTCCTCCCTGAACTTTAAGCTTGGTTAGTCTGTGAAAAAAAAAATATGTAAATCTCAGCTTAATGGATTGATTCACATTGAATAAAGTTCTTTTTAACACGCAGACTCTTCAATGAAAAATATTTTTTCATACAACTTCCTGGGAGTCTATAGTATACGCCATATTTTTTTATTTCGTTGCCTAATTGTTCCCAAGTTTGTTAATAGAGCCAATACGTTAACATCTTAACGGTTAACACCGAATTGTGTTCGTCCGTTAGTCTGCATGATAACTCGTGAACGAAGACGAACTTTTGAATTCTGTTTTTGGAACAGTTAACAAAAGAGATTACCACGATTGAGTTCGTTAATGGAGTTAAGCTGTTAATATCTTAACTGGTAGCGGGAACTTTAACGAGAGCTATCCGTATCCTATTTGCTACTATTAAAACAAAAGCAGTACAAGTTACGCATCTCGCCTTTAGATGGCAGTAAACATCCTCATTAGTTACCATCTACCGGACGAAATTGAAACTTCCAGTGTGCGCTCTTTTCTTCTGTCTAATAGTTTATTCCTTTTTCTTTTCTTTCCTTTTCTTTTTTACTTTCTGTTATCAATTTTCTATTATGTATAGAAAGTAGAATTTTGTCTCCAGTAGCTGAGCCCACCGAAGGAGGTTGAACGAAACGAAGCTAGTCGATAATAAAGAGAAACGTGTAAGATGTAAAAAGAGGGACATTGAATGTAAAAAGACTAAAGAATTAATAATTTCAAAAATACTTCTGTGATTTCAGGTTAATATGCATAATATTTGAAGTTCTGCATGATGTGTTGTTTGCCATGACGAAAGGGAAGGTAAAAGCAATGTTGATTAGCCATAATGTTGATGAAATTGGGAAAACGTTTATAATAATATGATATGAAAATATCAGGGATAGAAAGTTTAGGATATGCTAGGATTCGAAAGTATAGGATATGTTCCAGTTAATTGAGAGCATTATTACTTCTTTCAGATCAAAAATTAGATGTCAGCAATTACAACAAGATAGCGAATGTCATCTTCTAATCACCTTATAAAGAGTATCTCATAAAGAACGCGTTTCTTGAAATGCCCGCCATTCCTGTTCTAGTAAGTTGGCAGCACTGAACGTTACACCATTTTCATCTGTTGCTTAGTGGGTAGTAGTCACGAAGCACATGATCGGAGTACATGATCGATCATCATCTGTTTTCTGTACGAGTAGGAAGCAGTGTTCGTAGTTTGAGGGAAATTTCACTAATCTATAGAAATTTCGTAGGTAAATTTAGCAAAAAAAAAAAAAAAAAGGAAAAGAAAGAAAGAAAAGGAAAAGAAAAGGGAATTTTTAGATAAAACGTTGAAAATCTAGGCTGACAGATTGACCAATATAAATCTCCAAATTTGATTTTTGTTCAGAAACAAACTAATACAATAGTTCGTGTGTGTATGAGTGTGTGTGTGTGGGGGGGGGGGATTGGAAGTAGCATAACACTAGTTAACAAAGGTTTTGTTACATAAAAGGAAATACCTGTTCTTAAAGGAACTTTTTGCGCTGAATTCGAATATGCACTCGGTTTTTCTCCATCACGTACGATTTTCCCGTAACAGAGGGATTTTCGGGAAAATCCCTCAAAAATTTCCCTTTTCGTTTATTTTACACCCCAAGATCTTGTCCCCTTGCATATACTAACATAGAAATTATACCTAAGTATACTTTGATTCATATTTAACAAACCCTCCAAGTTTCGTAAAAATCGCTTTGTTCTTTCTAGAGAAATAGATATGTTTGTATGTATACTGTGTGTACTGTTTATTGCACCTTATAGTAATGCTTTCAGATCTCTTAAGTTGAGGTAAAATGTTTTGCTTTATTACCACAAACACATATATAAAATATAATACAATATAATTTACAAGTGTGACAATTTACAATAAACAATAATACAAATGTACCAAAAGGTCATGAAAAGACAATCAAAACTATTACAATATATTAAACTTCCATTGGGTTACAAAAACGTACACTACTTCCTTCTTTTGTAAGAAATGTTGCATTCTCTAACAAGACCCCAACAATAGTCCCCCATCATTGAAGGATCCCATCGTCCCTGGTACCTTTTCTCCATTGCCATTATATCTTGGTGGAATCTTTCCCCCTGTTCGTCGCTGAGAGCACCTAGGTTAGCAGGAAAGAAGCTGAGGTGGGAGTGCAAAAAGTGGATTTTTAAAGACATCCTACAACCCAACTCTGTATTTCTGTATCATGTCCTGTACGATTTCTGTGTAACTCTCAGCTTTGTTATTGCCCAGAAAGTTGCGCACAACACACTTAAATGCTGTCCAGGCAGCTAGCTCAGCACTGTTTAATTTGCTGTCAAAGCTATCATCAAGCATTAATTTCCTAATTTGGGGACCAATAAACACTCCCGCTGAAATCTTAGCATCACTCAGGTTAGGGAACTTATCTCGCAAATACTTGAAACCTTCACCAGATGTGTCCATGGCTTTGACAAAGTTTTTCATAAGTCCTAACTTGATATGAAGTGGCGGTAGTAATATCTTATTAGGATCTACCAAAGGAGCGTATTTGACGTTGCATTCTCCAGGTACGTAATTCACTCTAGGTTCCCATTCCTTCACTTCATAATGTTTGTCATCAGCTCGGCTATCCCTAAACATAAAAAACATTGGTACTTCGTGTAACCGCACTGCAGTCCTAATAAAATACCAACTACCTTGAGATCACAACATATTTGCCAACAATGGTCCTTGTAATTTATAAGATTTAGCAAAGTTGACATGGTGTCATAGAATTCCTTAATCTTCACTGAGTGCGCAAGTGGTATAGAAGGTTTTTTTTATTTCCATTATGTAAAAGGACAGCTTTAAGGCTGACCTTTGACGCGTCGATAAATAACGTCCATTCTTCTGGAACGTAAGGAATTCCTAGCTCCGCCATCAACCCATTTATATCCGTACATACGCACACATTATCTTGCATTGAGAAATAGCTTGAAAATTGAACATGCCTTTTCCTGTACACTGATATGTTCGTTTCTGCATCCAATAAGTTCCACTGCTGGAGCCTTCATCCCAGAAATTCCGCCTCTTGTTTTGTCAGGTGCAAATCACGGACTAGGTCATTAAGTTCACATTGCCGGATGAAATGTGGCTCGCGAACACAGTCAGGGATGAACGTTGGATCCTTGAATGTACATGTTGATGTCGATGGTTCATCAAGGTCATGATCATCATCAGAGTCTTTTGGCCATATCTCTTCCCAGTTGGTAGGGGGCTCGGGAAGTGGAAGTTCTTTTGCATTCTGTTACATTTGATAACAAATATTGATAACCATTTCATGAACAAAACGAAAAAACTTGGAGAATTGTATATATATGTATTAAGATATACATATACTGTACATTTAAAAAATATATACGTTGGAAGTACATTCTATTTTTATACACGTTTCTAATTTACGGAGAGCAATACAAGTGTGTTGTTGACTATTGTAAATATTCATTTTTATGTCTGTGTTTGTAGTAATAAAGCAAATCGTTTTTACCCCAACTCAGGAGATCTGAAAGCATTACTATCAGGTGCAATAAACAGTGCACACAGTATACATACAAATATATTTATTTCTCTAGAAAGAACAAAGCGATTTTTACGAAACTTTTAGGGTTTATTAAATATAAATTAAGGTATACTTAGGTATAATTTCTATGTTATTATATGTAAGGGGACAGGAGCTAGGGGAATAAAATATCTGAAAAAGGGAAATTTTTGAGGGAATTTCCCGAAAATCCCTCTGTTACGGGAAAACTGTACGTGATGGAGAGAAACCGAGTGCATATTCGAATTCAGCGCAAAAAGTTCCTTTAAGATCAGGTGATTTTTCTCATGTAGCAAACAAAAAGTTTAAATTTGTTAACTAGTGTAATTTGCACCGTGTTGTTTGGATGTGTTTCTTTGTTTGTTTGTTTTTGTAAAAGGAAAAAGTTAAAAAAATAGAAGCAAAAAGAAAATGAATAAAAGAAATGTGATTGGCACTTCCTTTAATATGACTAAATTAATCTTATGACATAACTTCTGTCATAGGAATTAGACACTCAACAAACTAGGGAAAATTTGATAAGAAAAGGGAAAATTTTGTGTCAGTCGAGGGAAATTTTCTTAAAGAAACCTACGAACACTGGTAGGAAGACATGGAGCGCTTCACAACAGAACAGCGTGTTGTCATAGTGAAAATTTTAATACAAATGTGGTGAATGTTGTGCAGACACTTCGCAAACTCTATTGAATGTTTGGTCAACGTAATGCATCGAATAAGTGATGAGACTGCATTTGACTAAATTTGAGAAAACCAGTTCAGTTGTGGATATTAAACATTGAAATAAGTTTTCACTATGACAACATGCTGTTCTGTCGTGAAGCGTTCCATTCCTACTCGTACCGAAAACAGATGGCAATCATGCGCTCTTTGGCGCTCTGTGACTACTAACCAGAAAGACAACAAATGAAAATCGTGTAACGTTCAGTGTTGCCAAGTTATTACAATAGGAAATGGCGGGCATTTCAAAAGTTGCCTTCTTTATGGGGCACCCTTATATATATAATTATCAAGAGCAAGTGGCAGGGTCACAGTGTGTTTGTGAAGGAGTTAGGTTGAAAGACATTTAGTCTCCTTTATTTTAGCGTTGTAATACTTCGTAGTATTAGTATTTTGCATCCTGAACATTTACTAAACAACTAATCTCAACACCACTGCCAGTAATCTATAATATCCATTATTACTCCTTTAGAAATACATGGGGAACCAATTTTCGATTATTTTATCTTAGGATCACCTTCATTAACGAATTCGATTTCTAGGTGTTGACCCTCTGCAGTGACGACGCCAGAGGGGGTGGCAAGGGGGGCGAGCGCCCCCCTGGTGACTACTCCTGCCCCCCTGACTGCCATCCAGACTGCCCCCCAGACTCCTACAATCATAAAACATTCTACATATAGTATTTTATATCAGTATCATAACCAATCTCATTGTCAGATCGTACTATCTATACATTGGCTATGTGGCAGATTAGTCCCCAAGCTTTCTTCTTTGAGCGTCTGGGTATGTACGCATATTTCTATTTTTTAATTTAGCGCCTTTTCCGGTGAATTTTAGTTACAGTTCTTTCTTATGAATTTTAATTACTGTGCCTAGCGAACAATAGTAGATTTGGTCGACTTGTTTTCTTCTCATTGGATCAACTTCGATTAGAAACAAAAGAAAGGTAAAACCAATTACATAACTTGTTTGTATTTATCCAGTTTTGAAGTTTTCAGTTTCATATTTTTGTTTTATTTAAAGGTTCTATACTTCTATTTCCTGAAACATTATTCTCGGCTTTCAATATTCGGAGGATGGGCTTATAACAGCTTAATTTGCGACTACCAGGGCTTAATTTTTTGAAGGAAAAAAAAAAGTTGTGTTTTCCCTTCCTGCAAATGATAATAATAATAATAAATGCATGGAATTAAATCGATTATTTATTTAGCTCCCAATAAAACGTATTGTCAGAGTGTTGATCTTTAGTTAGTAATTGGTATGCACTAGTGCTCCCTTACTTATTTTGTTTCAAAGTACTGGCATGACGTCTACAATATTGACTAGAAATGTACGTGGAGCTGTTGGAAAATTCGTAGCCCAACCCAGGAGTGCACGTGGAATGGTGAAGTTTTACTTCTTCTACACTTTCCCCAAGAGTCAATATACTACCTTGTACAGTGCTCCAGTTTTGCAGAAGTTAAAAAAATCTGGAGACTTCCTCGCACCACTGTTTGTAACACTACCCTTATCAGATCTAAAGTTCAATCAGATCTAAGTTTGGGAAATAAATACAGGCAATAGTTAGATGGAGCTAAATCTGGGGAATAAGGATGATGATCTAGACATTGAAATCCTAAATTATGTAATGTCAATTGTGTTCGCAGGGGCTTGATGGACAGGTGTATTCTTAAAGGAACACAATTCCTTTCTTTTCATTTTCCTTTCGGTGTTGAACTTTGAATTTTTCTTTAAGTTTTGTAAGTAATGTAGAGATTCTGAATTAAATATCTGACCGTTGCGGAGGTAGTCTATGAGTACGACTCCATACTTATCCCAGAAGAATGTTACAGACAGTTTTTCAACCTACTTCTGTGTCTTGAACTTCTTGGGGCGAGGGAGAAATGAGTGCTACTACTCCATTGACTGTTGTTTCGTTTCAGGATCATAATGGTACAACCATATTTCGTTCATGGTTACTATTCGTGAGCGAAATGATCAGCATTACATTCAAATTGGAAGAAGACTTCTCTTAATGCCGTCACTCGTTTATTCTCCTGACAGATTTTTTGGGAACCCATTGTGTCAAGAACGTGTGCATACCCAAGCCATTCTGAATTATACTACCGACGCGTTCCAAAGAAATGCTCACAATCTCTGACACAAGTTTTACTGAGACGGTAAAAAACTGGGGAACGGGGTTGCAGCCAGACCTCAGACTATAATAAGTATATCGTGAGTTTACTATACACTTTAAAAAGTGTATATAAATAATAGCTTAAATTCTTTTTGTCAGTCAAAAACTGGGGGGGGCGTAGGAACCCCGGCCCCAAGTTATATCTACCACTGGCTGAAATGCTGCAATTTTCAAGAATAATGTCACAAATTGCATCCATGATTTCGCGAACAGTCACTGGATGTAAAGTAATCCTGGATGTAAAGCATAATTTGTTGAGAAACCGCCACGTTTGAACTAAGCCATCACTTCTTCACCACTGTATATAATGGAGGAGAGTCCCGTAGTGTTTCACTGATTTTCTCATTATTTTACTTTGGTGACTATCCTTGGTGGAACAAAAATGTAGTTGTGATCTGGATGTTCGTGCAAATCGCTGTTTGGGCACATATAATCACTTCAGAGGCCTGAGAAAGCAATAAGAATTTCATTATTAATATGAAAATTTGTTTTCATTATTAATATGAAAATTTGTTTTCATTATTAATATGAAAATTTGTTTTCATTATTAATATGAAAATTTGTTTTCATTATTAATATGAAAATTTGTTTTCATTATTAATATGAACATTTGTTTTCATTATTAATATGAAAATTTGTTGAAAACATGTTTTTCAAAACTACAGTTTCATCTTTCTACCTAGTACCTACACTCCTTCGGGGTAAGATTACGAGATTTTCAGCAGCCCCTCGTAAATTATATATACTATTTAAATTACACCAAAAATGACATTTATTATGTTTGACTTACTTTACATTGTGTATTTCTTTGTATTTTTATATTAGGCCTATATGATAAACTTATTTCAAGTAAAATTTGTAACTAACAAATAAGTAACGTCTGCACATGAAATTTTTTCAATGCAACTTTTGAAACCTAAATTGAATTACTTTCGCGTAACAAATTCATCTAGTACTATATGCTACGTATATATATATATATATATATATATATATATATATATATATATATATATATATATATATATATATATTAGGGTGTCCCTTATGCATATCCAAAAAAACGAAATTCGAGATAATCACTGGGCCACCTCTTAAATTTTTTCCTTTCCATATAAAATGAATTTGAGCAAAATTTCAGTTTGATGCGATAATATAATAATTAGAGGTCGCTCAAGCTCAACAAAGTTTATTAGCTTTTTTCCATTATAAAGCATTCATACAATTACAAGAGAGCCTTACCTGCGCAGGTCTACGTAACTGAATGGAAGAAAACATTTTATTCGTAACACATTTGGTGTAAATACCACTTTTTACACATACACACATTATATACAATACATAATTATACACACTCATACATCCCTAGTGATTTTCTTTACTAAGAGTTTGTTTCTTGCAGTTGGGGAAATTTCGTCTGTGTCTGGGGAAGTTTGTCCCAAAATTGTTGTAATGTCTCGAACATGCACCTTTGTGCCCAGTCGTTACACTACCACAAACGCAAATTTTAAATACATTAGCAAGCATTAATTCCAAAATGTGATGACGACATGGTAAGTTAAGAAGTTTTTTCTTTAAAAGACGCTGTAAGTGCGTGCAAGTACCCGATACGTTCCCTGTATTACTCGCAGTTGTGTCAAAACACAGTACAGTTACTCTGTCGGCAATTTTCCAGTCCTTTAACAATTCAACAACTGCTGTAGCTTGTGCAAGACCAGTGGTTCTTTCTAATTTTGCGTCTCCTAGCACTTTGTCTTCAGCTTTACCAGACAAATCCCTAACAACCACAGGTACACGTTCTGTTTTCTTATTGTTGTACTCGTCATCCATTAGCTTGCTGTCCCACTGAACCTGAAGTGGCCCCTCAGGTTGAAATTTGGCTTTCAACATTTCCGCTGATGCTTTACGATGATGTTGCCGACTAAGTGAAACTGTTGAGCGGTTTATAGCTAGTTTAGTTGTATCATGTCCTAAGCTCTGTGCAGTAGCAGTTATTAAATACGTTGCTTTCCTAACGCTCACTTTAGTTCTATCTAATGTTGCTAAACACACTCTGTCTTGCTCGTTTCTTTGGTGTTACCTTCTGTAGAGTTGGTTGAAAGTTGTGAGTAAAAGTGTCATTAGAAATTGCATTTGAGTCGTCACCTTCGATTTCATCAGATCAAATACTTGCATCCAAAGTCACCACTGTTTCCTTGCTTTGACGTTCCAGTTCTTTCTGTTTCATTTTGTTAAATTTTTCCTGTCTATCTCTAGATCTCGACTCTCTCACGGCGTTTTATCCATACCACCCATTGTTCCTGGACGGCTAGGTTGTCGCTGCGCTATGAGGAAGTCTTTGCCTTCTTTATTCTTCATCACATCCAAAGCATTAGCACAAGCGATATAAAACATTTTTTCTAATTCACCCACAAACTGTTTTTCATTATTCACTTGTGTATTAGTTTTCCTACTGGCATTTTTCTTTAATTTGCACCACTTCTCAAATAACTGTTTAACTTTGGTGACCGTGTGCCTCCTCGCACGAATTGGAATGCGTGCTCTTTCCCAAAATTCCTCAACTTCTTGCATTACACAGTGTGAACTCTCTCGTACAGTCTTTTTCAACAATAGGTGATGATGGAGAAACAATTTCAGGACTTGTTTATTGGAAGGGAGTTTGCTACCTAGTATCACACGGTCTGTGCTGCCCAGCAAGTAAATTTTACTATTATTCCTAGTCGAGTAGGAGGTTTTCTTTTTCTGTTCCATTTCTCACTCAAAGTTAATGCACCGAGATCCTCTCCAACATCTTACTGATTGATGGTACACCAAACACCACGATTTACTAACGCACGAGATACAGTAGAAAGAGCCAAAGCTGCCTTAATCAAGTTTAAATTCCCAGTTTGACCCTAAACGACAACGGTAGTTTGGTTATTTAATAAGAGGAAGACCTTAAAATTGATATTTAAATATAAATTGGAACAAAATCCTGCACACAGATTAACAAGACGTTAAACAGCAAGGTAATTTTGTGCACATTGCACAAGAAATTATTGTCAATGGCTCTTTTCTTTTGTTACAATAGTGCTGCTATCTGTTAGTCATCTCTTGATGTATATACGAATAGCAACATTCTGTATACCTGATTTCAAAAGGCTTGAGCGACCAGTAAATATTTGAATATTAAAGAATTTTTTTATGTGTAACCTATTCTAACGAAAAAGAAAAAAAAATAACGGGTGGCCCGCTAATTTTTCCAATTTTCGAAAATAAGGGACACCCTAATATATATACGTAGCATATAGTACTAGACGAATTTGTTACGCGAAAGTAATTCAATTTAGGTTTCAAAAGTTGCATTGAAAAAATTTCATGTGCAGACGTTACTTATTTGTTAGTTACAAATTTTACTTGAAATAAGTTTATCATATAGGCCTAATATAAAAATACAAAGAAATACACAATGTAAAGTAAGTCAAACATAATAAATGTCATTTTTGGTGTGAAAAATAGCCGCCCCCCGGAAAATGTATCTGCCTCATCTTTGCCCCCCTAGGAACTTACAGCTGGCGTCGTCACTGACCCTCTGCATCCTGGCCAAAATTTATGCAGATCCATTAGGTATTTCTTGAGATTTTGTGTCTCCTTAGACTGGTCCTTATTTTTCCACTTCCGAGTATGTTTTTAGTCTTATCCCTTAAAATGATGCGATATCAGACCGAAGTAACCAATGAGAAAAAAATAGCTCAATTGAATAACATTAAATAGTACCCTAAGCGACGTCAAATTTTTCAATGCATTTATTTGCAGTATTCAATATGAGGCAAAACTACCTTGTAAGTTTGAAACAGCTAGGAGTGACACCATATCTTGTATAGGTGTAATGGGAGTGTAATCGTATCTATTAATGTATAGCACCATTATGGTAGCCATCTTGAAGTCCGCTACTTTAGATTCAGGTCTATTTTTTTTTTTTTTTTTTTTTCTAAATAAGTAGCAGGTCTCACGTAAACATATCGTTTTGGGGTAGCTTTTTACCACAAATACACATCCTGACGGTATTTCCAACTATCTCTAATCGTTTAATAGTTATTACCTACATAATATCTGTTTATTAACTTACAATTGTCTTTGTAAACATATAAAATACCTTTGCCTCATATGCTGTAAATGCATTGAAAACTTGAAATCACTTGGGGCACCATATAATATTAATATAATTAATTTAAGTTTATATTTTATTGGATTAGTTTGATCTGATACAGAACCATTTTAGGGGGTAAGATTCAAAGAATTTGGAATTCGTAAAATCAGGAAAAGCCCAGTGTTTCCCGGACGGAGTAAATATATAAAGGACTTTTGGTAAAGTAAACTCAATTAAAATGGTTACTTAATGATTGAGAAGTCAATCAATAATATGCATCTTAAATATGAGGTGTGATCAAAAAATACGGTAAATAATTTTATTAGAAACAAAGTAATAAGCAAACATGAAATTTGATTTAATCTCCTTCAAATTACCTACTTGGCTAGTAATGCACTTATCCTAACGTTGAATCCATGACTGGAAGTATTTCTGGAATACCTGTACTTCTTTTGGAAGGCCGTTCAGCTGCTCTGTCGCAGCCCTCTAAATGTCAGGAATGGTGTCAAAACGCTTCCTTTAAGCATGGTTTTAATTGTTGGGATGAACCAGAAGTCGCATGGTGCTATATCTGGAGAGTGCAGTGAATATGGACAGACAGGAATACTTTTTCGGTGAAAAAACTCGTGAATCAAAAGCAAGGTGTGGCACGGTGCGTTTTCGTGGTGAAGAAAGAAGCCATTTGCTCATTTAATCGGCAGTTAAAATGCTTTTGACGGACCCATACGAGATGCTTAGTTTTTCGGAAAGCTCTCTAATAGTCATTTGTCTCTTTGAATAAATCATTTGTGCCACTTTTTGCATGTTTTTATCTGTTTTGGGACGTCGAAGGATGTCTCGATCGTTGCTCGTTATCAACCGACTCCTTGCCGGTTTTGAATCGCTCATGCCACTTGTAAACGGTTCTCAATGCCACCGCTTCGTCGCCATACATTGATTTTGACATTTCCTGAGCTTTTTTTTTTTTTTTTTTTTTTTTTTTTTTTTTTTTTTTTGCAACTTAGAACAAAACTTAATGTTGGCGCGCGATAGGGACATTCTTTACACGTTCTCACTATTCTGCCTCTGGAAGTCAACTAACATGTCACAACTCGTTCAAACTCGACATTTAGTGTACCAAAAGTTTAGGGTATCCGGCTTACTAATTGAAATGTATACAACATCGATAGATGGCACTGTGCAGTTATATTCACCGCAGTTTTTGTTCACATCTTGTAAGTATGTGTTGGGAGTCAGCGGGTGCAGTTCGTTTTTAAGTGATACCCAGAAAGATGTTGGGAGTGAAAAGTGTTAAAAGTTAGTATATAGATAGTGTAAAGAAAAGAAGAACGTGATTAGGTTTAGAAAATGAATAGCGTAACTATGTGATTGTTTATATGTGTAATTGAGTTGATGTCTGAGATGAGCCAGAAGTGGCTGAAGTGGTAATTAGGTTTGTTATAAACCATAAGTGGTTGAGATTATGAGTAGATTTGATATGGGCCAAAAGTGGCTGAGTTGATTGTATAGTTTTCGATGTTAGTTGCTCAAGTCTATTTCTCAACCTTCGTGGGTGGATTTGTATACGTTAATGTATCCAGTGATACACAGATACAGTAAATGGTTGAAGTAGTTTGGAAGTTGTTTTGACATCATTGGTGATTATTAGTAAGAGTATAAAAAGTTAATACCTTTGTCTATTGAATTAATTTACAACCTAACAGTGTGTGAAACTGATAAATGCTGTCAGAAATGCGAGCTGATACGAATCGCATTTGACATCATTGTTGTTAAACTACGACTACTCAAACTTAAGTAAAGAACTACCAATCAGGGATGTAATAAGTCGTATAGAGAAGTAAACGAGGCCATTCCATTAGGAAAAAGTGATACGAAATGCTTGTAATAACTCTATCATCTTTGCAGAGCAGTCATAATTACGTGGAAGTTGTGCTACACAGCTATGTACTCAAAGCTCCTGAGTATTAAGCAGAGCACAACAAATACTGGCGAAAAGAGCTGTTATTTTCACAGGTAAGAAGTCAGAAAAAGGAATTTTGTAATAAGGTAATTCATTATAAAACATTTAATAGAATGTTAATTTTTGCGCTTTCGGAATATATTCGAAGTATGTTCCTTAATTATTTCCAAGTTCTGTTTTATGCCATATAATACAATCGGTCTTACTTCTTTATTAAGAAACATCAAATGCTGTTATGAATACAAACATGAAATATATTTTCTTTTTTATGATTTGAGAGGAAACAATAAAGATATTACAATCTCGGAAATGCTTTTCGTTTGAGGTTGATGAAAAAAATGGCAGAATACAATTTCCGTATAAAAAAACGCAGTATGTCAGTATGGATATATTTACAACCTTGCATTTAAAAAAATTCACCTGAAATGAGTTTTTCTATCATTCCCTTTGAATCAGTAATGAAATATTCCAGTGGATAATATACTGAAGTGATTCTGTTCATTTCCTGCATCAAGGATATTAATAAAAATGTTAGTTATGACGTCTTTTCTAAAAGAAAATGAAATTTAAAAAGTTATAAGAAATAATAACAAGTAATTGTGTATATTTAGTATCCTCAAATAAAGCATGTTATGATTCAACAGGAGAAAATGAAGAAATGTAATGACCTGTTGCCAAGAGTAAAACGCCAAACTTATCCTTATTATTTACGAGCTTTCCCCTTTTTGTTTCTCATTTAAAAAGGTTATAGCAACAATGATAAGTCTTATAATATTGGACCTCTCTTTGCCGTTTCGTTTGTATTTCGTTATATTACTGCGCTTACTATTCACTGATTTTTTCCCAAAGATGTTATAAAATAGAGGATCTGCGCATATGTATTTTCATACTAGTAACTCAATGATGCCAAAAAAAGCAACCGAGCACCGCCACAACAACCGAGTCTGATTGTGATTGGCTGCTCTCGTTTCCGCCATGAATATTGACTCAAAACATTGCAATTTTATTGGGCGGAATGGGCAGAGTGGAAGTGGCAAAACTGTGACGTATAGCTTCACGATTTTGTTGTGTAAGCAGATCCTCTATTTTATAACATCTTTGGATATTTTTTTTTAAATCAGAAATTAAAGTTTGGTCTCATTTATTTGTTTATTTGAAATTATTTAGGCTAGCAAAAGTGCGTGTCAGGCTGAAACGATGCAATTCGGTACCTCTTGTCTCCTATTTCTTGCAAATTCTCGATTTTTCATTCTCCATATAATTTTCTGTTCTTTCATATTCTCTTAATTTCTTTCACCAATATTGCTGTATTCTTAATCCTAGGACTAGCAAGATACACATATATAGAGATACATGTTTATGCAGGTATATATATATGGTGACATGTATCTCTTGCATAAACATGTATCTCTATATATGTGTATCTTGCTAGTCCTAGGATTAAGAATACAGCAATATTGGTGAAAGAAATTAAGAGAATATGAAAGAACAGAAAATTATATGGAGAATGAAAAATCGAGAATTTGCAAGAAATAGGAGACAAGAGGTACCGAATTGCATCGTTTCAGCCTGACACGCACTTTTGCTAGCCTAAATAATTTCAAATAAACAAATAAATGAGACCAAACTTTAATTTCTGATATTTTTTAAGAAGGAAGATATGGTGTGTGAAGAGGTGTTATGTTCATGTATATAATATTATGACATTACACACTGTGTATCACAAAAGGCTTTGCAACTTTGAAAACTCATATTGATTTATTCATTTATCTTATAGATCGGTGGTGTCATTTTGTATCAAAATACATCAAGTTTTGACTCGGGTATAGTACACAAGTTCAGAAAGAAGCCACCGCAAGTGCTAGCGGCAGTTGGAAGAAAGATCATTGTCTTTACTGATTCCGAGCGTGCTATAATAGCTGTGTGTTTTGGTTTGAAGAATCGAAGTCTGCGACAACTAAGCAACGTAATTTTCGTACAAAGTATGGTAAAGATCTCTCAATAAGCCTACTACGTATTTATCAGTGACATAAGTGTTTTATTGAAACTGGATATTTGGTAAAAACACAATAAATCTTCAGATCGTCCCATACGTCTGAAGACGTTGTAGAGCAAGTGAGACAAAGCTTTGTGAACAGTCCTACAAAATCGACCCGGCGTGCTTCTCGACAGCGGGGCATCCCACACATGACAGTTTGGCGTGTATTGAGAAGACGGTTACATCTCAAACCATACAAATTACAAATTATGCAAGAATTAAAAGACACACCTCACATGGTGCAGAGAGTTTGGCAAAAAAATCGACTTGAGATGGGATGTGTCCCGCGTCACTTTTCAATTTCAGCCGTAAGTAGTAGGGATTGTGAGAAAGACTCATAGAATATATTTACCATATTCTCAAAATTGAATTATTTTTATGAAAGCTACTGTGAAACATACATTGAAGTGCCACTCCATGAATTAAGGATACAGCGTGTAACTCACCTGCCGTTGCGCTGTTATCTCGTTTTTGTGCATGTCCAGACGCCACATATACAGATGCTATATAAAGTAACAAGAGTGTCTTTCTCGAAGCAATTGGTAAAATTGACAGTAGGGAACGTAAATTTGCAGTTTATATGATTGGTTTCAGAAGCCGATTACCCCCGAGAGTACACTTCTCACTATACACCACGGCGCCCAACATCCTGCTTGGGGTATTTGGACCATTGAAGATTGGAAGAGAGTAGCGTGGAGTGATAAGCCTCGTTTTCGACAGCTTCACACAAATAGTAAGCTATAAATATGGCGCCATTCATATGAAGTCATAGATTCAGCGTGCCAGGTTGAAACTGTACAAGGTCACGGCGGCTCCGCAGTCACCTGAAGTGTTATCTTTTAACAATGTTTGGTATCTTTGGTGTATGTACCATGCAACCACAATACATTGAAGTATGTAGAATTTCTGGACAATCAATTACATTCCTTTATCTATTTGCGGCATCCGGATGAAATGGAGTGTACCGGCAGGACAACTATTACTACCACAGATTCCAGTTTGCTATCACCCAGTTCGAAAAGCACTCTCTGCTGAAATGGTATCACCAGTTTTAGCTCATTAATTGTTTCAGTTAAAAGAAGAAAGACAGTCTCTGTACTGTAAAACTCGAAATTATTAAACAGACCTCGTATGAAAGGAAAATTCTCGGGACACTTTCTCAAGCATATACATGTATGTTTGCCTATGTGTGCGTGAACGCGAATCGCCCAGGGCTCCTTATATGGCAAAAAAAGAAAGGAAATCGCCCCAAATTGCATTTCTGAGGACAGTGTCAGCGTCCGAAGGTGTAAGGAAATCGGGATTTTTTCCTTCAAAAACCGTAGGACAAAGGAACTGGCAGGGAAGACATTTCAGTCGTGCGGAGGAACCCAATCTCGGTAGAAGTGCTGTGCAACCCTAATGCGCTCCCACCTAACTAGTAAAATTTCGGTGGGCCGCGTATTCAACCAGTAAACTGTGTTATAGATCAATGTGCGTTTTAATCCTGTTCTACATGTGCAATTATTCGAAAGGGAACTTTGTCGATCTATGTATTATGTATTAAAAAGAGAAAATTCTGGATACTTCGGCGTGGAGCAACCCAGGATTTCAATCCATAGGATCCACTACGGGCAGCTGCAACTTTGTACGATCGGATAATACATCAGCGATGGACTTCAAACTGAACCTATTGAATAGACATTGCTGTGAGTAGAACAAATATGTCAACGCAATAGCAATCTAATAAATACATCGTTAGTAATTTGCAAAAGAGTCGAGCTCGGAAATGGTATATTACTAAATTTTTGTCAAATTGAAAAATAGTATATTACAATATTTATGTTGTTGTTATAATCTGCATGTGATTATAGTTTACAGCCATAATTATATGTGTCACGTATTACGTTGTTGAATTTCATTTACTTGTTAGATCAATTTTAGTATGCTATTTGCATTGAATTAAAACATTCGTTTCACACCAATCAACGGTGCTTATATTGAACTCCATCGTTCCCAGCTTCTGGCGGAGGGAGAATATAAGCACGGTGGGAGTGGTTTTGCTGTGGCAAGCAGGGAAAAAGAGAGGGATAAAGAACGATAAACAGTGAGGAAAAGAGTAAACAAAATAATTACTATATTGCGTTCAGAACGTAAGTCATGTTTCGCTTATTCACGTTAACTAAACAAGCTGGCAATGGCTACCTAGAAGCTTGGACTTTAGTCATGTTAAACCTCTCTAGGATACTCTTGAAAAAGACGTACAAGCATATCTTCCAGCACCGGTGTCTTTAATTTATGGGAAGTTCTGGAATTCGTTTGGCAGGTGATATCTCTGAACCAATTTCGTGGACGTGTTCAAATCTGTATCCTTACGTGACAGCCGGTATCAAGAACAAAAGAGCAGCTCTAATTCTACTCAGGTATCTCTAATTCAGTGTATTACCTAAACTTCGAGAAGAAGTTAGATTCATTTCATCATTCTCGAGAGATTGTAAGCCCAAGCACTAGGGACGATTGGGAATTATGAAATGAAATATACGCCATACTGCTTCAAAATCCAATATATTTTTGTAGTAATAATTGTGACTCAACATATTTTTAGTGGAATGATTGGGAAGCTTCAAGGAAATATATGTCATAACCCAGCCCAAATTGATAATTTTCGTGAAAGTTATCTAGGAAAAATATTTCTTACCATACTATTTAAATAAGGAAAACTCGAAGTTCGGTAAACTTATTTCCTTTACTCATTTATCTTTGACCGATTTTAACTGCAACCAATGGAGACGATTCCTAAAGAAAATATATCGTACACTTTATTAAAATCGACTTATTTTTACTTAGATTATACAGGAAAATTGTTTTGCAAATATTTGTGTTAACTTATAACATGGCAGGGGCGGATCCAGGACCGACTTCTGAGGGGGGGGGCGGTGGGTTGTCATACTGCTACTTAGAGCTACTTTTAAGAGCTTCAAACTCTGGGATGGGTTTTATTAATATATATAAAATAAGAAAGTCTCCTCTTCTGGGGGGGGGGCGATCGGCTCGATCGCCCCCTGGATCCGCCACTGTAGCATGGGATGGATTTTACCCCATTTTACAGCTTATTCTTGATGGCTTACAGTCCCCAAACAAGATTATTTCGAAAGGTTGGTAGAAGACGCATACCAAGTCTCATTAAAATCTGATAAGTTTTATAACGGAAGCTGTTGAATAGACAGTCTGAAAGACAGACGCATCGACTCACGCATGTCGACTAAATTCAGTAGGAGGGACTCGCACTTCAGTTATTCAAATAACAAATTGTTGACAAAAGCAAATAAACTAAAAACTTCGTGTTAAAATTAATTTACGTTTTACTTCCGAAAAAATCTACACCAAATGATAATCAGGATATATTTGCTGAAAGCTTATATAAAGATAAGCTTATGAAAGCGAGGGGAATGAATGAATGTTTAAGTTTATTTTAACATAATTGCAAAAGAGAACAGTTACGACGACAGGACGTAATAAATTCAATGAAAACTGGTGTTTCAGGAGTGGGAGGGAAAAACATAACACGTACTACGTAATCCAACTGACTAATTACGTTAGGCAACCTATGAAAGTTTTAATAACGAAATTGGTTCATTTTTCATCTACTTATTATATTGACGTCGGAAATAATGCCACAAAATAACAACAGATAGGATTTGCATCAATAATAAATAGAAGTCACTAGTCTCCGTCTAATTAATGGCATTTTGCTAATCTTGCAGACAATTTCATTCTGTACCATTGTCAATATTATATATTGGATTGCATGTGGGTGTGTATTTAAACTTACGTAACGTTTAAGTTTATGAAGGACATATCTTACTATTATCATGGGCTCCGAACTACCTTAAATCGATAGTTTTCGAATGCACTAACTATCATGCAGATTCAACGCTCAGAATATAGGCCGTTCCTCACCACGTTTTATTCTCTTGACGAAGAGGCTGGATTACAAAACCATGGTACTAATTTTGGTTCCTGTATTAACGTCTTAAGTTCAACATATTTAAGAAAAACTAAATACTGATTTCATTTTATGAATTATGCAAATAATTTGAATAAACTTCACACGTATGTACACTCATGTCCAAAATTATTGTCGCATGTCTATAAGTATGTTGTTGTAGGAATATAATGTGATAACGAATTCACTCGGTATTTCTTATAATGTTATTATGTGTATAATCGTCAAAGACATGTATGGAGCAAATTTCATGTCAAAAGAGCAGTAAATAAGAATAATAAAACGAAAATAAAACTTTCTTGTCCACTTAGCGACATTTTGTTTTACTCATTCTAATTTTCGTATTTATAATTCTTTTCCTGTGAAATTTACCACAAATATACATTTCCCGATTATACACATAATGTCAGTATTAAAAGTGCCCCGCAAAATCATTATTAAATTATATTCTTACAAGAAGCCAGTTATAGATATGCGACATGAGTGTACATGTGCATCACTTAAGTAATCATTTTAAACCTCCATCAAGAATTTTAAGAAAACTACAAGTGGATCAAAAGACTGCGATCTTGACCAATATAGTTTTTGGATCAGGGACCATAAAATTTTTGAACGACCTCTAAATCGAGTTTTCGTATTTTCTACGGAATAAGCACACTGAGTTAACTAAAAGTAAGTAAAAGTTTTATCGTGATAATTTCAAAGTTTAGTTTTCATTGTTTTCAGGAGTTGAATAATGTAGACAGATTCATAACACACATTTTGATGCACTGAAATATCAGCAATGTTGCCAATTCAGGGTGTTAATTTATGAAAACTACGATTTCCCTAGTTCCCCCTTACAGAGGTCTCATCCAATTAGTTATCGGTGGATATGAAAAATTCTTTTTTTCCTGCTCCATAGTTCCCAAGCTAATCCAACTAAACAGACTGAAAATTAATGACAGAACATCCAAACGTATGAGTTATGAGTCAATTTACATGTTTTGCAAAAAAATGATTTACACCTTCGGTTACATCTGGCAACATTGTGTGGTTCCTAGTGTACTTCAATCGTTGTTTCCCAATTTAAAAATATATGCATGAATAAACCTTCATTTTGGTATAACTATTACTTGTGTATCGCTTCAGGTTCGAAAGTTCTATTATCCCAAACTCCGGGTTGCATTGTATATTGGACACTCTGTAGCAGTAGTAGTAGTATAGTTATGATAGAAGTTGGTATTACCTACCTGACAAACTTATGCGTTTGTTTTGTGGAGTCGATGCTGTGTGTTTACATATACTATATTGCTATTGGTTGAAAGAGTTGTCGAGAGCGGAGGAATGAGTGCTTTCTTGCATTACTTTACAGGGTAGCCAGAACATATGTGTACTAAAAGTCAATACACATAATCCATTTCTTGGTTTGATGTGTTACAATGTTGCTAAAGTGATTGCTGTGATTTGAGATGTAAAACGGAAAAGAAAAAAAAACACTACACAAAGTAATGGATTTAGATATTAGGACTACATAAAGTATTAAAACTTTGTAGAAAAGAAAAAAATAATGGACTCACATTGCATTTAATAAAGCAATATAATGTATAGAGTTCCTGTTCGGTAGACAGAAGTATGAGAACTATTATTAAAATTGAAGTATGAGTCCTATACTTTATTTAACTATCTATTCAAAATTAAAATTGATATACAGGGTGTTTCAAAACAACACCAACAATATTTGGGAGGAGACTCCTGACACCGAGATAAGACAAAAAAGTATAGACCAACCTGGGTGCTTCCTTTCGGAGTTATAGCCTGCCGAAAACATGAAAAAATGAACTTTAAAGGTCCGTAGCTTCAAAACTATGGAACCTAAAGTAGTCGGGTCAAGACTTCACATAGGAACTACCCTATCAAAAAATACGTGTTTCAGAGTCCTAAGGCAATCACGCAACAATTTTTATAGAGGGAGTTTGGCTACGGACATATAATTTGAAGTACTCACCAACTACCTCTATAAAAAATTGTTGCGAAAGTACCGCAGGATTGTAAAACTTGGATATTTAGATAGAGCACATACTAATTCCTAAGTGAAGTTATACCCCGACTACGGTAGGTCCCATACTTTTGGAGCTATGGAACTTTAAAATACTTTTTCATGTTTTCGGAAGCCTATAACTCTGAAAGGAAGCATTTGTAGACCCAGGTTGGTCTATACTTTTTGCCTTATCTTGGTGTCAGGAATCACCTCCCAAACGTTGTTGGTTTTGTTTTGAAACACCCTGTATTACATCTAAGGGTTCTACATCTAACAGGTAACATACACCCTGTTAACTAATTTCATCAGTATTTCAAACCCATATGACTATAAAGAATGAGACTTGTTTGTTATTTTTCCAGCCCCCGCCAAGTGAACTTTGTGGTGGACAAACACCGTGCTCGTGGGTTTTCTCGGGGTTCTCCCGTTTCCTCCCACTTTCTTCATTCCACCATTTCACTCATCTCTCATCATCACCGTCTTCTTTAGCCTAACCGGCATAACCGTGGGACGTAAAACTTAAAGATTTCATTTTTTGTTTGTTTGTTTGTTTGTTATTTGTCCTCTATAATTCGGCTTATCTCAGTGTACTGAAACAAAATACTTAAAGTGCTATCGCAAGAGTACATGAAACTCTGTGGTGTCAAGCGGCGAACGTTTCAGATGGTGACGTATGGTCAGTACATCGGTTTATATATCCTCTTGTCTGCGCTTCTATGACATGGCAGTTTATTAGCCCCATTATGTTCCTTTGACTCCGCAACTGCTGTAGAGGTACTACATTAATGTTTTCTGATATTGATATTCTTATTACATACTATTTGATATTTTTTCCATTAAATTCGATTTGGTTTAGGATATCCTTTTCATCTTCTTGGAAAACTGCATAACGAAAGAAATATCAAGTAAAACCAGTACTTGTTAGCAAATCTTGCCATGCGGCTGACTGCAACTTTGCCGCACGCACAAGTTATACCTTTATATTTGGTTGAAAATAAATGTAAAGTGGACCCTTAGATTTGTGGGAAAACCATACAATTTTAGTAAACTGCTATTTTCTTACGTATTTTGCTAAGAAAAATAGAGCAGCTCAAACCCTGGAGTCGTCAGCAGCTATAAACTTATTTGTGAAACTGAATAAATTGTGAAAATCGTTTTCAATATAAAAGGTAATTATGTATTTATTAATGGTATAACAAAGGAAATTAATACAAAAAATTTGAGACAGCCTATGAATGGATGGGCATCCAAAAGTTGTTTCACTTGATTTTACTGTACTGGCTTACTTTCTGGCTTTCTTTCTATGCCAGCAAACCAGTTTTCAGTGGGGCCACGGAGTAGGCTCCCCAGCACCAATTTTCGTCTCATACCATCCCATGAATTAATGCTAGCGATGGTCTCATATCGTCTGATGTACGTGTTTACATCATCGCCTAACCGGGCGTAAAATGGCTCCGGTTTCACAATCGTGCCGTGCATGGGCGGAGGTGGATCGTTTCCTCCTGTTGCCATACTACTAGAACTAGAACCACGAACAGTTACGTCTAAAGTCAGGAGAAATATCCGAAAATGATTCCGAAAATTCTAGCTTCTGTGTAGTTGTTCTAAATAATTACGTGTGAATTTAGTCGATTTAGGAGACGAACAGGCCGCGGGATCGAAATAGACAGTATCACTTAAGTTAAAAATATCCTCTAAAGGTATAAAAAAAATTCGTCCGCTAGTCTTCGCAACATGTAACACAACCTAATAAAACCATTGGGCACAAGTCAAGACCTTAAATATGTTATACCTACACTAAAAACTAAATACAACACATAAAACATACACAAGAGGTATTGGGGCTCCACCACTCTTCGAAAAGTAGAGAGAAAGAAAGGTAATTATAGAATAGCATAGGGAAGATTGCTCAAAAATAAAAAAAAAAAATAAAAAAACAAAAGAGAAGAAAACTAGTTTGGTAGAGGGTTGTTGGCGGGAAAGTTGGGGGTGTTTCTAAAAAGGCTTTAAAAAAATAGACAGAAAACGGTTTAGAAATTTGAAAGAAAACCAGCATTGATTACCATCTTACGCTGATGAAAGAAAAAAAGATCAGCATCTCCATCATCTTACGCTTGTGCATTCAGTTGGAATGCTTTCGTCGTCGTTTTGAAGAAAGAAATGAAACTATAATCGTTGATTTGGGAAATATAGCTCACTGGTAGAATTGAGAGGTATCTGAGAAGACGACGAGCGTTTTTAGTTTGTAGGGCATGTGGGTAGAAATAAATAAGAACAAATATTTTTTAAAAAAAGAGAGAGTCGAGAGCCTGTTTAGGAAGATAGAAAAGGAAGGTTGTTTGGGCGTTTAGGACCTTGGATGACTATTCCGTACCTCAGTTCCTGGACGTCGACTGGTCATCTCCATGTCTCGGACTCTGTATCGAATTGACGTGGGATTTGGTATAGATCTCTCCTGCTGTTGCTCACACTCGATCCTCGTGTACTTGTCCGCTTCTCGTGTGCTACTTCCATCTTCCGGGTCCTGAGACGTTTTTATATCAACCAAGGTAGGAAGATGGCCGTCGAAATTATGGAAAACATCCAAAGTACGCACGTGTAAGGATTCAGGAAAGTGCAAGGTAAATGGAATTCTCGACTTATTTAATAATTTGTCAACAGTTACAGAACACTTCGGTTACATCAGGTTACATAAGTTACATAAATTTACCAAGAATGAAGAATGAGGAATCGTCTACTAAAGAGAATTTTGAAATGTTTGCTGACTGTCTTATTATTCCAAGTTATGACTGTTTCTCATTATCCACAGAAAATAAAGAGAGAAAAAAATAAAAAAAGGAAACCATTATTAAATCTTGATTTGTTTATATACTGAATACTAATAATATGAGGGAAATCCAATATCTCTACAGTACTAAGCATAAAATAAATAAATAATGAAATGTTTTATGTGGCCACAAGTGCAACATTTTTTAACGTAAGTCGAAGAATAAAACGAAAATAACCTACAAGATATTTTGTTATTAAGTGTGATTGTAAAAACCTTAAGTGCTACATATGTCACTTGGGTGGACCTCACAATATGGCGACCGGATAAGTTCAAAAGTTTTAAAGGCATTTATTCTGAAGTTGGGTATAATAGCGTAGGGTAGGGTAGAGTAGAGTAAGGTACGGAGAAGTAGGGTAGGGTAGGGTAGAGTAAAGTACGGAAAAGTAGGGTAGGATAGGGTCGCGTTAGCTTAGGGTTAGGGAAGTTCGGGTTGCATTTGGTTAAAATTAGCAGTGTAATTTTTCGTCTCTGCGTAAGAATGCCAAATGAAGCGTCCCTGTATACCTGCAGCCATGTTCAGAATACAAATGCTCGTTACTTTCCCACAATCCAACCATGCGAGAAGTAGTTCCATCCACTTGCCAAATAGTCCCATGTTTACAACCACTTGTATATATCAACAATCAGATTCAGACTTATGTAAGGTGCTATCTTAGTTGCAGTAAATTCTGTAACTATTAGATATTATTTATTATAACTAATAGTCTACAATTTCTACTTCTTTTTAACTAACTCATTGTCGTAAAAGTCACGCCGTCTCAACCAATTTATAGCCCAGACATGGTTAAGGAGGAATGAAGGAAATTTCATCTGTTTTCATACATAGTTTGGATAATGAAGAAAAGATATGGTAACTCTAGTGTCGCTTCCGCAGCCTTTTGTTTGCAGTAAGATATAATCTTTGTTACAATTTTCAAAACGAGCTAGGAAAGACAAAAGATATATCGAAAGTTTTGCGAATAATAATAATAAAAATGATGAGGTTTATGCAGAGTCGTTCTGACTCGTGATTAGTGCCGTACTAAAAAGTTCGACTAACATATGTTTCCTGCAGTAGTCAGACCTTTAGTATGACGCTAATAATACGTCAATACGACTCTGCATAAGGTCGTATATCTTTTAAGTTCACTAGGATAGAGCAGGGGGGTTTATTAACATTGTATAAGGGGCGGTCAACTGAAACCCGTTCAGTGGTCATAATTCATGAAATAAATTTTATTTCGAGCGGAAACTTGTACACAATCTAGAGGCGTCTATGGTTAGCGTGCAGTAAAAATATTGTTCAGAAGAAGTCACCATGAGCGCTGAGACACTTGTCCCACTGTGTCACTAACTTACAAATTGGGCGGCTGACTATCAAACCAATCACGCACAGCATCCTGCACCTAAGCGTCAGACTGAAATCTGACCTTTTAATGCCTTCTTTTGAGGCCCAAAGATGTGAAAGTCACAAGGTGAAAAGTCAGAGCTGTAGGGCGGGAAAGGTCAGAGCATTCAACATTTCCCACTTGAATCGTTGAAACAAATCCTGCACTTGGTTTGCAACGTGTAGACGCGAGTTGTCATGCAACACAATGACTCCAGCAGTCTATAAACCATTCCTTTTGTTTATTATGGCTCTCCGTAACTGTATCAAGGTCTCCTTGCGGCGTTAATGGACTGTCCTGGTTCCTTGAAGTCGAGCAATAATGGTCCATGGCAATCAAAGAACACAGATGCTGACAACCCATACCCTCCAACTTTTGGTCTTCCGTCAACACCCTGGGAATCCACTGCGTGGGTACCCCAGATCTTTCACAATTTTCTGAGCAGTACCATAACTCATGTTAACCCGTTCGCTATGGATTGAATACTAATGCGCCATGTATAGCCGCAACTATAGCCGCATTCACCGTTTCACGCGTGTCTTCTGTGGCAACAACATGGGCTTGACCAGGACGAGGATAATCAGTGGTTTGTTCACGCCTCTTCCGAAACATTCTGGCCCAGTCCACCACTGTTATTTTGGAGACGCATACATCACCATACACGTCTTTCATACGCCGGAATGCTTCAGCTGGTTGACAACCTTCGGCACTCAGAAACTAGATGACGCATGCTGGTCCTGTTTGGACGTATTGGGGATCTTGAACGCCATCTTTCACTCATTACACCTGCAAAACAGAAACACGTATCAACAACATTCCTACACCCAACACACAAGGACATTAGCCATTACACACTATTAAACAAACAATATCCTCCTACACACTATACCAATAATGCATGGAACGAACGGGTTTCACTTGATCGCCCCTTATACTATTAATGCATTCATCCGTTCGTTACTCCACATGAATACTTGAACGGAAGAGAATTTTTGAATTCCGATTTTTTTCAATAGGTAGCTATCTCTAGAGCAATTATCTCGGTCGAATTCGTTAATGCAGTTAATCCGTTAACATCTTCATGGGTAACAGTAACATTAAAGTACTGTTCGTTTAAAATCCAGCTTATATGCTACCTGTACAGCAGCAAAACTTGGTAGAACGTAGAAGGATATCAAGTTTTTCTAACTTCAAAAAGTTCGCTAACCTTTAGTTTTGCGAAACCCTTTTTACTGTCTTTACCAACGTTTATTTACGTTATACCATAAAAATCAATATTTTCTTTCACCATTACAAGATTGTTCTTTTGTATGAGCGCTGGAAAGAAAGAATAAAGACCATCATTATGTGAAATTTTCACGGCCCTGCAAATTGTGGATCCTACTCATGAGAGAGTCCATGAACAAGGTCTGAAAAGTCCAGTGTATATTACTTACATCATCTTTATTTATTTGTTTTTTTATCCCATTTATTTATATGTGGAAGTATTCTGCTCTTTTCTCAAGAAGGCACTGGAATTTTAACGATTTGATTTTTTTTTTACCGATTTCTTCTCCAATTCTATTATTATATTTGAATGTTCCTTGGTTTGTAAAAATAAATTCTATAATGTATAACTTTAAGTTCATATATTAAACTTAATTTAAGTAACTTTTACATCTTGTATAGCGGAAATTTATTTCGGCGAAGCAAAGGATATTTAATCTGATTTAAGAGGAAAATATCAGCAAAATAAAACCATTAAATTCATCAAAATAAAATAAAAATGAGCAAAATAAAATCATCAAAATGAGCAAAATAAAATCATTAAGATGAGCAAAATAAAACCATTAAAATTGCTGTCCCTTACAAAGAAAAGAGGAGGATACTACTCCATGTAAATCAATTGAAAAATATATATGATAGAGATACTGAACACCCTTTAAAAAAGTAATCAAAATAGTGGTTCTCCCTGATCCTTCGGCCCTCCTACATACAGGTTAAAATCGGTTTGGATACAAAACCTCGCGGCAACAACTTGGCGGAGAAAAACCTTGCCGGACCATAACCTCGCCTGGAAAAATCTCACTGGGCCAAAATCTTACGGACCAAAATCTCGCCTTGCCAAAACCTCGTAATCCAAAACCTCGCACCCAAAATTTCACCTGCCCAAAATCTCGCGACACAAAATCTCGACTGGCCTAAACTACGCGGGACATAATCTCGCTTAGAAAAAAGTAACGTTAGTATAAAACCCCGTCATAACGATTTCTTCGAAGTAGAATGTTCTATATATTACTATATGTATATATTTAGTAATAACCATAAAATTGCATTAAAATAATGACGAGAAATATTTGTAACGCGTGCTTAGAAAATTTCGGTACACCACTCATTCTAACTTTGGAACTTCTTGCATAAAATAAAACATAAATTCTGACCAAAGCATATATTAACTAATAAATAGTATCGTTACAGTTTCGGCGAAGTATTTTTGTCTTCCTCAGATATGAACCAAGCGAGATTTTGGCCCACGTGGATTTGGGGGGCGAGATTAAACCACGCGAGATTCAAGCTAGGCAAGATTTTCACATGCGGCGTTTTGAGAGGCGAGATTTTGGCCCGCGAGGGTTTGGGCGGCGAGGTTCTGGCCACTTGAGATTTTGGGCTGCGAGGTTTAGAGAGGCGACGTTCTAGCTGCGCGAGGTTTTGTCCCGGAGAGATTTTGGCCCGCGAGATTTCGGCCCGCGAGATTTCGGCGAAGCGAGATTTTGGACAGCGAGATTTTGTCTGTATCCTATTTAAATCATGCTTAATTGAAAGCTCTCATTTTTACATTTAACAATTTTATTTTATTATTTATTTATTGAGTTTGCGCACCAAGTATCATGCGCTTGGACAAATATCAATTCATATGTATTCAAATCTAAATATGGTTATGGTCCTGTCCTATTTTGAAGTAATTAAATTGAAACAATACAGTTATGGAACTGCAATTAAATCACCACAATAGTTTTAAATCGCAAATTGCTTTAGCGACATCTATTAACGTTAGGTAGCCGAACGATAGCGCAGGTAACGACGTCTATTAGCAAGACATTTTACTAGTAGGAATTAGTGTGAAGCACTAACAAGAGGATAGCAGACTTTGAGGGAGGCACGCTTCGTGGTCTATATCTGTAGACACTGCGCGAATTACCAGTGGGATGATTGGAAATCTCCTTTGGTAATATTGGATGTATGCTATAACCAGGGTCGTCATTTCAAATTTCGCTTGAGGGGGACAATAACACCACCGACATAGGACTGTCATGTTTTGCAACTGTATTAGTAGATAATCGATTAAAATATATGTATTCCTAAAACTCAGCGGGGGGTAATTCCACTCTTGCTTCCCTAAATGACGCCCCTGGCTACAACTGCCATAGTTTTCCATGGTATTGTCGTCTGGAATTACGCCCCTGGTTATAGCATACATCCAGTATTACCAAAGGGGATTTCCCCTCATCCCCCTTGTAATTCGCACACTGTCCACAGATATAGACACGAAACTTCAAGAACGCTCTTTACACAATAACTGTGGTAACCATAATATAACTCGTGATATCAATATATTTAAGGAATATGTTATATTTTGTTGCTAGTTAACATGGAACATTACAAGGTTTACAACTGATTTAAACATTTCTATTGTTTTATGCATTATAATCATATGGTGAATTAATATTTACTTGTAATTGCAAATGGTTACTTTATTGGTTAAAGCATATAACAAAAATGACTCCGGACGAAGCGGGAATCCAACCCGGAATGAGCGGGAATCGAACCCGGAACCCTTTCATGTGAGAAGTAGATACTCCTCACTCTGCTACGTCGTCACTTGATAAGTTAACTCGTCGTATCATATATGAGGCGAGTCGGAAACTTTAAGATGCATTTTGTCCACTATTTCTGCTATTGCGCACTCCAAGTTTGTAATATTAACAGTTTAAATGTGCATTACTACCTCGTGATAAATGGCACCGAAGTTCATTTACCAAAGTCTGCTTTCCCCTTGTGAGACATTTCCAGTTTACAAATAGGATGTCTACAACAGGATATTTATTTATCCTGTGCTGAAAATTTACATAATATTAGGATTTGAAACATTATGTGAAGTACAGAAACCTATTCTTACCGCACCTATTCTTACTCCCATACCTAATATTGAATCAAATCAAGTTCTAGTTATTATGAAGAGATTTATCTAGGAAATATAAACAAAATTATAATAGGCATTTTCGGAAAAGCACAATCCAAGGAAAACTTACCCCGAAGACTAAACTAACCCTTATTTAAGTCTTGCTAATGAAATATTCATTTATGAAATGTAAACACAAAAAGTTCTTTCTTAAGAAAATGATCCGAAAAATGATCAACCTCAAGAGGAAAAATATATATTGCTTTTTTAAAAAAGGACTCTGTAGCAATGTCAGTGAAACATTTATTAACGAATAAGAAAGAAGTAGAATTTTTTTTTTTTTTTAGAAGATCATCCGAAAAGAATTCATACCCAGAATAAACTACTACTTGTAGTTTTTTTTTTTGGAACAAATTTTTATGCTACATTATTGCAGGCCCGCAACCAGAGGGAGGCTAGGGGGCCTGCCCCTCCTAAAATTTTCGTGGCCCCTCCAGATCTCAATACAAAAAACAAATTTAGATATGTGTAAGATTATTTTTAATGACTTGCACCCCCCTAACATATTCATGGCCCTCTCAAACTTTTGTGGCTGGTTTCGGGTCTGCATTATTGCATTGCTAATGAAATACTATTTTATGAAAAGTAAACGAAATTGTTAGAACTGTTTTTGAAATAAAATGAGAAGAAATATCCAGATTAATGTCCCACTATTTTGCTGTCAAGATAAGGGAACAATGATTATGGAAAGTGAATTATAACGAAAGATTCAATGAAATAGATATATGAGAGAAAACGGGAAAACTCGAGAAAATCCACGAGCACGATGTTGTCCATCTGAAACAGGACCTGGGATCGAAACAGGAACCCCTAGTATAATTGGTGAGCAAGCCGTTTTCAAGAAAATCACTTTGTCACTTTTTCACTTGCCACTAAACTTCCATTATTTTTAGAGGTAGGAAGAAAATTCGAAAAACAAACAAAAAAAATATATGAATCTTGTTAAAACTTTAAATTTGAAATTTGATCGAATACGTGGACTATACGCGAGCGTACACACTTTAGAACAAACCATGAAAATCCACTTTTTGGATGTAGGAAGCCATGAAATGTATAAATCCGATGAACTCTAAAATTCAATTTTTCTGACAATCACCATATTCTATTTTCCCTTGTGTTGTCCCCCCAAAGTAAGAAAAAAAAAGACAATTTTCTACAACTTTAGCAGCAGAGAAAATAAATATATACATTGGAAGACACTTTGACTTGCAAGTGATGGGGAAAATAGTCGGTATTGAATGAATTTTCTGCTTAAATTCCCATACATTGTATTTATCAATAAAAACAACAAATGAAACCTTTCTTAAATATCCGCTTATAATTTGCTTGAAGCAGAATAGAAGAAAAAGAAATTGTGTAAAAAATGAAGAAGAAGAAGAAAAGTGCACGTTCCGTTCTCAGAAAGAGATCCAGCTTTTTCAATATAAAATTTGCCTTGGAGAAAGAAATCTCTCTCCCTTTCTCTCCTTTCTTTAGCTTTCTCTGGAACAAATTTGTTTCCGGGGGAGTTTAAAACTCAATATGAAGATAAATTATTAAAAATTTGTAAAATTGTCCTTTAAATTAAGCTAAATTTACAGAAAAATCTGTATTTCGTGGGGTAGTCCGGACATCCAGGGCCCACCCGCTGCATACGTCTCTGCTTGGAAGAAATACTATTTCTGAATATGTGGACACTGTTAGATTTTGGCGTCTTTTTTAAGATAATCTTAATTCTATATTAGACACACCTACAGTTCATAATTGAAATCACCGAAATGCGTCGAAATTTTAAACCCCTCGCACCGGAAAATCGAAGCCGAGAAGTCGTTCATGAAGGGCGCGTGCGTTAGCCTAGCGGAAACGTCTGCACACCGTAATAAGAGAGAAATTAATGATTCTGTATAGATATTGTATCACAATGTAAACTGGTTGAAAAGCTTAATTTTCCGAATTCCGCGTAAAATGGTAATTGACTACATAAGCTATTTTCAAATTGTGTTATACGCGCCTTTGGCGTGGGAGACCCGGGTTCGATTCCCGGCGGGAGCTCATGTGGTTCGGATTCCACGCTATATGTAGGTCCACGTCTCATATAGCCTCGCTGCTGAGCGGGACGTTAAACTCAAAATCAACTTAACTCAACTCAAATTGTGTTATAATCCCAAACTTACGATGTTCCGCAACACTTCTTTTATCATATGAAAGTAGAAAAGGTAAACGAAATAAGTTGTTTAAAATCACCTTAACCCCCTTATTAAGTTAATGGATTGGTCGCGTGTCTTTAGGGGAGCATTACATACATTATAGTTGTTTAGATTACACGTAACTACAGGGTGGCCACAAAGTCCCGTTACCCCTGAAAATAATTAACATAAAAAAACTAAACATACGTAAATAACTACATTGAAAGAACCAAATGACATAAACTACAATGCTTTCGAGAAGTTTTATTGAGATAGGAAACATTACGTGTCCAAAGGATCAGTCTGTCGACCGTCATTCTCATGACAAAGGATAATAAGCCGCCAGGTTCTGTGCGTTTTCAATTGTCATTATGGTGACATTTTGCGGAGCATTGCATGTGAAACCTTGTTCCACAGCTTCTGTCAGTTCGACAGTGCAGTGGTATCGTAAGGGTTTTGTACAACGATGACCTTTATGAGCCCCCATAGCGCATTATCACAGGTCGTGAGGTCTGGACTTCGTGGTGGCTAGGCAGATACGGCCTACCACGCCCAATCTAACGCCTCGGAAAGACTTTTCCAAGATATTCGCGTACGGAGAGGAGGACATAATGGGCAGGTGCAGTAATTATGCTGTAATCAACATGTCTCTTTGATTCCGTGCTCCTCCAGAAGAAGAACAAACCAGTTCTGCAACATGTCCAGTTATCGCTGGTGATTTACAACGCCGTCAGCAAAAGAACGGCCCAAACATGTGTCTGTTATCCACGTCTGTTTATATCATCACATGTGGGAGATTCTGTTCCAACTCTTCATAAAAGTGTGGATTGTCCTTGGACCAAAAAATCACATTGCGTGCGCGAAAATTCCTGTAAATTACACACTCATCGGTAAAGATCGCTTTACCGCGTTTAGGTATTGTGTCGAACGTTCACACAATCTGAAACAATGGAAAATCTTACATTAGCATTTATAATTGGGTAACGGGAAAACGTACATTAACATCAAGGAGTAACGAGAAAGTTTACATTAGCATTTATCAAGAGGTAACGGCACTTTGTGGCCACTCTGTATAAATCTCGTCCTACATATTCTGATTGCTAACAAAAAGGCGTAAATACAAATCAAACGATTAAAATTACTTTAATCACGCGGTGCCATAATATTACTATTTATAATAATTCTGCTAATTACGAAAAAGCTTGATGCTCTGGTGTACGATATTTTGAATGCATGAGTACTTGAAGTATATTGGGCAAGGCTTATATTGGAACAAGAAGAATAACGAGGTGATTGTTCAGTCAACAAGCATTCGAGGACCTGACCTACTGCTAGCTACTGTAATTACTATAAATATTAATCGAACCTTGTAATTATGTTATTAAACAAAAGTAACATATCTTTACTGTCTCATAGTAGCAAATCAAACACAATCATTAAAAAATCAGTTAATTTCGTTTCAAACTGTGAAACTACGGCAGACTTCCAAATTATATAAATTCAGTATAGACTGCAAGTGATACTGGGTGGCCCAATAAAACCTTCTACGTTTTAAAGATTAATAAAACAAAAAGTATTGGGGGTAGACACTTGTTTATTCGAAGATATAAAATGGTATTGGAAATACTTTGCAATTATTATATTTTATTGTATATTTAAATTACACTACAATTTGACAATTATTGTAATACCCAATAAAACCACCCACATTTTAATCGCTGTAACTCTTTCAGTGAAGGAGCAAGAGGAGTGGGGTCAGGTTCTGGGAGTCCGGACCCCCCAAATCCGGAATTTTTTGTAAATTTAGTCTAATTTTAGGGGCAATTTTACAATTTTTAATATAATTTAGACTGAAATTGTGTTTGGACCCCCCGAAAAGTTTTGGACCCCTCCCGAAAGAAATTCCTGCGTATGTCCCTGAGTGGGGTTCACTACAGCCGTTTTCAATTGTCATTATGATTTGGCCAGGAGCTCATCTCGCGTACGCAGTCGAAACGTTTTTCAAAATCAACAGTTCTGTGATTACAGTGCATGAGCTTTTTCGCTTCACATTTGCTATTCCACATAATGAAAATGTTCCTGATTAGTTGACTATCCTCTACTGAGTCGAGAACTTCCGAACAGATTCACGTTGGAATATCGAGGCTCTAAGACAGTCTATTTTGCAGTTCCCAGAACGTTCTACAAGGAAGCATGCTTCAGCTATTGAGCTTCCTAGGATGAGTGTGGAAACAGAACAAAGTAATTACAAAATACTTTCAATACCATTTAATATATTTTCTGTAAAAACTTTCTATCTGTAATACTTTTCCTTATTTTATTAGGCTTTAAAATGTAGGAGGTTTTATTGAGTCACCCTATACATCCATAACTTCCGGTTGCAGTGCAGGAGTGAGATCAAAGATATACCTAATACATGTTCGTCGGACGCTGAAACCAGATAAAAAAAAAAAAGCCATTACTCATTATGTCTTACTCTTTTGGCTCTATGGAGCTTAGCAAAGCAACCGGAAGTTGTAATTGATGTCTACCACATCATGTTGGAATAAAGGAATAAAAATCAAAGGTGAAACATATTCTTGCAGTACTGAATCCATATTGAAATAACTGCTTGACGAAACTGAATCACTGTGAAAAACAGCTTTTCGATATCTCTTACTGGTTTCGCTGTATGGAAACAAGTATTGAAACCTGAAGTATTAGAAAATTTCAACTACTATTGGTTTCAGTAGGGTGTTCTGGATGCTGATGACGTTCTCTTAAAACGCTGAACCGATTACTAAAAAAAAAAAAAAAAAAAAAAAAAAAAAAAAAAAGCTTGTCGCTATATATAATCATTTTGTTTTGCGGCGGAAAACGTTGAAACCGGAAATGGTTAATTTCAGCCACTTCAAGTTTGAGTAGAGGGTTGACGGGAGTGATGAAAGGCAAAGGAGACTACAATTAATGGACGGTATCAAAACAGAGAAATCGTATGTGAAGACGAAGAGGTTAGCGGAAGATTATGGAGCATGGAAGATACTCAATTGCAGCACGTGACCTGCCATAATGGCAGAATGCCTATGATAATGATGATGATGATCCTCAAAAAGTCTCGCGCTCACTAACCTCGATGTTGCTCACCCTTGCTATCCACTTGTAGTACTCGTCCGACAATATTCGGTGGTATCCACCTACATGCTCAACTTCAATTACTGAGCCTGAGTTGCGAGTTTCGATTCTACTTCAGAACAGAAGCATGAACACTACTTAAATGTAACGAAAACCAATCCATAAAAGTGTTTGAAGTGAGTTTGATGTGACAAGATTAGGCAGATTAAAAAAAGAAAAAAAGAAAAGAAAGAAGGAAAGAAATACGAACCAAAATTGGTTAGGAAATAAATGCTAACGGGAGAATTTTCTGAGAAAATGATCAAAAGTTACGTGGAAAGTGAAAGACAAGAAGAGGATGGTAATTCATGGATGATTTAAATGCATAATCATACGTCCAAAGGAGGAAGATTAACGAGAGATTATATAAATTGGATAAGATTAGACTTTAGTGTCCCGCTCATCACCAAGACTATATGGGACGTGAACTCACATCCCATATAAAAGGTACATAATTGCAAGATGCAAATTTTTGTCTTGTCAACTGTCATGCAGGAACCACTGTCTGTTGATGACGACACTTGCAATGTTAACTTCCTTTATGCTGATTCAGCTCCTATACGTAAATATATGTATTTATAAATGGAAAGTATCGGTGTTGATTAACTAAAGGATAATTAAATACTAATAACGCAATACAATATGATATCAAAGGAATCTGTCCGTAAATATATAACGTATGGGTTCATTAATAATCACAACATATATTATATAAGGGTTTAATCTTATAGGGAATAATATCGCGCTCGATTAAATTAATTATAAAGTTAATTAAAGGATTCAATTAAATTAATATCAAATTTGAATAAATACTAAATTACAGTGGTGTCAAAATTCCGATAAAAATACGCGAAATACGCAAACTTTCATCACTTTATGTATAATATGGCAACACCGCAGTAGTACAAGCCCCCTATAACAACGTAGCAAGCTTTAATCAAACAGATATCGCCTCAGGGAGGCCACGTTAGGATCCGAACATGGGATCCGAAACAAATGAGCTCTCACCGGGAATTGAATGCAGGTCTCCTATACCGAAAGCATGTACTCTAACCATATAACCACAAAGCAGGTCTCGCTTGTAGTAGCGATCTGTAGTAGTCCTAAAATGTACAAGTTTTAAACTGTATTGAACCTCATACACTAGTCCTACAGTGCAGAAATTCTTTTTAGAAAAATCAACTAGGTTCATAAGTCTTAAACTGTACAAGCCTTACACTGTAGAAGACCAAAAGTTCAGGACTTGTGTCCATATTTTTTAAAAATTTATGCATCTTAGGACTTATGATCGTTATACATCGCACTATCTCTTTCTTCGGCAAGTTACCTGTCGATAATTGCAGAATTCTTATAATATATTGATGATAATAATGACGATGGCGAATAAATGCTTTATATAGTAGAAAGAATATGACATTTAAGCCAACTTATTTTGTTCTACTAGACTAACTCTCAACTCATATTTCGTGATACAAAGATATGTCAATGCAACAAATCATGAAGGGAAAATGATATGGGAACACACATAGTTCCACAAACACATTTTACTGGGCTTCTGGCGATCGCGTACCTCTTCCACACGCTTTTTTTTTTCAAATGTGAAATAGCACACAAATCATGAAAAGAAAAATATTAAACGCGAAAGTCACGTAGAGACAAGGTAATTTGTGATCTACTGAAGAACTACATAGATCTCCTCCAGCCTCAGCGTGTATGGAATTACTAACATTGTTTTGCGTCGATGAAAATTTCACGCTTTTGTACGGAAGAATTTGCGCTATGTAGAGCCCAATGATTCACAATTTATCGTATACTGTAACACATATACCAGAATTTACAGGGGCAATTTAGATTTCAACACAGGTCGAAAGGAGAACAAAATATACTCAGCAACATTTGTTCCATTATAGAGCTAAAAATCTTAAAAAGAAAAAAAAAATCGTGATGACACGCGAAATGTTTCAGTGAACATGATTACGATGGCTAGATATTTTCGTCGGAACACTTTCTTGACTACCATAGCTAAGGGTTTTAATTTCAAGTGTAACCGTACATTTACTTTTATGAAACCTTTCTGTATATACTGTGCGGTTAATTTTGTTTCGCTATTCAACTTGAACATAATGAATCAGAAATATCGCCATATGTTTGACTATACTATGAGCTAATGCTGCTTGGTTTACGAAGAACAGAATGGGAATATATGGGAACATCAGGAAGAAATATGCACTTCTGTTCTAGGCAATTTAACAAAATTAAATATGACTGTTTCTGTATAAGAAAAGTTTTAAAACAATATTTTGTGTTTTTACTAACAAGATGTTTGTGCCACAGGAACGTATTTTTGTTAGAATTCAAGCTTGGGGAAATATAAAATACCAAACAATGTAACAGAATATTATGTTCAGAGTGAATTTAGAAAAACCTACATATTTTTTTTTTTTTTAAAGCAAAATTAGTAAAAATACTTACGATTTCGAATCCTTTGGCTTGAAAATGACTGTAAGTTATTTATTATAATGGTTAAATATTCTTATTGGGATGCCGCTAGTGGGCTTCTTATAAGATTGTACTTTGTAATGTCAATACGCTTGTCCGATACCCCAAACGATAACTCTTACGGAATGTACTTGAACCTGAACCCACGAAGTGGGGGTGATGTATATATTTCCTGAAAGCTTCGGTCAAGGTAAGATTAAAACTAGTTACCAAAATTGGGGAGGTCTCAAGCATTCCGCTTAAAGGCAGCACGTTACTCATTTGTATTAACACCTTTAAGAGTGTCTTAAAGTCTGCTGCAACTCCGAAAAATCTTAAACGGTGGGACAAATATGAAAACAGAAAAACATGTCTTTCATCATTTCAAAAGTATAACGTATCAAAGTAAAATAAATTGTTCCAGGGTCCCCCGCGGGGTCCAAGATGGGGTCCAACTCAAAATGTTTAAATGGAAAGGGGGATCAACTTGCACATCGTATGAAAGTTGGTGTTAAATAAAAGAAGATAAATCAAGTCGCGACTCTCTACGATAAGCCTGTGCAAAATAGCGGTGGGTCAAAATATCAACACAATCTTCATTGCAAAGTCTATGGCCACTCGTATGAATCTGAAACGGTGGAATAGGTGTAGAAACAAAAACACGGATATGTGATTATTTCAAAAGTATAATGATTCAAAGTAAAAAGAAAGAATGTTCCAGGATTACTCGCAGGGTCCCAGACGGGGACCAACTCAAAATGTTGAAATGGAAAGGGGTTCCGTTCAAGTTGAGTGTCGTATGAAAGTTTATGTTAAGTGAAAGAAGAGAAAATAAGTCTCGACTCTTGATGAAAAAGTCTATTGCCACTCCTATTAATCTGAAGCGGTGAGACAGGTGCAAAAACAAAACAAAAACTAGAATGTATCAAAGGAAATGACTCGTGCCATTTTGCAATGCTTATCGACAGTCGAGACTTGTCCAATGTCTAATTCTGTATCATTTAATACGAGCTTTTACATGATGTGCTTATTCACTCTCCTTGGCACTTGAAACTTTTGAGTTGGACCCCGTCTGGGATCCTACAGTTGAAACTGGGATATTTCTTTTTTCCTTTGACACATTCTAGTTTTTGTTTTGTTTTTACACCTGTCTCACCGTTTCAGATTAATAGGAGTGGCAATAGACTTTTTCATTAAGATTCGAGACTTGTTTCCTCTTCTTTCACTTAACATAAGCTTTCATACGATACTCAATTTGAACCCCTTCCTATTTCAACGTTTTGAGTTTGACCCCGTCTGGGACCATGCGAGGAACCCTGGAAATTTCTTTTTTTTTTTTTTTTTTTTACTTTGAATCATTATATTTTTTGAAATAATGACATATCCGTGTTTTTGTTTCTACACCTATTCTACCGTTTCAGATACATACGAATGGCCATAAACTTTGCGATGAAGATCGTGTTGATATTTTGACCCACCGCTATTTTGCACAGGCTTATCGTAGAGAGTCGCGACTTGATTTATCTTCTTTTATTTAACACCAACTTTCATACGATGTGCAAGTTGATCCCCTTTCCATTTAAAAATTTTGAGTTGGACCCCGTCTGGGACCCCGCGGGGGACCCTGGGACAATTTATTTTTCTTTGTTACGTTATATTTTTGAAATGATTAAAGACATGTTTTTCAGTTTTCATATTTGTCCCACCGTTTCAGATTTTTCGGGGTTGCAACGGACTTTAAGACACGCTTAAAGGTGTTAATAAAAATGAGTAACCTGCTGTCCTGAAGCGAACTGCTTGAGACCTCCCCAATTTTGGTAACCGGTTTTGATCTTACCTTGACCCAAGTTTTCAGGAAATATATGCATCACCCCCACTTTGTGGGTTCAGGTTCAAGTGCATCCCGTGTTAGAAATTTAGGATTTAGGAATTAGATTTCTGGGCTTTCAGCGTCTATGGCCATCTAGCTCGTCATGTTTGAGAGATGACATCTCTCGGCGAGCACACTTTACGGGGAAAGGGAAGGAAGAAAGGATTACTAAAGAAAGGAAGCGGCCTGGGACCTATATATTAGGTACAATCCCGACATTTGCATGGAATGAATGAGGAAAACCTCACTCAGTATGGCTTAGCCTGAAAATACTTTTACACTTTTTTGACGGCCGAGTGTCCCCATCGTGAATAGAACCTGGACCGCTCACACAACGATAACTCTTGACCAAAAGCGAATTTTTGTATTCTGCTTTCTGCAATAAACAGATAGAACGATTACCTCGGACGAATTATTTAACGGAATCAATTCGTTAACATCTTCAGAAATCAGAAATAACGATGACTTTATCGCATTCAGTCATACAAATGTACGTTTCGCTTAACGCTAATGTGCAACCATCAAAACATTTAAGGCTTACGGATTGAATAAATATCAAGGCAAAAAATCTAGACATTATTATTCTTTATTATAAACGTAAATACATTCATTATAAAAGTACACTCACCGACAAAAGTTCTTTCGGTTTGATGAAATTAGTTTCGTAAATAACTTGAAAATGGAAGGACAATTTGAGTACAGTTTTCAGTAAATCAAAGAGAACGTAATTTTCTGTACATTCCAACCATACCAGCGTTATTCCCAATATAAATTTTACCAAATGGAAAAAAAAAACTTTGTTACTGACTGTACGTTTCTCATAATTTTCTTTCCTTTATTTAGTGGTTTATTTATTAGTTTGAATGTTATCTGAAACTGCGAAGTTAAATCTGAATCCTCTCCCTCTCTCTCTTGTAGATAGATCGTTTCACAACACACAAAGGAACATTTCAAAAAAGCAGGGCTTGCAAACACTCTTATGACATCATCACTCATACGTGAAGCACTATCACTTTAATGGGGAAAAAAAATGAACTTCTCATTTTTACTGGTGCTACAGCATCGACTACGGGAGACGGCAAAAGCCCTCCTGAGATATGCTTGAGTTCAAAGCTGTTTAAAAAAAAAAAAAAAAAAAAAAAACTCGAAAAGATAAACGAGCCAACACGAAGAAAAAATTGAGCACCTCAATGTATAGACACCAAACAAATTTATACATATTTCATGTACGCTGTCACATTCTAAGCTTTGAAAACTGAAAGATAAAAGATCACTAAGAACACAGTATTGATTGAGTAGAATTTGAAAATGTAATCCATTAACTCTACACTAATTTTTTTTTATTATTAATATTAAACTTTGTAAGATAACATTAATTCCATTGGTGTAAGAATTATTAAATGTTCAGAGCAAGAAATGTCTGTCCGAATCAGATCAGTTATGTCACGTGTTGCTCATGAGACGCTTGTCTCCTAATTTCTTGTCGAATTCTCGTCTCATTTCGAAAAATGTATAATAAAAAATTTATGACCTGATTTGTTTCTCAATTTCGTCTAGAATTTACAAGAATCATTCCGCGCCACCAGAGGTCCGTGAAAAGTACGATATAGTAGAGACCTGCACGGGCCGGGCTTGGGCGGGCCGACTCTGTTATTTCTTTGGGCCGGGCCGGGCTTGGGCTGGCCGACACTGATTTCTCTTGAGGCCGGGCTGGGGCCGATCAATTGCAATTCTTTAATAATTATTGACTTTCGTTAAACGATAATTGGAATAAAGCCAAACGTTGAAGAAGTGTGTCGGTGAAAAATGTTACAAAGAATGCAATAGCAATTTACACTTAATGCTTGCTTAGCGGCTCCACTTTCACTATAGAGGATTGCAGGCATTATGCGGTAAATTCAGCTATGGCCTTGATCTTCACTGAACTCAAAATATAAAAAGAAGGGGTGGGAATGTTTTGCCTGTCCCTAAACAATATTGCCATCTTCACTTTATGCTAAAAATCAATAAGGTTAGATTTTTGTTACAAGGAATGGAGTTTTCGTTGTCTCGATGACAGGCAAAGTTCTAGGAGGCAATGGTACCATTCGGGAGGCAAGCGTCAGGTTGTGAACCAAAGTTTGGAAAATGTTTCTGAGGGTTAGGTCAAATTGAGTACTAAATATTGAGAAAGATTGGGGCTCGAGCTAATTTTTTAAAAAATTTATCGGGCCGGGGCCGGGCCAAAAACATTTCAAATTTATCGGGCCCGGGCCGGGCTTGGGCCAAGAATTTTGAAAAACTTATCGGGCCGGGCCGGGCTCGGGCCGAAAATCTCCAAAACTTTTCGGGCCCGGGCTGGGCCGGGCCTAGGTACGTTCGGGCTGGATAGGGCTCGGGCCGAAAAATTCGGCCCGTGCAGGTCTCTACGATATGGTAATATTTAATCCATACTTCAAATATATTTATTGAAGTATATTACGCACTGATTTCCATATCTTCAAATTTTGATAAATGCTGTTCATTTTTGTTCGTATTATGAATCACATGACACTAAAACAGTGTTTGGGACCCAGTGGATCAAATAGTGATTCCCATGAGAGTGGAGAAATTTCTCATCTCGTCTCGAAATCGAGACGAAAATTGTCGTTTCTCTTCGCGTCTCGTGGGTAGCACGTCTTTCAGTTATGAAAATATCCTTCTGCCCTGGTTATTTCTCTCACGCGAAACAAACTTCTGATTTCTATGACATATTAGTCTAAAATTAATAATTGATTCATTTAAAATGTTTCATAAGATACATGACAAAGTGTAAAATGTATGTGACAACTAGAAAAGTATTAAATGACTCTCTTTTTTCTTAAATATATTTGAGAACCTCTTACATATTCTCTTAAGAGGCTTCACCCCGGCGAAATTAAAATACCGCTAATTTTACAGTAATTATGTAATAGAATATCTTCAAATAGATAAGATAATTGAAATGTGGAACAAGAGCGCCCTACACAATATTATTTTGCGTGAGGTACCGTTATCAAAAGACACCTAGTGAGTTTCCGTTTTCAACTGTTTAGAAACGCGAAAATAAATGCCGATTTTCTAAATGGCTCGAAATCGAAAGCAGATAAGTGAGTCGTGATAACGGTATCTCATGTAAAATTATATTGTCTAGGGCGCTCTTGTTCCACATTTCGATTATTTTTTTATCTGTTTGAAGATAATTACATAATTACTGTAAAATTAGCGGTGTTTTAATTTCGCCGGGATGAGGCCTCTTAATCATTAGAACTCCTTTATTTGATTCTTTGATCTATTGACATATTTGACTTTCTGGCGTTTTCGTGTGCCATTTCTTTCTTTTATCCAGTTCAGTCATGCTATTGGATTCAGATATGTTTGACACAGTAAAGTGCATCACTAATATCTATTATCGAGTTAAGTCTTCATTTGTTGGTGTTTGTGTCAAGTATACACCAACTGGTATTGTTAATAGTAATTATATTAACTGGTAACTTCTTCTTTTAACTTTTCGTAACTTCTGGTAACAAAATGTGACGATCCATATGTGTTAAAATAATAAATAAATACATACATACATACATTAGAGATTAGCTTTAAAACAATAAATAAATAAATAAATAAATACATTAGAGATTAGCTTTAAATTAATAAATAAATAAATACATTAGAGATTAGCTTTAAAATAATAAACAAATAAATAAATACATTAGAGAGTAGCTTTAAAATAATAAATAAATAAATACATTAGAGATTAGCTTTAAAATAATAAAAAACGAAGGGCATCCATCTCTTAAAGGAATTAGTTTCCATCCCTCAAATGTACCATTCTCCACGCAATATTAGTATTCTCCCTCCCAAAATGTACCATTCCGTACTCAAATTTATCATTCTTCCTTTGACATTTATCATTCTCCACCCAAAATTATAATTCTGGCCCCACAATTTATCATTCTTCTCCCTCCAAAAATATTGTGTCATTTTTAATGAAAAATTATCGCGGACACAGCTGATAAAGGCCATTAAAAAGTTTGGAAAATGAGCTCGTAGTCTGTGCAAAATATCATTATATGAACCGATAACTGCTTTATGATGTCTTAACTATAGTTTTCAGATATCAATATTATATGAAAGATCTTGTGAATGAATTTAGTAAAGAGTGAAAATTAAACTAAATCAAATTCCTTCGTATCACCTACGTTTTGCTAAATAAAACTTATCTTATAACGTATCCGATCAAGAAATATCGTATATATCTAACATACATTCGAAAACAGGATACACAAAAGCATACTGAAACACACAACTGCAATTTTTAAAAAATGCAAATGTTTTCATTTTTTTTAAATGGAAATTTTCATTTGATAGTATTTTTTAATGAATGAATAAGGGGATTAATGGGGACGTCAACATCGAGGCTATATGTTCCCGTCTCGAGATAGTATTTTTAAAATAATACACAGTCTACTTTCGAAAATAACTATGCCATTCTAAAGATGGAAATTTTTGCCAATTAAAATATCAAACTTTAAAAACAAAGGGAATGAAACTTTGAAAATGTTGTTTATAATATTTTCGATTATTTTAATATCCTCTATGTTAAAAATGTTATTTTTGTTCTCTCTCTCACAGTTTTCAAAATATACTGTTCTGAACATTAAACAATTTGACGATTAGGACCAGGGTCCCTTTTTTTTAGTGAAAATTTTCTGTTGATTTTAAAAAGCCCACCCAGCAGGACGTATTTATACGTCTATTTTTTTGTTAGTGAGTTATTTACAAAAAAGTAAATAAATAAATAAATAAATAAATGGTGATACAAGCCATACTGAAGAAACTTAAAGTTTTTATTTAAGAAATCATAAATAATTGCAATAGCTTTAAAAGATGTAATGGTACATATCCAATGACATTTTATGCATCTAATTCTACAATTCTATATTTCGGAACTAAAAATACGAATAATAATGAACATAAATACAGAATAGAAGTATTTAAAACGCCTGAAACATTGAGAACATTAAGGGGGCTGAGTCGCGATGAAGAAACTATTCGGGAACCCAGAAGTCTTTCATCCCAAGTTTCGGCGCCTATGAATAAACATATTAAAGTTATGTGCTAACAAACAGATAAAAGGAATTTATCTGAATCTATGTAAATACCTACACAGAGAGAACGGATAAAGTACAGTTTATTATTTTCGTACACAGTGGTTACTCTAATAGAAGTTTTGTCTTTTATGTATTTATTAAGAAGCATCCGTGTAAGATGTTTATAAAGAAGGCGAAGTCACGTTACGTTTTTTAAAAACTTTTTTAAATAACGAAATAAAAGAATTTAACTTTTAGAAACATTTATGGTACTCACAAAATAGCATAAACAATCGGTATTCCATGATAATCAATATACAGGAATAATTATTGAATTTGTGGTATTTTCAAGCCAAACTTTTAGCTTTTTAATTCTTAATTTGAAATTTTTACCAAAAAAATCAAAAAGAAATAAACTACACTTTATTTTTAAACTTATTCTATCTCTAAATAGACGGACTAAAACACTAACACATCTGAACTAGGCCTGAAGCTAGGGATGACTAGGGTGGCTGACCTCCCCAATAACCACCTTCAGTTTACAACTGAAATTTTACCCACCCCTGTCATAGTGTCCTGGCAATGAGCCTGGTCTGGACTCAATATCTACAAAATAACAACTAAATCTATCTCCAAATAATCTCATAATGGAATGCCCCCGCGAATAGTTGTTTACGTAAATATCACTCTAATCGTAAATGGAATAAAAGGCAAATCTATGTGAATAACGCAATGCTTATGAGCGAACTAATTTTCGCGCTTAGTAATGACCACCAACAAAACGAAATTGAACCAAGTCGAATATCCTCGTTTCACTGAACATTTACGAAGCGGCAAAATATATCCAACAAGGAGAGAAAACATCGTACTTACCTAACACACTTTCAAACACGGAAACACAGCTGTCACTTAAAAAAAAAAAAAAAAAATCAACCGTAAAATACTGTTTAGTTTCTTTCATCACTTGTTATATATGATAACGTGAAAATACATTATAAACATTATCCAAAAAATAAATCACGTTATATTTTTATACTTTCTCATAATCACAATCCACTTTTAGAATTTCAATATTATTTTTTTTTCTTCACACAGAGGGAGAAAAATTGTCTTTTTCTTCTTCCTGCCAAGCACAGAATAATTACAAATTCAACGATGGCAAGCTCTTTTTAACCCATACGTGGCTACTTTTCATAATAAGTTTCAGGTTATTGTGGAAGTCACGTGCACAGTGTGAGCAACTTGTTGCTGTCGAAGGCAAAGGAAACTGGCGCCTCGCATTAGGTTCGAGATTATTTGCACTCGCTCACTCACTTCAATTCCCGAGTCTTGTGCTTTTGCACCGCATCACACAGCTGCTATGCGCGCGGAGTGGCACATCGTTGCCAACTGCTCCGCAAGGCATTGTACTTACTTACTGTCCATACCACCCACGATGAGGGTTCAGTAAGATTTTTTTTTTTTTTTATTTATGAGGTAGGCAAACGTCTTTTCATATCCGCAAAGCTGTCACTTCTGTTGTAAATATAGAGTCCAATACAAGTTCATTACTACTCACAGCATGTAAATTCCTGTCCTGTTATTTTTTCCTTTTTCTCAATGGATTCTACCAGGAAGAATAATAAAGTGTGCAATCATGCAGTACGAAACAGGTACTATAGATCATGAGTGCACCACTGAATGACAGCAGAAGTAATAATTCACTGCATGATACGTGAAGTCTATAAAATTTGTTTTTCATTTTTTTTTTTTTTTTTTTTTTAAGTTAAGACAAGAATTTGAAAATATGGTTGAGATTTGGACGTTACTGTCTAAATTACACCATTTAAAGCTTATGAACTAGCATTTAGCTGTGTCTGGCTTACTTATAAACAATGACCGTTCCCATACTGCAGGTTGGTTGATGAAATAAAGTTTAACGTCCCTTTTAATCACTAAAGGCTATATCAGATACCATAATCGTCAACCATTGCCAAACTACTGCTGGGTTAAGACCTCTACAACTCTGCTCCACTGTAGTGTATCTTGAACAACCCACTTCCACGTTTCTCCGCACAATTTCTTGATTTCGTCACACCATGTTATGGGAGGGTGTTTCCTAGGACGTTTATTGTCTCTTGTTGCATAGTCAATAGTTGCTTTTGTCCATCCACCAGCATCAGCGACCCTAGATTTACTTTTGGGGGAAAGGGGACAAATGCAGGAGTAGATAATTTCTTTAGGAGGCAGCTGTATACCGAGAAGGATAACGTTATATTATTTGACTTACAATATAATAAAATATATCTGCGGGGACAGGAGGGCCCTCTGGTGTCATCATTGATCAACATATCTTACAATGTGTCCAGTCTCCCTCCACTTCAATGACTATTTTCATGATAATATCTGTCACTTCTGATATGAGAGATACCTATTGTTTAAAATGTGATTTTTGAACAAAGTGCCACATTTGGGGATCAAATCCGAGACAAAAATATATATTAAAAAAAAAAAAAACGCTCGTCAACCACTTAGAAACGAAAGTATTTGGAGTTGAAGTTTTCTTTTCAACACTATTTAAGACGAACCTTACTGCTTAAAATTAGATCTAAACCAGTACTGTGGTATGTGTTAACAGACTTACAAGGAGACTTACGGAAGTGTCATTCATCGATTTGAATGAAACTTTGCACACTTGTAGTACATTGAAAAATAATCGACACGTATTTTTTGTTTCGGCAATGGTGAAGATTTAAGGGTAGAAACCACCCTCTGAACGTTAGGGGTGGTCTCCAAGCATAGACCATTTAAACAACCATTAAAACAACCATTTAATATAGAAGAAAGCATACTGCCAGGGGCGTTTTAGGACAGATGATTCAGAATCTGACGTCAAAATTACAAAAGTCAAAATGGCGGATCCAATATAGTGATTACAATTACAAAATGTCTTCTGGTTTGAAATTCTCTGCACTCAGCCAAGAACAATTATAGTTGGCAGGGGTTACTACGAGAAGGTTGCAGACCGATTTGAAATCCCTCTCTATTGATTTGAAACCCCTTTATTTTAACGGAATGTTTGATTAAAGTAAGTCTCTGCACCTCTCCCTATCCGGGGTACTTATGTATAGTGAGTCCCCTCGTCTCTCATTATGTCAGGACTTCACATATCCTCAATTGTTATAATTATGAATTTATTGAGAAAACGCTTCACAGTAATGATATTTCGTAAAAAGAAAAGAAAGAAAGAAAGAAAGAAAAGAAAAAAGAAAAATGGCATAAACATTGGAAAACGCTTCACAGTAATAACATTTCGTAAATATATATATATTGGCATAATGATGCATAAACATTGTTTACACCAAGCTCACTTTATTACAGCAATAACTGAGAAATCGCAAAATGCAACACAATCTTCTCCAAAATAACTGTTTTTGTATCACTCATATCTAATAAGATTTGCAAATCTTTGAGAAGAAAACTGATTATGAATCAGTGATTTGGATCTAAATTATATTATTACATAGATATAAATTTATGTTATAGTTGTAGAGGACAATATCAGTAAAATATATCAAGAAGTTCTTCCATGGCCTAAAGACGAACACATCAAGAGGCTGAATCCTATAACTTATTAGAGCTGAATGTTCTCTATTTTGCGTACTCTTTAGTTCGTAAAATAGGTTGAAAAGTTGATTAATTGTGACCACTCCAGGAATCTAATAACAAAATGAAAAAGAATGAAATGAAATCTTTAAGTTTTACGTCCCACGATTATGCCGCTAGACTAAAGGAGGCGGTGATCATGAGAAATGAATGAAATGGTGGAATGAAGAAAGTGGGAGAAAACGGGAGTACCCCGAGAAAACCCACGCACACGGTGTTTGTCCACCACAATTCCACTTGACGGGAGCTGGGATCAAACCAAGAACCGCATGCACCAGAGGTGAACGCTCTACCACTGAACTACCGCGTCTCCAGTAACAAAATGGACTTTGCATTAGACGCTAGGAGAAAGACCCCTTGAAACCATGATCTCACAAGACCTGATGTTAATTTTTCCGAATTTGCTTTCACAAGGACATTTTCAGATTAAAGGAGGTTGTTTTGGACCATAGGACCAAATGTTCCATTCTTTTCCTACAAAATAATTAACAACGGTGATAAGACCATTTTCAGAAATTAATGGCTGTGTGGTGTAGCTATGAGTCATAGAATTTATTGACTGTGCCACACTTTCTACTGTTTGTTCTCTAAACGCTATAGTGAGAGGTGCAGAGCCTCATTTTAATCAAGCATCCATTAAAATGAGTACAGAAAGGGGTTTCAAATTGGCCTGCAACCTCCTCGCAGTAATCTCTGACAACTATAAGCCAACTTCTTAGCTAACTACAGAGAATTTCAAATCAGAAAACATTTTGTAATTGTTATTGTGTTGGATTCGACATTTTGAATTTTGTAATTTTGACGTCAGATTCTGAGTCAGCTGCCCTAAAACCCCTCTGGTAGTATGTTTTCTTTTAAATTAAATGGTTGTTTTCGGTCTATACTTAGAGACCACCCCTAACGTTCAAAGGGTGTTTTTTTTTTTAACCCTTCAATCTTCACCATTGCCGAAAAAAAAAAAATACGTGTCGATTATTTTTCGATGTTCTACAAGTGTGCAAAGTTTCATTCAAATCGGTGAGTGACACTTCCGTAAGTCTCCTTGTTAGTGCCCTCACCGGTAATCAAACCAGGGATCATGCGCAGAAAAAATATGCGGGTAAACTACCTCTCCACTTACACTAAAATACAATTGCTGAGCAAAGCAACGTTTTATTATAAAATATAAAATAATAATTGTGACAGTTTCGGATATCTAACATATCCTTCTTCAGACGCTATCGAAATTTATAATTATTATTATTTTATTATTGTATAATAAAACGTTGCTTTGCTCAACAATTGTATTTTTGTGTAAGTTATTGAATATAGCAAAGCTAGTATGAATCAGTTAGTTACCTGTCCACGAATGAGTATTAATTTTACTTTACATATGTAATCTGATCTAGAGGTATGACCATGATTTGTGCACACGAAAATGGGCACTTTCGGAATTTTTGAAGCATTGTTTTATTTTATTTTAAGTCCCACGATTATGACGAAGGCTAAAGGAGACCGTGATCATGGAATGGATGATAATGATGGAATTAATAAAGTAGGAGGAAATAGCAAAACTCCGAGAAAAGAAACAGAATAATGCATTAACAGAAGAATGCAATGAACTCTAGTAAAGAGAGTGAAGAGGATTAAGTGAAAGCTAAGATTAAGAATGAATTCATGCTAGTAGTTGAAGTAGTCAATATCAAATAATAATCTCTCACACTCCAAGTATGTGAGGTTTTATTTAACCTCATTAATATGTTTGAGGTTAGGCAAAAAAGAAATCTGGTAATGTCAAAAATACTTCTAACCTCAAGAAGTATTTTCCTTTTATCACACACAAAAAAATATATTGTAAACATAAAGAAAATGGAACCTGCAATATTTTGATTGATTCTTGTTGTACTGGACGAGACGATACAATGATCTCAAAATTTCCAAAACCCAAGCTTGGCAACATAAGAAAGATAGGTTTTAAACATGGAGAGGGCTGAAGGGAGTCCATACGGGGTCCGATTGTATATACAAATACTTTTTGTGGAGTTCAGTTGCTTCTTTCAGCACCTTCCTTAAATAAAATTGAATAAAAAAATACGGACCACCGTAGTAAACTTTCTCACTTCAGTTCTTTAACCTAAATCATGTTATGTTGCATTTATTAATGAAACAACTTCTTGTAAAATACGATTCAAATCAAAAGGTATTTTCGGAAATACTTCTCCCAAAGAAAGTCACCCCAAAAAATAAATTAATCCTTTTATATTTTTCCAGAAAAAAATTCTTATGTCATATGTTAGGGTTATTAGCAAAATATTTGTTTATAAAACAGCAACAAAAAGCATGAGTCGTATTTTACAAAACTCAGAAACTAACTTTTATGAATATTCTGATGGAAGTGATTTATCCAATATTTTACAAATATTAATGGAATATTTATTTATGAAATATGAACAAAATCGCCTGAGTCGCTTTTGAGAAAATCGTCCAAAGAACTTACTCAAGAATAAACTAACCCTCGTACAATTTTCAGGACAAATAAATTATGCCATATTACCAGTTGAATTATTAATGAAATAAATATTTACTGTATTTAAGAAATATGAAGAAAATTGCCTTTTTTTTAAAGAAAAAAAAATCATCTGAAAAATTTACCCTCAAAAATAAACAATCCCTCATACAAAGGTGTATGAAAAAGTAAGGTGAATTTTCGATTTACTGAAAAAAAAAGAGAGAGAAATATCTGAGACTGTTTGGTACCATGTTTGGCACATGGTATTAAACTAACATCCCATATAGCAACCATTCCGGTACGCACATGTATTCCAACGTGATATTCCAACGTGACAAATAATTGACCATACCCTTTGAAAAGAAATTTTGTTCCTGGTTCCCTAACCAGGCAATCGTAGACTGTTGTGCCTCTTCCAGTGTGTCGAAACGCCGCCCACGGAGATCGTTACATGTCCAAACAAATTGCAGTCGGAAGGGGTTAAACCAAGGCTATACGGTGTATGGTTAAGAATATCCCAGTCAAAACTCATGATGTCTGTAGGGGTACTTTGAGCTGCATGTGGTCATGAATTATCGTGCAGTAACAATACCACCTCTTGTACTGCCCTTTTCGTTTCTCATATCCAGCTGCTTTTAGCCTGCCCATAGTTTAAATGTACGTGTCCGCAATAATGCTAATAAACTTTGTCAGAAATGTAACATAAAAATACTCTGGCGGTCCCCAAACACAAGATCCATTGTTTTCTTGGTACATGTTGTGGTCATGAATTTGGCCGGGCTGACAACGCATGTTTCCATGTCATGCTCTTGATTCAGGTGTCCATGGGATATTTGATTCCGTTCTCGTTATGATGCGATAAAGGAATTAATTTCCTTCGTGGTCATATTGTGTGAGGTGGGTCAGGGAAATGCCCACTAGAAAGAGCTTTTGGTCCTCACTCAGATGTTTTGGTATCCAACGCGCACACACACTTTCCTAGAACCAAATTGGTGATGGACAGTGCTCCTTACTAAACCATATGAGATTTGCAGTGTACCTGCAATTTCATGTAACCTCACTCTTCTGTCTTCACAAATCATCTCATCGACGTCACATACATTTCTGTTGGTGAAGGATGTTGCTAGTCAGCCACTTCCGCCAGTATCTATCACAGTTTCCTACCACTTGCGAATGCGTTGCACCATACATACACTTGTCTCTGCGACATAACATACTCTTCATATTACTCTACCAATTCTTCGTGTATGTCAAATGGTTGCTGTACTTTGGCCCACAAAACACGTACTTCCTTCTTGGAGTAATGTTCAAGTTGATGCATCATCTTTAAATTGCTCCGAGTACCAAATGGGTTGACGTAGAAGGCTGCAATTACTGTCAGAGTTCCCTCACCTTGATATTTGCAACATACAAATAATAATAATAATAATAATAATAATAATAATAATAATAATAATAATAATAATAATAATAATAATAATAATAATAATAATAATAATAATTTACACAAAAATTCTAGGGTTTAGAGCAGGGGTGTGCAACTTGGAACAGTGGGCGGGCCAATCACAGAGCATTAAATGGCGTCGTGGGCCTCACTATAGGTATATCATTTTTACGACAATTGAATAGTATAGTATTAAATGATGGAACGTGTTCATCGTAATTTACATCACAATAACACTAAACAACTGTTAACCAAAATATTTACTCACTAAAGAGGATCAGAATAATGAATTTAGAACTTTGTCGGTACGTCTAGCAATCGTTATACCTAGGAAAATTTTCCCCAAGTACCTGCGCTTACCAAGTGCACGGAGAGAAATGCATAATCCAGTCGCATTTAAATGCTGTTTTTACCAGGTTACGCGCGTCACCACATTAAGTAATGTTGTTTCATCAGTAGTACGATCTAAACCACCGTCCAGGGAATATTTTGTATTGTGGGACCATCATTTCAAATCTAGAATTAACGCCATACCCATTCCGACGGTGGTAACTTAGGTATATAATGTTGTTACTACCTTCCTACGAGTGTCACCTCTTGGTTCTTTCTAAATCTGTGACTCCCTACCTTACGAGAGTAATAGTTTGAAACACGAAATCAATCATGTGAATAAAATTATCCAATCACAGCGAGTCTAGTTCGACGCCGAACTCCAGACTTGGCATGGTGTTCCCACCTGCTGTACTTTTATACATGAAATTACATTACTTACGGAGCACACCCGCGTAAATACGATGTATCCACACGGAAATCCTAGTCCTTTTTTTCTCAATGTGCTTGTCTTCAAGGCGTTACCACGTTTCTCAGTGTGATCGATGGAAAATTTCCAGTTCACTCTTAACACGTTTTGTAAAAAACAAAAATTATAATAATTATTGTTTTCAATAACTGACCAGCGGGATGGAAGATAGGGTTAGGCGGGCCGCATATGGCCCGCGGGCCGGCTGTTGCATACGGCTGGTTTAGAGACAAATTCACCTTATTTTTTGATACAGTTTTGTACATTTTTCAGGACAAACAAGTTATATAATATTATCAGTTTATAAATGAAATATTTCATTATTATATATATATATATATATATATATATATATATATATATATATATATATATATATATATATATATATATATATATATATACAAAATCACGTAAGCTGTTTTCTGATCAAATCGCCCGATAAAAAATTCACTCCCAAGAATAAACTGCCCATTGTACACTTTTTGAGGACAAACAAGTTACGCCATATTGTCAGATAATTAATAAAATGTTTATTTATAAAGTATGAACAACATCGTCTAACTAGGGTAAGTCGTTTTTGAGAAAAATTTAAAAAAGCTCATCTCCAAGAATAAACTACCTCTCGTACATTCTTTCAGGACAAATGAGTTATGTCATATTATCACATGAATAATGAAATATTCGTTTATAAAATATTATTGTGCTGCCAAAATGTCTTGAGCCGTGGCAAAAATGCGAACTAACGCTCACACCCTCACACACCCATGCGTTGAGCCAATAAGGGTTCAGCTCTTGCTAAGCGAGAGAAAACGAGTGGAATTCCTTCAGCCGACAGCAGCGCTTGCAACGGAAGACTAGGGATCAAGTCAATGTCTATAGCAAAATTGCTTGAGTCATTTTTGAGAAAATCATTCGAAAAAAAAAAAAAAAAAAACCTCACTTCAAGAATAAACTACCTCTCGCACATTGTTTTCAAGATAAATTAGTTACGCTATGTAATATATTAGTGAAACATTTAACAAGAACCAGCGACAGTGGCGGTTCTTCACAAACAATACGTCACCCACACAACAGGAAGAATTGAAGAACAAATGGAAGGCAAGGGCAAGAGCCCGAAACTTCTACACCACAAACGCCAAAATAAGATTGAGATTGAGATTGAAACATTTATTTATGAAATATAAACAAAATTGCCTAAGTCGTTTTTTGAGGAAATCGTCCGAATAAATAAATAAATAAAACTCAACTCCAAGAGTAAAGTACCCCTTCTCCACTTTTCCTAGAGACATAATTTCCGTGTATATCGCAGTATGACGTTGTTATTGCTAAATTGATTTCTGAAATATAAACAAAATCAAAAGTAGGATTAGGAATTAGATTTCTGGGCTTTCGATATCAATGGCCATGTAAGCATGTCATATCGGCGATCATACTATCGAAGGCAAAGGAAGGCAGAAAGGATGGGGGTGGGACACGGTGACTCAGTGGTAGAGCGCTTACCTCTAGTGAATGAGTTCCTAGTTCGATCTCCGGCCAAGTAAGTTTTGTGGTGGACAGGACCGTGTCCGCGAGTTTTCTCGGGGTACTCCCGTTTCCTCCCATTTTCTCATTCCACTAATTCTTCCATCACCATTCACTTGCCTTAATCATCCATCTCCTTTACCCTAAATCGTGAGATGTTAAACTGAAAGATTTCATTTCATTTTTTCAATATCGTGTATTTTCTAAAATGTTATTTCTAGAAGGTCTTTGGCCTTCTCTCTAAGAGGAGGGATTTTGATCGGCTACATAGTCTTATGAAATATGATACCGACCAAAGTTCCCATTTACATACTACGCTGCTACAGAATATAGTTTATTATTTTACAGGGTTATCTTACACTCAACGAATAATACGCTGACGTGCAAAACATACTTTTATCTTTAACTATAGCATGCTGTGTCACTCCAAAGTGGGCACTGCGATTCAGAATTCCCCCTAATATTAAAGAAGAAATGAAATGGTCCTTAAAAGGATGTTATCAACGCGGACAGCGATGCATGCTTTGTAAAGTGCTCCAATGCTGCTCACAAAAGTGGTAATCAGTTTTTGAAATATGGAGTTCCATTACTCGACCAGCGTTGTTGTCAACTGTTGGATGGACCTTGATGCATCTGGACATACTGCAAGAAGTCTTTCTATAGCACCCAGAACGTGCTCGATGGGATTCAGGTCGGGGAAAAGGGCAAGCCAGTATATTTGCCGAATACCCGCTCGTTCCATGAGCTCCACCACCTAGCTGTTCAATGCGGTCGCTCATTATCATCCACAAAGATTAATTTCGGGTCAACTACACCTCTGAAAAGACGAGCATAGAGAAAGACTACAGTATCAGAATAACGTTTACCGGTGAGTTACCGTTCTAAAGTTGCTCGTGCAACTTTATGCTTCCTCATACAAGAACACCGGACCATCAAAATGATGATGTTGAACAATATTCGTGGATTCATTGCGTGTTTCCACCTCTTGCCAGAATGTTCGTCCAAAATACTACTCAGACTGAATCTGCTCTCATCGCACCGCTACTCCACGCATCTTTGGTCCATTCCTGTTTTTCTTGGCACCACCGCAAACGGTACTTCCAATGTGCGGGTGTCAACGTTAATGGCTATTGGGTAAAGAGACTACACCCATGCAATCGATGGGGAGCGTGAGTTTGGACGATTTGCAATCCTGTTAAACATGTTTGCAATTGCGCCCGCTGATTGACGTCGACACTTCTTCTCTGATTCACAATGTAGTGGTCGTCCTCTGCTGTAGCTAACTGTGGTTGACCATCACATCTCCTTTACATAACATTATCTGTGATTCAGAATGCTCTTCATGTACGTGAAATCATGCTGTGTGTTATACCAAACATCTGGGCCACACTTGCCCGACTTTGTCCCTCTTCCAGTTTTCCAATGATTCATCCTAATATGAAATGATTGAAATGTACAGCGTGGTCCGGAAGTGGGCTTACCCTAATTGGTGTTTTCTGACGGTTTTAGGTTTTACCCACATTTCTTTTGGAAACAATACTTGACATTGTCTGGCAACATTGCTATCCATGTTCATTTGTTTTCTGCTGTTTTCTGCTTGGTAACAGTTATTTGCAGTGAAGTTGCAGTAATGAAGAATGTGTGATCAAAGTCCATATAGCATTGAACATAGATTAGTTGTTGCGGTTTGGCTTCACGAAAGGCGTTACACAATGCTCTCAGGGTTTCATAAAGCAACAAGTAAGAAACACTCGATATCACACAACGCAGGAATTACGAGCAGCTGTGGAACACGCTTTTACCCTCGTGACTCCGGAGTATCTCCGTAAAACATCTGAGAGAACTTGGCGCAGAGTTCAGCTGTGTTACGACATGGATGGTAATCATACCGATGTTTATGACTTTTAAGACATCAAGGTAACTGTGTACAGACATTCTACCATAACTAACACTATACTGTTGAAACTAAAAGGGGAATACGCCCACTTCCGGACCACCCTGTATATCTGGTCCACTATCATTGTTGTGAGTAATACCACCAAAATGCACAGTAACAGTCTCGTTCCTTTCATTCAATAATTGCTTCGTGTTGGAGAAGCAGACCCATACCACGTTACGCAACGTCTCGCCCCTTGCGCACGTGTGAGAAGCCTTCGACCAAAATATGGGACATATTTTTCGTTTCCCAAAAATTCGTTTTCTTTTTTTCTCTCGATTTCCTTGAAAACTATTAATGAGAATCTACCCTTAAGCATGTTATGTTCTTCAGCTCAATGTGATCTGTCGAATGATATATCAGACACCTTAAGACAATATTTTAGTTAAACAGAAACTAAAATTTAAGAATTATTGACAATTTTAGGCCATATCTCATCAACCCAAGCCTGTAACCAGCCCAAAAATGTAGAGGGGCCCGGCTGAAGTTAGGGGGCCTGATCTAACCATATTATAGTTCATTTGCCAGCCTACCGTGAAAATTTTCGGGGGCCAGCCAAAATTTGATTGCCCGATCCCCCTAGACCCCCTGGATACGGACCTGCATCAACCATACTGTCGTATTGCTAGTATCATAATGAATAACCTAATGAGAGTATATGTGAGTATCAGTATAATTTCAATAAAAGTGGTATGGCTGTTGTACAGCGTCAGTTTCTAAGTTTACAAAGAAATTTGTTAATCTGCATTTACACGAAAAATACGCATGAGTTTTTTACAATCATTTTTTGGTTATTTTGTTCACGTGAATAATATCTATTGATTGGTTTATGCTTCCTTTTTGGACTTTATTTTTTTGTTAAACGCAAATAATATTGTAGAAACAACTTCTCCTCCACTCATACACACACACGTACAAAAAAGAAGTGTAAAGTGTCATTGTTGACGAGACGAGATGAAACAAAGATCCTCTAATAGAAACACTCATTTTCAGAGATGAGATATCATTTTCATGATAAGGGAAACGGTAGCTCAGTGATAGAGCGCTTATCTCTTGTGCATGGGGGTCCCTGATTCGATCCCCGGTGAAGTAAGTTTGTGGTGGACAACATCGTGTCTGTGGTACTCCCGTTTCCTCCACTAATTCTTCCGTCATCATTCACTTGCGTTAACCACCCGTTTCCATTAATCTTAAAGGCATAATCGTGGGAAATTACACTGAAATATTAATTTCATTTTTTCTCTAGTATCTGTCTTCAGATGAGTTGATGGATAAAGACTGAATGGGATTTCTCATGCTTATGTGCAACACAGCTAGAAAGTCTAAAATGTAACAAAAAGATGTGGAGAACGTAATGGATAGATTTGTCAGATCGTACGTTTTTCCGTAAGTTTTACGTGTTCCTAGTACGTTTTTTGTAACATAAATAAATGAATAAATAAACGAAGTGATAGTCGTTGCTATTTTCAATTTTTTTCTTATAAGAGTGCGAATAAAAAAAAAATAGAACTGATTTCTGAAACACTGTTAAGAACGCTGCCCAACGATGTAACTGAGTGATCAGAAAGAAAATGCAACAGGTTGCGTTCATATCTCCTATCTAATCGACACCCTAACCTTATGTTTACGAAAAATTCGGTTTCAACATTGACTTGCCATCGTTTGTCAACACTATCTCCATTATATTGCTCTTTCGATATAATGGTGAAGACGCGCACCCAGAACATTTTCTTAGGAGGGATTCAATACTCCAAGATACTACGTCATATAGTAATGAACTGATGTTGTTCTGCACCCGAAAAGATGATAAGTAATTGTTAAGTACTGTTTACCTATATTCCCAGAAAAAATAATAAAACAAGATCATTTTTATAAGGAAAAAAACAGTACAGATGAAGTGTAAGATCAAGATCGTGAGGCCAGTGGCGTAACTAAAGGTTTGGGAGCCCTCCCGTAGAAAGTTTGGAGTCCCTTCTCTACGTCCCACTTCACGATTAGGAAGCCCTCTGATGGCTTGATCTCCCCCCGCAATGCGGGGTTTGCGCGGCCCTTATTTACGCTCCTGCTTGAGGCTATATCAATCATTTCTCTGCTCAACAAGTATAGTTTTATTAAGAAAGTGTACACATATATGTCGAGTTACCAAATTTGGGGGTGAGTGTCCCTGTACTGATGTTGGGAATAGAAGCTAATGCGAATTAATGAAAGTAGAACTCCAAGCAGCTGTGAATATCCTTATGTTTTGCAAGGATTTTTTTTTTTTTTTTTTTTTGAACATGTAGAAAGAAATAGAACAAAATTAAATTGCTTAGTTTATCGTTATACAGTTGGCACCTTTAGGCTAAAGGAGATGAATGATTAATGAGAGTGAATAATTATGAAGTTTCAAACTTTTGTGTTCTTTCAACCGGGCATCGAACACGGGACCACGTGCACCAAAAGCATTCACGCTAGCCACTAGACTGAATGGAAGGGCTTGAACTCAAAGAAAAGAATGTGGGACTGTTAAAAGATGCAGTGTTCATTAAAATATGAGGGTAAGTCAAAAATTACCCGCAATGTAGCTATAACTTCTCTTACATCGTTTGTACTGACATTTGTCCTCATTTATTTTATTGTTATGCTATTGTGGTCATGCTATTTCCCCATTTGTCTTCCTTTTGTTGCAGATAGATCATGGGCGCTCCATTAGAAGTTTGCACCAATGAGAAACAACGAACAGTGATCAGGGGCCGCAATCCATGAAAGACTTTCGGCACAATACGGGAACAGTGTTTTGCCGCAACGGAGTGTCTACGAACAGATTGAAAAAAATCAAAAATGGTCGCACAAGTGTTACGCACGAGGAAGAAGCTAGACGACTATCCGCGGTCACAAATGATGACAACGATGTTTCAATCCAGTCGTACAGGCTCCGTTGCGGCAATTCACTGTTCCCGTATTGTGCCGAAAGTCCTTGATGGATTATGGTCTCTGATACATCTTCCGATCACAAAAACCAGATCACTGCTCGTTGCTCCTCTTTATTGCAAACTTCTAGTGGACCAGCCATGATCTATCTCAACAGCGCCAACTCCCCAAAATTTACGTGTGTGCATGTCCATGGCGGGACGTGTTATATGTTTTCACGGGAGTCTCGATATTTTTTTGATTCATTTTCTTTTACTTAAAATCTTCTATGAACACTGTCATAAACGGCTGTAAAGTAATATATACCGGTACTATAAGGATAAGTTGGGGCTGCCCTAACTCAGTCAGTAACACGACTGACTTAAAAGCGAGAGAAACGGATTCAAATGCAGGTCCAAGGTTAATCACTGTAATAAATATTCTCTACATATGTAATCGTAATATTAAGTGTAAACTTTAAACAACTTACATGATGCACAATGAGCAAGAGGCAATTATCAACAGGTTACTAAAAGAAAATATCACATTCATACAAATTAAAATTTTAAAAAATCTTCATAAAAGCAAATAATTTTAATGGTATTGCAGAAAGAATTATTTTATTTTGAACATAAACTATAAAATGGCTGACTTAATTGTGTTGCTTGGTTGCCTTTGCACAAACATATTTGAAGCAAACGATTATGTTTTAGAGAATAGAAATTTAAACTTCCATCTCAATGTTTTATTTGCTCATTATTTTTTGATAACGACAAGTGAGAAATATTTATTTTATTTTGTTCCTATTAAAATAAAAAATCTTGTGGGTGCGCCGCACCCAGAAGATTATTTGTTTGGGTGCTGGAGCCCCGGAGCACCCACGTAGTCGGCCCGCATGATCTATCTGCAATAAAAGGAACACAAATGAAGGAATTAGGATCAAACTTCCATAGCATGACCACAACAGGATAACAATAAAATAAACGAAGATAGAGGTCAGTACGAACAATGTAAGAAAAGTTACAGCTACATTGCAGATAATTTTTGCCTTACCCTCGTACAATTGAAAGGAAACAAAAATTACATAATATTAGGGATGCGCACGAGACGAGTCGAGACATGATTTTCCTGACAAAATTCGAGTCGAGACACGGCTCTTCCAATTGAGAAATATACACTTTTCGAGTAGAGACATCTCTTTTACAGCACATTTTCGAGACGAGACAGCCACAAATCTTGTCTCTTGCGCATCCCTACATAATATACTTACAGTAGTTGGTTGGATTTGTATTTAGCACCCCTTCATGAGACGAGGGCATACAGCTTAACATGGAATCCGAATGACATGAGCTCCTACCGGGAATTGTAATATACTTTTCTGTGTTTTATGTCTTGTAATTTATTTTGATAAAATTAACCCTTGGATGCATAAGTGAGGTCTCTTGGACCACAAGCCGTTTTCTTCTTGCTTCACATCTCCCTTGTCATATGGCACAGGAAATCCAAATTTGATTATTTTTATTTTCTTCTTTCGTGGAAAAGCATTTCTCAAATTTCTTTCAAATTTCTGAAAAACAGTCGATTTTAATCAATACCCTCATTTTCCATGCATCTAAGGGTTAATCGTTTCCAATTAAAATGATTCTAAATTCTTATGTGAAATTATATATATATATATATATTAGGGTGGTCCTTATTTATATGGGCAAAAATAAATTTAGGAATTTCCTTGGACTCACCCCCTAAAATGATTCCATATGGGACAAAATTAAGCCAGGAGAAAAATTAGATCCATTGAATAATTTTAAATGGTGCCCCAAACGACCTAAAAGTTTGAATGCTTTTACAATACATAGTATATGGGGAAAAGCTGGAATAAACTCTTGTAATTTACAAACGGCTTAAGGGAATGGAAATATATCTTGGATAATGGAACTAGAGGAAATGACCAACCTAATTTTGTATAGGATTATTATGGCGGCCATCTTGAATTCAGGTCAAAATTTTCAAATAGGAAGAGGGTCATGTTACATATCATTTTGAGGTGGCGTTTTCCCAGAAGCACAAATCTCGTATTACCAGTATTTTCAAGCTACCAATAATCTTGTAAGAGTTATTACGTGTGAAAAACGAAATGCTTCGATGTAATGCTATTTTATTGTAGTTATGGACCACAGATTTGTAAGAATTTTGGAAGTATTTTACATAAACTGGAAACAAACTGCTAGAGAAAGTTAAATCTTTGTTTCCCCATGAACTACCAATTAAGTTTTTCCATCAAGATGATTCATAGATCATTATGAGAAAAAAGGAAAAATATAACATGGAAGAAATTGAAATATCCCTTATTTATGTAGTGCTGTAGCTTTGGGGTAAGTTTTCAATAGGTTTTCGATCTTATATACTACACAGTTCACTTTTGTCACATCTAGGAAAAGATTATCTATGAGAATTCACTATGTGCAAAATAAACTTTTTCTGATACTCATTTTTCGTAAAAACGATTTTGTAATCTTCTGTTAGTTTCACTCCCCTTTCTGCTGCATCGTTTATTACGGAGATAAATTTAACTATTGTCTTTCCTTGAAGACATTGTTATCTGACCATGAAATCGGGTCACACTGAAGAAACCCTTTGGGTATTTTAAATCTCACGAGAAAAAAATTGCTTGTTGTATCAAAATCACTGATTTCTCTTTTCGCAAGAATTTTTATGATATTATCCTTGCGTCAAGCCTCTTTGCTGCTTCACGGTCTCTCCTTACAGTTTTAATTCTTTCAACCAATTTTTGTTTTTCCACTATGTTAACTTCATCATCAAAAAACTCCAATGCTATGTATTCCTCCTTCAAGTACCAGAGATTGCGAGAAAATTTAGAAAGAGCTACTTCAGATAATTCATTATCTATTTGCCTATAACTGTACAAAGCTTTCAAAAATTGCAGGTCTTGTAATGGGGAATGGGATACTTGATCACATTTAAATCAAGCTTGGACATATAGTCGTATCAGAAAAATTCATGCATTTCGAAGACCCGTTTCTATTTGCTTCGTTAAACGAAAATGTTGGCGAAAGAGAAATATTTTTAAACAGTATATTGCTTTTCCCATCTACCTTGCATGGTGAATTGCTCCAGGCAAACGAAAGAAAACTCTTCGAGGAGGTACGCCATCCAAGAATGTCAGTTCTAAAAATTTACTGTAATCTTCTTTGCGGTGTCCTGCTTCTACAAGTTTGATAGCAAAATTCAATACTTCATTTCTTACATCTGAAATGTTGTTCCTTACGTCATTATCATCATCAATTCTGGAATAAAGTTAGTACAATCTATTTTAGACCAATCATTCTGAAAATGCTTAAATAGGGGAACGTCCGGTCCAGTTGCAAACGAAACACAACACTTGTCAAATACACATTTTAAAACCAATTCATAAATGTAGTGTCTACAAGGAAGGTATAGAAGATCATTTTGGAGCATCTGCTCTAGCAGAATGAAAGCACCGTTCACATGACATATTGCCGGGAATAGTGTGACAACAAACTGCCTGCACGAAATTTACCAAGTTCCATTGTTCAAGCTAATGAACTGTAGTAGAAATAATATGTTCGTTCTCCTCTTCATGATGACAAACTGAGAACACCAATTAGCCTCTCATGAGCATCTCTGTAATAAATATTGATAACCCGTCGATAGTCTCTCTACCAGTCAAATTCGGCAGTAGTTTTCCGTCTCAATGCACAACTAACGCACTCCGAAATTGTTTTTGTGGTCTTATGCAACTCCGCTACGGATTTTCTCTCAGCATCGATGCATATTTATTACTAGTTCCTTTACATTATGGCCTAATGTTTCTGCCGTCGCTGTCAGAATATGTATTCTCGTTCTATCAGTGGACTTGTATCGATCAAGAGCAGCAACCTGTCTTGGAGTTTTAAAATTAGTTTTTCCCCTTTTACATCTCTTGCAGGGTCCGGGCGCACACAGGCACATATTTACATTTTATCTTACATACTCAACTGGGTTTTCCTCTTCATTTCTCGAAATGCTTACCTCCGTGTATTTTGGTGTAAAATTCATACAAATCATTTTCAGAGATGCATTTTTCTTTTGCGTTCCTCTTTCTAATGAAGCCGTGCATATCCCTCTTGTTCTTTTCGAGCCAAACTCATGTCTTTACATTTAGTTGTGTAAGAGTTATTACTTGTGAAAAAGATAAATATTTTCACAGGTAATAATTCTTAAACGACTAAAGCTATCTTTAAAATAGTGCCAGATTTGTGTTTCTGGTGAAACGCCACCTCAAAACGATATGTCACATGACCCTCTTCCTATTTGAAAATTTTGATCTGAATCCAAGATGGCGGACTTCAAGATGGCTGCTGTGACAATACTATACAACGTTAGGTGTGTTTCTTCCTCTAGTTCCATTATCCAGGGTATTTTTGCATTCCGTTAAGCCGTTTCTAAATTACAAGATTTTATTCCCGATTTTTCCCATATATTATGTACTGTAATCGGATTCAAAATTTTTGTGGTGGACAAACACCGTGTGCGTGGGTTTTCTCGGGGTTCTCCCGTTTCCTCCCACTTTCTTCATTCCACCATTTTCATTCATTACTCATTATCACCGTCTCCTTTAGCCTAACCGGCATAAACGTGGGACGTAAAACTCAAAATTTCATTTCATTTCATTTCGGATTCAAAATTTTAGGTCGCTTGGGGCACCATTTAATATTATTCAATGAAGTTAATTTTTCTCCTGGCTTAATTTAGTCCCATATGGAACCATTTTAGGGAGTGAGTCCAAAGAAATTAGGAAATCAAAAATTAAGGACCACCCTAATATATATATATATATATATATATATATATATATATATATATATATATATATATATATATATATATATATATATATATATATATATATATATATATATATATATATATATATATATATATATATGTATGTATGTATGTATGTATGTATGTTTGTTGTTTGTAAATTCTGAATCACATATATATTTTATACCCAAAAAATCTCCACTTTTCTCTGAAAATTCTGGTAGCTCGAATGTAGCGAAGACATTCAGTAATAGATTGCTGGGAGTCACATCACCAAGCAGCTGAATCAGCAAATGTGTCTCTAGTCCTGGATTTTAATGATTCAGCTGTCTACACGGTTGCGATTTTTTTCCCTTCTTATCATTGCGTTTGAGTTGTTGCAGTTGGCAGTCTGATCGTGACGTAATGTGTGGAAGTTGGCGGGAAAGTGTCTTCTGCGGCGGCGCTGTTATATCGGAATACCCGGCTGCCTAACTAAAGGATTCTTTTTAGTACTTGTCAAGCTACTTAAAAAAAAAAAAAAAAAAAAAAAATCTTATCTTGTAACATTTTTCTTTTCTTCCCACGACAATGATTGACAACACTTAAAAGGTGGTGAATGAAAGGTTTAAAGTATCTAAGTAATTTTTCTTCTTTTCTCTCCAACAAGTAAAACAAAAATATATCAGTATAACAATTCTTAACATCATTCTCCATTTGTATAGATTCAAACTTCAACGAAACTTCGAGATTGAGCTTTGAATGTTATTAAAGTGAATTGCCTCTTTGTGGCTAAGTAGTTAATGTGTGTGTTCTGGGTTCAAACCCCGCTGGAGCAACTTAGTCTAGTGGTAAAACTATAAAATAAAAGGAAAAAGTTTGTTAAATATAAGCAATTAGAACTTTTAATTAATCATGATTTTTAACCTATAGCCAAGGGCTCCGATTTCTCTGTAAATTTAGGGGCCGCGGTGGCTCAGTGGTAGAGCGTTCACCTCTGGTGCTTGGGGTCCCGGTTCGATCCCAATCCCCGCCAAGTGAACTTTGTGGTAAACAAACACCGTGTGTGTGGGTTTCCTCGGAGTTCTCCCGTTTCGTCCCACTTTCTTCATTCCACCATTTCATTCATTACTCATCATCACCGTCTCCTTTAGCCTAACCGGCATAACCATGGAACGTAAAACTCATATAAGGATTTTAAGACAAATTGCCTTCAAATTATACCAACTATTGTATATTCATAAATACAATAGGGAGACCCACATGAGCTTTGGGGGGTCCCGGGCCCCCTGGGATCGGCGCCCATGCCTATAGCGTACAGTGGACGGAAGACTTGGGCTCAATAACTAGTAACATAAATCACTACGTTTCATATTCTAACATTTTAAAGAACAAATCCAAATAGACCGGTAGTAGGCTACTCAAAACTGAGTGTCTCGAAAGACGTGAAAGACCACCAAGGAAGCCCGGCTAATGATAACTTCAATAACGGCGTAGTAACTTAAAGAAACAATTCTACAAAAGCATACTCGCTTGGGCATATGAATTATTATGTATTCTTATAATAGAAAGGAAGAGATGAAAAGGAAATTGCTCGATTGATTGTTAATCACAGTCGTAAGATTATATCGTTGGTGGCCCATATGAAAACCTTTTCCTACAAAAGTTATTACTTTTTGAATGATCCTTTCAATAATGTACCAAATTCAATATCTTAACAATATAAAATTTTCGAGTTGCTCCCTAGAGCCCTATGATAGGGCGCCCTGTGGGGTAAGCAGAACACTTCATTCTATAACCTGAAATTTCCTATCTCATTTATAGTTTCGCACATTTCTAGCCAGTACGCTCCTTTGGCATGGAAGACCCGGATTCAATTCCAGGCGGGAGCTCATGTGGTTCGTATTCCACGTTAAGTTGTAGGTTCACGTCTCATATAGTGATGGGTAAATTCCCGGGAAGATATTTTTTGGTAATGTTCCCTGGAAGATTCCCCTAAATGGGAATTTTCCGGGAATTTATGTACAAAGAAAATTGCATTCTCTTACTATTTTATGATTTCAAAGTTAATTTTTTTTTTATCACAGTATATTATTACTGTTGTCTCCAGAGGATTTTTTAAAATGTATATCCTTTTATTTTATAAATATTTTATATTATATTTAAAGAGTAGCCTACGTATAAATGTATATATACTTACAATACATTCTATGCAAGTAAATATGTGGTAAAATGATATAGTAAGTCAACATACTTTTACACCACTAAACAGTTTAAATTTAAACGTAAGTAGATTTTCTAAACATAACTCTATTACTGATATTATGAACATATTAAATTTTTAAATGTTATAAAGAAATTAGGTTGGGTATCGGCCAGAAGACACATGTTTCACCATTTTATCGGCATTTGCGCATACGTATTTATGTTCACAATATTTGCGTGATACTGACTTATCTTTATAATTTTGAACGTAACATTGCCACACACGACATTTCTTCCTACCTGTTTCAAGAAATTTGATGCGTTAATTCACATGTAAGAGAAGTCCAAGTACGTCTTCAGAAATTCGAGTCACGAGAAAGGAGACAGACCGACGTCTATTACTAACGGTGATTCGGGGTATATTAATAGTACTTCATCTCTATTTCTACATAATGCCTACATTATTTTACAAACTGGTTTCTTTTCATCATCATTTGTAAATTAGTACTTTGTTACTTTTTAGTGCAAATGGAAATTAAACTTAAAAAATCATATTATTAGTTATATAAAGTAAAGTCAACGAATTTTATTTTTTTTAACCTTCAAAAATATTTAAAACCTAGAAGTAGAGATGCAAAAAAGCCGGCTTTTTTGAATCGATGGTTTTTTGCACATAAAAAGCCGGCTTTTTTTGGGAAAAAAAACGAGAATTTTGGAAATTTTGGCTTTTTTCATTTTCATGATTTTTCTGTTTAAATAGCTTTCTTATAGTATACTCTAAAGTTAAATAAGATTTCATGACCTGAATGCCATATTTCGCTCTGGAATTCACCATCATGATGGATGGAGCACATGGTTTATGAATTAAAATAAAAATAAAATACGTAGTATTTGAGGGTAATTTTAGAAGCTATTTAACTTGATTTTAACTTCTGAATCATCGACATTTTTTTCTTCTCTAGATCATTTTTTTTTTCAGTCATCCATGTTTCACTTCTTAGAGCTTAGTACTCTAGCTTCTAGCACATAATTAAACTTATGTTTTTCAATATATCCATCAGAGCATGCGTTTTCAATATATCTGTCAGAGCGTACTTCCACATTTCCGTTATACTGTAGCTGTGCAATGATTTAATAGTAATCTTCGGGACACAACCTTGAATACCGTTTGATAGAAATAATCAGTATCGGATTTAGAAAAATATTTGGGAGGGTTTTTTTTTTTTAATAATGTTTGTTTTTTCTAAAAATTTCTAACTTTTATTTAAGAGGAGCTTAAGTTTATGAGTACAGGCATAACAAATATTTCGTTTTGTTTGTATATTCAACTATAATCTTTCAGATACAACCTTGAAGACCATTTTATACTGATAATCAGTGGCGGATTTAGAAAAGTATTTTGGGAGGGTTTCTTATTAATGCTTAGTTTTTCTAAAAATTCCTAATTTTTTATTTGAGGACAGCTTGAAGTTTATGAGTAAAGGCAAAACAAATATTTAGTTTGTTTTAGAAATTCCGTAATTTCGGAGTAGAGGCTTCAATCCGAAAGACATCCCCACCCTAACCCTCTTCGCAAATCATCACTGCTGGTAATTAATAATAACAAAGATTTAAAAACGATTAGAAAGTAAGTCGGCCAGGACTCACAGTACACGCACTATCTCTACATTCACAGATGGAATTAAGAAAAACTTTTGTCAAAATGGTCGAATGCGGGATTGAATCCCGTACTTCACGATAGAAGCGCAAAAGATAACCACTCACTCATGTTTGTTGTGCACTTGTGCTTAACTTAAATGTATTCTCTCTCTCTCTCTCTCTCTCTCTCTCTCTCTTTCTCTATGGCCACAAAAGCTCTCCGTTGACTTCTGTCCTTATCCAATTCAATCGAGTTTCTACTCTGTATTCCTATTTCTGCTAGCGTAAGAGACCATGTGCGTTCTTCCTTCAGCGTAAGAGACCATGTTTTACAACCATAAAGCATAACAGGCATGATTATCATTTTATATATTTTAAGACTTAAATTCCTTGACAGAATTCGCGACGACAAAATATTTTGAACTGAATAATAACAAGAATTTCCTGATTTTAGTTGACATTTAATTTCTTTGTGGGTATGATTTTGGTCTGGTAATACTGATAAAAGATATTTGAAAGTATCCATTGTGTCAAAAGTATTAATTGACATTTTAACGCATTCATAATTTGCCGTAACTTCCTTGTATGTAGATTTCTCTGCATTTACTCATGTCCCTGCAAGCGTTTAATAAGGCCTCTGCATTTCTTTCGATCGTTCTATCAGATTTACATAATCAGCATACACCATAACCTGGTGAATACCATTCAACTCTAAGCCCTGGTTCCTATCTTTGATTTTTCTTATAGAGTACTGTAGAACAAAGCATAATAATTAGGGCGATAACGCATATCCTTGTTTCAGGCCAATCTCGACGTGGAAGCTCGTAGAAAATATTTTTCTACTCGGACTTTACTCTGGAATTCATTTAAACACTTAATAAATCTAGCCCTTTCGGTATTCCAAATTCTGTAAGAATGTTGTACAATGTTTCCCTCCTTACCGAGTTAAAAGCCTTTCTAAAATCAATAAACAGTTAATGTACTGGGTAATATATGCCCATTTCTTTTCGAGTATTTGTCGAATGGTAAATATCTGGTCGATTTCGACTAAATTCACACTGATAATCTCCAATAATTTCATCTACGTATGGGGTCAATCTTATTAATAGAATGTTAAGAGAAATACCTCGATAATTATTACAATCAATTTTGTCGTCTTTCTTGTGAATTGGAACAGAGATTGATTCTTCCACTCTTTTTAAATGTATTCCATATTTTTTTCTTTTCTGCAAAAAAAAAAAAAAAAAATCGTAGGGGAAGGCGTTGTACCTGTGAACACTTTTAGAGTCTTCGAAATTTTGGTGCTAATATTCAGCACTTTTTCCCCAATTTTTGTCGTACATTTGAAGTGTCATCTCTTTGCTATCAGATAGGATGACTTTTAAACGTGTTAATTACATAATTACAATAGCTTTTATAAGATAAAATAAGAACAAATCCGTTTTGTTCACAGGTACATTATGGTCGTGTACCTTTGAACAGACTCTCTTGTACATTTGAACAGTGATAATTACAATGTTTCTGTAGCAATAATATAAAAAGAAACCACAAATATTAACAGTTATAAATTGCAATAAAAGGTTTAGCTATAAAAAGCTCCCCAGAATTAAAATTTTATCAATTAAATTAAAAATTGAAGTGAAGTTCTAAAAAAAAACTTGTGAACAATAAAGTTGAGCATATACAAGTCTTAACATTATGTTATATAATAAGCGAATATATAGAAACTACTTAAAATTATAATTAATAACTTTATATCCTAACCTAACCTATATAAAATATATCAATTGTTTTAACTACTTACATTGTGTAGCTTTAAACAGTGTTATTTTTCGTTCAAAGGTACACGATGCATTAATGTTCATAAGTACAAGAGGGTCACCATTACGAAAAAAAGTTCTCCACTAGCTTAAATATTGAACAGAAGTTAAAACTAAAAATATTACTCTATTCACCAATGATTCTACCCCAAGTTTGGACAAATAAATATCACAAGTTGCGAAAACCGAAGAGCACAAAACTCAAAAGGTAACTACAAAAAATCTTCGTTTTGGGGGTGAAAAAATTAAAAGGAACATTACTCGACACAACACTCAGTAAACAACAGCCAAACGCGTTTGTAATGCTTTTTTTTATTTAATCTTTCAAATGAATTTTAATCATTGTACCTAGATAGCTCTGAATTCGAGAAAAGCACAGGTGTTCAAAGGTACAACACCTTCCCCTAACTATATGTTGAATTTTCTTGTTAAAAATTTAGAAACCTTCAGCATTGGATAAACCGTGATGGTGGTTATATATTCTACAGCCTAGGAAACCATACGCTCAGATGAACCGTCTATTACGTATATGATCCCTGAACAGAAAATTCGATACTTTCCTGATTCTGAACAAGCTTAAGGAGCAGTCAGTGCATTACAGAATTTAGAGCTTTACCGATTTTGCAGATCCGAAGTACCTGATAGGTGGTAACAGATTATTACGTATGTGATCAATCAGTGAAAAATTTGTTCGAAATATTCATACAATGTATATGGAAGTTAAAACTTAACAAAAAAATTTAAAGAATGTACAGAACCACCCGAAAAGAAGCTCTTAATGTGCAGATTTCTCTCATGTTTTTCTTTATTTTGCTTCAAAAAGAGGGTGTGTGATATTTTGAAGTAAAAATACTACCTACAATTTTGCTAGTTATTTGTGTATCATTTTTAAGTACTTATTGTATATAAGAGGTTAATATATTATTACATATATTGGCTAATCCCTTGGAATTTGTAATGTAAATATGTTAAGAATTAAAAAAAAAAAAGATATTTTTGAAGTTCATGGTTTATTTTCGAGGTTTCATTTTATTATCTGCATCAGCCACTATTTTTTTTTTTTTTTTTTTTTTTTTTTTTTTTTTTGTAGAGAAGCGAAACAAAGTCTGCTTTATCAGTTTAAAGCAAAAGTTTCAAAAAAGCCCAAAATTTCCCAAGCAAAAAAGCGAAGCAGTAAAAACCGAGTTTTTTTTTTTTCAAAAAAGTCGGTTTTTTTCCGAGCCCTTGCATCTCTACCTAGAAGTAAATCATAATAAATGAAAATAAAGTAATTAGTCATATGGTTCGTATAATTTGGAAGATAAAATAAATAAATGAAAATAAATCCCTTCCCGGGAATTTATATGCCAGGGAAAAATTCGGGAATATTCCCATTTTTATTTTTCTACTGTCCATCACTAGTCTCATATAGCCTCGTTCTTGAAAGGGACGCTTTGAGTGTGCAAGAACTAACAATTAAATGGTAACAATTTCGTAAGCGGTGCCTCATACGAAAAAAAAAGCTTTCCTGCAAAAGTTACTATTTTTTTTTTTTTTTGAATGAATTTTAAAAATTACATAACTTGCTATTGAAAATTTTCGAGTGCCCCCCAAATTCCCTATGGGTCAAGTAGAGCACTCCATTCAATACACCCCTTACATTTTCTTGTCTCACTTTTATGTGGGGGGCACGGTAGTTCAGTGGTAGAACACTTACCTTTGGTGCATAGAGTCCTGGTTCGATCCCCAGCCAAATAAATTTGTGGTGCACAACATCGTGTCCGTGAGTTCTCTCAGGGTACTCCCGTTTTCCCCACATTCTCATTTCAATACTTCTTACGTCATCATTCACTTGCATTAATCATCCGTTAAACACCATGATCGTGGGTTTTCTCGGGGCTCTCCCGTTTCCTCCCACTTTCTTCATTCCACCATTTCATTCATTACTCACCATCACCGTCTCCTTTAGCCTAACCGGCATAAGCGTGGGACGTAAAACTCAAAGATTTCATCTCATTTTTCAATCATCCATTTTCCTTAACCTAGATGAAGCAATCGTCGGACGTAAACTCAAAGACACCATTTCATTTTATTTTTTGTCTCTCTTTCTGATCCTCATTTTGTCCCCAACCTTTTTGTAAATTATAAGCAGTGAACATTTTATCTGAAAACACCTGCCGCGGAAGTCGTTCAGTTGGTACGTCGTTGACTTAGCATTAGGGAGTTTCTGGGTTGAAAACCCGGCCATAATCTGGATTGACATTCCCCCAGGATTGTTCAAGTAAAGTGACGGAGTTCTATTATAGTCTGTTATTATGTGTCTGGATATGTGAATTCTGAATGAAATGTACTTCATTTTGTTATATTAAGTAATAATAATTACAACAGAAATGAAAAACTATATAGCCTAAATAAAATAATCACAATATAGTTTTACAATGAACATTTTCCTCTTGTGGACACTCAAAGGTAGGTATTTCAGAGATTATCTGTAATTGCTACTGCATTAAAAATAGTTTTGTACGTTTAATAGGACAAAGTATTTATCACCCAGAACTACGTTTTTCAATAGTTTAGTCAATATCAACACAATTGAGAAGAAAGGTCTTTGGAGATAGGGCACAAATTGAAGCAGGGGACCTGGCCCCCAGAATCTTATTAGCTCCGCCGCTGCTTGTAACACTAACTTCCACTTGGTTCTTACCGCCTTTAGAATAAAATTATTCTAAAAAGAAAACAAAAATGCAATAGAAAGCACAATAGACTCTAGAATTCAGTTTCGACCCCTTTATTTCAATTTTACTCTGATTTTAAAATTTTTGCTAAATTATAGAAGCTTCTTTCACTTGTAAATAAGTTTGTAGAACTTTTTTTTAATGGGGCGCTCCTAGATTTTCAGACTAAAAAACCGGAACGCCCTATGAAAATTTACAATGCAGTCATAGTTATACAGTTCTTTTTGCTGAAGATCAGAACTAATTTAAATAATATGTCATGACTCAGCGAAAGTGATGTGTCAGAGAGTAAATTCATCTCATCAGCTGAGCATGTCGATTAATGAAAGCTTATTTTTTTTAAAAAAATATTACACAAATAATATAGGTTTTTATTTCTATTTTGCAGGAATTTTCTTTTTGTTTCTTCTATTTTGATATGTTCGTTTTTAAATTATATTTTCGGCAGTCTGCATTTACTCTGACGAGGACAAATATCCCTTGAAGCTGACGTAGCCATTAAACCTCATCCAACTTATGGTTTGGAGGTAGTTTTGAACAGTTTTGGTTGAGACAAGATAACATAAATCTGAAACTTCTGGGAGTCCAATTCAAATGGAGATCACTTTTATCAGTCAGAATGTAAGAATATGCTTCTTTTGTTAACTTCGAAAGCACATTTATCATTTATGTGTTTTGAGCATATAATAGTAAACTTAAACTGTTAAAATAGGATTAATTAAAATTCTCTTAAGTTTATACTGAAATTAAGAGAAGGAAATATATTTTAGTTAAAAAAAATAATTAAAGGCTATCAAAAATACATTATAATGTGATCTATATGAATAAAAATGAACGTATCGATGTTTGTTCGCTATCTCCTGCTAGAATGCTTCACCGATTTTGGTCATTTTTGGTAGGCCTACATAAGAGGACTATGACGTAACTTAGCTTTTTAGCACATTTGCGGCAAGGGGAAAGAATGAGTGAGGGTAGAGACGATATGTAAAAATAATCCAAAATGACCTTTATAATACTGTCCAATATATCAAGTGTTCTAAATATGCCTCCCACGGACAACAGAGCACTGTTAGTTATTTAGGTCTAAATAAAGCGAAAATGTTATATAATAATATATCCTCTAGGGCCTACTTCAGCCACTATGAGGAATCAACATTTCACTATGTGACAATGTCACAGATTAACTTGGAACCATTAGGGGGACCGTGGTGGCTCAGTGGTAGAGCGTTCATCTATGGTGCTTGGGATCCCGGGTTCGATATTCTGCCAATAGCAGTATATTCCATTCGTGATCACGACAATACGACTTTTCTTATAATTTATCATAAGTATTGCAGTCATAAAAAAAAAGAAAAGCTCTATTTAAGCTAACATACGGTAAGATTTCATCAGATTGTTTTGTACTGTATTATTATTATTTGGAAGAGGGGCTCATTCTCGTCAGTATATGCATCAAAATTTACATTCTGCAAGTGTGAGTAGAGAATATTAGAAAACAGGATTCTCAGGTTATTATTATTATTATTATTATTATTATTATTATTATTATTATTATTATTATTATTATTATTATTATTATTATTATTATTATTATTATTTCATTGCGCTCCTGCTCAAGCGAATTATTAGCGCACGCAACTTTGTAGGGCGTTGTCTCTAGTTCTACTCCCAATTGGATCACTAACATTTTCTTGTGTTAATCCATCAGCATGAAAGGCTACGGTGGCTCAGTGGTCGGTGGGAGGGTGTAGCCGAGCGGTCTGTAGGCTGATGACAGTGAGGTAAAACCCAATGGTGGTTTGAGTCCCTCTGAAGTGCATGGTAGGAATTTTAACTGTCCTTGATATTTCTGTGTTCGTGTGTCTGTTGTGTTTGGATTACGTAGAAAGTACGTGAGATGACCATGGAGACCAATATCCCGGTTGGGATGAACTTTAAAAAAAGTAATAGACTACGCAGCTTTAGTGGGAGCGGTCCTTGGGTCAATCCCATCTCGCGCTAAGTGAGTTTTATGAAGGACAACCACCATTGCGTCCGTTTTCTCAGTTCTCCTGTTTTCTCCCAGTTTTTTCATTCATCATTCCATTCATTGTATTATCATGTAATATTTTAAAAAAGAAATGTGTTAAAGAAATATTACTCTTGAAACTTAAGATGCGTTCCAACTTTTTTTTTTTTTAAGTTATTAATTTTGTTCTGAAAAGCAACCATTTTTCTTCATTCAGCACGTTCTATATACAATGTTCGCAAATTTCTTTCCTTTGATTGGTGCTGCAGAGCATTTTCTGTGTTGTGTCTGCACTCAGCAGAATGTCCCCGATGTCGGTAGTAGAAAATTGTCTTGCATTCAGGAATCAATATGGCTGCCTCCGTCATTACTTTCCAGAAAGTCACTCTTCTGGCAGGAAATTGAGTTATGTCATGCAACCCCTGATTGACGTTAGTTTTTCATCAGCTTCCATAATAATAAAAAAAATCCCACCTTCAGAATTTATGCTGCTTTGGTAGTAGAAAAAAACAACCAGGAAATAACGTAAACATATTTTTCTGTTAGAAATAACTGGTAATGAAACAGTTTTGTTCGTACTAAACTTTTATTCTGTAGATGTTTATTAAATTTTAAAGAAACAATTTATTTGAAGCTAATGTTAATTATCTATTAAGTTTTTTTTCTATTTTCTAATTTTTCACCTCATTCATGGTGATGAAAAACAAAAGAAATGCAAAATTCGTTCACGGTATGAAATAACTAGGCTGTATGTAGAGGAGAAAAGTGTATGTTTTATGCTAAAAGCAGACTGCTAAATTCAAGGAAAAAGGAGAAATGTTAAAGGGAAGGTAAGTAATTTTCACTTGAACAATTTATAAAGAACCAGCCTTTCGCTAGCTCAGGACCCAGCCCCAGACTCCCGAATTTGCTCGCCCTAGAACCTTGCCCTCCATATTCCACCTATGATTCGTTTTTTGCGCGCCAAGAATACGTTTATGACTATTTCTTGCGCAAAATGTAAACCCATTTCCCCCTTACAACATGCATTTCGATCAAAGTTAAATGATAAAACCCCATGTCGGCCCAAGTGCTAATTGTGTTCAAATATTCCTTTCAATTAGTTCACTTGTTTTCTCCTGATGATGAGAGTGACAAATTCGCAGTAATTTTTATATATTGAGAGAAAAAAGAAAGAAATTGATCCTTCTCTTGTTAAAAGCGGAATTTCCAAAAACGCTGTAGCATATGCTCTTTTGTTTTGAAAGGGGCAGTTTATATACAAAATTTCATATCCCTAAAACTAACTAACTAACTCTATGGCCTATGGAGCCCGGGATGTAACTTAATTATTATAACAAACCTCAGGCGATGATTCCTGACACCGAGATAAAACGAACATATGAATCAAGCTCGGTGTAAAAATAGATCCTTTCGGCACCTTGATCACCAAAAAATTTGTGGAAAAATGTATTTAAAAAAAAAAAACATCCATAACTCAAGAACAAAACGTCGGATCAAAGTCAGACCAAAGAGAATGTCCATTAATTTTAGATTCAGTTAGTGTACAATGAGGTATAGTGCAATGAAGGCGCAAGGGTGACTCCCAAAGAAAGTGGAGTATTCCTTTGAGTATTTTATCAAACGTTGAGTGAGGGAAATGAACAAAAATCAAATTCAAGATTTCATCAATGAGAAATAATAGGAGCAACTGGATTGCGCACACTCTAGATCCCAAATTGCGCACAAATCTCTGTTGGTCTTTTTGAACACAGATTTTTGTCCAACGTTGCCACAATGGTAGCTTTAAAATCTGTGCGCAAACAGGGTTTTCCTCCAGACTAGGATAGAAACAGAAATTAGAAATAAAATACAAATAAAATACAAAGTATATTGAGGCTTAATTAAATATAATTTGATCAGTAAATACAAGTCAAGGTATCTCGGAAACCAAGTTTTCATATTTATAATCCACATGCTAAAATTTTCCTGGTTGCAATTTTAAGCCTACAAGTTTTAGAAATTTAATTCTCCTTGTCTGATACTCTGAATATATGTATCACCTTTACGTATCTGATACTGTTTCAATATTAAGTTATATCTCCTCAAATCTTCCTCTCTTTGTGTATTGGTATATCCTTTCGTAAATGATCTTAATTTCAATTTTGTTTCTGATTATATCTTCACCAACGATGCACCAAAGATGATCACTTAATAAATATTTGGACCCGGTCAATAGACTTGTTCATTATAATGCTTATGAAGTGTTTCCACCCCATTTGTCGTTCGAAGAGCTACTGAGGGTTCTGAAGCCCGTATTCTAGGTGGAAACCTAAATAAAACGAAGCAAACCATTATGATGACGTTCTCAAAGTTATCATTAATAATAATAATAATAATAATAATAATAATAATAATAATAATAATAATAATAATAATAATAATATAGACGGCATACTTCTCAATACTAGCCAAGGACGATAATCTTAGCTTCTTGATTTGCAAATAGAAACTTTTTTCTCCATCATGACTGAACTCATCTTCTCTTTCAACCGTTTGTCCAACAACCTCTGTAATATTTCTCGGACGAACTGGTGTAAGTTTTTTCGAATACAGTAAATCACTTCTCTGCACTTCTTCATATGCTTATGTGTTAATTCCTCTGTATTTTCTAAATTACACTTGTCAATAAAGTCACACACATATAGAAACTTGACAAAAGAAAAAATGTTTTCCATCTGACAACGTTGCTTAATATTTTTGTGCGCAATCTTGTACATTATGACAGCTTGTCGACGGCTTATCAGATAAAACTGATAAAACCGGAAAAATGTGCGCAATTTCATGCAGCCAAAATAATAGTATATCGTTCAAGTTAGAAGAATACTTATAATTCGAAAGGAAGAGAGGTAGACATGTGTAATTGATGTATTTTGCCTCAGTACAAAATAAACTCTCGGAAGAAAAATTTTAATGAAACGAAATCTTTAACGTATTACAGTTATGTCTTCTAGGCTAATGGTGACGGATGATAAATGAACAGCTTCCTGTCCAAGTTACCATTGTGTGAAAATGAAAAAAATAACTTTGATTAAGATTAAGTTTAAAACGATTGTGCATAGGACAGTCAGGTGGAATGTAAATAAACACAACATGTAGTATCATAAAATGCAAAGATCATAAGCGACGAACGAATTCTCCACATAACACAAGGATTCCCAAATATTTCCTGAATATATATTTGTCAAAAGTAAGCTGGATTAAAAGGTTTTCTCCTCGTAATATGTAATTCCTTGGTATATATTATTTCTGTGCACAGAAGCAACAAAAATAGATGAAACACGAGATGTACACGTTACATATCGATACGAAGAAATGCACTGGAACAGTATACTTGATTTATCCGTTAGATGAATATTCTTCCTGGGATACTTTTTTCGAGGGGCTTTTCCCCTCCCTTGGAGTTGGCAAACCTCCCCTTACCCATGAGCTACGAAAAACTACATTGCTATTGTGAATATATCAAAATCGCGTCCTAGTGTAGCTCACTTACATTTTGATTTTGTCACTGTTCTAGAAAATTTCTAGAAGAAAACTCGTTGGAATTACATCCAAAAATGGGCGAAAATCTTTTTTCGACTTTCTAATGTGCCTTGTAGCTCGATGGAATACCTACATGGAAGAAAGAGAATGTGGCACTTTTCCGTACATGTAGCAGTACATACATAGCTTATAGTACTTTCACTAAGGGCATTATGCTTTGGTCGCACACTACGAAACTATCGTCTCTTGTGTGTCAATTACGAGTGGCTCTCAGAAGACTGTCTTGCAGTTTTGTTGTGGAATAGCGTCAGTTAGCGTGGCTGTGTTTTAGTAGGCATCTACGCAACTTGAGTGATATACATAGTCCGATGGAATTCCTGTATAACAGAATAGGAAGTGATGCGTTCAACGTTAGAGGGTTGTGTCTGGGTATTCACGGTCGTGCAAAAGTGTAGACGTTGATGTTTAAGCAAAATTGATTGTGCTAATCTGTATGTGCCTCCACAATGGCAGATTACCCTATCCATGAGCTGGCAGATATGCACCTCATTTATGGAGAGGCAAAGTGAAATAGCCCAGAGGGATTCGCTTATATCGTGACCGTCGCCCTCAAAGGAGACTAATTTTCCCTGTATTTTTTTCCAGGCGTCCATATTCGCATTCGAGAGATAAGGTCTCTTCAATTTCCCCTACGTAAAATCGGAATCGCACCGTGTGGGCAGTTGAATTTGAAGACAGCGAACTTGGCATGATCAGAGACCGTCCTAAAACTAGAAGTAGCCAAGTGTAGGGCGTAAAAGTCCATATGCAACTCTAGTGAACGATCAGCAGCAGATATTTAATGCGACCGTGCTCTGCAGTATGGTGGATAATTTTCTGGTAGGACCTTATTTATTACAGCAGATGTGATCCCAGCATAACAGAGCACCTGCACATTTTAACAAAAATATGCAGAGCTATCTAAATGAAACATTCCAGATCTTTAGACTGGGGAGGACCTGTGTTATGACGACTTCGTTCACTCTACTTGACGCTCCTTTGATTCCTTTGTTAAGGGGGTGATTGAAACGCATTTTGTATGCAACACCAGCTACGACAGCCGAGGAACTTGTTGCTCGAATTAATATAGCTGCGGCAGTCATCTCCAAAATTTCAGGTGTGTTTCACCGCATGCGGAAAAATTTTCTTCGCCGATATCATCTTTGCAATACGGCCAATGGTCCACAATATGAGACTGTGAACTCTTCTTATTCACATCTGCTTCGTGTACACATACTGCATTGCACAAATACCTAGGTACTGTACAAGGTACCTCTGAGTATTTCATAATTATTCTACTTTGTACAAAACAGAATAAATCGGTAGTTTGAAACTGTATTTCTTTGTATCATTATGCAACACATGCAACAGCTTGTGTTTCGTCGAGTTTCATTGCTTCTGCGCTCGGAATTATAATCTTCCACAGAATAAAGTATTACAAGGCGGAAATCTTTTAATGCAGCTTACTTTCGCCCAAATTTGTTGACATAATTTGTGACAATCACTGTTGTTATGTGAAGAATCCCTTGTACTCTCGTTCATCATACATGATCTTTGCTGCCTGACTGTCTTATGCACAGTCGTTATAAACCTAATCTAGATCAAAGTTATTTTTTTCCATTTTCACACACTCTTACTTTGGACAGGAAGCAGTTAATTTGTCATCCGTTACCATTAGTCTAGAAGATATAACTGCGATGCGTTAAAGACTTCTTTTCATTTAAACTCTTCTTCCGAGAGTTTATTTTGTGCTGAGACAAAATAGATCAATCACACATGTTTATTTCTCTTTCTAATTCTAATTGTTCTAATTTAAACTCTGTGCTATTAATTTTGATTGTTGAAATCTTGTACTTGATTTTTGTACATTTCCTCATTCAACGTTTGCTAAACTACTCGAAAAAATCTTCCGGTTTCTTTGGGAGTCACCCTTGCACTGCCATTGCACTACACACGATTATACACTAATGGAATCCACAATTAAATATAATGGACGTTCTCTTTTGCCCAATTTCGATCCGACCTTTTATTCTCGAGTATGGCTGTTTTTGCATTTTTCCGAAAATTTTCGGGTGTTCATAGCACCGATGCATTTCTACACCCAGGTTGATCTATACTTTACGTTTTATCTCGGGGACAGGAAACACCTCCAAATGTTTAAGACATTAATTAAGTTATAACACACACACGCACATATATATATACATTCACGTTTGTATGGGCGCCCTTTTGGTAGACTTGTCCACCGCCCTCGTTAGTATCTCAGCACGGCCGTGCATGTGCCTCATGGTCCAGGGCTTCCAATCTCTTCTCCAGCAACGTCAATGGATACATGTGAAGTTTATGAAGCGGATGTAAGTTTTGAAAGTCGTGATTCTGACGTTTCCGTAAATGGTAGTAATAGCAACCCGAAACCTCTTAATTCAAGAAGAACTAAATAATTTGGTGAAAGAGTTTGGACTCTCGAAAGACGGAGCACAACTTCTAGGCTCACGTCTCAGTGAAAACAACTTACTTGCACCCGGCACATCTTATTCATTGTACCGAAATCGTGATAAAGACTTCAGAGACTTTTTTCTTGAAAGAGGTTCAATGGTGTTCTGCAAAGACATCGTCGGACTGTTGAGCAATATGGATGTTCAAACGTATGATAGTAAGCAATGGAGGTTATTTATAGATTCCTCGAAGAGGAGTTTGAAGGCGGTATTGCTTCATATTGGGAACGAACTAGCATCAATTCCAATTGCGTATTCCGTACATTTAAAAGAGTCATACAGTACCATGAAACTACTTCTTGAAAATGTGAAGTATGAAGAATACCTTTGGCTTGTATGTGGTGACTTCAAGGTGATCGGAATATTTCTCGGCCAGCAAACACAAGGCAGGGTACACAAGGATATCGTGCTATTTGTGTGAGTGGAACAGTAGAGCGTATGATGAGTATTGGAGTTGAAGAGAGTGGACTAAGAGGGAAAATCTGCTAGTGGGATCAAAGAACATCGTAAATGAGCATTTGGTGGACCCAAAATGCATTTTATTGCCTCCACTACACATAAGACTAGGACTTATGAAACAGTTTGTGAAAGCATTGGATAAAACAGGAGAGTGCTTCCAATATCTGTGTAGTCAATTCCCAAATCTGTCAGCTGCAAAATTGAAAGAAGGCATCTTTATTGGACCCGATATACGTAAGTTGATGTCTGACGAACGCTTCGAAAGTACTATGTCGGAAATAGAAAAGCAAACTTGGGGAAGTTTCAAAAATGTTGTGCGACATTTCCTTGGTCACAATAAGCACCCTGAATATAAGGAGATAGTGGAGGATATGTTACAGAAATTTAAACAATTAGGATGCAAAGTGAGCCTGAAACTACATTTTCTAATGTAACATCTAGACCATTTTCCGGACCTTGGCTGACACATCTGAGGAACATGGTGAACAGTTCCATCAGGAACTTAAAACTCTGGAACGTCGTTATCAACGTCATTGGGGAATCAACATGATGTCTGACTACTGCTGGTGCATCACACGTGAAGGAGAAGTCACACACAAGAGGAAGAGTATCATGCGTTCATTAAGAGGCAAACGTCAACGGAAGTAATACCTCCGTCTGGTAAGTTTGAAACTTCTTACTGTGTATATTGCATAGTATCATGGGCGGATTTTGGAGAAGCACCCTGGGGGCATGAGAGAGCAAGGGAGAGCAATTCCTTGAAGTGTGGCACGGAAAGTAGCTTTCCCTACTACTTTCCCTGCTGCTAGCAAGTACTTGTTTAGCATTAATACTATATTATGTCATTCCGAAATGGCTGGGGGGCAATGCCCCCCATGCCCCCATAAATCCACCTATGCATAGTATAGTCACTATTCTGTATATAAATATCCTTCTCGGAATATTATATGCATCTCATGTTGTATTTATAACTATGTAACTTTTTCATACTACCTCTATCATCATGCAATAGCTATCCGATTCTACTGGTTACAGATTATAATAATGATGATGATTGTGAAAAAAACCTGACGTGATGTAGGAAAATAGGCTTCATTTTCGTGATCAGCGTACTCGATTTATTCAGAAAATCATATTTTTATGCCTAGAAAAAAAGTGAAAATTTGTCTACCTGTATAATAATAATAATAATAATAATAATAATAATAATAATAATAATAATAATAATAATAATAATAATAATAATAATTTACAAATAGCTAGTTTCCGAATACATTACAACACACATTTTCCAAAGAACATATTTTATATATCGAAAGACGTTTGAGAAATGATCCAGAAAATACAAATATGTTCACTGAGCACTAAAATGAATATTCACTCCTAATCTACAAAACTCAACTGTCCTTATCTAATGTACAATAAAGCCCCCTTCCTCATGGTCTCTTACTATAATTAAATATATTATAACTTCATTTGACAGCGACTGTTCATTTATATATGAAAATAAAAAAAGAAATGAAATCTTTAAGTTTAACGTCCCACGATTATGCCGGTTAGGCTAAAGAAGACGGTGATAATGAGAAATAAGTGAAACGCTGAAATGAAGAAAGTAGGATGAAACGGGAGAACCCCGAGAAAACCCACGAGTACGGTGTTTGTCCACCACAAAGTCCGCACGGCGCGAGCTGGGATCGAACCAGGGATCCCAAGCACCGGAGATGAACGCTCTACCACTGAGCCACCGCGCCCTCTATATATCTTAGGTAGCAACTTGTACCTAGAAAAGGACAGTACAGACTAGTACTTTGATCAATCCTGTGAAAGAAAACGTAAAAATTAACGAAGTTAAAGAGCTAATGTAGAGGTTGGAGAGGAGTCGCTAAAATTAATTTTCTTTAACGAGGACGATTACGAAAGATCACTTACTGATTGAAATCCAGATTATTTTCCAATAGAGTAACTTCCAATAAACCTTTTGTTATTGTTAATTATTCCATATCGGACTCCCGAAGAAAACTCATCGAAACAACTTATTGACCGTGCCAATAGCGACTACTCTCAATCATGACTCCGTTTTCTTTCATTTAGAAATAGGAAAGAAAGAGAAGAAAGTAGAAGGGTAAAAGAAGGAGGTAGGTAAAGAAGAAAGAAAAGAAATAGGGTATTTTAATGAGAAACAGATTACTGGATAATTCCGGAAATATAGTAAAAGGTCGGGAAAGTCGTTGAAAGATGAATCATTCTAAATGTTATTAACAACTAATCAATTTTGGAATGCTTCGGAATAGACACATATTCCCTCATACCACCCAGACCTAGCTCCAGGCACCACGATCATGGGGTTGCCCAGACCTAGACCTGGAAATGAGAAAAGTGAAATTTAATTCTTTGTAATGTTATTCCCACCGGTGACTGATAACTATCCAGCATCTGAACTCTGTCCTCTAGGATCGACCACACATATGAATTAGCCAAGAGGGAAAAAAAAAACAAGCTTATTAACTCAATATAAATTTATGTATCGCATCAATAAAAGTCTCAACTTCCTGGAAGAAAGATGTCGTATTTAGGCTTATCCTGCTATTTTTGCTTCACTCCTCGAGCCGATTTAAACCGTTAGTGACGGTCCTTCATGACCTAGGTTATTTACCTTAACACATATATTAAAACATGACACATATATTACAGATGTTAATATGACAAATGATATCACTAGAATTGCTTATATTAAATCTATCATGCATTCACTCGCTCACTCACTCAGGACAGTGTATATATGGTTAAAGGAAACCAACTAACTACAAGGGTACAAATAGTTTATTACATTCATAGTGAAAAAAGAAAGACAAACATATAATTATGAAGAAAATATTAAAAGCACAAGTTCTTGGTTATATATTAATAGAGTACATAGTATTAAATTTTAGTAAATTTTTTATATATTCAATCATATTGACAAATGAAAAAGAAAGAAAAAAAAATAATTACATGTATCATATCTTAGGCATGCTAAAGCAAAATGATGATTTGCGACATACGCAAAAAAAACTTATTTCACTTTAAAAAAAATTGGACAAAGAGGAAAGAAAAAAAAACTTTTTTGGTGTATTAGAACTTATATGAGTCTCTACCTCACGTCGAGATATTAAAATATTAATAATTTCGAGCGTCCAAATCACAACTCACGCACTAGTCGTAGTGTCCAAAACGTTTCGCTCCATTTAACTTAATTTGTGTTTATACATATATATATATATATATATATATATATATATATATATATCTAGTGGTTTACGAAAAAAAAACATTCATCGACTATATTTGGTTTATAACTCTTAACAGATTGTATCTGCAATCGCACACTGCTACGTTTATATCCATCTAGGGATTTCGAGAAAATCACTTTCACTAGAGGAAGTTTCTCCTCTTAAACGGTCTATTTCCAAACTTATTAATCGAATAATTTCAAGTTATTTATCCAACACTGGGACACTTCACGAGACCTTTCATTAGGATCACTTTCGTATATGTTTATATATGGTTCGGATTTAAAAAAAAAAATGATCTTCCACAGGTGTACGGAGTATGATGGTTCAAATTGAGGATAAAAAAAAAAACTGGTCAAATCACAGGATACATATGAAGGTGAGACGGATTCAAGGTACACTTTCCACAATGGTTTTAGGTTAATTGTTCAGGGATAATATTTGTTATGATGTGGGTTACGTTTAGACCTGCCGATATTTTTTCAATGCATGCCATTATATAAGTACAGAGGTTATCACTTACATTGATTCAGAAGAAAAGGAAAATTACTTAAGTGCACGGCGGTATTCTTAACAAAATCTACATTCTTAAATTCGTCGGAAGACTTCTGGTAAACTATAGCAACCAATACACGTCTAGGGGGACAGACACGAGCGCTCTTACATATATTCATAATACATTTAATATCATACTTTTACTTTAACATCATATTCACATACTAATTACACATACATTTCGAAGTATTTATTTCTCTCTCTATATATATATATTTATAATAAATGCGCACACATTTAAATTAATCACCCCTACAATAAAATTTTACAAGGTTGCAACATTGTCCAAGAAAACAAATGACTTCCAACATTACATTTGTAAACAAATTAAATTTTATCTGATACCGCGCGTCTATAAATTTTTAACTTTTATATAATCAATTCGTGTTTAAATCATGAAGGAGAAAAAAAAACTTTGTGAGGCAGGCACGTAACACAGAGCATTTCTAGATATAACTAGGTAAATCAAAATACAATTTCTGGGCCCAGATTAACTACAAAGTAATTGAAAACCGAAACAGAAAGGAAAGTGACCAATGGATTAAAAAGAAACTTAAGAGGAACGACGGTGAAAGAACGTAATCGAAGTGTCGTCAACTACGAAGTCTTTGTTCATTTCGGCGATAGGTCAAAATGTGATGGAGGACCCAATCATTATCTACTCCATTCATGAATCGTGTCTTGCAACGTCTCAGCTGGTAATTTCAGATCAGAGTTGTACGTTAAATAAATCGTAAGTAACAAGTTCAAAATCTTGGGGGGGGGAAGGTTGAAAAAAATTAAAAAAACTTGAAGAAATGAAGACAGAGAGAGAGATAGAGAAGAAGGAAGACGAAGAATAGGGGCGCCAAAGACTTAAGTGAGAAATAACTAACGCTACAAAGTTAGAAGTCGAATTTCGCTCTCAACAAAATCCATAGCCAAAATATTCTTAACATGCCAAAAAGGGTGGTCTATTCAAATACGTAGACTCAAGGGGCGCCCTGCTGCCAAGGATGCAAGTTCTGTGTCCATCAGATCCCAATCCCACAAGAGTTTGCTTGTAAGATTGAAATCCGATCCCCGTATCCGGCCCAGACCAGCAGGAAAAAAGGAGAGGGGGAAAGGGACCAGGTAACCGCGTCCCCAATTTTGAAATCTCTAAGTAAAAAAAAAAATATTCGACCCCTTAGAAAAAACTAAGAAGGTTCGAGGACAGTAATGAAACTAGAATAGAAGTATTATCTAAGATATCCCTAACTAATGATTTGCCGAAATAAAAAAAAAATTAAATAAACTGAATTTTGGATCGGTGATTTCTATTCCAAACCTCACCGATAGCTACCCTGCGCAGACACGCCACAGTCTGGGATGTCGTTAATTTCCCTCGTCTAATTAAACTAAGAAAAGAAATGAAAATAAAGGGACTAGGGGTCGACATCCGGGTACGCGAAAATAAATTTCAATAACTAATTGTTTTGATACAGAGCTGTCGCCTCCATGAACATTGTAAGCTAGCTCGAGTAGGTAACGTGAAGGAAAAAAAAAATCTCACGGAGTGGTACATTCTATTTTTAAAAAAAACCGACCAGAAAATATAATTCACTACAGCCCTGTTGTATAACTGCTACTGTCTTTTCATAATTTATTATTCAATATGTCTAGTCTGCGATTATATGATGCTACCCCTTCTATCAGATGGTATTACTATGGTTGATTATTATTATAACACATTAAACTACTAAGTATTACCATAGTCCGACTATATATCGCCCTCCGGTCCGCGTGATATTATGGTGCAGGGGTCAGAACCTGAGATGTTTGTAGCTACACGTATCTATTCAATATCTATATATCAACACACGGCGAAGTATTCACTGGGCTACTATATATTTAACTATATGGGTGTCCTATATTCTATATTCATTTACTACAATATTCATACACTTTATATTCATATTCACATTAATATTCATTTGCCACGACGCTATATTCTACAAACACCCTGTTTCCTCTATCTACGCCCAGCCTATTTACACATTTCATCATAATACTTTAAAATCTATAATCACTACAAACATTTCCCATTCTGATCACCGCACGACAACCTCACTCGAACCCAAGACTCTTTCATCCCAAACACACAATACTATGTAATACTCGGTAGCTTTATTAAGAAGAAAGAAAAAAAAATCCTACGTATGTTCACTGAAAATAGAATTATCCGCGATAATATTTAATGTTTACGAAATTTCTGCAGCAACAATTGACTTCTGCAGCCACGAAGAAAAATGAACATCTAATATAATTCCAAAGCGAAGAACTAGCATCATATCGCCCGACTTCTGTTAAAAATTTACGTATTGTTTATTTACTTAAATATCTCGATTTCTAGACTATGCAGAATGTTGAAACTTTCAGAATATATTAATTTTGGGTCACTTGACCTAACTGTACATTCATATGGGCTGTGAATTATACCTTCTAGGTTTTATTTCGGAAAGAAAGGTCAATTTCATGAAAACTAAATCACTAAGCACCTCGACGGAAGAATGGCGGTTAGTACTGACTTTTGACACTAGGGCTAGCGACGATATAATCAACCCTTGAACAACGGAATGTGACCTTGTATACGGAATTATTATACTATATTACGTTCACTTAATGACGGAGTAATAAAAATTTATCGCATAGTAAATACTACACTGTCCGTATTTACTTATCTCACACCCTCTTTCATCACTTAACTACCACTACCACTGATACTACATTACAAATATACACATACTACTTAAACTACAAGACACATCATGCCAATACACACCAATTATCACTATCATTAATACATGTTGTACTGATAAATACACACAGAAAACATTCATATTTTACCATTTTAAATCGGCTCGAAAGGGAAAGAAAGGAACAGGGACAGGGCCAACTGGCCCTTGTATTCACTGAATCACATTCTTTACTCAACCTATTTAATCAATGCCCTGAGGGGACATATCGAAGTATTAGCTAACAATAGGACCCCTGCCCTGAAGGGGCAGGAACCCGGGAACAAACTAAATGTTCAACTCATCCCGCTGGAAGCCGTACTCCCAATTTGGGAGTCAGGTAGGAGCCCTTACTGATAATTCACACGTGCATTGTGATCACTATCCTAACTACAAAGAAATTAAATACCGCCATGTTATTACTAAATAAGTACAAAAGAAATCACATTTACTACATACACGAACACAAACGGCAGTGGGGCAGGCCTAACGTAACTCTAAAAGGAGTAATTTTCAGGATGAGAATATTTTAAGGGAGAAACACTATTCTTCCGAAACTGTTTATAGATTTTTTTCTTTCTAAGAACAACTAGCAAACTGATGCACTTCACAGAACCTGTCCACCACTAATTATATTAGCAGAACATGGCGTTACCGAGTTGACTTCCTATTTCTGCTCTACAGTCCGGTTTTTTACTATAAAAATTGGCAAATTATGGCTCCATAGCTTCCAGTGATTTTTTATACGTTAATAACGTCACAATATTACCTTTATTTTTAGTTTCTCTCAGTCCTTTCGACTTTTAAGTTAGACGAACAAAAACCAGTGTCTTCAGTAGCACTTTCCGGCGTGGAATGGAATAATTGCGCCCTAATATCATAGCGTGGGTTTATCAGCCAATCAAAACTAAGCATTTTGGCGGTGGGGCTTTGAAACGAATAAAATTTGGTAGAATCTGGATTAAACTAGATTTTAGAAGGACCTAGGTATCTAAAAGAGAGGTGAAGGGTGGTCCTGAAAATTCTGTCGAATTTTAGATTGGTTATTTGATCTGGAAAGTTCCGTCCAATAGTGGATCTATATTTTCGGATAGCACTGACACCGTAAGAATTGTAATAATCCATATACACATCCATATACAAGACTTATAACTAATTTAAAATATAAATAAAGATATTGATTCCCAAAACTATAATTCCCAATATTTTTTTTTTTTTTTTTTTTTTTTTTTTTTTACAGTTTTCCATGTTAATTTGAAATAGAATAATGAACAATATTACGAATTATATGAACAGCCAGAAATTTTTTGTTAAACATCAAGTACAGTCGGTGCAAAAAATTTCGGGCACCCTCCTATTAAAAACATAATATCATTAGACTGTAATGGCATATTACACCTGTACCTAGGTACATTGGCCAGCTAGTACCTAATACCTGTACCTAGGTATAATTTTGGTCAGTACCTTGTACCTGTACCTAGGTACAAAAAATTAGCACCTAACCCAACACTGATACTACATAGATATACTGCCTTGTAGTATTGGACCCCAAATTTGGACCTCCCTCATAAGCTTTGGATCTCTTCCATGACTATTATGCAAGATCAACACTCACAATTTACACCCAGTGTACAGGGGCGTCATTTAGGGAGACAGGAGGAGGCAATTGCCCCCCAAGAGGTTGAGGAATATATATACTTTAATAGATTGCCTACTAATGTACTAGTACAAAACGTGAAAGTCTTATGTCGATGGTGCTCTTGCCCTCCTCCCCCCCAGCGAAGTCTGAAATGACGCCCCTGCCCGTGTAGCGTAGTCGCTAACGCTCTCTCCTTTTGTTCGAGCGGTCTCGGGTTAGATTCCCGCTAGGGACACTGAGTCGAAAAGGTGTAACAGCTTTCTCAGGACAGCTATTGTGAATGAGGTTTCTCCAAAGTTTTTCTCATTCACACCAGGCAAATGACGGGATGATACCTAACATACAAGTCCCATCCGCTTTCATCCTTCCCCAATCCTTTCTTCCTCTCAAATTCCCCGAGGAGTGTGATCGCCGAGGGACGTCTTCCCAAATATGTGTGACGGACTAACATGATACATAGATGCCGAAAGACCAGAAATCTAATTCCTAATACTAATCCTAGACCGTTTCGCATCACACTATCCTGTCGCACCCCCAGGAGATGGCACCTGGTTCTGGGTAGGTGAACAATAGGATGGTGCCTTTAAATACAGACCATTTCAGATTTCTTCCACAATTCTTTCCCATGCCTCGTTCTTAGATAGAATGCACCTCAAAAAGGATTCAGATCCAATTTTGAATGGTTTGAGTTGATAAGTTCTGTCAGATTTTTTTTTATTATTATTATTATTATTATTCGAACTAGTCCAACTCCAAGCCTTAGCTCACGCAAGAAAGAGCTGAACTGGTCTTGCACCAATATAATAAATTATTTTTCTGAAACAGAAGGAATCAATAAGTAAAATCACGCAAATTAGTTTAATTTTTTTTAAAGGCAAACTCTTCAACTATGTCAATACTTTCATAGTTGGTACCACGCTGGTACATCGTACCAAGTTTGTGAGAAAAATCAAAGGAAACAATTTTGAGAGCTGAAAATTATTTTAAAAAATCTTTCCCTTCAGTCCAAACTTAATTTTCATCTTATTTCCTCAACCCCGTTTTCTCCCATCTTTCTCCACCCTATCCTCCCTTCGTCACATCACTAGCCCTATCTACAACTCCATATTTCTGCTTACGTTCTCTGATTCACGTCCTTTTCCTACCAACCGGAAACCAACGTTGCTGAGACATACGTCACTACTCTTTTTGCCCGTAAACCAATTACTAAATCTCCTTTTCCCCCCTCTCGATCAATGGAGCGGTTTCCGATCATGCTTCGCTGATTGTTCATCTGTGGAAGTGACGAAAGGGAAAAGGAACTCCTTCCAAAGAACATGGCATGATTTCTGAAAAGCAAGGACAAGGAAAAGAAGAGATGCTGAAAGATCTTTCGCGGAGACTGACAACACAAAGGAAGAATTAATTATATCAGTTCGTATTCAATACGTTAAACTCTTTTAAATTTAATTTACACTATTAGAATATTTTATAGAATTAGCAATATAACCTTCAAATAAATTATGAAAAGAAACTGAATTCCTTTGCATTAAGAGGCCTCATTAGCTACCGGTCTTAGCAAATTTTGCGCATTACAATACAACGCAAATAATTACGGAATGAGACCAGAAATCACAACCGGGTATGACTGTTCATACCAGAGATACAGAGGGTCGTGGTTTCAAGTGGGTTAAGATTTGTGAGTGAGTCTTGGGTCAAGAGGACGTGAGCGTGACCCACTCCGACTCACCACCCACCGTGATCCACTCTGGCATTGTAGACAATTGAACACTGATGAATTTGTCTACGTTTTAATTTCAAGGGTTCTATATTTCTTCCTTTTTCATTTGTTTCTATGTGCTTATCTGATATGAGGAGTATATATAAGTGGAACAATACTTCAAGCACTTTTGGATACTGACATTTGTAGTTGTACGAGTAATAATAGCAATAGGACTTACTATTTGGCTTTCGAGACACAATCGAATTTTACACTTTTTTATCCTTTCCGTTGTCCTACTTTAGCTTGATTATAGACCAAGGGCGCCCATCAGGGGGGCAAGGTAGGGCGCTTGCCCCCCTAAGAGGAAACCCAATAGAATTTTTACATTAATTACAGCAAAATTTGAAACTATAATTGAAACGTTGCTTATACTTGCCCCCCCTGGAAACCACAACATGGGCGCCATTGTTTGAGACATTCAAATTTCATTCTATTTTCCATTGAAAAGTATCTGTAAATTCAACAAGGAAATAATTAAATATGATAATTAAATTGAAATTCATCATAAAATGGCTTATGACAAACACTTTACCATTTTATATCGTAAAGGTCAGATCCACCGGGTCAGTTCGTATTGTATCGTCAGATCTACCCTGAACTGCTAGTTCTCCGGACCTAAGCCATATCTATCGCGTGTATGATATGGTGGACAAGCATCCGACCGTTGGCTCCGGCAATAACTATCGCTCAGCTGCGATGTACAGCGTACGTGGATGGGGCGGTTTATTCCAGACAGACGTTGAGCATATGAACAACCGGCTACCCGTAACAGCTGCTCGTGTATTCACTCGTGTTGTCACACGTGCCATTAAAAGGAGTACTATAAGTTAGGACAATCTAAACAACACGTTTTGGATATTCATCGGAACCATCTTTCTTGTGTATCAAATTTGAGCCATATCCATCAATTCTTCTTAGCTAATAAGAGTTCTTAGCTGTTTTCCCATATATACAGGGTGGTAGGTAATTCCACCGACAAACTTTGGGAGGTGATTCCTTATATGAAATGAAAGAAAAAAAGTTCTAATAAACATGGGACGAAAAACGTCTCCTTTCAGAGTTATGAACCGCCCAAAATTCGAAAATTCACGTTTCGAACCGCTCTGCCTTAGAAACTACAGGACCGATCCCAAGCGGTTTAAGGAATTACAAAGGAACTAGTATGCGATCTATCTAAATATCCATGTTCTACCGTGGTCCATTATCGGCGAAACGAACTGTAAAACGGAAGTTGAAGTATAGGGATACTCCTTTAAGTACTAATGGCGCGTTCGTTTCGCCGATAACGGAGGATGTTAAAACATGGATATTTAGATAGATCTATCTAAATATCCATGTTCTACCGTGGTCCATTATCGGCGAAACGAACTGTAAAAAGGAAGTTGAAGTATAGGGATACTCCTTTAAGTACTAATGGCGCGTTCGTTTCGCCGATAACGAAGGATGTTAAAACATGGATATTTAGATAGATTGCGTACTAGTTACTGTGTAATTCCTTAAACCGCTTGGGATAGGTCCTATAGTTTCTAAGGCAGGGCGTTTCGAAACATGATTTTTCGAATTTTTGGCGGTTCATAACTCTGAAAGGAGACGTTTTTCGACCTATGTATATCAGAACTTTTTTTTCTTTCATTTCATATAAGGAGTTACCTCCCAAAGTTTGTCGGTGGAGTTACCTATCACCCTGTATATATATTAGGGTGGTCCTTATTTATATGGGGAAAAATACATTTAGGAATTTTCTTGCACGAGCCCCCAAAATGGTTCCATATGGGACTAAATTAAGCCATGAGAAAAATTAGATCGATTGAATAATTTTAAATAGTGCCTCAAGAGACTTAAAGTTTTGAATCCGATTACAATACATAGTATATGGGGAAAATCTGGACTAAACCCTTGTAATTTAGAAACGGCATAAGGGAATGGGAAGATATCTTGGACTAGAAAAAGAGTCCAACCTAATCTTGTATAGCATTATCATGGCGGCCATCTTGAAGTCCGCCATCTTGAATTCAGGTAAAAAAAATCAGATAGGATGAGGGTCATGTGCCATATCGTATTGAGGTACTGTTTCACCAGAAGCACAAAGCTGACATTATTTTCAAGTTACCTATAATCATGTAAGAGTTATTACGTGTGAAAAACGAAATGCTTCGATGTAATGTTATTTTATTGTAGTTATGGGTAACAGATTTGTAAGAACTATGGATTTTTTTTTTTTTTTTTTTTTTTTTTACATAAATTGAAACCAACTGCTAGAGAAAGCTAAATCTTTGTTTCGCTATGAACTACAAATAAGTTTCCATGAAGATGATTCATAGACCATTATGAGGAAAGAGAAAAATTATAACTTGGAAAAAATTGAAATATCCCTTATTTGTGTAGTAGCATTATGGTAAGCTTTTAATCTTATTTCCTACATAGTTCACTTTTGACACATCTAGGAAAAGATTGTCTGTGGGCCTTACTATTTGCAAAAGAAACTGTTTCTGCTTCTCGTTTTTCGTAAGAACGTTGTTGTAATCTTCTATTAGTTACACTCCCCTTTCTGCTGCATCGTTTGTTACGTGAATGAATTTAACTATTGTCTTTCCTTGAAGATAGTAATTATCATTTAACTATGAAATCGGATCACACTCAGGAAACCCTTTGGGTATTTTAAATCACTCGAGGAATGTTTGTGTGTTTGTTATAACAAAACCACTGATTTCTCTTTTCGCAAGAATTTTTATCGTATCACATCTTGTGTCAAGCCTCTTTGCTGTTTCATGGTTTCTCCTTGTTTTTCCGTAATGCTAACTTCATTAAAAAAAAAAAAAGAACGCTAAGTGTTCCTCCGCCAAGTACTAGAGATGGCGAGAAAATTTAGAAAGAGCCACTTCAGATAATTCAGCATCTATTTGTCTATAACTGTACAAACCTTTTTAAAAAGTGCAGGTCTTGTAATAGTGAATGGAATGCTTGATCAATTTTAAACCAAGATTGAACATATAGTCGTATCAGAAAAATGCATGCTCTCCGAAGATCCATTTCTATTTGCTTCGTTAAATGAAACTGTTGGCAAAAGAGAAATATTTTTAAACAGTAGATTGCTTTTCCCGTCCACCTTGCATGGTGAATTGCTCCAGGCAAACGAAAGAAAACTCCTCGAGAAGATATGCCACCCAAGAATATGATGACCAGTCCTAAAAATTCCCTGTAATCTTTCTTCTCTGCGGTGCCCTGCTTCTACAAGTTTGATAGCAAAATTTAACACTTTATTTCTTACATCGGAAATATTGTTGCTTACATCATCATCAATTCCTGGAATAAAGTTAGTGCAATCTATTTTAGACCACTCGTTCTGAAAATGCTTAAATAGAGGAGCGTCTGGTCCAGCTGCAAACCAAACACAACACTTATCAAATACACATTTTAAAACCAATTCATAACTGTGGTGTCTACAAGGAAGATATAGAAGATTTTTTTGGAGCTTCTGCTGTAACAGAATGCAAGAAACGTTGACGTGACATATATTGCAGGGAGTAGTGTCACAATAAACTGCTTGCATGAACTTTAGCAAGTTCCATTCTTCAAGTGAATAAACTATAGTAGAAGCAATATGTTCTCCTCTTGATGATGACAAAATGGGAACACCAATTAGCCTCTCATGACCATCCTGTAATAATTATTAATAACCTGTCAACAGTCTCTCTGCCAGTCAAATTCGGTAGTAGTTTTCCGTCCCAATGCACTACTAACGCACTTGATGCACTCTGAAATTGTTTTTTTTTTTTTTTTTTTTTTTTTTGTGGTCCTGTGCAACTTCGCTATGGATTTTCTCTCGGCATTAGTGAATGGAAGACCTATTTATTACTAGTTCCTATACATCATAGCTTAATGCTTCTGCAGTCACTGTCAGATCTATCAGTGACCTTGTATCGATCAAGAGTAGCAACCAGTCTTGAAGTAATAAAATTAGTTTTTCTTTTCCTTTTACATCTCTTAGAGGGTCCGGGCACACACGCATCCATTTTTACATTTTCTCTAACATTCTCAGCTGGGTTTTTCTCTTCATTACTTGAACTGCTTACCTCCATGTCTTTTGGTGTATAAAGTTCAAACAAATCATTTTCAGAAGTGAATCTTCTTTTGCGTTCCTCTTTCTTTTGAAGCCGTGCATATTTCTTTTGTTCTTTTCGCACCAAACTCATGTCTTTACTAAGTATGTTACCAGGGCATCCCTTCTGTCTTTGAGACAAAAGAAACTATCTTTCCTCATTTCAATAATACCTTGAGCATTATCGTGTGCTATATCAAATAAATCAGTCAAAATGTTTGAGAAGGCTTCTTTTCGCCCTTGCACTTCACTCGACCTTTTATTGTTCTTCTGTAATGCTCACCATTTGTCATACAATACTATCAGCTTGCCAACATTGTGTTGGGTATCCTTTACCAGAATCCTTGCTTTTTACCAAAATACTTCAGTTTCTTTAACAGCTAATCATGCACTTTCCCTCACTGTCAGATTTACTGTTCTCAAGTTGTAGAAAAAGACATTTAATACTTGCTTGTTTGATGGTAATTTACTTCCCAGAATCTGTTCATTAGCACTACCAATTAAATAAATTCCTTTCGATATGGTTGTATCCGCAGCTTGCATTTTTCCATTAAAACTCGCTAGAAAAGTGAAATATTCAACTGTTAACCCTGACATTTGAACTAAAATAACCTTTTTCGAAAACAAATTTCGCTATCCACTAGACCAGCAGAAAGCATATAAGTTTCACTAACAGTATCATACAAATTCTCCGTGTGTATGACGACGTTTCGTCGTTTCCAGGTCTGTTCCGGTCACGAAATTCTTAACTAGTTTCATCACTGCTTCCCAATACCGGTATAATAATAGGGTCTGTTCTAAGCCCAACGTGTAAGAACTGACCGTGGTCAGATACTTTTTCGTTTTTTCTAAAAGCGGATTTCGATTCTCGGCAGGAGTTCATGTGTTTCGAATCCCACGTTAAGCTGTAAGTCCATGTCTCATGGGACGCTGAAATCAAATCAATTACTACAACTAATAACAGACATTCTAGAAAGCGCTCTGTAGAACATTTTCTTCATAATAAACTCTTTTTCGTATCAAACAGAACAAACATATATGTATAATAACATGCATTCTGTAAAAAAGAAAATCCGAAGTAGTCAAACACATAAAAAAAAGAAAAGAAAGATGTAGGAACTTCCACCAAAAATAGGTTCTAGCAAGCAAAGTAGGCTATTTTTGGCATTATTAAATTTGATCAGTTGCTATATTTGCTAATGAAATGTTGACACTACATGTTCTCCCTGAAATATATGTAAAGGAAAAAGTATCTTTTGAACAAAGTTAGACACGTTAATTTATATTTTAAAAAAGGAAAACAGGAGCTGGTTCAGTGAGCTACTCCCTGTATTTCTCGCTAGTTTAGTCAGTTTGCAATGACAATATTATAACCATGGAACGTCAAACTTGTGTTGCGTTCTTCAAGGTTTAAAGTTCTTAACATACGAGGACCATCCGGTAACCATTTGCACCGCATGAAACGCTGACGACTCGGGGAGCCGTTGGGCAAGGACAGACCGCGTCAGTGGCTTATCTTCCTGCTCTGTGCGAGGTTGCGTGACGCTAGCAGTGCCTGTGTTGTGTCTGTGCTCGTTTATAATGATTAAACGAATTGAGAACCTCGCCAGTTGTGAAGTGAGGGCCATGATTGAATTTCTTAATGCACGAAACGTTCGACCTTGTGAAATTCATCGCCAATTGAAGAAGGTGCATGGAGACAATGTGATGAACGAGTCGTCTGTTCGGCGCTGGTGTCGCAACTTCAACCTGGGGAGGGGGAGTACACACGACGAGGAGCGTTCAGGGAGACCATCTGTCATTACAGACGAACTACTGAGGTCAGTAGACGAATGCGTGAGGAACGATCGGCGCGTCATAATTGATTAACTCTGTGAACATTTTCCTAATGTGTCTCGACTTTCTGGCGGAAAATGATTTGACAGCGATGAAGAACTTAAACGCGGCGTGACTACGTATCTCAATACGCTGGCGGCGGAGGACTATGACGCTGGAATACAAAAACTGGTCACACGGTATGACAAATGCCTCAATTTGGTTGGTTATTATGTGGAGAAGTAGTGTAAAGTATGCTCTTTCCAATAAAAATTTATATATTTGTTAATATGTACTACTGTGTCTTTATTGCAAAAACGGGTACCACTTTTCGGATGGCCCTCGTATTTCAGATTCTATCGAGAATCAAATTTGTGGTGTATATTTCAAGGTGAATTCTCCCTATCTATTCAAGAAACTTATATTTCAGCATATAAGGGCAAATATTTTTGCTAACTTCAAATATCCTGCGTTTCATTGCAGTTTATTTTATTATAAATCATTACTTAATTCTATTATAAAATTGTTCATAATATTTGTCATATTATCTTCGACATTTCCAAGTATAAATGTATTATTTTTCAATTCTTTATATAACGAAATGTAATGCCATAGTTACATTTTGCACTATGCTCTCTGTTTCGTTAAGAACTAAAGGTGAGTATTTTATATCTAAACGAAAAGTAAAATTAGTTATATTTAGTTCCAGAAATAAAGATGATGGAAGCCATTGTGCTGAGTCCACACAAAACAACTGAAATCCATCTCCTTGACCATAGCTAATTATGGACTACGATTTAAGATAATTAAATTTATTTTTGAGCTGTAAACATATCCACAGTTTTTATTAATAGTAAAATCTAGAACAGTTTTACGCTTGAAAAATTCTACTTCATCTTGTTCACTTGACAATAAATATATAAATCAATACTTGCAGAATATCGAATCACACCTTAAACTGTAACCATATGTTTCCTTTTACTGGAGTCCTACCTGATCAATGAAAAAAAAGTAAAAAAAAAAAAAAAAGTAATAGGACGAAGATTCGAACACGAGTCGCTTGAATGGGAACTCTACACGGATCTAATCAGCTACAGAATGAGATACACAAGTTATCTACTGTATAAATATATGACTATAATCATATGCTTCACGCAGTGAAAGAATTTTTTTTTTTTTTTTTAAGTTTTACGATATTTCTATAGTATTTTGTGTGAACTGCTAAGAGAAAGATCATGCAGTTATCGATTTGGTTTCCCTTTCTATCCTATATTGAAGTGCAAGCAAAAATAAATTAGTACTATGATTTTCTCAGTACTAAGATCTCAAAATTACCGAAGCCATCAATCAAACCAGTAGAATTGTACGATAGCATGTTCATCTCATAATAAAAGGATTGAAAGATTGATCCAAAAATAGGAGCTACAGCCATGATGACTTCACAAAAATGATTTTCTCAATATCTGAAATATTATATTCTCAATTTCTGAGAGTCCACAAGAATAAGAAATTTTAAAAAGAAACAAATACTGTAAATTTATTAATATCACGTGACTTAAAACTTTATATTTGTGATAAACATAATCATTGGGTAATTTTTGCATTTAGTGGATAGGAATGCTGCTGGCAACGAGGTTGTGCGTGAGTAATTTGCATAGAAACAACTGGTTGTCCGTGCTTGCTTCATTTCACCATCAATCATCGCCTGATCTGATTATTCATTGAGTGATATTATTGCGTGGGATTAAATGTGACAAACCACAAATTTCTCGTAATTTTTTTTAATCTATTTATTTCCAAAGGAAGAAATAGTTTTGAATAAACGCATAACAAATGACCCTCATTCCCGTTTTTCTCTTTATTTAAAGGTTGCGTTAGCTCAATAAAATTTCAAACAACATTCGTATCGTGAAGTAAAAATTGGTAGAAAATAAAAATGATTGTGATACAAATTGATATTGATGTTGTGTTATACAGAGTGCTCTTGGAGAATATTTTGGGAGATGATAGTGATGATTTTTTTCTGAATTAAATGAAATGAACCTACATCAATCTTAATAAACGAAGAGATAAGGAGAATACACTGCTTAAATAGATCTTATGATATTCATTTGATGTGGTCCAAGTAACTGAAGCAGATATGAAAAGCTCTCTGACACAGGAAAAGAAAGAAACAAAGAAATATTCATATAATGAAGTTGCAATGTAATCGTTATCTTTAACTCCATATGCACCTGCCGTGAGCAATTTCAGTGTAACAAATGCTGGAAATACACACTCTTCCGCCTTAGTAATAAGATTGATGTATGCATGAACTCTGGAATAACAGTGTGATATTGTCTTGGAGCTGTTGTAGGGTTTGAAAATTATTCTTATACCCTTTCAAGGAACCATAAGAAAAAGTCATACACGCTTAGTGTAGTTGGTCTCAGAGGCTACAAATTGGCAATCACAATTTAATCCTCGTATGAGGTATTGCCTCGTCATATTGGAAGCAGGGCCACAGCTAGAGATTTCGGCACCCGGGGCGAAGTAGAATTCGGCACCCGTACACTCACCTTACGTAGCTTTTCCTTTTTTCTAACGTATAAGAGAAGCAGGTTTTGTTGTTATGCTACGCTGAATTTTTATCAAGCTGCTTGGAAAGACTATTGCAACAGCCAAAAGCGATTATGATGTATTCTTCTACAAAAAAAGAACTGCTTTCAAGAGGCTTATCTTGAACTTTTTGTTAAAATTGACAAAACTACCTTTGGTTGTATACAAATCCACTTGGAGAACAGTTATGAAAATTTACAACTATTTACGTTTCATACCATCGATAAGAAATGACATTTCAGTACATTAGAAACTATATGCATTTAAAATGATCGAAATGGGTGACAGCATTAATTTCCAGTAATAATTGTGAAAGTCTGTAAGTTTATTCTGCATGTGACGATACAAATAGCATTCTAATTTCGATTCTTTTACGGTGAAAAATATTTTGTAAAATATAACGGAAATTCAGAAGGAGCCTTTTTTTTTGCGAATTTCTCAATATTGATCGTTAAACTTAAAGAATATGTTTAATGTTTATATTTAAAATCCAAAATATAGTTTGGCTACAACATATGTTTGAAATTATAGCAATTAGGCTACTTAATTTCTTAATGAATGAAAGTTTTGAAGTTAAGTTTACTTATTATTAATTAACATATTAAAATACACTAAAACACACACAGATACACACACCTGCTATTATTCCCCTTGTTTACCTTCATTTTTAATATTTCAGCATAAACAGGGGCTTCCGTGCGTCTCTTCACTCCTTTCAATTTCATATCTTCATTCGCACTGTGCGTGCGTCATGATTAATCCGATTGTGCAGAAAAGCGTAATTAACTAAGCAAACTCATCACCATCAAAACGTATTTCAGACTTTGACTGTTTCTGATTTTGAAAACACTCCTGAGTACATTATGTCATTACTCGGCACCTTGTTATTAACAAATCGTATATAATAACTTTCTTTAAGTAATAAGTAAAAATTTGTTATGACTTATTGAAACGTTTGAATTGCGAGCGGAGCGAGCACGAAAATTTTTAGTAAATCTATTTCTTTGCAAACTGACAACAATCTTGATTTAATAGGGCGCCAATACATTTTACAGATGACGCGTCGTTTACTCATTTCCAATACTTTTTGTTTCTTCTTGCTTGTTCGGCGCCCTCTTGTCAGCGCCTGGGATGACCGCCCCACTGACCCCCTCTAATTACGGCTCTGATTGGAAGTATGTGTACTGCAGTTTCTCGTCACCTAATTCATTGACTAAAGATGGAGTTATTCAACATACCGCTATGAATTGATAGTTTCATGGAGGCAAGATGAGAGAATCCTACTGGATGAAACAGCATACTGTACAGTCACCTTCTGGTCGTGTAAGGTGTCTCGTGTAATTCATGAGGGTTATCTGCGGAGTTCTGGGAATCTACGTACCCACGAAGATGAAAATACACCTCATAAAGAAATAACCATTCGCAGTCGCCAATTTCATACAGCATTCACTGGCAAAGCTGCACACGACGATTCTTGTCTTGTGGCCTCAGACGCTGAATGACTGAGATCTTGTAAGACCTCATATGAAATTCTTGCTTCAGGATGTGTAGATACGATGATCTTGATGCTGCTGCCTCCTATTTGATTTCTTCCGACTCTGCTTCATACGCAACACCAGGTCAGCTGTTTGAACCGGAATTCACACTAATTTTGGTACACTCTGCACTAGTTGCCAACAAATCCGGTGGAGCGCTACCTGCTTATCAGATTTTGCGTGGCGAACTTCACACTGTCCTACTGAAGTTCACAGTTGGTGTGGTGCACATCGGCGCGCGTGCACATCCGCACAGTGCGATTTTCGTGCACATCGGCACGATATTTTTATCTTTATTTATTATCGTGCTAATCCGCACGCTCCCTGAGGCGAGGTGCGCAGAGGGATGGAAACCTGTTTACATACAAAAGGGAACTGACTATAAGAAACTGGCTACAAACTTTTAAAATATAAAAATAAAATAAAACCAGTACAAGATTACGCACATGCATGCAAAACTTAATAACTACATACAATTGGCAACAAACTTATGAAATATTAAAATCAGTGTTCGAAGTGGGAAAAAAAGCAGAGGCGGTATGTTTTATTAGGATTTTGACTTGACATACCAGCTATCTAAATGTTGAAATACAGTGAGGGTATGTTGCATAAAAGATTGTATTTCTTTTTATTTAATGTCTGAAAACGACTGGAGAGCTTTCGTTAGTTACAGGGAAGCATGGAGGGACTTTGATTCCTCGCTAACAACTTTCTTCAGAAAAAAACTTATGTTGTATTATAGAAGATTATACACGAAAATGCTCAAAAATCGAGTTTTTATATTGAGAATTTCCTGCGAGAAAACTTCCGCACCCCCACTCGACTGAGGGGTATTCCAAATCCCCGGAAGAATCGTTCCCAGAGCAGACAACTCCTAAATCTGCTCATGCTCAAAACACGACATTTATATGAATTAAGTCAAGAAGACACACATCGTCTCATTAAGCCTACCGGATGTAAAACTGTAGGATGTAAAACTTAAAAATTTCAAGAAGACATACACATACAATTCAATATGGCTATTCGTCAATTACTGTGTATAAAAATTGATTTGTTAAAGGTATTTAGCATCTATTCTCCCGTGATGGTATGTTTTGATCACTGAAAAACCAGAGGCGGTACGGCATACCACCGCGTATCGTCTCACTTCGACCACTGATTAAAATTAATCCACACCAGTACAAAGTTATGCATATTCAAGCGACACTTCACAGCTACAAAATTTAGTTTAGATACAAATTTATGCAAAACATATAAAAATATATGTTGATATGTCTGGACGACCTATAACATGCCGCTCAAAAGCATCGATAAAAGCAATTACTACATAATTACACCGCATTCGATCCATACCCCTAGGCGGCTCCGATAGCAGCCTTGTCGAGTATATTCATACTAACTGCACCTCGTCGAAAATAATACATGGCTACAAACTTATGAATATTTACACATTACAATATCTATCCTACTCGAGTTTATGCACGTACCTCAATCTCGTGAGACATCTCTTCATCATCTCCAAAATTTTCCAGTATTTGATTTATCCTGTCATCCAGCTTCATATATGTCAACCTTCTCCTCTTGTGGCTTTTCGGGAGAGGAAACCCAAATAATAATAATAATAATAATAATAATAATAATAATAATAATAATAATAATAATAATAATAATAATAATAATAATAATAATAATAATAATAATACATATGGAAACACTCTCCTTCTACAATCTGGTAAAGCTGTTAGGCTTTTCGGGTCCAGAGGACCATTCCACAATCTTTCCAGCTGTTAGGCTTTTCGGGAGAGGAAACCCAAATAATAATAATAATAATAATAATACACATGGATTTGATAAATAAAGTTTTCCAAAATAAATGTAATTACAACTTTCAGGCATACTATAAACTCTCAAACCTTCTGCTTACAACTTTCAAAATTGGCTTATCGAAATATTAACGATTTTCACTAACCCATGTTGTAGAATCTCTATTCTTCTTCTGCAAATGATACTGATATCCTTCATGCAGTATCAGTTCTTTGCCTATAGCGGTCCTTGTGAACTCCATTGCAGGTCAATGTGGTACTATAATCCCAATATCATGTTTTGGCCTTTTATAGTTTTCTTCATCCCCACCCCCAGCACCAAGACCACGGAATCAGGTGTGCACACCTGGTCTCTGGGAACGTCCAGATGACAACAAGGCTTCCACTCCATCCCCCAAGGCACGAAGCCAGATGTCCGCACTTGACAGGTGGTAGTGTGGGGATGAGCGCGATGAGATTCGAAGATAAAAATACCGTCGGGATGTGCACGAAAATCGGACTATGCCTATCAGCACGCGTGCGGATGAGCATGTAATCTCACAGCGTTTGCACACATACACGGCAATGTCGGGTCCTGTTCCGACAATGCCGGCAATGGAATCGGCGGGAATGTAATCAAATGGTAGCTTGCACACGCTTTCTGACCCAGCAAAAAAAAGCCTGTGGAACTCCCAGGATCGCCAAATGTAATCGGCCTAGCCGCCGACAATGTCGGTGTTGGTTCTGGCTAAAGTTTTGTCGGCGGCAATGCTTTCTTATGTGTGGATGCACACGCAGCCGGTAGTGCTTGAGACGGCTTGCTGATAGGTTTCTTCAATCTAGCTGCAGTGAGTGGTAAGGCCTTGTGTATTCTTGTTTCTTTTTCTGTATTTGGATTTTTTGTTTACTTCAGTTTTTCTGTTATTTTATTTTTTCACATAACTTTAATATATAATGAAGAATGAAATAATCAAAATGGCTGTGAGGTACCACAAATATAGCGGCTTGCTATTTACATAAGTTCTCAGTAAGAGAAATTTGGATCTTGTTTGAATTACCCAACTACGGCAAAGCGGAAAGTGAGTTTCACAGGTGTATGTATGTATATTAATTTGTCATCTTCTACAGCCGAAACTTACTTAAACGATTTAAACAACGGGGTCGTTGGATTCGTTTTGATAGAGAATATGTCTTAGCATATATTAAGTCATAATTAAAAAATCAACATGGCGGAAATGAACAAAATGGAGATATGAAGAAATTGTGAATCTAGGATAGATGCCCAGTGTTTATCCTGTTAATTATGCAACCCAGTATGTAGTGTATGACTAACCTTCATAAGAAGAAAACAAGGGTTTAAATCTCCATCATAATCGAAGAAGTAGGCATTCCCAAGCATAACAAAGGCTGTAAATAAAATTAAAGTAAATAAAAACTAAAACATAACTACAGAAAGAAGTGAAAAAGCACAAACAGAACAAGAAAAAATTCAGTCTTGTGGTTGCATGCTGCTTTACCCTATAGGTCATAATAAAAATATTCATGTACTCTGTCTAAGCTGGCATTTGTTTCATAGAACGATTGTAGACTGAGTGAATAGGCAACCGCAATGCTGCCTTTTCAAAACCTATTATTATTATTATTATTATTATTATTATTATTATTATTATTATTATTATTATTAATATTATTATTATTATTATTATTATTATTATTATTATTATTATTATTATTATTATTATTATTATTATTATTATTATTATTATTTGGTGCTGTCACCACGGCATGGCGCGTCCTCAGGTTGCGGATCGAGGAGAAGGCCTCTAGATATAGAGGTTAGCTGCGAAAATACTGAATAAGCAGTCGCGGACAGACGACAAGGAGTGGTCCTCCAGCTTGGGGGTTTGGGTAAGGCTAACAACCTCATCCAGTAAAAAGAGCCACTTGTTCAGAAACTTTCACAAAAGCCTCGGACAAGGACTGATAACTTGGCACGACCTCAGCAAAAAAAAAAAAAAAAAAAAAAAAAAAAAAAATTGACATGAAATTTGGAACATGGAATATTAGAAGTTTTTATAGGGCAGGCGCGTAAAATATCCGTAACGAGTGAGATACAAAAATACAGGATGAACCTAGTAGGAGTTCAGGAAGTTAGGTGGGAAGGAAATGGATCTGTGAAATTCGGAAATTTTACGTTCTTTTACGGGAAAGGAAATAAAAATTACCAATTATGAACAACGTTTTTCGTTCACAAACGAATATTACCAGCAATTAAGCGGGTTGAATTTGTTACTGACAGACTTTCTTTTATTACTCTTAAGGGCCGGTAGTATGATATTATTGTTTTAAATGTACATGTCCCAATAGAAGATAAGGATGACAATATAAAAGACAGTTTTTACGAAGAAGTGGAACGGATATTTGACCAACTCCCGCGATACCATATGAAAATTCTACTAGGGGATTTCAATGCGAAGGTAGGATGAGAGGATATTTTCAAACCGATTATAGGAAACGAAAGCCTGCATAAGGAGAGTAATGACAACGGTGTTAGACTCGTGAACTTTGCAACATCCAAAAACCTAATCGTGAAGAGTACAAAATTCCCACATCGCGACGTTCATAAAAACACTTGGGCCTCACCATACGGAAAAAACACATAATCAAATTGATCACGTTTTAGTAGATAGACAGAGGCAATTAGCATAATTGATGTCCGGTCGTTTAGAGGAGCTGATTGTGACACTGATCACTACCTGGAAGCAGCGATAATAAGAGAGAAATTATCGTTGAACAAAGGAAATATTCAATGTTTGAAAACAGAGAGATTTAATTTAAAGAAATTAGAAGAGAGCCAGGTAAGAGAGAAATACCAGATTGAAGTTTCGAATAGATTCTCGGCTTTAGAAGATTCGGTCTGCACTAGTGTTGAGGATACTTGGATTGAAATTTGAGATATCATTAAAATTTCAGCAAAAGAAAAACTGGGACACGCAGAAATACGTACGTAGAAACAAACCATGGTTCGACCAGGGATGCATTAAACTAGCAGAGAAGAGAAAACAGGCAAAATTACGCTGACTACAAAATCCGAATGAAATAACTACACAAAATTTCGTAGACATCAGACAGGAAACTTCCAAAATTTTTAGAACAAAGAAACGCGATTTTTTGAAAGCTAAAATTAAGGAACTTGAAGATAATAGTAAAAATAAAAACATTCGGGACATGTATAAGGGAATCAACGAATTTAAGAAATGCTATCAACCACGACCTTATATATTAAAGAAAGCTGACGGAACAGTTCTCACTGATACGGATAGCATTTTAAATAGATGGAAAGATTTCTTTGACGATTTGCTGAACACGCAACCAAAAGCTAGTGTGCATGTAGCAAAGGAGATACACACCGCAGAACCGTATATTCCAAAACTCAACCGAATAGAAGTAGAAACTGCTATAAAGAAAATAAAGAAACACAAGTCTCTGGGTGTATACGAAATTCCGGCTGAGTTAATTTTAGCTGGAGGCGAAAAACTGTGAAACAAGATACACAAACTCATTTTACCTATCTGAAACAAGGAAGAAATGCCACAAGAATGGAAAGAATCGATCATTGTTCCAATTCACAAGAAAGGCGACAAAACTGACTGTAATAATTATCGAGGTATTTTTCTTCTGTCAACATCCTATAAAATCCTTTCAAATATTCTATTAGCAAGATTGACCCCATACGCAGATGAAATTATTGGAGATTATCAGTGCGGATTTAGACGAAATCGATCAACTATCGACCAAATATTTACCATTCGTCAAATACTCGATAAGAAGTGGGAATTCAATACCCCTAAGGCTTACGCCTCTGTTAGGAGAGAAACATTATACAACGTTCTTACAGAACTTGGAATACCAAGGAAGCTAATTAGATTAATTAAGATATGTTTAAATGAATCCCAAAGTAAAGTCCGGGTAGGAAAATTTTTGTCGACGAGCTTTAACGTCGAAAATGGCCTGAAACAAGGAGATGCGTTGTCGGCATTATTATTCAACTTTGTTCTGGAATACGCTATAAGGAAAATCAACGATAGTAACCATGATCTAGAGTTGAACAGTATTTACCAGGTTATGACATATGCTGGTGATGTAAATTTAATAGGGGATGATAGGAGAACAATAGAAAGAAATGCAGAGATCTTATTAAACGCTTGCAGGGACATGGGTTTAGAAGTAAATGTAGAGAAAACTAAATACATGGAAGTGCGTCGGGACCGTAATACAGCAAATTATGGATGCGTTAAAATATTAAATATTACTTTTGATAAAGTGGATAGTTTCAAATATCAAGGATCAATATTAACAGACGAAAATCATATTCACGAAGAAATTAAATGTGGATTAAAAGCAAGGAATTCGTGTTATTAATCAGTTCAAAATCTCTTGTCGTCGCGAATTCTGTCGAGGAATTTGAAGCTTAAAATATATAAAACGATAATCATGCCTGTTGTTCTGTATGGTTGCAAAACATGGTCGCTTACTCTGAGAGAAGAGCATAGACTGAAAATATTTGAAAACAAGATCCTGAAACGAATATTCGGACCCAAGAAGAACGGGAATGGGGAATGGCGGACACTTCATAACAACGAACTACATAATTTATACGGTTTACCAACCATTGTTAGAGTCATCAAGTCTAGGAGGCTTAGGTGGGCAGATCATGTAGCTAGGATAGAAAAAAGTAGAAACCCTTTCAAAGTCTTGACTGGAAGATCAATCGGAAAACGACCATTAGGAAGACCTAAGCGCAGATGGGAGGACAATATTAAGATGGATCTCTCAGAGATAGGAATACAAAGTAGAAACTGGATTCAGTTAGCTAAGAATAGAAGTCAGTGGAGAGCTTTTGTGAACATGGCATTGAACCTCTGTTTTCCATAAGCCATAGAGTTATTTATTATTATTATTATTATTATTATTATTATTATTATTATTATTATTATTATTATTATTATTATTATTATTATTTTAAATACCGTGATCTCAGCCTGTTTCAATTTTGAGAAATTTAAAGAGATGTTAAAATTATGGCAACAAAAGTTAAAAAGGCCATCAACACCGGCACTATCGGGATGTGTGTGCAAAGCAGCCCCGGTTCCGGTTCCGGTTCCGGTCCCGGCATTGTCGGTGCCGGGACCGGCATTGCCGGGGACGTGTATAAACGCTGTCACAGTTGCAGCTAGTTATGTTTCACGTAGTTCCCACCACAAACACCCTCTCAGCTATTGTGAAAGCCATGATGCCTCGGCAAATATGAATGGTTCCGGACATAATGATAAGAGCCACTTCCGGTGAAATTGAGCCACATAACAGTATGTAGGTGGTTTAACGTTGAAAATGTATCTGCAGATGGCAAGGAAATTTTATTTGTTATGTGCCATTGCATTGAACTGCATTGGGATGTTAAGCCTTCTGTCCCAGTTTACTCGATAGAAACTGTGGCATAACCATTATGTTTCCCCGAGCCGCTCTTTGTATAAGCATTGTAAGTATGAATTTTATAAACAATAAGGATATTACAAAGCTACGGAGCTTTGAACGGAAGCTTATGTAATTATTAGATATGATGGACAGAAACTTAAATAAACTTGCACAACACCTTCCACAGCCTTGTCGACAAATGCTGTCCCAATTTACATGACCTGAGGCCTATTTCCCCATTGAACATTTCAACTTTTCACTTTTCACTCTGCAAAATTTACAAAGTGAAAACTTTTAGAGTTCCACCATTAGTTTTGAGAATTTTGCAATTTTATGTTCTACAACTGTAAAGTTGCAAAGTCTTTGCAAACTTACTTACTCATGAACACAAAAAAGTTTCGAGATATGAATGCAATTGAAAGGTGAAGAACAGAGTATAGAGCCACAAATTACAGTGTAGGGTTGGAATTTTATTTTATAATATGATTAGACTTTTTATAAATGACAAATATGACATAAATACTTACGTTAAAATCCGTGTGCAGTTTTACTATACGGATCCATAGATTGTAAAATATACAGAAAAAATTCGGCAAGTTCTTAATTTGTCCATTTCATGTCAAGAACCAGAGGTGTAGCCAGCAGGTTTGTGTAGGGGGGGCGTCGTTTTTGAGGGGGGCAGCTAGAATGTACAAAGCCAAAAAAAATGTGTTACTGCTAGTGTTTTTGAGGCCTGAAAGAAAGGAAAATTTTGTTTTTTTCTGGAAAACTAAAAACACTATTCTAGCTTCTTCTTCTTCTTCTTCTTCTTCTTCTTCTTATTATTATTATTATTATTATTATTATTATTATTATTATTATTATTATTATTTTTATTATTATTATTATTATTATTATTATCCATAAATTATATTTAAGATAGTTTTTATTATGCTTAATCAAGAACTACTGCCCGAGACTAAACGGTATACTTTTGTGCATAACTATAAAGGTAACCAAGAAAGTTCTGTCCCTTTTCGTGGAGGTCTGTGTTCAATTGGGCCTCACACCGTGAATGCGAGTGAAGATAAGGCGAACGTCAGTTGTTGGTGTGGGTATATCCAACATACTATCTGGTTGTGGCAATTCAGACACACCGTGAACTAGCGTAAAGACAGAGGGAACATGGGAGATCCACAGAGCGTCATAAGAGCATGTATGCTGAATGAGTTCAAATGGAGGTCAAACGCCGCTGTAGCGGGACAGAAGATATGCCAGGCCTTTGGTGAGGGTGTTGTGACGACACGGACATTGCGGCGATGGTTTAACAAGTTTAAGGACGATGACGAAACACCCGAAAATACCATGTACCAGAAGACCAACACATGTACAAAGAGGAACTGGGACTACAATTCAGTGTGTGGAAAAACCATTCGGCAACACATCCATCAACTTGTGAAGCACTACAAGTTGGGTCGATGGGTCTCTCATATTTTGACTCCGGGTCAGAATGTAACGCGGCAGTCGCCTGTGTTTATTTACTGTTTCGGAGCCATTTCTGGACAGGGCGTTGACATGTGATAAAAAGTGTGTTCTATACGAAGCTCCACGGTGCCGTCATCATTGGTTAGCATCCCATGAACCGATTTCAAAACAGCCGAAACCAGCACTGTACCAGAAGAAGGTCCTTCTATGTGTTTGGCGCATCGTGAACTGCTACCAGCTGGTCAGAATATCAATACAACTGTGTAGTGTCAGCAGTTGAAAATGAAATGAAATGAAATCTTTGAGTTTTACGTCCCACGATTATGCCGGTTAGGCTAAAGGAGACGGTGATGATGAGTGATGAATGAAATGGTGGAATGAAGAAAGTGGGAGGAAGCGGGAGAACCCCGAGAAAACCCACGCACACGGTGTTTGTCCACCACAAAGTTCACTTGGCGGGGGCTGGGATCGAACCCGGGACCCCAAGCACCAGAGGTGAACACTCTACTACTGAGCCACCGCGGCCCCTAGTGTCAGCAGTTGAGCTGTGCCCAACAAAAACTCAAAACTCTGGAGTCATCACTTCTGAATTGCAAATGGGTCCTCGATTACGGGACAACGCTAAGTCCCACGTGGCTAGGATGACTCAGGACACCATTTTTCGCCTTGGATGTAGGAATGCGCACGAGTCGAGACACACTTTGTAAAATACGAGACGAGTCGAGACACGAGTCGAGTCGAGACAGCTCCTAAAAATCTCGACTCAACTCGAATGTCTCGAAAATCTTTCTATAACTTTTAATATTATTTTGAAGAAAGTACTCATTCAGAAACACTCGGCACGAGAATTTCGGAAGCTGCAGGACTTATCAGGTGTTCGAGGAGTGTTGTGGTGAGTTTCTTCAACAAGTGGCGAAACTAAGGGGAAACGACGTCCAAACGTCGAGGGGCTGCGCGCCACCCACCTCATTACATTTGTCCGACGTCGTAGGCTGGGCAGACTGGTAAGACAGGACAGGCAGCGAACTGCGTCGGAACCAACATCAGAGTTTAATGCTGGGCAAAGTACAAGTGTGTCTGAACTAGTATTGTAAAATTTCGGAAAATTTTGAACATGTTGGTAAAAAACCGTTTTTTTCTCGATTTCCTTCTTGAAAATTGAAAAAATTGAAAAAATAAACATTTGTATTAGGTTAATTTTACTGGTGGTCATATCTTTTTTCTTCAAACACGTAAAAAATATAAGTTCAAAAATTTCAATATTACGAATATTAAAAAATAACACTCGAAAATAAAACTATTCCAATCATTATTTATATATTAAAATAGTAGATTTACGCGTATATGTTTGTCCCCACAGAAAAGTTTATATGTTTGTCTCGAGTCCTTTCGACAATGAGATCTTGAACCCACAAGTGCTAGAAACGTGCCGTTTTCATTGGTCGATTCCAAATTTTGTGTAAATTGTCCAGTTCTATTCCAACATCGCATAGTTGTATATAGGGGTTGTATATCTCTCAGGCGTTTATTTCATGGCCAAATTATAAGAAAACGAATGATAACCATTTCTCTAGTCTAAGATGAATCTTCATTGTTTGGGGATTTTTTTTTCACAATGAACTCCATATATCTCTGACATAATTAATTCTGTGTGCAATTTATTTACTTATTACATAATACATCCGAAAAGAAAGGAAACACTGGTCATATATGAATTAGAAATTCTAACTATAAGTGGGCTCAAATCTCGCAAACGGTGCAAAATATTGAAAAAATAATCGAAAAAAATTCCCGTTTATGATACCCCTTCCCGATTTTTATGAAGGCGTCCTTCACTTGTATCTGTAGAGGGACAATGTTTGAGCACTTAGTGTATTTCTAATATTAGTCATCTGTAAATTCATAAGGGAAAATCCCCGTTCGCACTCTGTCGTGGAAATTGATAATATTTCTACCCGATTTCTGCAACTTCTCATCGACAATCTACTTGTTAGACTTAAGTCTGATAACGATTTTTCTTACTCAGGTTTGAAATACTTAGCAAGAAATATTATCTCTCTATCACCATACAACATCTTTTCCATATCGACCATGTCAGTTGGCAATGTCGACCCATGTAGAACAGAAACTTCATCTACCACGTCTTTGAAAGGGAATCTTGTAAATAAATTATCAACTAAGCCTGATAAACTGATGATTTCTTATTTGTTTATAAATTTAATTTTTGTAATTACACATGAAGGTTTGATACCATTACCAAGTTCTTTCCCCCGTCTAGAAAGCGAAAGGGAACGAGGTTCCTGGAAAGTGTTCAGAGTTGAATGGGAATTTCCCTCCTCCTTTAACTCAATTACCGCACTGCTGTTTGCCATGTGCCAAATTACGATGAATTTCAATTAAATTATCATAGTATAATTATTTCCTTGTTGAATTATCAATACTTTTCAGTGGAAAAAGGGATGAAATTTCAAAGTTCCAAATCAAAGTAAGTAGACCAACGTAAAGGGAGAAAAAGTGTAAAATTTTCCATACAATTATGCGTACAATCCAAACTTAAAAGTTCCGTGTAATTAAGCTTACAGTACAAATTTTATGCCTATTTTTCTCACAACTTTATGGGTTGATTGCCCTGTGCTGTATGTGCTCCATATAATAAACATAAGCTTCAGCAATTATTATAGCAGAAAGCAATGGATATATGAAGCCAAGCACTGTATTTTTTGTTTCTAATTTTTTTCTTAAATAACATCGATCGTTCTCGATCATTTTTACAAACCAACTCACTACCAATTTTCCATATATAGAAAGTGCCCCCCCCCCCCACACACACATAAAGGAGAATTTTAAAAAAATGCTAGGACACACACTGTTTATTTCCAATAAAGAGTTAATACACTGAATTTCATCACCGTAAGTTTAACGGCTTGCGAGATACTCATTTTTTCCCCCGCAAAAATTCGAATCCTCACTACCTCCTTAGGGTATTATGCATTATAATAAAAGCAATATAACAACCCAATTTGGATTATGGCCTAACTATATACCAAAAGTAATTTCATTTGACTTTGCAATTTGACCGTGATGACCAGGCACACATAGTTACATTCAATTTTTTTATATAATAATTTATGTATTACAGTGATTCAAAATTGTATTTTTTCCAGTAGTTAGCTCTAAAAACCCACAGGTCTCGAAAGCCAAGTAGTAGTGCAAGTCCTATTGCTATTATTACTATTAAAAATATCAATATCCAAAAGTGCCTGAAGTTCTTTTTTCACTTGGTTAGATATACTCACCTCAGGTAAGTAGACAGAAACAAGTGGAAAAGAAAGGGAAATGAAGGTCTTGAAAGTAAAACGGAGACAAATTTACCAGTCCTCAGAAGATACTGTCTACAATGCAGTGAGCAGAGAGGGTCAGTAGATCATACTGAGTCGGTGGGTCACAGTGGGTCACAGTGGGTGGTGGGTCATAGTGGGTCACGGCGGGCGGTTGGTCACAGTGGGTCATGGTGGGTGGTGGGTCGCAGTGGGTCACGGTGGGTGGTGGGTCGCAGTGGGTCATGGTGGGTGGTGGGTCACAGTGGGTCACGGCGGGCGGTTGGTCACAGTGGATCACAGTGGGTGGTAGGTCACAGTGGGTCACGGTGGGCGGTTGGTCACAGTGGGTCATGGTGGGTGGTGGGTCGCAGTGGGTCACGGTGGGTGGTGGGTCACAGTGGGTGGTGGGTCACAGTGGGTCACATGTTATTGACCCACGACCCACTGACCCACCCAGAAAACTTGACCCACTTAACCCACTGACCCACCGACCCACTGACCCACTCCATCTCGGGCAACAAATAGATCTCTTGAATGAAACTAAGTTCTTAATATGGTCTTTGATCTAGTGAAGTTTTGTTAACTTTAACCAAATTACTTCTTAAGAGAAAGAGCAGTAGGCAGACTTCACTAATACTCATGCACTAAAACATATAATTACTATTATTTAATATTTTAATATAGACACTTATATAAACTTTATGTACAAAATCCTGTATGTAAACAAACACATGTTTTTTAGTGCGACAGATTATCTATTACAATCAAAATGAAACTGACCATGTTTCTAACTAAATAACTCCTGAATCATCAGACCGACCTCGATAAAATTTTCAACATAGATGAGGTTCGGGATGATTTTTATTATTTCACTTTGAAGGTGCAACTTTAGGGAAGGGGAGAGGGAAAATGACAGATATTAGTGTCGAATCCATAATTTTTGGGGTCGCTGAAATGAACAGTGACTCTTCCGGTCGTGAGCTCCTTCGTGGCTAAGCGGTTAGCATACGCGCCTATGGCGTGAGAGACCCGGGTTCGATTCCCGGCGGGAGCTCATGTGGTTCGGATTCCACGCTAATCAGTAGGTCCACGTCTCATATAGCCTCGCTGCTGAACGGGACGTTAAACTCAAAATCAACTCAACTCTTCCGGTCGTTTAAATCCAAATTCATATATATCTATATATATTTTAAAACACCTTTTTCTGACCAGAACAAAATGAATTATTTGATAATTATACGATTTTTGTTACAGTTTCAAGGAGTACTAATGAAGATGAATTACAAAAATCGTGTAATTATTAAATAATTCATTTTGTTCTGGTCAGAAAAAGGTGTTTTAAAATGGTATCGTGATTATCCAGAACCATGGAGTATATATATATATATATATATATATATATATATATATATATATATATATATATATATATATATATATATATATATAGAGAGAGAGAGAGAGAGAGAGAGAGAGAGAGAGAGAGATGATCAAAAATGGTCGTCGAATCCATACTTTTCGGGGTCCCTGAGATGAACAGAAGATGCCGTTTAAATCCACAAATTCAGCCCCATTAGTATTCCTAAGGGGGGACGGGAACATGTAAAGGTAATTGAAAATTACCGACAGTAGTTTCGAATTCATGATTTTGGGAGTCTATAATTTCATTGGTGACAGTTTAGGTGCCCTTTATGCCCAAAATGAACCGCATTCTCCCCGTGCAAGGTATTCGGCTAGTCTGAAATAATAACGAACAGAACTTTCATACATTCAACCCTTTAATATATTTGTCGCTGCTCAAATTTACTCACTTCTGCGGTATATGTGCATATGTGTAAATAAGAGTATTTCTCTTTTTAAGTTATTCGAAAATCATACAAATAATAAAGAGGGAAGATTTTACCAGAAATTAAGAAAATAAAAAGTAAAAATTAAAACCTGTCGTTTCAAGTATTTTTCCTGTTACATTGTATATAATACATTGTATATATGCTGCAAACATGTTACAGCAAGTAAGATTACTAGCATCAGACGAAGAAATAGTTTTTAAATTATATTTTCCGGTTTTTGCTAATATTTCCGAACAAATTATTTTTTTATTAATGGGTGCAAAATTTTTGGAAATTTTACCGACCTTGATAAAATTTTCAACATAAATAAGGTTCGGGATGTTTTTTATTATTTCACTTTGAAGGTGCAACTTGAGGGAAGGGGAGAGGGGAAAATGACGGACATTAGTGTCGAATCCATAATTTTCGGGGTCGCTGAAATGAACAATAACACTTCCGATGTCCTTTAAATCAAAATTCGTCCTCACAACTTGAAGGAGGGAGAAGATATATAAAAAGTATTGAAAATGACCGATATTACTGTCGAATCCATAGTTTTTCGGGTCGCTGAGATGAACAGTGACACTTCCGGCCGTTTAAATTGAAATTCAGTCCCATTAGTACTCTAAGGGGGGATGGTGACATGTAAAGATAATTGAAAATTACCAGTATTAATATCGAATTCATAGTTTTGGGGCTCCATATGTTCATTGGTGACAGTTTTGTGCCCTTTGTGTCCAAAATGAAACGTATTCTCCCCGTGCGAAGAACGGGTATTCTAGTCTGTAATAATAACGAACGTAAGTTTCACATAGGCAACCCTTTAATATATTTTTCGCTGCTCAAATTCACTCACTTGTGCGGTATATGTGTGTATGTGTAAATAAGATCCTCTCTCTTTTTGAGTTATTTGAAAAATATACAAAGAATAAAGAGGGATTTTACCAGAAATCAGAAAAATAAAAAAAGTAGAATTAAAACCTGTTGCTTTAAGTATTTTTCCGTTAGCGGAATACATTGTATATACAGTAGGACGTCGATAATCCGAACATCAAAAATCCGAAACGTCAAAAATACGAACCGGTCCCTAGAAGCTTTCTACACTTTGTCTTAAGGGTCTTCACTACAGCGAAATTAAACTACCGCTAATTTTAGAGTTTTTCTGTAATATCTTCAAAACTAATAAAAATATTCAAAAAGCAGAAACGTAGTGAACTAGACAATACAATTCTGCATGTGATACCTTTACTACAATTCACCTATCTGCTTTTGGTATGCCGCTATTTACAGAACCCGCAAAAACTGTTAAATCTATCTACAGTTGCAAATCGAAAGCAGATAGATGAGTTGTGATAACGGTATCACACGCAAAATCGTATTGTTTAGTTCACTACGTTTCTGCTTTTCGGATATTTTTATTTGTTTTGAGGATATTACAGAAAAACTCTAAAATTAGCGGTAGTTTAATTTCGCAGTAGTGAAGACCCTTAACGCTGGCGATAAACAATTAATAGTGTGTCTGTCGACGTTGTGTGAAGTCAGCATATTTACAAAAGTTCATTCATATGTAATTGTTTGTCATACATATTTTATTTTTATTTTCTCATAGGCCTATAAGATTTAAGTGTGACTTACAAGATCAGTGTAATTTAGTGTACGAGCAGGTTCTTCAGAAACATTAAATGTAAGTAGCCTTGCGTTCGGTATTGTAATTACTGTATGTACTGAATAACCACTGTATCGATTGAAGAACATACCGTACAGTATATATAAGCCTAAATGGAATGTTTTTTGTCATTTTAGAAAATCCGAACTAACTGTGGTCCCAATTAGTTCGGATTTTCGATTTCCTGCTGTGTATGCTGCAGACATATTACAGCAAGTAAGATTACTAGCATGAGGCGAAAAAATAGTTTTAAACTATATTTTCCTGTTTTTGCCAATATTTCCGATCAAATTATTTTTTTCTAATGGATTCAAAATTTCAGGAAATTTTACAAAGAACAATATATGTTTGATTTAACATATTAACTAAAATGATTCAGGCCCCGTTATTTTAGCACCTCTCTGCCATCAAGGGGAAACTTCATAATATTGCTCAAGATAATTTTAATGTGTCTATACTAATTAAGCTAAATAGGATTATATCTTAGTTTCTTTTGTAGCCATAACTCCATTCTATCACGGTGCTAACTTTGAAATGTTTGGATGAGATGTGCACAAAATTTCCCTATTCTAATACAAGAAACATAAGTACTTAATTTTCTTAACTCTAAACTAGTAAATATAAAACACTCTTAAATTTGAAACCATAACATAATAAAATATTCGAAAATTTCAATTTTACCCAAATTTTCCGTTTTTTTTCCAACCTCGGGAGAACTGAAAAAAAATGTTCTTTTAAACCCAAAATTTCCGGTTTTTCCCAGGCCTTCACAACACTAGTCTGAACACACATTGCACCGAACATTCCTAACGATGGCCCTCCGCAGTCGATGATCCATTCATGTGCGAATGTTAACACCACGACATCGGCAACTACGACTGAAATGAACACGTGACCATCGCCACTGGACCTTGGCACAGTGGCAGAGCATTGCATTATCTGATGAATCCCGATATCTTCTTCATCATGACTATGGGAGGGTGCGAATCCGTAGTATTCCAAGGGAACATCTCCTTGACACTTGTACTGCGAGACGGAGACAAGCAGGCTACGGCTTAATTATTATCTGGAGAACATTCACGTGAGCATCCATGTGTCTAGTGGAGCTCAAGCAAGACATCATGACGGCCGAGGCGTATCGCACACTGCTTGCAGACTACGGACACCCCTTCATGACGATCATGTTTCCCAACGGTAGCAGGATTTTTCCACAAGATAATGCACCATGTCACGTGGCCAGGAATGTGATGGACTGGTTCTAGGTACTCAGGAGCAAGTTCCGAGTGATGTTCTGGCCCCCCGACTCGCCGGATCTGAACGCAATCGAGCACATCTGGAATGTGGTTAAACGTGACGTCACGGCGCATCGCCCCCTCCCCGGAATTTACGGGAATTAGGTGACCTCTGTGTGCATATGTGGTGTCAACTCTCTCCGGCGACCTACCAAGAATCATTGCGTCTATGCCAAGACACGTCGCCGCTGTTATCTGTTCCATCGGTCGACATACTGATAATTAGGTAGGTAGTGATAATGGTCTGGCTGATGTGTGCGTATTTTAACTCGTACATTTTGTCTCGACTCGAATTTCGAGACGTCCCGACTCGAATTCGAGTCGAGACTCGAGTCGAGACAACATTTTCTCGAGACGAGTCGAGACAGGCTTAAATCTCGACTCGTGCGCATCTCTACTTGGATGGGAAACAATGTTGCAACCACTATATTCCCCGGGTATTGCACCGTCCGATTATCACCTGTTCCATTCTTTGGACAATCACCTTAGAGGACGCCAGTTCAAATCCCTAGTAAAAGTGCAAAATGCACCTGATACTTTCTTCGTTTCACGGCCCACTAAGTTCTACCGTGATGGATTCCAGAACGTTTTCAGAAGGTCGTTGGGCTGCAATGAGATTGCGCACACTTTTCCAGTTTTATCAGTTTTACCTGATAAGTCATTGACAAGCTGTCATTATGTACAGGATTGCGCACACAGAAAAATTAAGCAATGTTGTCAGATGGAAAATATTTTCTCTTCTGTTATGTAAATCTGTAAGAAAAGAACAGCGGAATACCCGAACCAAGGGCCGAATAAAATTACTAGGATTCAGCTAATATAGAAAATACAGAGGAATTAACACATAAGGATAGAGAAGCTATACACTGCATTCGAAAAAAAAGAAAGATCTCACACCAGTTCTTCCGAGAAATATTACAGAGGCTGCTTCAGTAAGTGATTGAAAGAGAAGTTGAGTTCAGTTATGATGGAGAAAAGTTACTATTTATAAATGAAGAAGCTAAAATTATCGTCCTAACTTGTGCGAGTAACATTAGGTACGAACAATGATAGCATTTACTGTGCATAGTCGTAGTGTATGTAATAAAACTTGTAGATAGCTACATAATACTGTTTGTAATTATATATTCTAACTAGATTTAGGAAGGTGATTTAAGATATATATTGACAGATGCCATATTATTAATAAGTAAATCGTGTAATTTTGCAAGGATTATATTGGAATGCAGTGTAATTAGTATGAGGAAGTAGTTTACTCACATCGTTGTATTATACTAATAATATTGTAATTTAAGTGTATTGTATCACACATATTATTGTAACGAGTATCCTATTATATGACCAGACGTTAACGACAGACCTCAATAAATTTACCAAAGCAAAACTTTACGACAATTGAGAAAATTATTCACTTTTTCAATTTTCAATTTTTCCCTAAAACTTGGGTAGTAGTGGAAAGTATGTATACTATATTATTATTATTGTTATTATTATTATTAACATTAAGAATGTCATCATAAATGTTTGCTTTGTTTTATTGGTTCCCACCTAGAATATGGGCTTCAGAACCCTCAGTAGCTCCTCGAACGAAAATAGGGCGGAAACATTTCACAAACATTACAATTAATAATTCTATTCACTTGGTCCAGATATTTATCAGGTAATCTCTTCGTTGTTGAAGATACAATCAGAAACAAAATTGAAATTAAGATCAATTGCGAAAGGATATACCAATACACAAGAAAAGGAATATTTAAAGAAACACAACATTATATTGAAGCAGTATGAAATGCTTAACCCTTATAGATTCCGGCTTTTTAAGGTAAGGTAAATTAGAGACTTTCAGTCAAGCGGCTACAGCATCATCCCTATTTATCATAGGATCATGGTTCATACCTCGTATTCTTTTTACAATAGAGCAACCTTTCAAATGGTACCATTCACATCTCCTTATCATGTCCCTGAGTCGGGAAATTTTGAGAGAAATCGGGATTTTTCTTTGAAAATATTTCTTTTTTTTAAATTTTTGAGCCCTTCTGGACCCCCACTGTGTTAACGCAGAGATCTAAAACTCAACTGGAAAACACTAAGGGATGTATTAAATGCCTGTACAAAATTTCAAGCTTGTATCTTGAACAGTCAGGGCGGGGAAAATATCAATAATCCCCACAATGCCCCAGATTACTGTAAAATACCTTGATCTCAGGCAGAACATTTCCTGAGACATCCCTATATATCCTAGAATCATAGTTTGCCCTTTATTATCTACAGAATAAAAATACCTTTCAAACGGACCCTTCACATGCCTTTATCATGTATCTCAGGCGGGAAAATCGCGAAAAAAAGGGATTTTTTAAACCACAAAATCTCTTTCATTTACCTTTTTGCCCCTCTGGATCCACCTTGTGCTAACGCAGAGATCTGAAAAAATCTAATAAATAGTACTCGGTGGATTGAATGTTTGTACAAAATTTCAATCTTCTAGGTGCGAAAATAAGCCCGCCAAAAAATAATGAAAAGAGGCCTAACAAAAATATTTTTTTAAAGTTATGATGTCATCACTAGACTTCGGATTTTTGCATATTTGCATGTTTTTTTCCTGATGTGATATTGATATGCTCTTTAAACAGAAATTCGTTTCAGGTGTTTTGGAGTAAAATAGCCGAGTTTTATAGTGCATATATGTGCATATTTTGGAGGTTAGTGCATGTTTATGTCATTAATGCATATAAATGCATATTTAAAGAAACAACCAAATTGGAAATTTTTAACGTCCAACAACTAATTTTTTATAAATGGAATTTCAAGTTTCTAATATAAATAGACTCAAGATCTTGAAATGGTTCATTGTTGTTGGTTTAGAATATCTTACAAGGTCATGTGAAAAGAGAATAAGAAACGGGTGAGTGATTCATTCTCTCGCTAATGATGAATGACTGTCACCTTTTTGGAAGAAGATATAAATAACAGTGTCAAATCACCTACAATAAAATTTTCACGTCACCCATCTCGTAAATTGTGTGGTCCTGTGACAATATAAGAATACCAAAGAAAAATATTTCCATTTAGTTGTAGTGCAACATCTTCAAATTTGAATTTTAACTACCTCAAAATTTTGTCCATCCAAGAAAAAAATTGTACTATTCAAATAAACGAGAAAGAACCATTTCAAAATTTCGGCGACATTAGTCACCTGTAGTGCGACATCCTCGAATTTTAACTAGCTCAGAATTTTGTCCAAATTTTGTCAATTTTTGTCCACCCCAAGAAAAAAAATTGTACCATTCTAATAAAGGAGGGAGGGTCATTTAAAACTTTCGGCCACTTCGATCACCTGTAGTGCGAGATCTTTAAATTCAAATTTTAATTAGCTCAGAATTGTGTCGAATTTTTGAACATTTTTGTACTACGAAGAATAAATTCTGTACCACTGAAATAAACGAGGGTCGGTCATTTAAAAATGTGGCTACTTGGATCATCTGTAGTGACACATTTTCAAATTTGAATTTCAACCATGTTGGTGATACAAAAATCTACAAAAAAAAAAAAAAGGGAAAATGCAAAGCTAGTTAGAATTTAAATTTAAAGATGTCACACTGCTGGTGATCGAAGTGGCCAAAATTTTGAAATGACCCTCCTTTCTTAACTTGAATGGAACAAAATTTTTGATGGTACAAAAATATACGAAAATTGGACAAAATTTTGAGCTGATTAAAATTCGAATTTGAAGATATCGCTCAACAGGTAATCGAAGTGGCCAATTTTTGAAATGACCCTCTCTCGTTTATTTTAATGGTACAAAAGGTTTTGTTTGTGGTACATGAATGCGCAAAAATCGAACAAAAATTTAAGCTTGTTAAAATTCGAATTTGAAGATGTAGCATTACAGGTGATCAAAGTGGACAAATTTTGAAATGGCTCCCCTCGTTCATTAGAATGGAACACAATTTTTTCTTAGATGGACAAAAATAGACGTAAATTGGTCAAAATTCTGAGTTAGTTAAAATTCGAATTTGAAAGTGTCACACTAGGTGATCGAAGTGGCCGAAATTTTGAATGGCCCTCTTTTGTTAATTTGAATATTACATTTTTTTTTCTTATGTGGACGAAAATGAACAAAAATTGGACAAAGATATCGCACTACAACTAAAAGGGTCAGAAAAATCTTCTAGAAGTTATCTTTTGAAACAATGGATTGAAGTTGAGAGTCAAGAAGAAAATATATTTTGCAAAGTGTATGCTAAACAAATAATATTTTCAAAATAAGCTCGTTTTCAGAAGAGGACATTTCTGTTTTGTTCGAACCAAAAGCTCAAACTTCAGCAGCACTCTATTTCTTTGGCCTTCTTATATTTTCACAGCAGTTTCTAGTCTGGTAAGGAGTTTCTACAACTATGAAACAACCCCAATGTGTGTGTGTGTGTGTGTGTGTGTGTGTGTGTTTTCATATTCGATAGAGTTCATTCCAAAGAAACCGTTGAAAAATATATTTCGGGAAGAAATGAACAACCCTTTTCTAAATTAGCTCTAAATTGATTAAAATATTTGCTTTACAAAATCTAAAACTTGTCACAGCAGTTACTTTCTGAGATAAGGAGATAAGTTCTTAAGTTTTTCTTTAAGAAGTTTATGAGAGTATTTAAGTTTAAGCTTGTGTTGCTTTGCTACGTACCTCGGTTTCTCGAAAGGTAACTTTCCTACTAACAAGTAACACTTCCGAAGTGTAACACTCCGATTTTGATAAAATTTGGCAGGTAGATACTACACATAAAATAATCGAATACGTGTTTTTTTATTTTCTGCGGAAAAACGGTTTTAGGGGACAAAAGCCCCCACCCAAAATTTTGAAAGTTGACGCCCGAAAGGCAAGAAGAAGTAAACCGAAGGTCCGTGCCTCACTCAACCGCTTTTTTCGAGGAAAATCGAAACCCAATTATCTCATTTTAAGTCTACAATATCTAAGCACAATGTCATTCAATTCGGTGCACTTCTCCTTGCCTTTTGTGCCTTAAGTTTCAAAATTTTGAGTGAGGGCTTTTGCCCCACAAAACCGTTTTTCGGCAGAAAAGAAAAAAAACTGTATCCGTTTATTTTTGCGTATTGTCCCTACACAATGTGTCGTTTGAATTCTTCATGTCCTTTACGCATTTCTGACATATTGTTATTAGCACTTTTGATATTTCACGATCAAAGTTTTGGAAGAGTCAGTGTCCCACCTAAACTTTTTTTTTTTTTTTTTTGAAAAATAAGAAACCCGCATTCCCTCGTTTTATGTCTACAATATCTGTGCACAATTTCATTCACTTCGGTTCACTTCCTCTGACCTTTCGAGCCTCAAATTTCAAAATTTTGGATAAGGGCTTTTGCCCCCTAAAACTGTTTTTACGAAGAAAATTTAAAAAACGTATTCGTTTATTTTTTGCGTATTGCTCATACACAAAGTTTCATGTTCTTTACATACATCTGACATACTGTTACTAGCACTTTTGATATTTCGTAATCAAAATTTTGGAGGGGTCCGTGCCCCTCCCAACCGTTTTTTCCAGGAAAATACGAAACTATTTTCTAATTTTATGTCTATATGTGTGTATAATTTCGTTAACTTCGGTTCACATGTTTTTGTTTTCGGGCGTCAACTCTCAAACTTTTTGGGTGGGAGCTCTTGCGTCTTGCCCCCTAAAACCGTTTTTCTGTAAAAAAAAAAAAACGTATTCGTTTATTTTTTGTGTATTATTCATACACAAAGTTTCTGACATACTGTTACTAGCACACTTTTGATATTTCGTGATTAAAGCTTTGATGGTCCGTGTCTAAACCAACCGTTTTTTCCAGAAAAATATGAAACACGTATTCCCTCATTTTATGTCTACAGTATGTGTGTATAATTTCGTTGACTTCGGTTCACTTGTTTTTGGCTTTCGGACGTCAACTTTCAAAATTTTGGGTTTGGGCTTTTTCCCCTAAAAGTTTTTCTGCTGAAAATAAAAACCCGTATTCGTATATTTTTTTATTTATTTTATTTTATTTTATTTTTGCGTATTGTTCATACACAAAGATTCGTTGCCCTTTAAGCACTTCTAACATACTGTTACTAGCACTTTTGATATTTCGTGATGAAAGCTTTGGAGAAGTCGGTGCGCCACCTAACCGTTTCTTCCAGGAAAATACGAAACACGTATTCCCTCATTTTATGTCTACAATATGTGTGTACAATTTCGTTGAATTCGATACATTTCTTTTTTGCCGTTCGGGCGTCACCTTTTAAAATTTTGGGTGGGGGCTTTTGTCCCCTAAAACCGTTTTTCCGCAGAAAATAATAAAAAAAACACGTATTCGTTTATTTCGTGTGTAGTATCTACCTGCCAAATTTTATCAAAATCGGAGTGTTACACTTCGGAAGTGTTACTTGTAAGTCTTCTGTTATGTGTTCGATAACTTTACCTTCTTCCCGTTCATGCTCCGTGTCTCGCTCAAATCACTATTTTCCATTTGAAGTATCAATACTATACACTGTAAATTATTGCTGTTTGAAACGGACAATGTTACGCTAGAATAAAATATTCTAGGATTTAGATATAATTGGATACGAAAAGTAATTTCAAGTGAATTTATTTTCTTTTAAACAAGAACATAAGGTTTTTGAATGCAGGCTTTTAATACAGTAACAACTGCCTTCAACTGACCCCTTATTAAACGGAAATATTTCACAGTTAAATGAATTTGCAACTAAAAAAATATTAAATTCTCTTGATTAGGCGGAACCTGTGTTGCGAACAATGAATGTTAAAATATACTTTTGAACGGAAATTTTCAAGTTCCGGAATGCAGCGTGTAGAAATTTTTTAGACATTCTGTGAGAGGTTAGGTATAAGAACTACGTTGTTTGTAAAGGTCTTCGTTTACTTGTTACCCTACACATTTAACCTTTAGTCCACTGCCGTGTAAGGCCCTAGTTTTTGAACGAAGTGAAATTTACATAGTTATTTTCAAATAACAATAACTCGTTCTCTAGCTGGTCTAGAGACATGGAACAATTAGCGTACTATACACAATAGATCAGAAGGGAGCCAATAGTAGAGAGAGGAGCGCTGAAATGGGCATAGCATCTACTTTTTGTCTTGGGCTTTGAAACCGCATGTAGTTTTTTTTTTTTTTTTCACTTTTAAGTTTTATGTGTATTAATTCGTAGCATAAATAAATGCTATAATTGAATACGGTAGGACTATGTACAACATTTTATCTCACTATGTCCATTGTATGTATGTGCCTTGTTTATTTTTAAGCATAGATCTATCTCCGTTAACTCTAGAACATTTAACGGAAATTTTTGCGAGTCCTGTTCAATTTTGCTAGGTAGGTTTTATTATATGCTTTTAAGCCAGAAATGTATATATATATATATATATATATATATATATATATATATATATATATATATATATATATATATATATATATATATATATATATATATATATATATATATATATATATATATATATATATATATATAAAAGGCGATGTATTTTAATTTCACATACTGACTGTGAGCTGTTTTTAACTCAAAGAAACGAAATGTATTCAAGAAACCTTGGACACTTGCGGAGGTGAAAACATTAAAAGCGACCTTGCGTTTATCAATACTCATTTCAGTTCAATTTCAAAGATCATAACGAAATTAGATGAGCGATAATTAGGACTTTGCAGTCATTTGAGATGTTTGATTCAATAACGAAACAGACGCCATCAAGACTAATCGGACAAGCATTTGTTCGAAACTCACATTCAAGACACGAAAAATCTAGGCGTAAAATTCTTGTTTAGTGTAAATAAAGTGTTCCTGGGAACAACGTCGCACGAATTCCAGATTTATCAGCAAGTAACCTTGCTTTTTTGAAATACTGTCCCTTAACGACCCGTGACACGGAAGGAACTTTTCGATGTACAGTTATGTTTGAACCGACAAATGCGGGTTTTTGGAAGAAAACACCGGAAACTACACAGTTGTGTATTGTAGCATGAGTGCATCATAGTTATACACCAAGTATATGTAGTTCAAGTAATACAACTTTTTCCTCTAAAGATAGTAAAATTCCTCATTTAACTTTAGCTTTTGATTGGTGCATATTTACAATTTTTAGTGCATATCTGCATATTTTCATTGCATATTTTCGTGATTTTTAGCGCATATTTGCATGCATATTTTGCCGTTTTTTAGTGCATATCGATCCGAAGTCTAGTCATCACCTCCTATGTCTCGACGCAGGAAGGCGTGGAACCATACGTAACGTGTTCTACAGTGCCTCTAGACTTGAAAAAAAAAGTAAACAACTTTATTGGTTCTTTTTTAATCGAATAATGAAGACGCTACTTTAGCACCTAAAAATAGGTACTAGAACTCCGAACGGATTCAGATTATGAGACAAGAAAAATTTTAACATTTGGATTATAAATTTGGAGGTATCATGACTTCTTGTATCTACTGACCAAATTATATTATATATTTATTTTATTTCTCACCTAGCTCAATACAATATGAACTGTATTTCTAATTTCTATTTCTATCCTAGTCTGAAGGAAAACCTTCTTTGCGTACAGATTATAAATCTAGCATTGTGGCAACGTTGGGCAAAAATCTGTGTTCAGAAAGCCCAACAGAGATCTGTGCGCAATTCGGGATCTATAGTGTGCGCAATCCTGTTGCTCCCGGTCGTTGATGCTGATGGGGACTATTTTTGATCTTCCAGGTTAGGTGACATATCGATGTTCGAAGGTGGTGGGTGAAAAAGCAACAAAACTTTTCTTGGTTACCTTTAAATTTAAGACCTTATATACAGAACCTATCTACACAATATTGATTTTCTTTGAAATTTCACTTAATTTCTTTACGGTTTCCTGACAAAAAATATTTATTTATTATTCGTGACTAAAAAAAACATAATTATTTTATTACACTGAGTAGAAATAAAAGAGAGACCGAATAAAATCCAAATTGAATAAAAACATTGTTTCTCACCAAATTTCCCATCCTCTAGACTATGTCTTTTAAAACACTTGTTAAAGCATATAAAAATAAACTGTACTTACAAATCAGTTTAGTACCTTTGTTTTATGGCTGTATTTGTAGTACCTTGTTAAAACGTTTGTCTTCAAACTGTCAAATACAAATAGCAGTAAATTGTGTAATCTGCTGTCACAAAAAAGTATCCTATTTTTCGATCGGTATAAGGAAGATATACTATACTATTTTTTGATCGGTATGGAAAAACAATATTTCTCCATACTATTTTACCATAAATTATTAATTTTCAATAAACTTTGTCACTTTTAAATGAATGAAGCGAGATAATTTTACTATGATGTTTTAAAAGCTGGTCATTTGGAGGGGCCAGGAAACCATTTGGGGGGGCTGGCCCCGATGGACCCCCCTTGACTACACCCCTGTCAAGAACAGAACTCAACCAACACCTGTGGGCTTCTAACCCGTTTCTGCTACTACTCCTACTCCTACTCCTGTTACTTATACTACGGATCCGCACAGTAAAACTCCACAAAAATCCGTGTGTAATGAATAAATAACGTTTCGGTTGCGAAGTAGTAATTATTAATTGAGTTAATTAATGTGCTCCAGTAAAATGAATGTGTTCCTATTGTTTCATTTAGACTATTTTTTTTACGTCCAGTATTTAACAAGTTAATGGTAATTGTTACTATGAATTGCTATGGTACCGGTTTTATTTTTAGTCATATTTGTTCTCAAACAAATATTTCTGCAAGTATTTTATTTCGCAATCGCTTTCATGATGCACACATTACTTTAATATGAACAAGTACAGAAGAACTTCAAAAGGGTATGTTTACTCAATGCGTTTTATACAACAATTTATTTTACACTTGCGTAGTTAGTATCGTGTCATGCAACAAACCTAATAAATTATGAATTTAGTTCGGTCTCAGCGACAATTATTGTTGAATAGTAAAATATATACAAATCAGTTAATTAAAAATAGGAATATAAAGTTATCTCAGTCCAGTGGCGTATTTAGGGCGGGGGCTTCCGGGCTTAAGCTCCCCCGAAATCTTACTTACTATAGTAAAGTATATGAAATATCTTGCAGAATTTTCACATTTTCAGGCAAATCCCCCCCCCCCGAAAGTTGGCCAAGCCACCCCCGAAACAAAATCGTAAATATGCCACTGTCTCAGTCCGGTGTATTTGCCAAGTGAGCATCTTGGTAATTATAGTGCTAATTTTGTTAATGTTTTCCAATGTACTCCGATACGAATTCTACTTGCTCACTTGTCAAGCGAAAGCGTTCTTTAAACTGAAATAAATTCATGCCGTGGAAGTTGATTGTGCTTTTATACAGTTTCTTAGGAATCTTATTCTCATATGATTCATCATTTGATGAATATAATAACCTCCGAAACATTTTCAAACAATGGCTTTTAGTCAATTATTGAGGCAAAGCGAAAATTCTCTTTGCAAAATACAACACAACTTTGCGAACTCTTCCTTTGCACTTTTCAGTTTTAAGATGATGGTGGAACAAAAGTCAGAAATTTCTGTAAAGTCTTTGCAAATTTACGCTTTGCACTTTGCACTTTTCACGTTTTACAAAAAATAAAAAATAAATAAACAAAATAAATTGGTGTAGTGTGGGATTAATTGTGTATGATGTTCACTTTCCTTAGGACTATGGACTGTGTAAATGTATCACTGACTGGTGGTCGCGAATCTACTGGGCCCGTGTAGGTATGCCACCAACAATCACCGATCCATAGTCCTAAGGAAAGTGAACATCATACACAATTAATCCCACACTAGGTCAATTTATTTATTTGATTTATTTGATTTATTTATTATTATTATTATTATTATTATTATTATTATTATTATTATTATTATTATTATTATTATTATTATTATTATTATTATTATTATTATTATTTTGTAAAATTGCAGAAATACTTTTTCGTGGAACATAAACCTTGCTGCAAATTGCAAAGTGAAAGGTTGCAAAGTTCAATGGTGGAATAGGCCCATGGACATACTGGTGTTGGATGTGAGAACAAGGCAGAAAGTAATTCAGATAGACACATACGTTTACGGTAGTTAAGAAAGAAAGTAAGTAAGTAAGAGTGATTATTATGGGATAGATTATGAGGTTATAGTATATGAAGATATAGATTATGTATATATCGATTGATTGGTTGTAACAGGATTAGTGTAAATGTGAAGTACGTTTGATTGAGTGTTTAGTAAAGATTATAATGAAGATATAGGGCACAGATTAAGAATAAAAGTTACTAGAAGAATTAAGTAGTGTGTTTATTCGTGATAAGATTTTTACATTGGCGCAGTCGTGGTGAAATGATCACCTAGGATCAGGACAATATACACTGGAAGAATGAAAAAGAACATTCTGTGCCATTCATTATCAAAATTGGCCAAAGTAGTATTGTTTGGAAGAGGAATGTAATTATCACCTAGGATCAGGAAAATATACACTGAGAGTGTGAAAAAAACATATATTTTTTTAAAAACCTTAAATTCCAATATTAAACAAAATAAACCTGTTTTTTCCTACAAGTCAACAAGAAACCGTTGGAAAATTTTCCGTGGTTGCATTAAGACACGGAACACAAGCTAAAAACTAACTTCTCAAGTAAAATTTAGTCACTGAAGGTCGTGATTTAAAAACCAAGAACAGCAAGCAGTATTTAAACTTCAGGTTTTGAGGTCACGGGGGTCGTTCTCGGATGACAGACCAAGTGCTGCAGGTTCCCCGACGAGTTCTTGGTCAACAGGCTCTGCAAATTGATTCTCGATTCCATACCCCGAGATTTCGGAAAAGAGAGGTCCAGAGGTCTATCCAGTTCCATAAGCCACGCAAAGAGGTTTGCTGTGGGCAATGACTGTTGCCTACCTCAGAGGTCCTGAGATCCATACCGTTCTATAGCCATGCAAAGAGATTTGCTGTGGGCCTCCACTGATGCTATCTTTAAAAGTCCAAAGTTCGATCCCGACTCCGTAGCCAAATAAAGAGGTTTGTTGTGGGCTGCAACCTGATCGCTGCTCTAGGCTTGGAAGAGGAAGACGTGATGCATCTAGTGAATTATAGTGTCTATAATCAGTGTGCGATTAAAATAGTTATCGTGTGACATGAAAAGGAGACGAGAAGCTGACTTCCAAGACGAGGCCGAAACATGTAAGTAGCCAGTAATGGAATTTAATGCATAAATGATAGATTCACTCTTAAGGCAGTTCTAAGCGATATAGCCCAAGACTTATCATATACCTGGCGTATTACTTCAAATCGCTTTGCTAATATGATGATCTTTGTGTCAGACGGAATCTATATTATTTAATTAAACTCTGTTGAAGGGCCATTCCATCGTCACGGGCAGGACATTTACACTACATTTTTGACGCTTTAAAGTTGTATATTTCTAAAAGTACAACATAATTCCTGCTAATTGTATGATATATGAGCAGTACAGACTTAGGAGTATATGTAGCTGATGTTTTCAGTATTTTTTTTTCTGTTTAGAGTAGAAAATATTAATTCCTAAACGTCTGTCACGGGCGGGGACAAAAAAGAGAAGTGACTTTTGGACACACCAAGTGAATGTTACAAAACTCTGTGAATTCTTGGCTCAAAATGTTTTTATTTAAATGATGGATTTTTTAAACAAACTTCACATAAGAGAAATTTGCCAAATATTTATATTAATAAAAAAACTAAACTTGACTGTGTCACGGTCAGGACACATGGTTGTCATGGGCAGGACACCGTGTGAATCAACACAAAATCTCAATAAGAATGATTTCAAAAATGAAATAAAATCGAAAATAAGTCAACTTCTGCTGTTCTGTTATAGCATTGTACACAAATAATTCTATTTACTTTACTTGAGATTCGCTTTTATCACATAAATATAATAATATGTAGTACACTTATTTCTCACCATCTACACTTTAGGAAATGGTTTTATTTGCCCATTTACACTCACCTTGTAGGGAAATTCGTACAAAACACTGTCTAACAGTATATAAAATATGTGCTGGTATCAAGTGCCCATGCCGTGGAAAATCAGCTCCCGGGGCGAAAGTACATGACAGCGCCCCCGTAAATATGAGTGAGGTCGACAGACAAGTCGCAAAGCGTCACCATGGTTGGCGCGACGCGTAAGAAAATTTTCAAAAATAAACCCTGCTTTTCCTTGATTTTGAGCACTTTTTCCTTCCATTATATATATAAATAAAAGATATAGGTCTCTCTCCCTCCCTCTCTTTCTCTCTCTCTCTCTCTCTCTCTCTCTCTATATATATATATATATATATATATATATATCTTTTATTTTTTCCTCCTGAATTTTGCGCCCTTACTTTGACGTCCGGGGCCGTCGCCCCGCTCGCCCCTTCCCCCCTAGTGTCACAGGTATTATTTGATCGAAATGTACGTAAGACACATCTTCAACAGTCTTGAAAATTTTACCGCAATCGCTTACGGTCTTCATACGAATTTCCTTCACTTCTTCGTCTTCTTCCACTGGGCTTTGTGCTACAGTTGCATGTCTATATGTTTTCTTTTTCTGTCCACTAGAGAAAAATTTCATCAACAAAAATGTTCCTTGTGTTATATCTTCAACAGCTAGCCTAACAGAAGCCTTGTTAACATGCAAACCTAAGTCGTCACTCAAGATAGCTTCATGGCTTTCGGAATCATCATTTTCAGAATCTGAATAAAGATCTGTTAGGAATTTAAAGATTTTACACGGATGAAGCACTGATTTAAAAGTTCGACGAAGGACCAAATTTTCGCTGTCAAATTGCAGGAAAAAAGTGTTTTGATTGGAGACATTCAATTGACAAGAGCATTTTCCCGTCTTTTATTCAAAGTGTTTTTTTTTTTTTATTTTTTTATTTATGCTGATGATAGTAGTAAAACGGATATATTTTGAAACGAAGAGCTTAAAGCTGCTACGAAATCAGCAGTACATTGTACAATTACTTTCTTTTGTTTCACAAAGTTCCATACTGGACATTTTGTACGTACTCCAATCCCATCCACTTCTCCCTTGAAACGAACAAAAAGGTGACGCTAATGACAATATTTATATGATACTTAAGTTCAAACGTCATACTGACAGTAATAGATAATCCTCTATTTAAGTAAATAATGTTCATGCTTAGAAAACGTTAATTTAGTTCACATTGAATCATTTTCTATCATGAATAACCAATGTACACAAACTTTCCCACCAGTGGCATGTCCACTGTCACGGGCAGGACAAGTTTTCAAATTGAAATAAATCGAAATATATTATTAGCATTAGTCCAAAATTTGGTAAATGTGAAGTACACATGCAAATTGTTACTTCTACTAAGTACGAACCATATTCTCAAATTTAGTAATTAAGTACAATAACTTTTGGTAGTTTTCTGTCACGGGCAGGACACTCAAGTTGATGTTTATATCTTTAATGATATTATAAACAATTTTTATCCTGTAAACACTTTTTCAACTGCAGCTTGTAGCAAAAAGAAGCATCTTAAATAGCTCGAATTTACTTCAGCCAAACATGCACAATATACGGTACCGTAAAATGTTGCCAATAACAAGAATAAAAAATTTCCTCGCAGCTGACATGTTACAAATTCACAACTTAGACTTAAAATTTTACGGGAATTCTAATTATAAATAAGTTTTTCTTTGTAAAAAGGAAATTTCGTTCTATTTTCTTCATATATATGTAAAAATGCATTGGTTTTGATAGTTTTCGAAATTTTGGGTTCAGACTCACTTTCGCGTGGAATGGCCCTGAATTAACTTTTATGACACAGAGTCTGGTTTTGATTTACATTCAACATTAAAAGTTTGACCCTAGTTTAGCATGCTTCCTGAATACTGAAGATAAGCAGTAGTGACCAACAGATTCCTTTTTGCTGTATGTATAGCTTGTATAAATAAACAGTCATTGTCATTATATGTTTTCTCTCTTATTCCACTTTACAATTCTTAAATAAGGTTAACGAAAGGTTGTAAGAACTAGTAGCGTTATATTAGCGAAGGTTCACAAAGTAATTTGTAAATTGATTACGTCCTTATTTATGGTGGAGTTGCATTGGCTCATCGCCCAGCCTCGTTAGGAAGAAGAAGCATACACTTGCATTGCATTGCTGAAGCTTTATTGCTTTGCAGATAGCATACTTGACAGGGGAATTGAACCATAGGTCACACTCTATCACTGTACTACCACACAGACTCAACTAATAATAATAATAATATTCTAAAACAAGAACCATTGTCTTGTTGTAGTGGTGAAGCAATCTACGTTTTTAATATGGCAATGTTACCAAACTTTCCTCCCTTCAACAGTGAAACGGACCGAATACAATCTTATTTAGAACGATTTGAACATCTATGTTTAGCAACTGAGATTCCTGAGGATAGGAGGGTATCCACCTTAATAATCATCATGGATACAGAAGCATACGAGCAATGTTGGTGGGCGTAATAGTAAAAATAAGACCTAATTTAATAAGAATTACAAATTTAATGGATATAATGCTCAAGAAATACAAGCTTCTAGTAGGTTAACGGTCTGTCCTTCTTCCACAAACTGAAATACTAATTAAAATAAGAAAACTTATCCCCCTCACCCCCTTGCTGGAGGACATTCTTACGCCTCCTTGTCTGACTTGAGATTGTTGCAGATCTGGTCTTATCAGTCCAGTCGTTAAAGAATGTCTTATCTTTTGAATTTTCTTTATTAAAGAAAAGAGTTGAGTTGAGTTGATTTTGAGTTTAACGTCCCGTTCAGCAGCGAGGCTATATGAGACGTGGACCTACTGATTAATGTGGAATCCGAACCACATGAGCTCCCGCCGGGAATCGAACCCGGGTCTCCCTATTACAGAAAAGATGTTTAAGAGGTGATGGTTATTCGAGTTAATGGCCAATAAATTTATTGTAGAAAGATGAAGGGCAATAAAAGATGTTAAGACCTATTAAAAACTTTTTAAAAGACCAATAAACGAAAAAACGCCGAAAAAGGCAAAAAGGGACAAATAAAATCCACCATTTTCTGGCCCACAATGACCCAAAATGAACATATATTATGTTAAGCCTCGTGTTCGGGCACTCGTAAAATAGAGGATTTTTCCTCAACTTCCAGCCCTAGTGATTATTATAGGATAGATTACGAAGTTAGTACGTTTGATTGAGTATTTAGTAAAGATTATAATGAAGACATAGGGCACAGATTAAGGATAAAGGTTACTAGAAGAATTAAGTTGTGTGTTTATTCGTGATAAGATGTTTACAACTGGGTTGGATTACATAGGCGAAATTCTGATGACCATAACGCTTTAGCACGAGCACGACACCAATGTTGCTGCGAACATTCAACATGGACCGCTGATCACTAGAAACATGCGATATGGTCATTCATCTCATTTCAAATCACGGACTGTGTTCATGTGTGTTCGTATGATCCACAGCACTTCTGCACAACTGCGGAACATGGCTGCAGATCTGTGCACGCGACGTGCCTAACCGGTCGCGTCAATACCCAATTATGTTGCCATATTAGGGGTCCATGTACATCTTATGGTCCAGACGTTGTTTCCGGGTAATGATACCATGTTCCATAATGATAGTGCGCCTATTCACTCAGCTGAAACTGTTGCATTGTTGTTTGAGATACATCGGGATGAAGCTGAACATTTCATCTGGCCCACTCAATTCCCGGGCCTGAACCATAGTTCAATATCTGTGGTCCATCTTAGAGACACAAATCTGGTCCAGGTATCCACCTCCATCCTCTCTTACGAAACTGAACGATGTACTACACAAGGAATGGGTAATATTTAACTTGCTACCATTCACGACCTATATGACTCTATCCTATGTCACATCAGAGTTGTTCTGTGGGTGAAAGGTAATTTGAATAGCAAATTATATCTACTCACAAATAATCTCATGGGCACGATCGCGCTTGTGGGCACCCCTGAATGGGTAGAAAGGTGAAAATCAATAATGATAAATATACTTCATAAAAACAAACAAATATTGCAAGGCGCCTTGTTGGTTTTAATATTTTATATAAATGTATAGGTTTTTATTGTAATTAATGATATGCAAATAGAACTAGTATATAATACAAGGCCTAGTCTTAGTTATATTTTAAAATAATTAACTTATATATATATTTAGCAGTAGTATATTCAGTTAACTTGTATATTGAATTTGTAAATGACTTGTATTTTATGTATACTAAGTAACTTTTCGTTAGGGTGGAAACACTTTTCGCCGGGGTAGCAAAAGCGATTTTTTTTCTTTGAAGAGGAAACTTTGGTTCCCCGCACTACACGGAAGGGCCCTTAGCTAGTCTTAGTCGACTGCTATAAATACGGACGAAAATTGGGTAACAGGGCTTCAATTTCTGGAGACAGCCGCTCAATGATGTGGTTTTTGAGGTTGGAGGTTCTGAATGAGGGCCTGTTTAGGCTGAAAAACTTTTGATTCTAGCCCTGAACGATTTGGCTGTATAGGATTGTTCCTAGTGAGAACCAAAGTATAGATTCAGTTGTTAGGAATACCGCTGAGTAATGTGGTCTTCGGGTTTTTGATTCTAAGTGGGAACCAATGTTATAGAATTTTAACATTAGTGGGTTATTTCTTAAAACCTTAGTTAGTTCTTAGTTAATTTAGTTATATTGAGTTACATAGTATTTGATTTGTACGGATTTAGGTTGGAAAATTTTGAGAAGTGTTTAGATGGATTTTAGCTAGGGAGAAATTAAATGTCAATTTCTCGATTTCCAAAAGAGAAGGGATTAGGGAAGGGAAAGAGAAGATTGCACATATTACAAAATGAGCACTCCTGTGTGCTCTATGGAAGATCACAAAGTTCCATAGAGCACACAACAAGTGTTCATTTTGTAATATTAAGAGTAAAAATTCTACAGTAGGGATTCTACATTATTGGGGCCTAGTCTTGAAACATAGACGAATCTGATAGAGAATTTCCTGAGTTAAGAATTCTACCTGGGATTCAATGTACGGATCGAAATTATATACCTTTTCCTAACCTACACCTAACCGGAATAAATTAGCTAGTTTCCTTAAGTGGAATGGAATCTAGGTCCGATGAGTTCCACGACAGGGCTTTAGGTGAGGCACTCTATAGGATAAGTTATTAGCAGTGCTGATAGAAACTAATTAAGGAGTGTACTAGCAGCTTGTAAGTGAACGCGAGCTAGTAACTCCATAGACCCATCCCAATTAGTGTTGTATAAACAAATTAGAGATACAAGCTAAATTAAGAATTCTGGTCAGGAACAAGAAAGAATTATCTTAGAAATTTCATAAACCTAAACACTCTTTATTTTATGAATAAACTGATATAATTTAAAAAATCGTACCCAAGAGATTAGGATAAATAAGAGATAAATTCCCCTAGACATTTAGTATAAATTATAATAAGCGAGTCTAATTGCACAAACTTGCTTCTCGATGAGTTAAAAGAAAAGAGAAGGAAGTCCACAAGAGAAAAGGTAAGATGATAGATCCATTATAAATTCATAGTGAGGACTATTGGGATAGTACCGTGGAAGGTCAAGGAGGGAGAAGAAGAGGAGTTGAGATAATTCATGAGAATAGTAAATTTTTGGCTACTAGGTATAATTTCAATCGTTATGGGTTTAATTGTGATTATCTATATAATATATGTATTCCTTAGATAAGGACTGGAAGCGTATTGTACGGAATAGGACGGTAGTTGCCACATATAGTGTGGGTACCGTGTTGTCGCAAAGTGTGGACTTCAGTTTCCGTAGATTAGACCGTTAGGCTCGAAGATTGCAATTAACCAAAGAAAACCCACATTTGTTTAATTTATTGGATTGCAGATAAGAGTGCAAGGCTTTTGAAAGAGAGTTGGGTACCCATTAAAAAAAAAAAGGCTGTACATATAATTAAATGCGAGATTTTTTTAGGACAAAGAAAGAGCTGTTAAAATATTCCGAATCTGTTTTTATGCAGTACTATGCATTCTTGTGTTATTTTATTGTAATTGCACCTGGAGAATGTATGGTAAATAGTGTTTTTAATTCCATAAATGAAGTAAAAGATAAGTAATTATTGAAATATACTTTATGCCTTATAATATGTACTATATTTCATTTAACTGATGCTGGATATGGAAGTTTTATATAGAAATAAGTTTCAAATTTAGAATAAGCTGTAATTGTTAATTATGTTTGAAAGTGAGTTAATTGTAACTTAAGATTATAGCCGTGATAGCAAATGTATATCAATACATATGAAAACAGAAAAGAGGATATTTTCTTGTCTGGATTTACAAAACATCGAAATAATATTCGGAAACAGGGAGAGCTCCCACATGTGCGCACATACTTTTGCTATTGCAACCACTGCTTAAACAGGCTACGAGTTTTCTCTACCGGATATATCGTTCATTTTTCAGATTTCGTTTGTGAAGTATTTGAACATAACATATGTACACAAGATTTCATTTCCCTCAGTGCAGATAAAAGCTTTTTTTTTTCCTCAATACCTTTACTACATTGTAACACGACAAATATAAACAACATTCATACTGCTTCGCTTAAAGTGCAATGGAAAAGTTTGTAAATTTGTGGTGTACTGTTCTCTCTCTCTCTCTCTCTCGCTTAAACATAATCTCGCTCTCTATGCCTCTGTATTTATTTTAGAAACAGAAACTAAAAAAGAATAATTGAAACATCTTGCAGCACGCGTGTCTACCCTACTATTATATCCGCTTATGAATATTCTAGTAGGCTTTATAGTTTGTTTCAATTTCGCCAGCAGTATAAGGATTCTAGTTGAGCACAATAATTTGTATAGATAGATAGATAGATAGATAGATAAATATGCTGTTCAAACAATAATTTATATATATATATATATATATATATATATATATATATATATATGCTATTCAACACGTTTTCTTTCTACCTACTGCATCTAGAGATGCTTATTTAATGATGGAAAACGGAAGATGGAAAATCACTCACATGTTTAGACTTCCAAGCCTTACTATGCATAAGTATCTGAAATATTATAGAATTATGTCTGTTCATCCGTCTGTCTGTTATCAGAGCAAAAACGTGGGTAGGTAGCCTATACGTGGATTCAGTACCCCCAAGAATAAATTTTATCTCTTCTCTTAACTCTTTTATTTAATCCGGAAGTAGTCGAAATCTAACACTTCCGGTTTCAACATATAGGAAAACTGGTGAAATGTGTTTATATATAGGATGGACCATTTATCTTGATACACCCTTGTAACTTTTAAACTAATGGACAAAGAAGTTGAAATTTTGTACTATGTAAATACCGGCAAGGGAACATCTTGTGACATATTCTATAATACCACAAGGTTAACCGTGTTGCCAGCCAACATAAACTGGTAATTTTTCAAATGGGACTACGTCAGGTTATTACGTATTTCAAATCTACATGTTAAGTTAAAACTTATAATATTATATTTATTATTAAGTGTTGCAATCTAAGGACGTTACAGTATCACAAACATCCCAATTTTGATGGCCTCTACAGCAGTAATAACGCAAATGAGACGGATAGAGCAACGTAGATCTAAAGTACTTCAGCGTTTAATTCTATGACTATGATATGACGGATTCCGAATCAGTATGAAGAAAGTTACAAGGGATTGAACATTTGGACTTTTTTCAAAATACTTTATTTCAAAAAACAGCTTAGATAAGTATCTCATCCAATTTCAAAGATGGTTTTTAATAGATGTGAAGAACAGACGCCATTTACAGAATTTGATATCTTAAATCGCTCTGGAGAAATAGTAAAAACTGTTAAAGCTTGCAACACTACTTAAAATTATGTAATTCCGAAAACGTGTAATTACTAACTAACTAACTCTATGATCTGTGAAACCCAGAGGTTCAATTTCGTGTTCACAAAAACACTTCATTGATATCTGTCCTTAGGAAACTGGATCCAGTTTCTACTTTGTATTCTTATTTCTGTGAGATCCATCTTAATATTGACCTCCCGTTTACGCCTTAATTTTTCTAATGGTCGTTTTCCGATTGAATTTTCAGCTAAAACTTTGAAAGTGTTCTTGCTTTCTTACATTCTGATTACACGACCTACCCACCTAAGCGTCCTAGACTTGATAACCCTAACAATGTTTGATAAACAGTATAAAATATGCAGTGATGCTATTGTAATTTTTTAACAACCGGTTCTGTATGTATATGTATATAAATACAGGGTGATTCACGAAATCCGTAACAGCCTTAACTCAGCTTTTATTACAAATAAATCTTTGAACAAAAAATGTTATTACTAAAGTGCATGTGCCCCTGATACTTCTGAAATCAGGGGCGCCTCAGGAACACATCTATAGAAGGACAACTACAAAATTTTATATGGAAATAGGAGTTAATTTTGCCCCCCACTGAAATAATCGCTAAATTTTGAGCAGAGGAAACAATTTACCATATCTCATACTGTTTGGGAGTTATACGAGCTCATTAATACGTCAATGCGAGGACTTTCACATGTTGCAACTCAAAAGGAATAGTAAATAATTGTTTAAAACTAAAGCGAAGTACGAAAGTGCATATGAGGAAACAAACGATGCAATTTTCGAAAACAGTGGCGTCTCGGGAATACCTCTATTAAGGGTGGCCAACTTAAAAATGTCAAATAGAAACAGAGAGTCGATTTTGCTTGCGTTGAAAGAAGCGCTGTGTTGGATCACATTCATAGGCAATAGTTCATGACAGTTGATACTGTATGGCTGCTACAATAGGTGAATTGTTGGGGGAAAATGATGAAATACGATTTACAATGCTAGAACAAAATGAAATAGGAAACACTGGTCAAAAACGAAGGGGAAAAAGGAACGAATCTGCTGTTACCAAAGGGTTGAGCAAAACAGGGGGCGCGAGTCTGGTTATTTGCAATAGAGCAAATTCAGAAAGATGCGTACATAGCTAAAGAATCGTTTTACATTCTGCAGTATTGCTTCACACTCGAAGTGATGTTCACGAACAGCAATACAGCGATTTACTCTGTACATAATTATGAACAACAGCTTCAAGCTCGGCCACGTTGATGTGCCGGAATGGGGTTGGATGCGTTATTTTATGTTGGGAATTGTAGTTGGTCTATTCACATAAACAAGGTCCTTAATTCGAGCCCAGGAAAAAATAGTACATACAAGTAGATCGGGAGACCTCGGAGATAATTGTGAATTGGAACGTCTCTCAATCCTCGTTGCGGAAATAGACCATTTAACTCTTCCCTACAGATGCCAGCATTATGTGCTGGATACCCATCTAATTGAAACATTGTCTGACGTATATGAAGAGGTACATTTTTCAATAGTAGCTGTAGATAATCCCGCAAGAAATCACGAAACATTGCTCTTTTTAAATGACCGTAAAAAAATAGCATAATAACCTGTGTCCCTAGAATTCCAACCAACACATTAATGCTCCATCTTCGTTGCCAAGTGACTTCTCACATCATGTGCGGATTCTACGCTGACCAGTAATGTGCATTGCAGAGATTCACGTTGTCATCACTGCAGAGTGAGCTTCATCAGTTCATATAATAAAGACTAGGAAATTCGGATGTTTTCACAATTGGTTGACTACCCAGCTGAATAACAGAAGCGTAAATTGTAGTCAGCATCACTTAGTTTCTGATGTAGAGAAAGATGGTACGGACGAAAATAGTATTTTCACAGAATAGGCAGTATAATTTCTTGAACGACACCACGCTTTCGTGCGATCTGTAGTGAAAATACTTTGTACATGTGCATTCACTGCAGAAGCTGCAGGTACCGTACATTAAGTGCCTTTGTTATCAAGACTTCATACATTTACGTGAACATTATCAGAAACATATTGAAGAAATCCATCTGAATGATTAGCTGGGGAGCCAGCGTTAATGATCGATGTTAGGTAGATTGTTGCTTCACAGTAAGATGTTCACACTCCCATTGATGAAATATGTTTATGAAGAGTTGTGAACCGTTATAATCTATGTAGATTTTGAGCGAGGCTTGTCTACATAGGTGACAGAAACGATATAGGTCTTACAGCAAATACGAGAGCGTGATTTATAACAACGCACTTACTTTCAGCTTTCTGGGATTCATTTGAAGTTATTTTGTAACTTGTGACGTAAAAATGTCAAGACTTTCTGGAATAAGATTTTTGGCCCCTGAGTTAATCGTATCCTTAAAATTTGCACTTTCTTAATACAGTTTTTTCTGTAACTTTTCGTGCACATCGCCTTTTCTCTGTATACTAGCTTCACGAATAGAATGCACACCATTTTTACAACTACAGTGTCTACGTTAGGTTCATTTCCACAAATTACACGAATGATATCAAAATTATTATTTTTTATATTATTAATGTTGCTAAGGTAACCTGGAACAATATGAAATGACTACACTCTTGTCAATGTAATACATTATACTGAGTTAAGTTTCATTAATCAAAATGATATAGGAATTCAAGTTCAAAGTTAAGAACATTACTTTCTACTTTCTCTTGTTAATTACGGTAAGTGATATTGACAAAAAGAAATAGTAATTTTGACCGCTCGAAAATGATTAAATATTGTATAATCACAAAACGTTATAAAGAGTTATGCATTTTAAGTTGAAGTTTAGTGTTTGAAATGGAACACATTTGGGTTTTTGGTATATTATATATTTTATACTACACTCTCAGACTACACTCTCCAGACCACACATTCTGTTACGCCAATTATCCTAGTTACGCCAATGATAGTTCAGCTAATTTCCGCAGAAGATTGCAGGAAATAGCTTTGCCTTTCTGGATAGCGTGAAGCGTATAATCGCGCGGAAGCCCAATAATTTTCCCCATATTTCTTAAAACCATTAGTATTCGGAATGCCTCCAAATTCATATACGGGTCAATCCACCTGAAGTGGTCTAAAATTACACTTTTAAACGGGCAGTATTTTGGAATGGCATATAGTGAGGGTTTCATAAGTTTTGTGCTGAATACTATTGCATGTAAAGAGTCTGTAGAAATATCTACAGCTATGATACTACTGTAAAAATGGTTGCTCGACCATCTCCGAAACTTATAAAAATTGAAGTGTGACGAACCGTGTGCATGAGAAGGTCAATAACATCATTCACATTGTCGTATGTACAAGTGTTCCTGAATGGCGGCCATCTTTGTTGTCGGTGGAGTGCCAATTTTTGCGTTTGCAACCGTTTACGAAAACTACAGTTGCTCAGGAAGTACGAATCAGACTAGCACGAAACAAAAACGAATGTTTAGAGGAGAGACTGAAGTACACGGAGAATGTAAACTTTTGCGTCTAAATAAATATGCATGGTTGCAAACCAATACATCAAATCACCAGAAAAACTAGAGAAAATTACACTTTTAAACGGGCAGTATTTTGGAATGGCATATAGTGAAGGTTTCATAAGTTTTGTGCTGAATACTATTGCATATAAAGAGTCTGTAGAAATATCTACAGCTATGATACTACTGACACCGTAGATTTATGGGGTCCGAAAGTTGAAGTTTGTTATTTTGATGCTATTTTTGGGGCGTAATATCTCAGGAGGGCAAAGTGCTAAAAATTGCTGCTTACGCCAACAAGTAATTCTGTATGTAAATAAACTAATGCAAAAAAATCATGACTGATATTACATGGAGAAAACAGTGAGGACATGGTAAAAATACGAAGAAATCACCTGCGTGACGATGGTTGTAGCCCGGAAAAATTTAAATGTTTTGATATGTTTCATGCTAGATCTGAAAACCTATGCATTATGCAGCAATTAGGCCCGCTTTTGTTTGTGTTTAGTTGTGCAAAAGCTTGCAAGTGGCGTTTGTTCCATTTTTCTAGCTCCATGATCATTACCACATCTATGTAGTTAGAGATGTCTATGTAGCAATTTTTAGCTTCCCCTTGCATTCAGGACACACGTCGTCGAAGTGGACCGTAGTATTAATGCACTTAGTGTATCAGCAAAGTGATATTGAAATCCAATCCTAGTTACGGAAGTTAATATGTTCACAAAGTTGCGTTACATCTATCCTAGCTAAATATAAAACTACATAAAGTGACATAAAATAAAAGAGAACTTCTGGTTGACGTGGAAAGGCGAAATTTAGCATGATTATAGCTTTCAAGTACTAACCCATAGGAAAATTGCCAAAAGTTAATATTTTTAATTTTTAGTGGGTCTAAAGGGAGGATGAAGAAATTCTCTATTTTTTAATGGACCCTTTTTGGACTTAAAATCTCATATTTTAGGTACTAGGAATTGGAATAAAAACTTTAAATTCGGTATGCGTGTATGTTTCCATTAGTGTTAGTTAAGTAAATGACCAAAAATAAAGATTTTCAACCGTAGAGAGGTTTTATGAGGAACTGAAAGGTCCTTCCAATGTTATTTATATGGGACATCTTCTACACCCCAAAATGTTCAGGCACTTCCGGCAGGATTAGAAAGATGAAATGTGGCATGATTGTAGATTTCCGGGGCTAACTCACAGGGAAATTGCCAAAAGTGAATATGTTTAGTTTTTAAGGTATCTATTGGGGGGGGTGGTGAAGTAATTCCCATGTTATTTAAATGGGTGTTTTCTTGTGATACAAAATCTTATCATTTAGATAGTTGAAATACGAAAAGAAACTTGACTTTTAGTAGAATTGTAGGTTTTAGAGATTCGAAGCCGTAGACCCGCTTCATCTTTACCGATGGCCCCAAGCAGGATGACTGTTGGCTGTGCTTTTGTTCTGGAAGTTCACTGTTTCCGAGTTCGGCTTCATCTCTTCTGCACCGTCTACACCGCAAAATTGTTAGCCATTTTGGAAACTCTTCAACATGTTCGTCGCCGCCAGCTTCGCGCTATTGTGATCTACTCTGATTCCAGCAGTGTCCTTCATAGCCTTGCCGATGTCTCCGCATCCACTTGTCCACCAAGTACTACTTCAGTGCCATGGCCCACTTGCTGAGGGCTATGATCTTCAGTTTTGTTGGATGCCAGGCCATGTTGGCATCCCTGGAAATGAGATTGCCTACACTGCTGCGAAGGAGGCTGCTCTTCATGGTTGTCATTGCCGCCGCCCTGTTCCCAGAACTGATGTTTGTCACGTCTTTTCTCGTCTTCTACATCAGCGCTGGCAGTCATCATGGGATCAGCAGATCAACAACAAACTCCATGCTGTGAAACCCCGTCTTGGAGTCTGGTCATCGAGCTCTCGCCCTTCACGATTGGAAGAGTGGACTTTGGCTCGTCTTCGGATTGTTCATAGTCATTTGACACACGGACACCTACTACAGAGAACTCCTCCTCCTGACTGTCACCTCTGTGGTCAACGCTTGACTATTCATCATCATCTTGTGGACTGTGTGCCCCGTGCACTTCTGCGTGCTCAGTTTGATCTGCCCGCTGACCTCCGAACTCTGCTCAGCGATTATCCTGGCATCGCCTTGAAGGTGTTCCGATTTCTGCGACATCAGCAAATTTTATCTGCCATTTGACTTTTCTGTGTGCCTCTGTGACTGTGCAGTGTTCTGTTATGTGGATGCACCGCTTTTAAGGTTTCATGCATTATTTATTATTTTATCTTGTACTTTTCTTTTTCTGCACTCAGCCTGGTGCTCTGCGTAACTGTTTTAGTTTGTTCCTTATGACCTTCTCTTCTACAGACAGTACGTTTTTTTTTTTTTTTACTTATATGTGTTTGTGTCTCTTCGCGTTTACTGTGTGTCCTTCTACCTAGTGATGGGTGCTAAAAGACCTCCGTCGTTGGCGCACCCACCCCAACCTTTTCAATTCAATTCAATTCAATTCAATTTGAAGTCGTAGACCGAGCAAACACTGGGGACTGAGGGTGGAGTTCCAAGGTAGCCAAAGGCTAGTCTATCCTATATGACGCAACCTTGTGAACATATTGACTTCCGTAACTGGGATTGGATTTCAATATCACTTTGCTGATACACTAAGTGCATTAATACTACGGTCCACCTCGACGAGTGTGTCCTGAATGCAAGGGGAAGCTAAAAATTGCTACATAGACGTCGTAATGATCATGGAGCTAGAAAAATGGAACAAACGCCACTTGCAAGCTTTTGCACAACTAAACACAAACAAAAGCGGGCCTAATTGCTGCATAATGCATAGGTTTTCAGATCTAGCATGAAACATATCAAAACATTTAAATTTTTCCGGGCTACAACCATCGTCACGCAGGTGATTTCTTCGTATTTTTACCATGTCCTCACTGTTTTCTCCATGTAATATCAGTCATGATTTTTTTGCATTAGTTTATTTACATACAGAATTACTTGTTGGCGTAAGCAGCAATTTTTAGCACTTTGCCCTCCTGAGATATTACGCCCCAAAAATAGCATCAAAATAACAAACTTCAACTTTCGGACCCCATAAATCTACGGTGTCAGTAGTATCATAGCTGTAGATATCTCTACAGACTCTTTACATGCAATAGTATTCAGCACAAAACTTATGAAACCTTCACTATATGCCATTCCAAAATACTGCCCGTTTAAAAGTGTAATTTTCTCTAGTTTTTCTGGTGATTTGATGTATTGGTTTGCAACCATGCATATTTATTTAGACGCAAAAGTTTACATTCTCCGTGTACTTCAGTCTCTCCTCTAAACATTCGTTTTTGTTTCGTGCTAGTCTGATTCGTACTTCCTGAGCAACTGTAGTTTTCGTAAACGGTTGCAAACGCAAAAATTGGCACTCCACCGACAACAAAGATGGCCGCCATTCAGGAACACTTGTACATACGACAATGTGAATGATGTTATTGACCTTCTCATGCACACGGTTCGTCACACTTCAATTTTTATAAGTTTCGGAGATGGTCGAGCAACCATTTTCACAATTTTTAGACCACTTCAGTTGGATTGACCTATACGGCATTAATGTTATTATTTACTACGGACACGTCCTACTAAAATAGCTCAACGCTTCTTTGAACGCAAGCAAAATCGATTCCTGTTTCTATTTAATATTTTGAAGTTGGTAGCCCCCAATAGAGGTATTCCCGAGATACCACTGTTTCGAAAAGTGCACCGTTTGTTTTTTCATGTGCTTCGGTTTATTTTCAAACAATTATTTGCTATTCCTTTTGAGTTGCAGCATCCGGAAATCCTCGCATTTACTTATTAACAAACGGTAAGAGATATGGTAAAGTGTTCCGTTTAAAAGTTGTTCAAAATTTAGCGATTGTCTCAATGGGGCAAAATGAGTCCCTGTTTCCATTTAAAATTTTGAAGTTGTGGCCCAGTAGAGATATTCCTGAGACGCTCCTGATTTCAGAAGCATCACCACACGATTCGGCACATGTACTTTTTTTTTTTTTTTTTTTTGTCTCAAAGATTTCTGGGCACTAGGAGCTGATTTAAGGCAAAGTTACGGATTTCGTGAATCACTATGTATATGAGAGAGATAGATGGATAGGTAGATAGATAGATATAATTCTCTTAGGAAACAAATCATACAAGGTAGACAAAACCAAAGATTTTACTGGATGCCGCAAGTGACAAGTAGCGACCTACATAGCATCTTAATATTTATACAAAGTGGTGTGACGAAATTATGTAGCGCTGCGAATATATTGGAAACGAATTGTCCAAGATAGATAGTTGTCAAAATATATTGGAAAGACCTTCATCCAGAAATGGATCGACAATTGTTGATAATGGTATGTACTCATATGTGTTTCAAATATAATAACGCTCACCACTTCATTCATACGATCTCAGTTCTCATTTCCGGTATCTGCACATTTGAAATTAAGGAATAAACGCTTTACTTTGTTCTGAGAGACTATGGGCCTTATGCAGAGTCGTTATGGCATGTGATTAGTGCCATACCAAAGAGTTTGACTAACATGCTTCGTGCCATACTAAAGAGTTCGACTAGCATATGTTTCCTGCAGCAGTAAGGCCTTAGTATGACGCTAATCTTACTTCAAAATGACTCAGCATAAGGCCCAAATGTTTAACCCTATACTATAAGAATTTGTAGAAACAAAGACACTTAAAATAAAATTTGTCTTCCCCCACTCCGCCATTAATTTTCTGGTAGGCCTATGTAAAGCAAGTTTCTTTAAATAGGTCAACTGTTTCTGGCTATGAAAAATTTGTGTCCAACTAGCTTTTCCCTCCAGCTGTGTGTGTATATCTGTTTGTGAGTTTATGACTTAAAAAAACGGTTCTAGTACGGCAAACGTTCTGTGAACACAAGTATTTTAACAACCGGTCCTTGCGAACCGACTGAATAGCACTACTGAAATTATGTAGTTCCTCATTTTGAAGTTTTCACCATTCCCCATTCCCATTCTTCTTGAGTCTGAATATTCGTTTCAGGATTTTACTTTTAAATATATCTATCAAAATGTTGTAATTACACGGACCAAAAAGTGTTGCTATAATGCTATATATTAAAAATTGTTTTAAAAAGTTCCATCAAGAACTCCATTTTAAGCAATATGTCAAATTTTACCAGTTTTTTTTACCTTCCGAGTGGTTTGAGATATTTTTTCCAAATGAAGTCCTTTAAAAGAAGTCAAACTTGTTATTGTTTGCAACTTTGTGTCTACTTGTTCGAAATATGTCATTAAGGCACTTTTGATATATATTACCCCGTCCCTCTCACTTGCGTTATTACTGTTGTAGAACCTCCAAAATTTGGTTGTCTTTCGATGTTTATGATACTATAGTATCCTTAGTTTGTAGCATTCCATAGAAGTCTGGTATTGTAACTTCGTTTTACATGTGGATTTGAAATTTGTAATAACCTAACGCAGTGCTATTTAAAAAATACAAACGTTGTGTTGACAACATTGTTAACCTTGTGGTATCACAGAGAATGCCAAATAGTGTCTCTCTGTCAATATTTGCATGGTACAAAATTTCCGCGTTTTTTGTGTATTAGTTTAAAAGTTACAAGACAGAATCAAGATAAATGGTCCACCACCCTGTACATATAAGGATAGTCATAAGTTTTGCAATATTTCCTCTACCCAAATACCCGGCACGTTTATATGCCTAGATTGATCGTAAGTACAAGATGTATTGCCCAATATGTATTGTTGTAAGCGGACTATTTGCAGAAGAAGGCCATTCCATCAGTATTTTCGGTCAGTTTTTAATGGTAATGGCAATGAGTGTTCAACAACGTCTGATACGTGAACTGTTGCTGTATAAGTTCGAATCGAGCATAACGCTGCGGCAGCATCTAAAAACATTTGTCATACGAAAGGAGATGCAGTGTATCACATCTCAGCAACTCACTGGTTCCAGATATAACGAACAGGCTGTAAAAACGCTGAAGATCAGCCAAGGCTTAGTCGCTCCAGAGTAACAGATTGTGAGGTTATGCGACACAACACGGAGGAAAATTCATTCACTAGCGACTGTCACACGGCGACTGTCAAACCAACCCAGTATGTTCCAGTTGACTCTAGTTCATCACCTTTACGAACTCGGGAAAAAATTCAACAGCTGCCGTATCGTGCCATATGAGTTTATCATCGTTTAAGCCTAGAGAAGACTGGATGTGTGTCGACATCTGCCATAAAATCCGCGTAATGTGCGTTTCCTGAAACGGATTGTCACATACAACGAAAAGCGAGTGTTTTTCCGAAATTCGAATGTGCATAAACAGTGATTGAGCAAGGGCCAACTTCCAGAACCAGGCATCACATAAGGCCGTTTCGAGCATAAAATCATGTCTGTGGTTGCTAGAACTACACACTCAAGGAGTTAATTCAGTTTGAGTTTGATTTTAATAGCCGTACCATTAATGGCGACCTTTATCCCAAACAGTTGGAGTAGATGTATGCTGAACTACACCAAAATATCCTGCATTGGTGAACTGAAAGCGTGCCCTGCTGCAACAGGATTACGCAAAACTATACTCAGCTTGAAAACACAACAAAAAATTTAGAACTTGATGGCATCAAACTGGTGCCACACCTGGTATATAATCTTGATTTTTCCCCTTCGGATTACTATCTATTTCGGTCCATGGCGCACTACCTGAGCTCAAAATGCTTCACCAACGAGCAGCAGAAGGAAACGGCAGTGACTGACTTCTTTGCCTGTAAGGCCAAAATGTGATATCGACGTAGAATCGAGAAAATTCCAGGAAGGTTGCCGTAAACATTGAACAGAAGGGCATATACTTTGAATGCTTATTTGCTTTCATTGTACTGTAATGAATATAAGTTTATATAGATTCAGTGTACCATGAATTGGTTCCACTTCCACCCATATCTCTCTATCAAAATTGGAAATAGTAGATTCCATTTTGAATTTTGATCTCAATACAGCGAAAGGGCAAGAAATAGCTAGAAAGAGCTTCTAATATGAATTTAGTATCCCAAGAACAGCCTCCATGTTCGTCCTCTATGCAAAGAGGAAGTTATATATAATTAATCCTCATAGTCTGGAAGTGTACCGTAATTTCACAATTCGAAACAAAACACTTGTTTAAAAGCTCACTAATTGCTTCACACATACAACTACAAAATGGTTTTTACACTACGTACCTAAAATGGTGACAGAATCATGAGCGGTGCGTGAGTACAGGCCCCACTAGAAATCAAGATATTGCGATCCGCAGCATCACAGAGGTGCCGCCATGTGTCACATTTGCCTGGAGACACTGCGGATCATAGCATTATATTTCTTGTAGCGTCCACCACATATAAACAGGCCTGTGACATGCAATAAAGTGATCCGACCATATCACAAGTTTCCAGTCATCAGAGGTCTATGTTATATTTCAGCGGCAACATTGGTATCGATGTAAAGTATGATGGTGTCTTATCAGCGGTTTCGCCCGTTCAATCTGACTCCGTACATCCATGTTATGTAACTCCTGGCGGACTGTGATTGTCGACATAGGGTGTGGAGGTGCTGCTTGAGTTCGTCTCTCACTTACATCACAATTGCACGACAATTTTGAATGACAATACGCTTTAATACTCAACGACAGCTGTCATTGAATGTTTTCTTACGACATTGCTCCTTTTCGACGATGTGGTTTCGCCATGAGTTTTGTAGGCCGCCATCACCTTGGACACTCTTCCTCGCGACATACCCAACACAATTGTCACTTTCATCACGATCACACCACACACCCAAGAGCCATCAATTTTCCCTCTTTGGTAATCAGAGAGGTCGCCAATTTTACACTATCAACGTCTGCTAGTTCACTAGATACTGCCGTTCTGATTTCCACATAGTATGGAGGTTGCCCTAACACAACACTACTAACAGCCCTACGCTGTAGTTGCTGCCTGACCATTGCCAACCCATACATCTGACGGGTTTCTATCTATAAGGATCTGTATATTAAGTTTTGAAACTTTCAGATACAGTCTGGAAATCCATTTACACTAGAATCTTTAACAATGAGCAACAATTAGAAGAGTAAATGAAGGGAAGTCTGTTAGGACCTATATTAGGAGGTACAAGTCCATCATGGTAGATCTGAGGAAATGTCCTGGGAAGCCAGTCAAAATGGTCGGTCGTGTATTTAAGCTCCGAATTCCTTGATTGGAGGCAGTTTGATAGCTCAGTGAAGAGCGCTCACCCCTGGTCGAGACGTCTTTGGTTGGATCCCACACTACTTGAGGAGCTATGGAGGAAAAGATCGTGTCCATGAGTTTTCTCGATATTCTGTGTTTTCCTCCGTTATTCTCATTCTACCAATAGAATCGTAATCATTCACTTTCATTAATCATCAAACTTCTATAGCCTAGAGGGCATCACCGTAGGACATAAAGAGAAATTGAGATCAAGAACAGCACCTAAAGCTTCTCTATTTTTCTTCTTTCTTTCCTTAAAGCTTAAAAGTATAGTGCCTGTAGATGAATTCAAAAATGTTAGAGGAAATTACGTATTATGTAAACAAAAATAACAGTTTGAGGAGAAAATGTAGCCTCGACAACAAGAAATCTTTTCCCAACGAAATTCTGGAATCTCTTGATTTTTTTGCGTCGTGTTGCCTAGCAACATGCAGTGTGGCGTGCCAAACACAGTGATTGAGTCCAATAAGATTAGCTGAATGACTGAGCTTTATTTGGTGAGTTCGCGGCGAAGAAGAAGAAAAAAAACAGCAGAAGTGTGTTGCAACGATCATTTTTTTTCCCCATCGCATTAAAGGAAGATATTGCATAAACTAGCACAAGTCTTTCACTCTGTATTGTTCCTTGATTTTGCAATTGTTTTGCACAATATGAAAGAAAAGGGGGGGGGTCGCGACTAGTGGAATTTTCTTCAAAATAAGCCTGGATTTTCAGCGTCTAAGCTGTACGTAAGCTCAGGGTCGTAACTAAGGAAAGAAATGGATAAAAATACCAGAAATTAACTTCTTCCTGCACTAATTACGAGTAACATGTGCGTCAGTGTTAGCAGTATCTTAGGATTGTTGGTACTTCTAAGATCCCCACCAGAAAACCATTTACTGTGGACGAAGATTAGAATTTGAAGTTCATCTTCGAACTGATTTGGAATTGGTATTCACGAGTACATTGATTTATGACTAGTTATTTGCGATCGATACTTGAAATTTCTCCCTTCGTCTCGATTCTAGTACCGAAAATGAGACGAGAAGTAACATTTTCAAATTCGAGACGATATAAAAACATGTCAATTCTCGTTCTCGGGTCTCGTAGGCGAAATTAGTTCACCCAAGTCTTAAGCCACAAACACTGTTTTAGTGAAATCTTGAAATGAAACCTTTAAATTTTATGTTCCACAGTTACGCCGGCTAGGATAAAGGAGACGGTAATTATGAGAAAATGAATGAAATGGTGGAATGAAGAAAGTGGGAGGAAACGAGAGAATCCCAAAAAAACCCACGTTCACGGTGTTTGTCCACCACAAAGTTCGCTTGGATCGAACCAAGGACCCCATGCTTCAGAGGTGAACGCTCGACCACTGAGCCACCGCGGCCCTACACTGTTTTAGTGTTACATGATCCATATTATATAACAAACTAGCAATTAATAAAGTGATTTATTGTACGAACAAAATGAAGAGCATTTATCAATGTGTAAAGATACGCAAGCCGTTGTGATACAATCTATTATATAAAAGAGAACGCACAAATCCTTTGTTAGCTCATCACGCTAATACGGCTGAACCAATTTCTTTCATTTTTGGGGGGTTATTAGGATTTGGACCCTAGATGGTTTTTATCATATCACTTTAATTTTTAATTACCAGTGTCTTGAGATAATTGACCATTCAAGTGTCCATAACGTACAAATCCTTTGTTAGTTCATCATAGGTATAAAAATAAACGTATTTATATGCAACCCGCATGACCGTGTCACTCGGCGGGTTAACATAAATGACAGGCGCTATAATGTTAACATTTACTGCAATTTGAAAGCGAAAAAGTAAAAATTATCTAAGTAACAAAGTTTATTGCGTTCCGGGGTGACCGCAGCGAAGCGGGGTGAACGCTGCTAGTCTATTATATAAAAGAGAACGCACAAATCCTTTGTTAGCTCATCACGCTAATACGGCTGAACCAATTTCTTTCATTTTTGGGGGGTTATTAGGATTTGGACCCTAGATGGTTTTTATCATATCACTTTAATTTTTAATTACCAGTGTCTTGAGATAATTGACCATTCAAGTGTCCATAACGTACAAATCCTTTGTTAGTTCATCATAGGTATAAAAATAAACGTATTTATATGCAACCCGCATGACCGTGTCACTCGGCGGGTTAACATAAATGACAGGCGATATAATGTTAACATTTACTGGAATCTACTATGGTTTTTATCATATCACTTGAAAGCGAAAAAGTAAAAATTATCTAAGTAACAAAGTTTATTGCGTTCCGGGGTGACCGCAGCGAAGCGGGGCGGGTTAACATAAATGACAGGCGATATAATGTTAACATTTACTGCAATCTTCTATGGTTTTTATCATATCACTTGAAAGCGAAAAAGTAAAAATTATCTAAGTAACAAAGTTTATTGCGTTCCGGGGTGACCGCAGCGAAGCGGGGTGAACGCTGCTAGTATATAATAATAATCATCATCGTAGGTATTCTGGCATTATTGGCAGGTCACTTGCTGCAACTGAGAAGCTTGCATGCCCCACGGTCTTCTGCTAACATCTTTATCTTCGCATACGATTTTTCTGTTTTGATATCTTCCATCAATTGTAGTCTCCTTTGCTCTTTCCCTTTTTTTCCTCTCATCATGTCCTCTAGCACGTCCCTTAGGGTACAGTTCCTTCTTACCCAATGTCCCAACCAGTTTCTTTTCCTCTTCCTATAATAATATTTAAAATTGTTCTTTTCTCCCCCATCATTTCTAACACCCTCTCATTCGTTTTCCGCTCGAGCCAGCTAATTCTCTCCATTCTTCTCCACACGCACATTTTGAAATCTTCCAGTCGTTTTTCATCATTTTTGCGTAATATCCATGTTTCTGACCCATACAATACAATACTTCACACGATACATAATATACTTTAGTAATAAATATGTTTTGAATGTTGTTTCACATATTTCGTGGACCTCTCATGGCACCAAAAGTTTCGAAACAAAACGTGAAGGTTTTTCTTCCAGAATCGAGATGAGACGAGACGAGAACCCATTATTTCTTGTTTCGTGACCAATACAATTTATGACAAAGAAATTTTTTTGGGAAAATATTTTTCTGATGTGAACTTTATTGCAGATCTACTTTCAAATTGCACAAAGTAAACATTTTGCTGGTAAATACGTAAAAAAAATTCGTAGAACTGCATATTTTTTCTATAATATTATTCTATGATCAGTTCAAATAATAATTCTTTCTACGCTACAAAAACATAACAGTAAAAACATAATTGAATGAATCATATGTAACTAACAATGACATGTCATATATATATATGTAAGGTGGACATAGTGGGCTGAGTGATGTGAGATGGCCAGGGAAAGATGAGATAGTATCAGGAAATTACAGAATATACTATTCGGGTGGCGATAAGGCCGAGAATGTGTCGCGATAGCAATGAAGAACGAAATAGCAAGAAGTGTGACCAAAGTGGAATACTGCAGTGACCGCTTGATGTTTGTAAAACTATATGCAAAACTAGTGGATTGTGATAATACAAGGATATATGCCAACAACCGGCCATGATGATAATGAAGTAGAAGTAATGTATGATCAGATCAGTGACATATTGCATCAGGAAGAAAGAGGTAAGGTCAACGCCATAGTAATGGGAGACTTCAACAGCGTAGTAGGAGAAGGAGCTGCGAATAAGGTAGTGGGACCATTTGGACTAGGTAGAAGAAACAAATGAGGTCAAATGCTTATCGATTTCTGTAGGCAACATGATCTGGTGGTGATGAACACGTGGTTTAAGAAAAGAAAAAACAAGCTGTACACGTAGAAAAGTCCAGGAGATAAGAAACGCTACCAAATCGATTACATTCTTGTGAAGCAACGTTTCAGGAATAGTGTACGAGACGTAAAGACATTACCAGGAGCGGACATTGGTTCGGATCACAATCTACTGGTGGCGGAAATGCAAACCTGGATAAAATCGATCAAGAAAAATGGGAGGGAAAATCGAAAATGGAACTTAGAGCGACTAAGAAATATCGACGATGATGTGAAAGAAGAAATTGAAGAAAAATTCTGTGTAATGGGAGAAATGGTTGCCAATATAGAGAATAGACGGGGAAAAGTTAAACAGATTCTACTTGACACACTCCACAATAACATTGGTACGATGGGAAGAGCACCGAAAAGCCATGGATAACTGAAGCAATGCTTAAGAAGATGGAGGAACGCAGAAGGGCAAAAAACACGGACATCAATGAATACTGAAGGCTGAATAATGAAGTGAGAAGAGAAACAGACAAAGCCAAACAAAAGTACATGGAGCAAATATGTGAAGAAATAATGGAACTTCAACGGCGAGGCAGATATGATCTGATGTACCAGGAAGCACAAGAATTAAGAGGGAGAGTTAACAAAAGTATACGAACGTTCGTCATCGAAGATCAACAAGATAATGTAACCACTGACCATCAAAGAATCCTTAGAATTTGGGAGAATACATAAAGAGATCAAGTCAAGAATTGCCATAGCTAAAGAAGCATTCAACAAGAAAAGATCACTCTTAACTAGCAGACTCAATATTGGACTTCAGAAGAAGTTGGTAAAGTGCTATATATATGGAGCATTGGAATGTATGGTTCAGAGACTTGGACATTACAGAAGTTAGAGAAGAAATATTTGGAGAGCTTCGAAATGTGGTGTTGGAGGAAGATGGAGAAGATAAAATGGACAGAGAGAGCAACAAACGAAGATGTATTAAAGCGGATAGGAGAAAAGAGGAAACTTCTAGCCACCATTCTTCGTAGAAAGACCAATTGGAATGGACACATCTTGAGAAGAAATTGTCTTCTTCACATCGCCATAGAAGGAAAGATGGAAGGGAAGCGAGGAATAGGAAGAAGAAGGACACAGCTGATCGATGATTTGAAAGATAGGAGAAAATATTGGGAGTTAAAAGAGGAAGCTGAAGATCGAGAAAAGTCGAAGAAATATTTCCAGGCCCAAACCTAAAATTGAAAAAAAAAATCCTCATTAGTTCCAGGACCTACCGAAAGGCAGAATACCTAATATATATATATATATATATATATATATATATATATATATATATATATATATATATATATATATATATAGAGAGAGAGAGAGAGAGAGAGAGAGAGAGAGAGAGAGAGAGAGAGTCCATGAAGTGCATTGCCACCCCATGTATCTTAGAAACGTCTGCGAATATGAGAAAACGCAAAAACACGTCCATCATTATTTTAAGGGGCTTGGATTTTGAGCTATAAAAGGTCCACAACAGACACCCCCACATAGGGATACGTGGGATCAACTTGAAAAATTTAAATGGCAAAGGGTCGAGTAATATATCGTTAGAAAGGTCTCGGCAAGAGAAATATTTTGCCGAAAGTTTCAAGTCTCTATGTTGTCCTCATCCAAAATGGCGGGGGTTCACATTTCGTGTCCATAAAGTCCGTTGCCACCCCATGTATCTTCGAAACGACTGTGAATATGAGAAAACGCAAAAACGGCCTTGAATTTTGAGCTATAGAAGGTCTACTCCAGACATACCCATATAAGAATACATGGGGTCAACTTGAAAATTTTAAATGGCAAAGGGGATTAATATATCGCTGGAAAGTTCTCGACAAGAGAAAAATATTTTGCCGAAAGTTTCAAGTCAATATGTTGACCCCATCCAAAATGGCAGGGTCCACATTTCGTATCCATTTAAAATTTTTAACTTGACCCTACGTACCCCTATATGGGAGTGTCTGAGGTAAACCTTCTATATCTCAAAATGCAAGCCCCTTAAAATAATGTTGGACGTGTTTCTGCGTTCTCTCATATCCGCAGTCATTTCGAAGATATACGGAGTGACAACGGACTTCATGCACACGAAATGTGAATCCCCGCTATTTTGTATGGAGTTAACATAGGAACTTAAAACGGTCTAGAAAATATTTCTCTTGTCGAGACCTTTCCAACGATACATTACTCGACTCCTTTGCCATTTAAAATTTTCAAGTTGACCCCACGTATTCCTATGTCGGGGTGTCCGGGGTGGACCTTTTATAGCTCAAAATTTAAGTCTCTGAAAATAATAATGGACGTGTTTTTGCGTTTTCCCATATTCGCAATCGTTCCGAAGATACATGGGGTGGCAACAGAAAAAAGCACAAAAGTAGAAGTCTATAATGGAAAAAAATCTTACACGCGCTTCAATACTACTTACGTTTCTACACCTAATCAGCTTGGTATCGGTAATATTTTACTATTTGTTCTTCTATACGAAAGCTCTGCAAACCAAATGGCATTGAAGGTTGGAATTTGTCTCCGTCCGTTAGAGTGCAAAGGGTAACAGGAGACATAGTTGGATTCTGGAGATTTGGCCACATGCTGTGTACTTGCCCAGTTTGTCGACGCTTGCGGTGACTAAAATAAACAAAAGAAAAACAAGCATATATATCTAAACTGCTTCGAGTTAAGAAAGACAAATTATTCATAGCGCAAAAGTCGCTACATTTATAAGTAAGTCGTCAAATCATTACTTAAAAATCACCAAAAAAAGAGTCGAAAATTTGCTAACCGGAAAAAATATTTTTCTCGCTATCCTGGAAGCGAATCTCCTAGATTTAGCGACTTTTCTTCCAAATTGGCAACATTCTCCATATTGATACATTTTTTTTCGAAACAACAAAAAATGTGTTCGTATTATGGGCATGTCTTTTAAGCGAGTTTTCACTGTACTCACAATAGTAGACCGAAATCGAATGTTAAATGCAAAGTAGTAGACTTTGTTAAATGCAATGTATGGTATCTTATAGACTAGACCAGTGGTTGCCAAACCCCAAACGGTTCATTCCCGTTTCGCCTACCGACATTCTAGCAATATATATTTAACATTGTCTCAATCTCATCTTAGGTGTAGACCAAACGGAATTCCCGTTTTGCTTACTCTCACTCGACAAGGGATATTTATTGTCTTAGGATTTTTTTTTTTTTTTTTTACAGAGATTTATGAACAAGTTTATTTACCAACTTCAGCAACAGTTCTGACGTGATTGACTGTGATTCTAGCCAAATACGTGCCATGCCATTAGTAGTTCCAAGGGTCACCATTTTTCAAAAATTCTCGTTTCAAAATGGCTCTCCTTGAAAATGTTAAATTTACTTTTCAGATATACTTTTTACTAGCTAAAAGCAGATATTGTAAAAAGATTCATTATGGCATGACTGCATTTAGTCGGTATATTAATATTTTAATTATCCTTATATTTGGTTCCTAACTCAAACACTAAATTTTCCTCGTCGAGTGAGCGTAGGCAAAAGGGAAATACCTTTTACTTACAGATAAGAAGAGATTGAGATAATGATACAAATTGCTGGAAGGTCTGTAGGCCAAACGGGAAGACATCCGCCAAACTTATGGAGTTTTCCAGCTACCATACTGTTTTTAAATCTTATTGTGAATAACCAACCTCTTTTAAATCTTACATTTCTTTATAGAGGAATCAAGGTTAGCCAACCAGAGCGTTAACACGAACGCTCTACCGAAAATGTCCCCGCGAGTTACTAGTAGTTCGCGATAGACGGTTTGGCGATCACTGCACTAGACGATATTAGGCCTATAAATAATATTGACTAGTTTACAGTTCGAAATTGTATGAATGAAAAAAAAAAATAATGCTATTGCAAATTTTTCGACCTTTATGTGCAGAACTTCTTGTTGCTCTTCTATTTCTTTTAATAATGAATGAACTGTTAATTAAACGCAAGGAATCAGGGTTGGGGAAAATAACTGATTAGAAGGAAATGAGTCCTGTTGAATTGATTACTATGCTTCCCCCCCCCCTTTCTCATGCTTCTAGTCCTTCCCTAAAAGGTTATTTGAAACCCAAAACTTCTCCAACTCCATTTTGTACCACTGAAACCAATCACTAATCAATTTTTCATTCCGTTGCACTCTATATAGTTCGTCCTTCTCCGTCTCTGCAGCTAAAGTATCCGTCGTCCGGACGCAAGAGAACTGAACCAAGGAAAGAATGTTTGAATGGAGTTGATGGAGAAAATGAAATAACGTTGGCCTTTCTTGGTTGGGCTTCAGGCTACCGAAAATTCTACATGCTCGTCTTGTGTATAGAACTTTCATTTCAAGAGAAATATTCTACTCTTTTCTTTTCTTTTTTTCTTTTTCTTTTCTTTCTTTTTTCGTTACATTTTGGTCTCGCTTTAATAACAAAGTTTCGTCTTCATAAACTTTTTTTAAAAAAATAACGCGAAACTAATTTTGTAGCGAGGTAAAGAAAGATATCCATCCATACAGTAGAACCTCATTAGTTGGTAACGTATTATTATTTTAAGGAGAGGGAGAGATATTTCCTTACCGTGATTGCACAACCTGATTGGTTTTCCAAACTACGTGATACGACTTATATTTAATTCATTCGTTGGCAATTACTTGTCTTATTTAATTTAATCGTTGGCAATATAACTTGTCTTATGACGTAAGTTTGAAATGACCTATTTCTTGTCACAAAGCCGCGTGACACACAGTTTGCAAAAGAAATTACAATTTTCTCTTTTTTTTCTAAAGAAAGATCTCCCCAAACTGTGCTATGGATAATGTAGAAAGATTCACAAAATACCTCTGTTTGTCAGTCAACAAGTAGCACAGGAATAACGGTAAGAGAGAATTTTATATGGGTTCAACGTTTAATATGAAGGAACGTTCTTCAACGTTCTGTAAGAGAACAGAGGAACAACGATAGGAGATAGTGAGAAGTTAGTGGCGGATCTCAGACCAAAACCAGGGGGAAGGGGCTCCAGGTTCCCAGTTTTTTCAGTGACAAAAATAACACAGCCACACACACACACACACACACACAAAATAAAAAATCTGTGCACCGAACTAAGGGAATGGATTCGATGTATTTTGTAACACAGAATCCAAATTTCGAAACCTCAGGAAGATTGATTGTCAATTTTTTGTTATGGGCGAAAAACTTGAACGATTTTGGATAGGGAAGGTACACGTAATACAGATATATCCGCCTTGGCATATTATCTCAGCAGTGATGTTGACAACAGAGCTGCCTTGCTTATGGATACACTGCGTATGAAGTGCTTCAGGGTAGTGACGACATTAAGTGACGTCATGTCCTGTTGCTCTGGTTATGTCAACTTAAGAACTCCCATTGTGGACATGTGGAACTGAATGATTGAGATCACTGAAAGTAAACAAAAGGGTTGTCAGGCAGTTTTCGATGCTGTCCCTGCGATATAACGAAAATATCCCTCCATGGCACTACAACCTGCTTGAGTGTGCATTAGGCAGGGAATGTCTGACTGGACAGTATAGAACGTATACAATTATAATGATTAAACATTAGCAATTTTATTTTATACTAAACAGAGATGGAAAAACGTAAAAAAAAATGTAGTGTCCACCTGTGGTACATCTGGTCTCAGGATGTACATTTACTTTCTGAGGCTACGTGTACCACGGGTGAGTACTTCTACAGAGACGCCAATATATGACCAATAAGACAAAACAACAACATATATTAAAAATTATACCACTCTGATTACGGTAAATTAAAACAAGTCACCTGGTACCACGGCGACAGTCACGCAAAACCAGTTTGGCAGCGAGAGTGTTAAAGCCCTATAATAAATATAAAATGGTAATTTGATTTTATGCAACTTTGTTTGAGCCAGTGGCAAATCTACAACGGGATACTTCCCCCCTGAAGGGAAAATTAACTCTTTATGTGTTATTTGAATGAGATAAGCTTTTTTTTATTTTTTACAAGCTATTTTACGTAGCGAAACCAGGGGCGTCATTTGGAGAGGTCAGGAGGGCAATTACCTCCTTCAATTTGAAAAGCACATTCTTCTTAATAAATTGTATACTAATATACTAGTATAATACGTGAAACTCATATCGGTGGACAATCTTGTTCTCCCTCCCTTCTATACATAATACAGCAACGTAGTTCATCAATATTCTCTACGAAAATTATAATTTACTTCATTAAAGTGTTATGGATATGCCAATAGACTTAATGACGTATTTCATATTCTTAAAAGTACACACTAAGGCATCGTCTCACTGTATAGATACCACTTATCGTGTCTCAGTGTGTACTATACAACAGGTTGACAAAAATGGCTGTCAAATGCACTTCTTTAAATTATATGCCCATAGTCAAACTCCTATAAAAATTGTTGTGGAAGTACGCCAGGATTCTCAAACATGCATTTTTGATCAAGGCACATATTAGTTCCTAAGTGAAGTCTTGACCCGACTGCGGTAGCTCCCATAGTTTAGGAGCTATTAACCTTTAAAGTTCATTTTTCATGTTTTCGGTAGCCTATAACTCCGAAAGAAAACATTTATGCACCCAGGTTGGTCTATAATTTTTTGTCTTATCTAGGTGTTAGGAATCATCTCCCAAACATTGTCGTTGTTGTTTTGAAACACCCTGTATAACAAGGATTGTGAAAACCTTAAGAACCGCTAAGAAGACAAGACCTTAAACCACGTTTCCAGATCGATTAGAGAACGAAACACCAATATTATCTCGTATTATAAATAGTAGCATTAATACGGCACTTCAGTGTGTATAGAGAAAGCTAATACACCATTTAACAAAAACACGATGCAGAAAGAAAAATATTTCACAGACAATCAGATTATTTATTTGTAGAATTCAACTAATTAGTTTCAATTTTCGAATGTATTTCCTTTGTTTTAAACATAAAAAATAAGCAATTACACATGCTAACCGCAATCTTATCCTGAATTAAAAAGAGCATACTTGTTTGTGCATGATGGTTCAGATTTCAACATACACATACATAGATATATATCTGTAATTATTTGAGGTTTCCAGCACTTAGAGAATGTAACCAACAGCACAAAATGATGTTTTAACGTTTAAATGGGATAATTAAAAGCTTTTGACTGTCAATTTGACAAACAAGTTATTAGAGTAACATAATCTAAGCTTGATAAAACCTCAATTAAGAGTACTAATTTACTTAAATAAAACCATTGCTTTTGTTACGTCAATTCTGGAAGTCAAAACTAATTAGATTTTACCGTTCACTGGATTATGGGTTTGTTGTGGGCTCTCGAGCCTTGTTTCAAAGCTAATTCATTTTCTGGTGTCACAATAAATTGGATTTGACTTTGAGCTACTCGATATGCTAAATGGTAGTTGACACTACTACACCGTATATTAGTGTTTCTCATTTGTAGAGGTAGCCACTGTATTAAGAACTTACAGATTTAACGGATAGAGCACTTGTAACGACATATAAATATAACCTTTATGCTCAGAGGTAGTATAGAATAGCCACAACTCTGTGATGGTGTAGTCGTAAGCAGTCGTTCTTTTAGAAAAAATGTTCTGGGGGGGGGCACTACTGGTACTATTTTATTTATTGTTATAGACGTATTATTTTGGTCTCTTCCGGGGGGACACTCTCAGAGCTTCGGGGGGCAGTGCAAAAGGTGTCTGGAAGAAACACTGGTCGTAAGGCGCCAAATTACAAATGGGAACAGTCCTGGTCAGTGATGCCAACCTGGGACTTTATAAATTTCCATCTCGAAAGACAGAAATCACCTTATTTGCTCTTAAATTTCTCACGCTCTATATTAATTAGAAAAAAAAATCAAAATTTATAAAATATGAAGATTAAAATTACGATATGTCACTTACTTTCTTTAATATTTAAGTGAATTATTCGTAAATTACGATTTTCTAAATTTACCAAATACTAGCATTAATTACCCGCTTCGCTGGGTTAAATTTAGGGGAAAAAATAGTAGTATGTTCCGTTAATTAGTCACTTTTTACTATTACTAAAGAGCTCTCTGATGTCGGCCATTTTTGATCATTTTTATATTTCTCTCCTATCCCTTCCCCCAAATGGCGTGGCTGAATTTAGATTTAAATGACTTCGAAAATGTCACTCTTCTTCACAGCGATCCCGAAACCTATGGATTCGACACCGATATTGATAATTCCGATCATTTTTATATATCTTTCCCTCCCTCTTCCCCAAGTTGCAGGGCTGAATTTGGATTTAAACGACATCAGAAGTATCATTGTTCATTTCACGACCCCGAAAACTATGGATTTGACACTAATATAGGTCATTTTCAATGATTTTATATCCCCTGATATATATCCCCTTACCACTCCCCCATTTTCCGAGGCACGGTATCAGAAGTGTCACTGTTTATTTCAGCGACCCCGAAAATTATAGATTCGACACCAATATCGGTCATTTCCGATCATTTATAAATGTCCCTCCACCTCCTTCCTCTCCTAAGTTGCACCGCCAAAGTGATATGACAAATCCACCTCAGGTCTGAACCTCATCTATGCTGAAAATTTCATCGAGATCAATCGTATGGTTCAAGAGTTAAGTTTTATTTATTTTCATATATCTTCCCCTTCCCTCCCCCTCCCCTAAATCCTACCGTCAAAATGAATAGATAAAAACATTCGCAGACCCGAACCTTAGACCCCACCAATGTTGAAAGTTTGATCGAGATCGATCGGGTGGTTCAAGAGATTAACAGTCACAAACATAGTCACTTTCAATTTTATAATATAGACTAGCCTTTGGCTAGCTGGGGGCTCCGCCCCCAGACCCGTAAGTTTGCTCGGCCTACGGCCTCGCATTTCTTATGTATCGGCCTTTGAATCAACAGTGAATTTCGTGAACTTGCTCTTCATATTTCCAGGGGCTTCGCATCTACACTGTCTTTGCTCGGCCTACGGCCTCGCACCTCTTGAACACACAGTTCTATCATTTCTTTTCCTATTTAACTATCTAAAAGATAAGATTTTGTATACCAAGAAAACGCCCATTTAAATAGCATTGGGATTTCTTCATCCCCCTTTAGACCCCTAAAAAATTTAAAATATTTACATTTGGCGGTTAGTCCTGGAAGGCTACAATCATGCTAAATTTCGTTATTCTAATCCTGCCGGAAGTGCCTAAACATTTTGGGGTGTAGAAGACGTCCCATATAAATAACATGGGGAAAGATTTTTCACTTCTCCATAAAACCACTCAACGATTGGAAATTTGTATTTCTGATGATTCATTTAGGTAACGCTAACGAAAGCGTACAAGCATACCGAATTTCAAGTTTTTATTCCAATTCTAAGCATCTAAATTATGAGATTATAGGACCAAAAAAGGGCCATTTAAATAACATGGGGAAATTCTTTATTCCCTCTTTAGACCCTCTAAAAATTAAAAATATTCGCTTTTGGCAATTTTCCTGTGAGTTTGTACCGAAAACCTACAATCATGTCAAATTTAATCATTGTAGCCCTACAGGAAGTGTTCACTAATTTGGGGGTGTAAAAGGTGTCCCATAGAAATAACATGGGAAAGATTTTTCAGTTCCCTATAAAACAGCTCTAAAGTTATATATTTTTTAATTTTTACTGATTTACTTAGGTAGTGCTAACGAAAATGTACAAGCATACCGAATTTCAACCTTTTATTCAAGCTGTAAGTACCTAAAACATGAGATTATAGGTCCAAAAAAGGTCCATTTAAATAACATGGGGAAATTCTTCATCCCCTCTTTAGACCCCCTAAAAATTAGAAATATTCACTTTTGGCAATTTTCCTGTCGGTTAGTTCCGGAAAGCTACAATCATGCCAAATATAATCATTGTAGCCCTACAGGAAGTGCTCAATGATTTATGTCAGCTCATGTAGTTTTATATATAGTTAAGACTAGCAGCGTTCACCCCGCTTCGCTGCGGTCACCCCGGAACGCAATAAACTTTGTTACTTAGATAATTTTTACTTTTTCGCTTTCAAGTGATATGATAAAAACCATAGAAGATTGCAGTAAATGTTAACATTATATCGCCTGTCATTTATGTTAACCCGCCCCGCTTCGCTGCGGTCACCCCGGAACGCAATAAACTTTGTTACTTAGATAATTTTTACTTTTTCGCTTTCAAATTGCAGTAAATGTTAACATTATAGCGCCTGTCATTTATGTTAACCCGCCGAGTGACACGGGCATGCGGGTTGCATATAAATACGTTTATTTTTATACCTATGATGAACTAACAAAGGATTTGTACGTTATGGACACTTGAATGGTCAATTATCTCAAGACACTGGTAATTAAAAATTAAAGTGATATGATAAAAACCATCTAGGGTCCAAATCCTAATAACCCCCCAAAAATGAAAGAAATTGGTTCAGCCGTATTAGCGTGATGAGCTAACAAAGGATTTGTGCGTTCTCTTTTATATAATAGATAAGATTTGATGAATAAGTGTTATTTTAATTAAAATATACTATTGAAAACGTTGATGAAAACAAGTATCTACATGTTATTGAATTTTCGTATTTTCTTTACGTTTTTCTGCCATAACCTTATACTAGACGCACAAACTTCATTCTCCAGTTATTTCGTGTGGCTCAGTGATAGATCACTCACCTCTGGTGCAAAGGGTACCTAGTTCTATCCTAGAATATGTGAATTTGTGGTGAGCAACATTGTGTACGTGGATCTTCTCCCATTTTCGTTCCATCAATTTATTCAATAAATCATTCGCTTTCATTAATCATCCGTCTCCGTAGGCTAATTGTCGGACGTAAAAACTAGATATTTCATTTCATTTTCTTTAAAATGGATTTCTATTTATGTTCTTTGTCAACAACGAAACTACATATTATAGGATGAAACTATTTGTACTCTTGTATAGGACAAAACTACTTCTATACAGGACGAAACTAGTGATGGCCACAAAGTTCCGGTTCCGGCAGAACCGGTTCCGGACCTGGATCCGACAACCCGGTTCCAGAACCGGATCTTAGGAACCGGTTCCAGACCTGGATCCGAAAGCCCCAAAGACCCGTAAAGGAGGCACAAAGTTCACCTTCGAAACACTGCAAAGAGGACCATGCGCTTGTGCCCTCTCCGCCTAGACACACTTGTGCCCCCAGAAAAAAAAATTGGTCCACCACTGGGTGTTTAGCCAAATGAGTTGGTCAGTTTGCCTGTTTAGTCAATGAGTTTGCCAGTTACCCAGTTCATTTAGCGAAATGAGACAAGCGGGCGCCTGCCTGTCGCTTCCTCCATTTCATCTAGTACACTGTCCACAGCCTGCCAGCAGCTCGGGTTTAGCGTAGGGATAGTCACAAAGTTTCGGTTCCTACGGAACCGGTTCTGCGAGGAACCGGATCTTGGAGATCCGTTTTTCAGAACCGGTTCCAGATCTGGATCCGAAGAGCCGGTTCCAGACCTGGATCCGAAGAACCGATTCCAGTACTGGATCCGAAAAACCGGTACCAGACCTGGATTCGAAAAACCGGTTCCGGAACCGGATCTTCTAGAACCGGATCCGTTCAGACCGGAAAACCGGTTCCACCAGGAACCGGTTCTGGCCATCCCTAGACGAAACCTACATCTGAAGAGAACCTGAAACCGGCATCTCATCCACTAAAGGCACGCGTGCTGTAGCCATGACACTACGGAGGAATGCTATGAGTAGTTTAACATTCTATAGCTTTTGTTATTAATAAGTCATCGGTCAAATCTCGCAACTAATTATTTTGAAGTATCCCAGGAGACCAGCCGAGCTTAGCCCTAATAGGCGTTATGTCCACATTTTGTCAGTGAGATGTAACAACATTATTTATAACAATACTAGCGTCAATTACACGCTTCGCGAGGTTAAAATAAAAATGGATGTTCCGTCAGTCACTTTTTACTATTACAGTACTGAAGCGCTCTCTGATATCGATCATTTTTTTTTATCTTTCTTCTCCCAAGTTCCGGGGCTGAATTTGGATTTAAACGGCATCGGAAGTGTTACTGCTCATCTCAGCTACCCCAAAAACTATAGATTCGACACAAATATCGGTCATTTTCGATCATTTTAAAATGTCTTTTCCCCTCCCCCTCCCTTAAGTTACACTGTCAAAGGAAATGATTATATATATATATATATATCAGCCCCGAACCTCATCAATGTTGAAAATTTGATCGAAATCGGTCGGGTAGTTCAATAGTTATCAAGTCACAAACACAGTCATTTTCACTTTTTTATAGAGATTGTTTATAACAATATTATTTATAAAGAAAGTATTTTGAATTCTAATTTAGGAACAATGTGTGCTAGCTCATCTTACTGTATCCATATAAACTCAGTAACAATAATTGTTATTTTAGGGAGGGTATTTTGTTAAAAAAAAGAGACTAATTTTCAGGAAAAACGTGAACTGGAATGCTAAATCAATTTGATATCTCGTCACTAAATTTGATTGATCTACTAATTCTGGAGAAATTGAGAGTTTTGTTTGCTGGACGCTTAGGTAATTACATTTGAGGTTAGTGAATTTCAACATTAATACAAAAGTAAGATGTATAGCTTCCTAATAACACAGATCAATCATGATATAAAGAAAAGTTTTCTATATGAAAGTGAAAATATTTTGCTTAATGTAGATCTTTATGTGGATTTTTAGTGAAAGTTATCAATGCAATTCCATACTGTATATTCTCGTGAAATAAGCTTTTACTTAACAAATTTAAAGTTTTATAACTGAAATTGCACAGTATCCTAACATTTTACTATATATATTCCTCTTACACGTATACTATTACTAGTGATGAGCGCAAGAGTCTTGGTCTTGCAGTTTTTGCAAGAGTCTTGCATGCAAGACCAAGACCAAGACCAGGAATCCCGATGGAAGACCAAGACCAAGACCAAGGAGTGCAAGACCAAGACCAAGACCAAGATCAAGACCAAGGCCAAGACTCTTCCGCTAAAGTGTTGCACAAGTACCGGCAGTATTTGATGGTGTCTTCCCACTTGCGACAGTCCCATTAGCGACAGGAACTGTTAACTGTCCCATGAGCGACCGATTCGATCTGTTAACTGCCCTATGAGTCACCGATTCGTTCATACTAAGATAATGGAAGAAGATAAGGTTCTCTCTTCTTTAACTTGTTTTATGCTAATGTGATTTAGAACCTAACAAAATATACTATGAAGAATTTCGCCCTACCTGAATTTAATACTTGAGAATGCTCTCATTATATTAATCTTTTATACGTTTTTCCTAATATTATATTTTTCAATAATTTCTATGAATACATTGACTCTATCAAGGGGAAAACTAACTAAATATTTAGAGTAGCTCCGCCGTTGTCTATGATTCTAATATAATTAAAAAATGCATGTTAAAATGATACGGAGCATAAGTTTAGATTGAATATGTTTATGGCATAAGAAAGAAATCAGAAAGAGGTAGGAGCGCCCGAAGAAAATTTTCTAGGGAGGTGCATCTCCATGGTTGCTGTATCACGTCTGGTATATCTGGTATTTAATATACGTGGTTTGCTATATTACGTATACATTTTTGTGAGCCAGGGGGCGACCCCTGCCTTCCCATCGGACGCCCATGGAAAAACGGTGTTCACCATATGAGGATATTTAAAAAATCTAAAAAACATGGTGTATTTGAAGAAATTATTACAAAAGTTACAAATCTCTCGCAGGACTTAACAGTTCGTCTAGGGATTAGTTCAGACTGTTACACGACAAGCATTTATGCACAAGTCAAAACAAGGAAGGAAGGCAAATTAAGCAATTAGTTTACGTTTTAGTAGCTTACAATAGAGGAGGAAGGTAGTTTAAAGAGTTTGTTTACCTTTTGGATTGTTTAGAGTGAACTGTATTGTAATTGGTGGGATTGGTTGAGAATAGCCAATCAGATGTAAGGGATATCAAAAGCTATCTTTTATCATTGACATTTTTTTTTTTCATTTTATTCATAGAGTCTTAGGAAGACTAAAAAGTAGATAGTTGGCGAAACTGTTACACGTTTAAGTTTTTTTTTTTAAATAAAATATGTTACTGTGCTTAGTGAGTAATTAGATTTGAACCAAATTAAGTACAGAAAATAGAGCTTTTGAACAGAGGGGATATTACAACTGGATTTTCAATAATTACATAGAAATATACTTTTCATGGAAATATCTCTGTTGTCTCGTCAAGTTATTTGATATGTTTTATGTCAAATCTAAGTCGAAATTAAAATAAGTTTTATTTGCACCCACAGTAGAGGAAATATATATTTGACGAACAGTATCACTGGCACATACATATTTCATACCAAGTTTGTTCGGGCGTTAACAACGCCAGAGGCAAACATATTTTACGAGATGGAAGCATATTATCTTCCATCATCTCAATGTAAATGAATCGGTCGCTCATAGGACAGATAACAGTTCCTGTCGCTAATAGGACTGTCGCTTCTGGGACTAATTCGTATTTGATTTTTTTTTATAGAATGTAAAAAAGAAGTAGATAAATTTCTTGGCTTCAGTAAAAATGCTGCTGAAGTGGATGTGTTCCCAGTAGTTTATGCAATCCGTGTGAGTCGATCTGCCCCTGTAGCATATAGCTACAGTATGTCGTTTTCTGAATTGGTTGTTCGCGTTTTCTGTAGATATTGCGCATTTTCTGTAGATATTGCGCGTTTTATGTAGATATTCCTCGTTTTCAAAATAACTCTAGTTCCGATCTCAATCAAATTTTTAACATGTATGAGGTTCAGTCCTGGAAAGTTTTTTAGAGTTTGTTTCAGTTTGATGGTAGAACGTAGGGTAGGAGGGAGGAGGGGAAATATATATAAAAATAAATAAAACTTAATAACTCTTGAAACACCCGACCGATCTTGATCAAATTTTCAAAATAGATTAAGTTCAGGCCTGGAGCGATTTTTATCATTTTACTTTGATGGTGCAACGTAAGGGAGGAGGGAGAATATGTAAAAAAAAATAAAAATATAAGTGACTGTCTTTGTGACTTCATCACTCTTGAACCAGCTGATCGATCTCAATCAAATTTTCAATATGGATGAGGTTCGGACTTAGGGTGATTTTTACCAAATCACTTTGACGGTAGAACTTAGGGAGGAGGGGAAGATGGAAAATGTACAAAAATAAACAAAATTTAATAACTCTTGAACCACCCGACCGAACTCGATCTCATTTTCAACATAGATGAGGATCGGATCTGAGATGGTTTCTGTCATATCACTTTGACGATGCAGTTTAGGGGAGGGGGAGGGTGAGGGGAAATATATTTTAAAATGATCGAAAATTACCGATATTAAAATGAAATCTATAGTTTTGGGGGTCGCTGAAATAAACAGTGACACTTCTGATGCTGTTTAAATCCAAATTCAGCCCCGGAGATTGACGGAGGGAAGGGAAGAGATATAAAAATGATCGAAAATGACACATAATAATGATCAAAAATGACCAAATATTAGTGTCGAATCCATAGTTTTCGGCGTCGCTGATGTGAACAGTGATACTTCCGATCACGTTTAAATGCAAATTCAGCACCGCAACTTGGGGGAGGAATGAGACATATAAACATTATCGATAATGACCATTATCAATGTCGAACTCATGGTTTTCGAGGCCATTGAGATGTACAATGACACTTCCAATGCCGTGCCTCGCAACATGGGGAAGGGGGAGATATATAAGTTTATTGGAAATGACCGATATTAGTGCCGAATCCATAGTTTTTGGGATCTCTGAGACGAAGAGTGACACTTCTGATGCCGTTTAAATCCAAATTCAGTCCCGCAACCTGGGGAGGAGGAGGGGAGAGAAATATAAAAATAATCGAAAATGACCGATATCAGAGAGCGCTTTACTAATAGTAAAAAGTGACTGACTAACGAAATATATGATTATTATTATTATTATTATTATTATTATTATTATTATTATTATTATTATTATTATTATTATTATTATTATTATTAGTTTAACACAACGAAGTGGGTAATTGATGCTAGTAATCCATATTCAAAAGTAAGACTTCAAATAACTTGCCGTTTGATGCCGTTATTTTGTATTGCTAATACAAGTCAAAAGTACTGTATTTATGGGACATTCCATGTCAAAACAAGTCATCAGACTTGACCACCTCAGATTTTTGTAAAAATTGGTGCACAGCTTTATTACAGTGGAAGATAAAAAATCCCAAATATTACCTCTCCCACCCTGAAAGTGTCTCCATACAGGGTGTTCAAAAATGTCATAAAAATGCATTTTTTCAATTACAGGGATTATTAAAAATTGTCATAAAATGGTTAATATGTGCACTAGAGTCGTGAAACAAACACCATTGGAAAGATTATAGATTGCTCTACAAGTTGTACTCTATTTAAAAAATGTAAAATAAAAAATAGCACTTCAAAAATTCAAATTAAAATTAGAATTTCGCATAGAAATGACCCTCTGACTTTGATTCAAAATTGTTCAGATTGTAGTGTCATGTGTACTAAAACACCACAAAGTTACATTTTGGGCACTCAATGGGATCCGATTCAAAATTCAACATAAGCCAAGCATTGCACGATATTGACCATGTGAATATCTGGGTTCAGATCGATAACCATTTGCCTGGAGTTATTTACCTGCAGCATCAAAGAAATTAATATTCAATTTCATTTGTTTCTTGAAGTATTCATTTGAATTTACACAATTATCCACCTTTTGAGTTATTTAGAGAGGTATTACGTTTACGAACAGCACTCAATACAAGTCATTATTCTTGTTAGTCAGTATGGATGTTTCTAAATTTATGTTGGCTACATTGATACATGTTATTTTCATTCCTTTGTTTCAAGATAGCTATTACAGAACATATTATGAAAGGGAAAGATATATTTTCCTCCCTTTCATAATATTTGTATCAAATGTGTTATGAAACACAGTGGCACTGTTCACAATCACTTCACACACTTTCAGCACAGACAATTAGTCAATGAATTTTTTTCCTATTCCAATGATGCATTTCCACATGTCTGTAACAGCAATACTGAAACAGGAATGAAAATAACATGTATTAATGTAGCCAATATAAATTTAGAAACATCCATACTGACTAACAAGAATAATGACTTGTATTGAGTATTGTTCGGAAACGTAATACCTCTCTAAATAACTCGAAAGGTGGATAATTGTGTAAATTCAAATGAATACTTCAAGAAACAAATGAAATTGAATATTAATTCCTTTGATGCTGCAGGTAAATAACTCCAGGCAAATGGTTATCGATCTGAACCCAGATATTCACATGGTCAATATCGTGCAATGCTTGGTTTATGTTGAATTTTGAATCGGATCCCATTGAGTGCCCAAAATGTAACTTTGTGGTGTTTTAGTACACATGACACTACAATCTGAACAATTTTGAATCAAAGTCAGAGGGTCATTTCTATGCGAAATTCTAATTTTAATTTGAATTTTTGAAGTGCTATTTTTTATTTTACATTTTTTAAATATAGTACAACTTGTAGAGCAATCTATAATCTTTCCAATGGTGTTTGTTTCACGACTCTAGTGCACATATTAACCATTTTATGACAATTTTTAATAATCCCTGTAATTGAAAAAATGCATTTTTATAACATTTTTGAACACCCTGTATGGAGACACTTTCAGGGTGGGAGAGGTAATATTTGGGATTTTTTATCTTCCACTGTAATAAAGCTGTGCACCAATTTTTACAAAAATCTGAGGTGGTCAAGTCTGATGACTTGTTTTGACATGGAATGTCCCATAAGTACAGTACTTTTGACTTGTATTAGCAATACAAAATAACGGCATCAAACGGCAAGTTATTTGAAGTCTTACTTTCGAATATGGATTACTAGCATCAATTACCCACTTCGTTGTGTTAAACTAATAATAATAATAATAATAATAATAATAATAATAATAATAATAATAATAATAATAATAATAATAATAATAATAATATATTTCGTTAGTCAGTCACTTTTTACTATTAGTAAAGCGCTCTCTGATATCGGTCATCTTCGATTATTTTTATAATTATTTCTCCTCCTCCTCCCCAGGTTGCGGGACTGAATTTGGATTTAAACGGCATCAGAAGTGTCACTTTTCGTCTCAGAGACCCCAAAAACTATGGATTCGGCACTAATATCGGTCATTTCCAATAAACTTATATATCTCCCCCTTCCCCATGTTGCGAGGCACGGCATTGGAAGTGTCATTGTTCATCTCAATGGCCTCGAAAACCATGAGTTCGACATTGATAATGGTCATTATCGATAATGTTTATATGTCTCATTCCTCCCCCAAGTTGCGGTGCTGAATTTGCATTTAAACGTGATCGGAAGTATCACTGTTCACATCAGCGACGCCGAAAACTATGGATACGACACTAATATTTGGTCATTTTTGATCATTATTATGTATCATTTTCGATCATTTTTATATCTCTTCCCTTCCCTCCGTCAATCTCCGGGGCTGAATTTGGATTTAAACAGCATCTGAAGTGTGTCTGTTTATTTCAGCGACCCCCAAAACTATAGATTTCATTTTAATATCGGTAATTTTCGATCATTTTAAAATATATTTCCCCTCACCCTCACCCTCCCCTAAACTGCATCGTCAAAGTGATATGACAGAAACCATCTCAGATCCGATCCTCATCTATGTTGAAAATGAGATCGAGTTCGGCCGGGTGGTTCAAGAGTTATTAAATTTTGTTTATTTTTGTACATTTTCCATCTTCCCCTCCTCCCTAAGTTCTACCGTCAAAGTGATTTGGTAAAAATCACCCCAAGTCCGAACCTCATCCATATTGAAAATTTGATTGAGATCGATCAGCTGGTTCAAGAGTGATGAAGTCACAAAGACAGTCACTTATATTTTTATTTTTTTTACATATTCTCCCTCCTCCCTTACGTTGCACCATCAAAGTAAAATGATAAAAATCGCTCCAGGCCTGAACTTAATCTATTTAAAAATTCATAAAGACCTTTAGGCTAAATGAAACGATTAACCAATGAACACGTGATGTGAAGGTGAGAATAGTCTCTTTGCCTCAAGGACTTTATGCATAAAAATCTTCAGGCTAAAGGATACGATTAACCAATGAAAGATGTGGTGTGAAGGTGAGAATAATCTCTTTACCTCAAGGTCTTTATGCATACGAAGTTTTAGGCTAAAGGATACGATTAATCAATGAAAAGGAGTGATTATGAATAATTAATGGAATCAAAAGGTGGGAGGAAAACTATCTGACACAATGTTGTTCATCACAAACTCGCGCAGGTGGAGATCGAACGAGAGACTCCTTGGTGCGCCAGAGGAGAGCGTTATACTGCGACCCACCGTGTCCTCAATTATGGTAAGTACGTATATTAGCAGGAAACAATTTGTATGTTTATTACGGAAAGAAAAATTGTCCGTGGATGACGGAATAGTATTCCGTTTTATTCTTACATAATATATTATTAAATATATGTATTGTAAGTTTATGAGATGTGATCAAGGAAGTGATCTTTGTAAAAATAAATAAATAAATAAAAATTACATATAAAAAAATAAAAAGTCACATAATTTACAGGAAAATATACGATAGTGTTTCCAAAAGAATCGGCCTGACATTGGAACAAAGTTGCCAACCTCAGATAAAATTGAAACTATATTTGAAGCGTCGCTTATACTTGCCTCCCCTTGGAAACCACAACATGGGCGCCCTTGGGTAGAGCTAGGTTAAGTAAATCAGAGTACGAGATAGACTCCCACTACCGGTTTATTATTAAAATTCCTGTAATAACAACAGTAGTTACAGAAGTACTTCAATACAATTCTCAGTGTTGTGAGGTAGAAATTAGGTAGCCCAAGACCGTGCGGTCTAGGACAGGATCTCTACAGAGCTCCGAGCAAGCTAGGCAGAATGGCGTAGGAAACCCCAATGCTCCAGGCAAGCAGTGGGGGGATTAAGAGTCACAGAGCCCCGATGCAAGCTAAGCAACTGAGCTTCGGATCCCGACAGAGCCCCGAAGCAGGATAGGCCAGAAGGAAACGAATAGCCAAGAGTCCCGCAGCAGGCTAGAGGCTTTGAGGTAGGGTTGTCCTAGTGCTCCAGGCAAGCAAGAGGATGGAGAGCAGTCTTCCGCTGGATGCCGCTGGATGCGCTCCTGGCGGTGGTGCGCTGCTACTCCCATGTCATGTGACTTGTAGGTGGTGCTGGTGGTTCGCCATTTGCTTCTTGTAGTAATCCCACATGAGATGTTGTACTCCAACGTAATTACATGTGGTTGTTGTTTACAAACAGAAGCACGTGTCATTGTTTATAAAGAGAAGTACATGGTACATTACAATGTAATCCTTAAAGTTCGCTTTTGAAATTCGCATACTCAATTTTGAAGTCCTGATTATTGACCAAAATCATGCGAATGCAAAGCCTGGTATAAGTATTTTTCAACTGTAGCAGACATGCCCACATGGATGACCATGACGCAGAGTGTCTCATTTACGGAGAGATTTAGACATTTTAACTAATTACCAACTACATACTTCGTATGATAAAAATATAAATTGTACAATAACAAGATTATTTTAATCGAGTTTGCATAATGAAAGAAAGTAATTGAAACCAGAATAATTGAGGAAGTTTTAAAATACCTACAGATATTATTTTTAAGTGTGGAGACACATATTATGAGAATTTAGAGGGAACGTGTCATGAACCCTGGGGGAAATGAACAACCCTGACTACAAAAGTGCTAAGGAACCATAAGCTAAAATACACGTACTTATCCATGAATTTTGTCTTACAGATTCATATGGTTTAACTATCGTCAAGGACTTCAGAAGTATTTGTTGTGCTTTTATATACATATATATTAAATTGAAAACATCATTGTTAACTATGGAAGACAAAGTTCTGTTGGTGGAAGAGTGTCCTCAATTACAGGCTGTTGTACGACTGTTGAAATTAGTTAGGAAGCACAAGGATGTTGTAACATTTTTTGTGCTTCTAATGTTTGCGGCAAACAGTTGTAGAGAACTAAGGGAAATATGGAACAAGAAGATGACAAGCAAAAGATACGAAGATTATCAAAATGGATATTTTTTCAATTCATTTTTTAGCTACAGTAAGAACGAGAAACAAGATTTGTCGAACTTCTTAGCTTTTTGTAGATCGTATATTCCTGATGATTGGCTTAATATGATATTACAGGCTGTTGTATATGCAAATTTGAATATTATTTGGAAATTTTGCAAGTTTTGTATATATGCTTTTCAGAAAGGTTTCTTGGCTTCATTCACTTCGTTTATCCCTTTCGCAATGTTTCACAAAGATCAGCTGTTGCAACGAAAGAAGTTGGCGACGGTAGAAACACGATTATGGCAAAACGTTGACGCTACCGATTTGTTGAATAAAAGGTTGAACGCACTAAGTGAGAAATATGAAACTTTCCAACAAGAAATGTACGAACAAATTGTTAAATACATCAAAAGAGAGTGGGTTGAGTTGAATGAAGTTCGTCAAACTCAGGTTGCACATGACAAGACGATATCTTTAATCAAAAAGGAGACTATGCATTTAAGTAAGATTCTATTTACTATTATAGGAAAACGATCTATTGATTTATCTACGGTTAGCGGCTACAGAAGTACGCTTGATTCGTCTACAACTAGCGATCATCTTGAGCTTGATTCTTCTACAACTAACATCAACAGAATTACACACGATCCTTCTACAGCTAACGTCAACAAAAGTGAGCTTGATTCTTCTACAGGTGACGTCAACAAAAGTGCGCTTGATTCTTCTACAGCTACAGCTAACGTCAACAAAAGTGCGTTTGATTCTTCTACAGCTAACGTCAACAGAAGTTCACTTGATTCTTCTACAGCTAACGTCAGCAGAAGTGGACTTGATTCTTCTACAGGTGACGTCAAGAGAAATTTGCTTGATTCTTCTACAGGTGACGTCAAGAGAAATTTGCTTGATTCTTCTACAGCTAACGTCAACAGAAGTTCACTTGATCCTTCAACAGCTAATGTCATTCATTCACCTAAAGCTGACGTCACCAGAAGAACATTTGATTCAATCAGCTTTAGTATAAGTATGATTGGTATGATTGGATCTGATCAAGATGATACTGAGTCAACTATAGAGTCTAGTCCTGTGGAGTCATAACACAATGAAAGTATAGTCAATGATGTATTACTTGTTTGCTAATTCAGTTTTTTAGAAAGAAGATTATACATTTTATTCGTTTTTATTTTTTTTAAATAAATAAAATGCGTTTTTTGCATCGGAAGCTGATATTCATTTTTGAAGTGTTGTTAATTTGTTTAAATGAAAATGAGTAGACTTACTTGCATATATGAGCGCTGCATAACGTGCTAACTTTCCTTGGGCGTGGTCCCGAGTTCGATTTCCAGTTAGAATGCTCATCTCAAATATAAGTACAGTAGTGGTTTGATCCCCAACTTGTTCCTCTCGAGGATCTCTGGTAGCTCGCTCCCCCAATTCCCTTCACACGCTACGCCAGGCTGGTGCTGAGTCAACATGCGAAACGAGTTCTAAACTCGAAACTCCCGGTAAGATCGCAGAAGTCCAACTTAAAGAGCCAAATGGACAATAAAACATGATACGAACCTCCTTCCCTCCAAGAAATATATGATCCTGCTTGCTTCCACCTCCTCCTAGTCTTATTATGCTGTAGTATTCCTTTCTCGATAAGCAAAATGCCATGAATTGAAGTCTGGGCAGTATATTCAATTGAAACGGGAGTTACAGTTATGTACCGCTCTACATAAACTAATTAGGTCAAAAATACAGAGGTATTTCTTCCAACCTTCTTTAAATAACCAGAGGAGAAGTACGTAAGATGAAAAAACGGGAATAAGACAAATTTTCCTTAGACATTGCCCCATCCTACACGCAGAAAGACTGACACTACGAAGGTGATTCAGAAAGTAATGCCTCCAAGCCCACTACTTAGCCAATAGTACTGCAAACATGCTGAACTATTCCACATTAATGGACTAATGTTTAAGCTATGGAATGTCACTTATTTTACCTTCCTATCTCTTCTCGTTCTAAAGTAATGAAGCAATCTATGGCATTCAGTGGTAACGTCCGTTGAAACAGCGGGCTGTCATTGAATTTCTGATTGCGGAAGGTTGGTCGTGCAGAAACATTCATCTCCGGCGAAGAATTGTGGATATGCCATTGCGAGCAAGAAACGAAGCTTCAATGGTGTACCGCCACACGTCCTCTCTTCCGCCGAGGCAAAGTGTTGCTGACATTCTGCCTCATCTTGCCTGTAGTCCGGATCTTGCGCCCTGTGACTTTTGACTCTTCCCCAAACTTAAGGACCACCTTAAGGGCCAACGCTACGGTTGTGGTGCGGAGGTGGAAGCAGCAGTTGGGCAATGGTGTCGCCAGCAATTCTTCACCAACGGCATGAAAAATCTTTTTTCGCGTTGGCGCAAGTGTGTTGCCCGTCATGGGGACGATGTTGATAAATGATGCCACCATTTGTAGCTGACATTGCTAACTTCCCACTGATACCTGTATCGGTGCTATCTGTCAAACATACATAAAGGTATCATCTTGGAGGCATTACTTTCTGAATCACCCTCGTATCATTCAATCATTGTGGAGTAGCGAGCGTGAAAACATACCCAGTTCAATAAAAGCGCTCACCAAGTGTGAACTACGTGATACGAGGTCACGTAGTAGGTCGAGGTCATGGTGCCGTTTAGGTCCAGGAGGCTGCTAAGTTCCTTAAAATTTCAATATCAGATAGTTTAAAGTGCAAACCTATACCTTTCAAGAATCACATTTCACACATTTGTTACCCGTTATCTCCTACACACAGATTACAGTTCCCACTGTAAAGCTTATTCACTCGACGATGACTTGCATCTGTATTATGCCCCTCCACTTGGAGGAATCAAATTACATGATGTAGTATACACTTGGCGTGCACTTTGTTTGCACTCAGTATGTTTTCACGTTCGCTACCCCACTTTTATTGTATGACAGAATTTGTATTTCAGTGTAGAGATTGGCCGATATCCCATGAACAATTTGTCTTATTCAAGTTTTGTCACTCCACGTATTTCTTCTCTGCTGTGCAAGGTGTAACACGAGCCCTCTGCTTGTAAGACGATAAAGGCGCTTTACTGTTTAATTCGTGGCTACGGGCGAACCTCTCTGCGTGCGAGTGCTATTACCAGTCTCACAGTACCTAAAGTAATTTTCACACCCACCAGATAACAGCTGTTATTGAGAAAATATTCCCCTGGAGGAAAATGATAAAATCACTAAGGTTGTTTTCAGTCAGAACAGTTAAAAATCTCCCTCTCTCTTTTTTTCCTTTAACTTATACAAGGGAGGCAGAGAGAGAAAATAGGTTAAATATCTTCTAATCCTTGTAAATATTCTCGAACAACCTTGCTTATCAAGCATCAAGCATTGCTTGCTTGCTTCTAAATTAACCATTCACCCTATTTGTAAGAATCTAGGGGTGTTCTTACTTCTACTAACATACCAAACTCAAATTTAAATTAAAACTCATCAGGTTCCTCTTAAGATACCTTTATTGAAATAAAACGATAATATCTGGAGATGAGTAATTTCGAAGGTATAGGGTCTCTAGATGAAGTATTAATGTCTCTACTTTCCCTCCTGGAGATTAAGAGGGACGTAAGAATTTCTCTATCCTAATCCACAAAAATAATAGGGAATTAGTTCCTACTAGACCTATAGTAGATCTAAAATCTTTCCTGCTTCTGTCATTAAGACAAAATACATATAAAAGTTCACTAATACATTTATCAGGGTTCACTCAGGAAACGTTCTTTTTCAAGCTGATGAAGTGAACCAATTAACAATTCTAAAGGTACCTTCAACACCTATCCAGCACCTGACCTATACTTATGCGAGGAATGGCCCAGAACCAGACTTTCCGGGATTCTAATAAAAGAACCAGAAGGGATTCTAATAAAATTAACTAGGAATAGGTTCAGTGAGGATAGAGGAATAGACCCCAATAAGAGGCTTTTTAAGATCAGTTCTCAGATCTAAAGGAATTAGGTTAAATTCACCCGTTCCAGTCCCTTAGCATTCTAGAGCGGAACCAAAAGTGTTTTTAAAGGGTAACATTCATAAGTCCTAAACGGCATAAGTCCTAAAAATATGGGCACTGAACCTAAGTTTTAGGTCTTGTGCCGTTTAGGACTAGTGACGCGAAATGACTTGTATGTCTTCTGCCGTTTAGGTCTTATGCCGTTTAGGACTTGTGCCGTTTTGGTCTTGTGCCTTTTTTATTCACCTGCTTTAGTTCTGAAATTCGCCACCACCACACGAAATTGCAACGATGGAGTAGCTAGTTGGCAATAATGTTACGAACGTAGCTAATACCAACGTAACAGCTATATTTGTACTAATAAAATTATTATTATCATTATCTGTTCTGTAGCTATACATGAATTACATTATATACCTATTTCATTCTAAGTATTAATCATATAATTGATTAAGAATTTCTTTTCTTTCAAATGGAGATACGAGAATCCCATGACAAATTCCTAGAAAATAATTAAATAAAAATGTTTAAAAAGCATATTTTACCAGACTTTTCTGCAAGCACTCAGAATTGCAATATATATATTCTGTGGAGTGTATTTTATTAAGAGTAGGACAAAGCCCACTCTAACGTTCCAAAGGTAGGACAAAAGCTCACCAAAGTTTGCTTAATTAGGACAAAAGCCCACTAGACATTTCACAAGTGAACACTAAATACCGACTGTATATATTAAGAACGCAGACAGTTACTATATCTCACACTGTGTTTTGATAGAGTTGATATGTATAAGCCAGAAAAAAAAATCAACAAATAACGCTAAATTACTAATGTAATATGCAACACAATACGCTTGAAGAAACCAATACATAGTCATTTAGGGATGTAGCATGCAAACTTTTCTAGGGAAGTAGGCTTTTTAACATATTAAAAGCAAACCAAAGACATATTATTATTATTATTATTATTATTATTATTATTATTATTATTATTATTATTATTATTATTATTATTATTATTATTATTATTATTAATGATAATAATAATAGTTAATTCCAACGGTAACAACTATGTTAGTAATACTGAAACTATTGTTAATAATGATAACAAGTAAAGAATAGTTAATTAAAAGTATGACAACTATTTGCTACAGAAAGAGTTGAGTATGATAAATACGTATATGTGTAAAAATAATTTACTTCAAATCAGCACAAAGGAAGCAAAATTTATGACGTACACACAACATTATGTTACTAATACGAGGTCAATGTTGTGGGAATAGAAAAAAACAGCCTTATGAAAGATCTGGGAATCACAGTTGATGGGTTGTTAATATTTTGTCACCACACAAATGCTATCATGCAAACAGCAAGAACAATATGCTTTATTTATTTATTATTTCAGAACGATAGAATATGTAATTACACAAATTACTTCTAGGAATTAAGCTAGAGTCTACTTCTGTAATATGAAACAGTGTATCTAAAACTTTGACTAACAGATTGACAGTATTCTTGGCATGGACGCGATGGTAGCGCCACAAGGGATTTTTAGGTTCAGGGCCGTTTAGGACTAGTGCCGTTTAGGACCAGTGCCTTTTAGAACTTGTGCCGCTAAATGATTTTTAGGTCTTGTGCCGTTTAGGACTTGTGCCGCGAAATTATTTTTAAGTATTGTGCCGTTCACGACTAGTGCCGCGTCCCCTTTTTAAACAAACTATCAGCCTGGCCTTATATAGCCAAACGTCGGCTGGACTCGAACCCTCCAATTCAAAAGCAATATAGCTAGTCACTGGACCCAAACATTGAGCCCAGAATGTCTCTAATGTAAACCACAAACACTAAATTTCCTAGTTAAAAATCTTAAAGTGAAATCGCGAGCTAACATTTATGCTGAATAAAATGTATATATTCGATTAGATAGGGAAATAAACAGATTTAATTCTAAACTATTCCCGTGGACTCACTTGTCCACTCACAATACTATACACGGATTTTTCAGCCTATTATGAAAACATTCGAACGGCAGTCATCATTTAGACTGTTTCACCAAGAACTTCCATCCCCTGAAATGGAACCAGAGAAGGACAAAACTGCCTCTCCTGCTATTCGAAGCAGTAAATGGTTCCTCCAGTTGATATATACACTATAGCAACTTGAAAATTTTATATAGCAACCTTGGGTCAACTTGAAAATCTTAAATGGCAAAGGGGGTTCAGTAACATATCGTTGGAATGGCCTCGACAAGACAAATATTTTGCCAAAATTTCAAGTTCCTGTTGTCCCCATCCAAAATGGCGGGACTCACATTTAATGTCCATAAAGTCCATTACAACCCCCTGTATCTTCGAAACGACTGCGAATATGAGAAAACGCAAAAACGGCCTTGAATTTTGAGCTATAGAAGGTTTACTCCAGACACCCCTATATAGGGGTACGTGGGGTCAACTTAAACATTTTAAATAGCAAAGGGTTCGATTAATATATCGTTGGAAAGTTCTCGACAAGACAAATATTTTGCCGAAAGTTCCAAGTCCCTATACTGACCCCATCCAAAATGGCAGGGTTCACACTTCGTATCCATTTAAAATTTTTAAGTTCACCCCACGTACCCCTATATGGGAGTGTCTGGAATAATTTTTGTGTTCTCTCATATTCGCAGTAATTTCGAAGATACACGGAGTGATAACGGACTTCATGCACACGAAATATGAACCCCCGCCAATTTGTATCAGGACAACATAGGGATTTTAAATGTTCTAAATTTTAAATATTCCTCTTGTCAAGACCTTTGTAACGATATATTACCCGACCCCTTTGCCATTTCAAATTTTCAATAGACCCCACGTATCCCTATATAGGGGTGGACCTTTTATAGCTCAAAATTCAAGCCCCTTAAAATAATGATGGACGTGTTTTTGCGTTTTCTCATATTCGCAGTCGTTTCGAAGATACAGCGGGTGGCAACGGACTTTATGGACACCCGTATATATATATATATATATATATATATATATATATATATATATATATATATATATATATATATATATATATATATATACATCACAGGACCTTTTACCTTTGAAACCAGTACTGGTTTATCTTATATCTATTTAGTAATTACAAATATACAAGAATATATATTCATGTTAATATATATAGAGTTACCTTAAATATATAAGAAATCAGCAAGTGGTTCTGAAGGGAACCCTTGCAGCTGGCTTAAAGAAAGTTGAAAAATACCCTTCATATCTTAACAGGAGGAAAATTTTTTACATGCAACGGATTTTCATAGTAACTAGGATTTGGAACTTAAATCTCTATCCTCACAAGAAACGGACATGAACGTGTCATCTGGATGTCCGAATCAAACCTAGTCCACTCGATAGACATAACAAAGATATGTTCATGCACAAAAAATTAGGTGTCATGGACAACGGAGTAAGTCCCTGGGGCCCATTAACCCTGTTAGTATAAAGAAAATCGTAGACTCGTAGTGAAATAGCTATTGCATTAACACTGTCCATTGCAAAGTCATGGTTTGTAGTTCATTCCCTTCAGCATGAGATAAGCTTTCCAGAGGTGCTATGCATTGGGGCTCATAACGTACTTGAACAGGGAAAATTGGGAGAATGTTGGGAATATTCCCTCCAGAAATCCCTTCCATCAACTTTGGACCCGTCTGGAGTGGTCTGGGATAAAAGCACACAATCCAAATTATCTTGAAAATACTATGGGGGATAAGAAATTCGTGTACTAAGTTTTGTCTTGATAGACAGAATAGGTATGAGGAAAAATCGTGTATTGGTATACAAGTTTTTTCCTCATGTCTATTCCGCAGCCCCCAGCACCCCCTAATACCCCCCAAATTCCTTCACTCATCCCTAGATGGAAAAGAAATACTCCTCCAAATCCAATTGTATCAATCAGTAGGTTATTTATTACATCAAGTTAAAAAAGGTTTAGTTTTTAGGAAAGAAGGCAATATTCTTATTTATTTATTTATTTATTTCACTTCAAAATACAAAGCGACCTCGTTCTCATGTACGGCTTCAAGAATCACATGACCTCATTGTTTCGGGCAGTGTTTCGATCAAAACAATTGACAAAACAGACCCGCTCATATCTACCCTCATGGGCTCCGCGGTCGTTTTCGAGAAAACAGACAGATGCAGATGACTGAAATTGGCAACGTCTTGAACATTCATTCACCTACCTCCTCCTCAATAAGGAAAAATGTGACAATATGGTAATAAGCCTATACCAGATTCACTTTGTAAGTGCTACTCTGCAAGTGGTGTATTAACGGAAGGAAGTTAGAAGGGTATAGTCAAAACATTTTTTAGAAATGAAGAGATCGATCGAGGTAAGAATTATATATATTTTAGACTGAGTCTAGTGTTATGCAGGAACGCATTTGTCGCTAGCTTAATTTTTTGTAAAGTAAATGTTATTCACGTAAATTCATTCAGCGGATTATTAAAATTACATTAAAAAAGACAAAACAGAAAGATACGAAACACTTGTAAATTGAAAAACTGGATTTCTGGAAAACAATTAAATCAATGAATAATTTTATTATGAAAGATATTCAGAGACAATAACGTAGCCAGGAAGGGGCAGGAACGGAGATTAAGAGATCAAATAATATTACGGTACAACAATTAACGTTAACAACAGGGTTAGAATATTAAAATAATGGAATTGCAACTATGTACCTAGGTACAATATTAATTACTGAACGAATGTGAATTCAGCATGGGACGAGGGAATTTTTTCTAATTAATATTTTGAAAAAAAAATCACCCACCAAAACTTCCTGGGGGTGAATAAATTGAAATAATGGCAGAATTTTGCAAAATAATTACAATAATTTGTATGTAATCAATTCATATGGAATTACTGCCAAAAGTGTCCAAATATTTCTGTATTTTCTTCAAGAAACAGTCTGTTGAGTGTGGAGTACAACTTGCTCAAGTATGGGGATCGGGAATATCATAACTCAAGATCAAGTGTCTTTTTTTTTTTTTTTCATTATTGGTTTGTTATTTAGCAGGAGAAAATGACGGATTTGAACTTGGTTCTCTCTTTGTATTAATATGAAATCTTTGAACTTACTTTCCTATTCGTGTTAATATGAAATTTTATTTTAATGATCCAATGTACAGAAATTAATCTATTACAAAGTGTATGTTTTTTATATATAGCAGATTGAGCTCCATAAATGAAAGCTGCGAGGGAGGGAGAAACATGGAACCAGTTACTCTTGCTAATAGTTGCGTAACAAAATATATAGTTTTCTTTGAGTTTTTTTTTATTAAATGTATATCACTATACTGAGAGCACCCACCTTTTATTTTGAACACCCCCAAAGTAAAAATTTCTGGTGTACTTAGTGGTCCAAAGTTGAGGGATTTCTTGAAGGAATTTTCCTGACATTCTCCCAATTTTCCTGCTCAAGTACGTTATGGGCCCCAATACACACCACGTCTGGAAAGCTTATCTCATGCTGAAGGGAATGAACTACAAACCATGACTTTCCAATGAACAGTGTTGATGCAATAGCTATTTCACTGCGAGTCTACGATTTTCTTTATACTAACAGGGTTAACGGGGCCCAGGGACTTACTCCGTTGTCCATGACACCTAATTTTTTGTGCATGAACAAATCTTTGTTATGTCTATCGAATGGACTAGGTTTGATTCGGATGTCCAGATGACACGTTCATGTTCATTCCTTGTCAGTTCTATTGTCCCCTGACCAGAATTCGTTACATTTTAGATTATTTTAATCAGGACTACCCTTAATCTCTTTTGCAGAGACACACACCATGAATTTACCTGAAGTACAATGTCATACAAAATCAATAAATATAAACTGAACCATGATTTATTTTTAAAGAAAACATTTAATAAAATATGTAACTTCATTATGAAAAAAATACAGCTATACAGGGTTCATTATGAAAGTAATGAGCATTGCTTTAGAAAAACTGTTTTATTGTTCCGATTGTTACAAATCTTTAAAATTCCTCAAAATACGCTCCTTCTGCATCGATACGCTTCTGGAGACGTATTTTCCACGCCTGGAAAGCATCTTTAAAGTCCTCGGCTGGAATGGCTTTTAGAAACCTTGTAACGTGGGCTTGAATGTTCTGCACGCAGTCCCAATGTTTTCCTTTGAGGTGTCTCTTCAAACGGGAAAACAAAAACAAAAAGTCACTAGGAGCCAGGTCAGGACTACAGAGGGGGTGGGGCCCCCGGGGTTCTGCTCCGGGCCAGGAAGTCGGCGACGGTGAAGGCGGTGTGACTTGGTGCATTGTCGTGGTGGAGTTTCATTGAGTCTTTGATGTCACTTCGAACGCGGGGACCCTGCGTTTCAGTCTCTTGAGCACTTTTCTAGATAAAATCCTGCGTTGACAGGTTGTCCTGGTGGCACAAACTCGAAATGGATGATTCCTCGAACGTCGAAGAAGACAATGAGCATGGTTTTGATTCGGGATTTGCTCATGCGCGCCTTTTTGGGGGCGGGGGAAGGTTGAGGTGTGCCACTCCGCACTCTGCCTTTTGGATTCTGGATGGTATTCGAACATCCAGGATTCGCTTCCAGTTACGACCGAGCCTAAAAAGTCCGGATCACTTTCACACAATGCCAACAACTCCTTGCAGCGCAAAACTCGAAGTTTTTTTTTTTTTTTTCGTTCGTCAACACCTTCGGCACAAACTTCGCACAGACCTTTCGCATTTGCAGGTCCTCGGTCACTATCCCATGTACCGCAAATGTTGACATGTTTAGGGTGTCCGCGATTTGTTGAATGCTCACACGCCGGTCTGAGCGCAACACTTCACGCACAAGGTTAACGTTGTCGTAAGTCCTGGCCGTTGTTGGACGTCCAGAACGGGGCTCGTCGGCGACCTCCTCCCGACCCTCTTGACAAACACTCCTGCTTATAGGCGTCTTTCAGCATCTGGTAAGTTTTCGTAGCATTCTTACCCAATTTGACGCAAAATTTTATGGCGTACTGTTCGAGCGAACCCTCCTTCGCGCCGTGCTACAACTTGTAAAAACGTGCTTCACGCGGTTCGCAGCAGACTGACTCCGGGCGTTAGGGATGCGCACGAGTCGAGTCGAGTCGAGATTTAAAATGTTGTCTCGACTCGTGTCTCGACTCGACTCGAATTCGAGTCGAGACGTCTCGAAATTCGAGTCGAGACAAAATATACGAGTTAAAATGTACACACACATCAGCCAGACCGTTATGACTACCTACCTAATTGTTAGTATGTTCAACTTTTGGCACGAATAACAACGGCAACGCGTCTTAGCATGGTCGCAATGTTCCTCGGTGGGTCGCTGGAGAGAGTTGGCACCACATATGCACACACAGGTCATCTAATTCCCGTAAATTCCGGGGAGGGGGTGATGCGCCCTCACGTCACGTTTAATCACATTGCAGATGTGATCGATTGGGTTCAGATCAGGAGAGTTTGGGGGCCAGCACATCACTTGGAACTCGCTCTTGTGTTCCTCCAACCACTCCATCACACTCCTGACCTTGTGACATGGTGCATTATCTTGTCAAAAAATGCCATTACCGATGGAAAACATGGCCGTCATGAAGGGGTGTACGTAGTCTGCAAGCAGCGTGCGACGCCTCGGCGGTCATGGTGCCTTGCTCGAGCTCCACTAGACACATGGATGCTCACCTGAATGTTCCCCAGATAATAATTAAGCCGCAGCCAGTTTGTCTCCGTCCCGCAGTACAGATGTCAAGGAGTCGTTCCCTTTGAACACGACGGATTCGCACCCTCACAGCGTAATGATGAAGATATCGGAATTCATCAGACAATGCAACGCTCTGTCATTGTGTCAAGGTGTAGTGGCGATGGTCACTGTTCATTTCAGTTATAGTTGCCGATGTCGTGGTGTTAACATTCGCCATCGTTAGGAGTGTTCGGTGCACTATGTGTTCAGACTAGTGTTGTGAAGGCCTGTGAAAAAAACGGAAATTTTGGGTTTAAAAAAAGTTTTTTTTACTGTTTTCCCGAGCTGGAGGAAAAAACGGAAAATTTGGGTATTATCAGAATCATCATTTTTGTTAATCACAGAATCATTTTAGTTAATAATATGTTAAATCAAACATATATTTCATTGTTCTATGTAAAATTCCGGAAATTTTGAAACCATTAGGAAAAATCATTTGTTCGGAAATATTGGCAAAAACAGGAAAATCTAGTTTAAAAACTATTTGTTGGCCTGATGCTAGTAATCTTACTTGCTGTAACATGTCTGCAACATATAGTGGGAAGTCGAAAATCCGAACTAATTGGGACCACAGGTATTCGGATTTTCAAATTGTTCGGATTTTCGAAAATGACCAAGAAAATGCCATTTAGGCTTACATATACTGTACGGTATGTTCTTCTATCGATACAGTGGTTATTCAGTACATACAGTAATTACAATACCGTACGTAAGGCTACTTACATTTAATGTTTCTGAAGAACTTGATTGTACTCTAAATAACACTGTTCTTGTAAGTCACACTTAAAACTTATAAGCCTAAGAAAAAATTTAAAAAATACATGACAATCAATTACATATAAATGAACTTTTGTAAAAACACTGACTTCACATAACGTTGATGGACACGCTATTGTTTGTTTATCGCTAGCGTTAAGACAAAATGTAAAAAGCTTCTAGGGACCGCGTTCGGATTTTTGACGTTAGGATTATCGACGTCCTACTGCATATACAGTGTATTTCGCTAACGGAAAAATACTTAAAACAACAGATTTTAATTCTACTTTACACACATTACCGCACAAGTGAGTAAATGTGAGCAGCGAGAAATATATTAAGTGAAACTTTCGTTAGTTATTATTACAGACTAGCAGAATATCCGTTCCTCGCACGGGGAGAATACGTTTCATTTTGGACACAAGGGATACCAAAATTGTCACCAATGAACTTGTGGAGCCCCAAAACTATGAATTTGAGATTAATATCGATAATTTTCAATTATCTTTACATGTCACCATCCTCCTTAGAGTACTAATGGGGCTGAATTTGTGGATTTAAATGGCATGTTCTGTTCATCTCAGCGAGTATGGATTCGAGGCCATTTTCGATCATGTATATATATATATATATATATATATATATATATATATATATATATATATATATATTCAAGGGGGCTATAGCCCCCCCTTCACACTCAAGTATACACTGTATAAAATGGGCTTCAATCCTGCTTTACACTGGATAAAACTGCAAACTATGGTTTAGCCCCTCCCTTGATCATATCCCGGATCCGCCACTATATATATATATATACAGTGGCGGACCCAAGGGGGGCTATAGCCCCCCCTTGACGCTCAGGTATACACTGGATAAAATGGGCTTCAATTCTGCTTTACACTGGATAAAACGCCAAAATATGCTTTAGCCCCTCCCTTGATCATATCCTAGATCCGCCACTGTATATACATATACTGTATATAATGCTAAAAAAAATTAGGGGTTCAACTGAAATATCACACAAGACCTTAAAATAGTGTATGAATAAGCTTGTATTTGACTCATATATATCATACAAAAAGGAATGCTTTAAGATACACTAGAGAAATGGGGCACATACTGGTGTTGGGGCACGGAAAACCTTGTTCACATGGCGCATGACACAAGACGGTTATGTGTACACCTCTCGAACTGCTCACAAACAGGCAAGGCAACAACACTGATTGTTCCTTAATATGTCATATGATCACTTCGAATAGCCAACAGAGCCTCGAACCTGCGTGGCATAGATTCAATCAGATTATCGATGAGTTCTTGGTGGATGTTGTGTCACTCATCCAGAAGAGCGACTTCCAGCTCTGGAATGGTTGTTGGATTTACTGGCTAGCGGCAATTCGTCTGCCAAGCATATCCCAGACATGCTCAACTGGAACGAGATCCGGAGAGCATGCTGGCCACTTCATCCGAGCGATACCTTAAGCATCCAGCATCTCATCCACTAACATAACATCCAGCTCTGTGAGGACGAGTATTGTCATCCATAAAAAGGAACGAATCACCAATGGCACCAGCATAAGGAAGAACAGAGCTTTTATGATCTCCTCCCTATATCTGAGAGCCGTCAAAGAGCCATTTCGGATGATGTGGAGCTCAGTACGCCCACCAATGCTGATTCCTGCCTACACCATCAGTCCACCACCATGATACTGGGATCTTTCTCGCACAAACATGGGATTGTGTCGTGTTCCACACTGTCTCCAAATGAAAACACGTCGATTATCAGGCTCTACACTGAATCGAGACTCGTCAGAGAACAAAACATTGCCCCATTCATTGCGTCCCCACCCACGATGTTACTCCGCCTACGCTCTTCGATCAACACGGTGTCGTGCAGTTAATGGGACACACACCATAGGCCTACGTGCGTAGAGACAACTTTTTCGAAGGCGATTGTGAACAGTTTGAGTACATATTGGGCGTCCTGTTGTTGTTCGGAAGAGTCGCGGGAGCAGAGTTGTATTCTGACGCCGGTTTCGACGGGTTGTTAACAAGAGATAACGATCGTCTCTGGCTTTGGTTGCTAGTGGATGGCCCTGTCCTTGTCTTCTTCGAAAACTTCCAGTTGTTTGAAATCGATTCCACAATCGGGAAATCACACTTTGTGCCACTCCTATGGCATGTGCCACCTCCCGCCATGACTGACCAGCTTCCAACCTGCCGACAGCTCGCCATGCCAACGATTCTGGCAAATCACGTTGTTACTCAATTGCACTACGTAGATTTGTGACGCACTAAACACAATGAGAACAAAGGTATCCTGGAGCTGGAATGTGTTGGCAGCGCCACACTACAAAATGATATCTGGTAGCGCCACGTCACTGATCACGTGCACATATGTTCCAAACGGTTCGTTTGCACGTTGGGCCTTCATGATTTTAATTTGAACCGGACAAGATACAGTGTTTTCACATTATTCGTAAGAAGTTTTACATGTGTTCTCATCTGATTCCCTAATTTTTTGATCAGTATATATATATATATATATATATATATATATATATATATATATATATATATATATTAGTTAAATATACCCATTCTTCGTATGGAAGTCAAGGCCTGTGGAAGTATTACCCTCATTTCCGCAACCGCGAAAACTATGGATCTGAGACTAAATCGATCATTTTGTATTACTTTTACTTGTCCCAGTATCCCCCCTCCCCGCTGACTTCCGGTCCACATTCATTGTAGCTGAATTTGCAAATCATCGCTAATGGAAGTGCCACTATTGATCTCCGCGACCGCGAAAACTATGGATTTGACACTAATATCGGTCATTGTGGATTACTTTTATATGTCTCGATATCTCAACTCCCCCCCCCCCCGGTGACCCCCGGCCCGGTGCCGCATAGCATGAATTTGGAAGTTAATTCGGAGTTTCACCATTGATTTCAGCGACCGCGAAAACTATGAATTCAACACTAATATCGGTTATTTTCTACTACTTTTACATGTCCCAGTAAACGACCCCTGAGACCCCCCTGGTTCGAATTTTGACAAAATCGTTTAACTCTGGTCTGGGGCCTGGACCAAGGTATTCATGACTAAAATTTGGTAACTCTCGGTAAATTTGTCTGGTTGCCAAGCCGGTTCCGGTGAACATCCCCCCTGAGACTCCGCTGGTTCGAAATTTGAAAACAACTTTTCGTGTTGATTGGGGTCTAGGCCAAGGTACCCCTGACCAAAATTTGGTAACTCTCGGTCCACTCGTCTGGTCCCCAGGCAGCACACAGACAGACAAACACACAAACAAACTCTTTTATTTTACTTATATTAGACAGCTGAATATACCCATTCTTCGCATAAGGGCAGTATTTGGAAGACAACGTCTGTTGAAGTATAACCATTCATTTCTGCGACCGCAAAAACTATGAATCTGACACTAATATCGATCATTTTGGATTACTTTTACATGTCTCGAAATCCAACCAGGGGGTCTCAGGGGGGCGTTTACAGGGACATGTAAAAGTGGTAGGAAATGGCCGATATTACTGTCGAATTCATAGTTTTCGCGGTCGCTGAGATCAATGCTCATCGCATTAACTTCCAAATTCATCCTATTCGGGTCGGGGGTCACCGGGGGGCGGATACCGTCCTTCTGAGACCCCGCTAACTCCCGGCCCGCATACAATTGTAGCTGAATTTCCAAGTCCTCGCTAATGAAAGTGTCACCATTGATCTCAATGACCTCGAAAACTATGGAATTGACACTAATATCGGTTATTTTGGATTATTTTTACATGTCTTACTATCCCCCTGCTGACTCCCGACCCGCATTGGGGGCCGCGGTGGCTCAGTGGTAGAGCGTTCACTGAATGCCCATATCGTGTATGCATGCATTTGCATGCATTATTTAATAAGTAAATAAAGTACACAAACACAATTAATTATGTCAGTGATAAACGGTGTTTATTGAAAAAAAACCCTCTCCAAACAATGAAGATTAATCTTAGACTGGAGAAATGATTATCCTTCGTTTTCATTATCATTTGGCCATGAAACAAACGCCTGACAGACATACAACCCCTATATACAACTATGTAATGTTGGAATATATAACTCGTAGGGTATGATGCTTTACTTTTTCGAAAATTTCAGTACTTCTAGTGAAATGAAATCTTTAATTTTACGTCCCACGCTTATGCCGGTTAGGCTAAAGGAGACGGTGATGATGAGAAATGAGTGAAATGGTGGAATGGAGAAAGTGGGAGGAAACGGGAGAACCCCGGGAAAAAACACGAGCATGGTGTTTGTCCACCACAAAGTCAACACGGCGCGATCTGGGATCGAACCAAGGACTCCAAGCACCGGAGATGAACGCCCTACCACTGAGCCACCGCGCCCACACAGTACTTCTTGTGTACCCCTATAAATGTAATAAAGAACTAAAAGCCATGTTTTTTTATAAAAATATTCAATTAGAACTGGACAATTTACATAAAATTTGGAATCGACAAATGAAAACGGCACGTTTCTAGCACTTGTGGGTTCGAGATCTCATTGTTGAAGGGATTGGAGACAAACATATAAACTTTTCTGTGAGGAGAAACGTATGCGCGTAAATCTAGTATTTTAATATATAGATAATAATTGGAATAGTTTTATTTTCGAGTGCTATTTTTTAATATTCGAAATATTGAGATTTTTGAACTTACATTTTTCGGGTGTTTGAAAAAAAAAAGAGATGTCATTACTAGTAAAATTAGCCTAATACAAACATTTATTTTTTTTCAATTTTTCCGGAAAATCGAAAAAAAACGTTTTTTTAAAAAACAGGTTCAAAATTTCCGGAAATTTGACAACACTAGTTCAGACACACACATACTTTGCCCAGCATTAAACTCTGATCTTAGTTCCGACGCAGTTCGCCGCCTGTTCTGTTTTACCAGTCCGCCCAGCCTATGACGTTCGATATCTGTAATGAGATGGGGGCACCCAACCCCTCCACATTTGGACGTCTTTTCCTCTTGGTTTCGTCACTTGCTGAAGACAATCACCATAGCACTCCTTGAACACCTGACAAGTCCTGCAGTTTCCGAAATTCTCGTGCCGAGTGTTTCTGAGCGAGCACTTTCTTCAAAACAATATTAAAAATTATAGAAAAATTTTCGAGACATTCGAGTCGAGTCGAGATTTTTACCAGCTGTCTCGACTCGTCTCGAATTTTACAAAGTGTATCTCGACTCGAATCTCGACCCGAGTCGAGTCGAGATTCGAGACATGTCTCGACTCGTGCGCATCCCTACCGGGCGTTTGGAAGGACAGACCACCCACTACTTTTTTCGCGCCGGCAGCGCGCGCTGAGGTGGATTGTTGAGTCAGGGTAGCATCATGCTAATTACTTTCATAATGAATCCTCTATTACGTCTGATACGTATGTACTAATTTATATTTAAAAAAAAAAACTTTAATCTTCGTTTCTGTTAAAACTCATGTCTTTTTAGAGGAAAGTTGTTATTCACAAAGTTGTTATATATATAGTCTATAGCTTTACAAAGCAGTGAAGATATTACCAACATTTTATTTACACACTAACCTACTTATATAAATTAACCTAACACATAAAACATGACACTGTAAATTATTAATTGAAAAAGAAACCATACAAACAGATTGGTTTATATTTTACAGGAAGTCCTTGCTTTATGGAGAAACGAATGACGTTTTTCGTTTGCTTACATCTTGAGGAAGATAAAAATGGGTAAAATAATATTCTTTTGACACAATTTCAATAATAATTATTATTACGCTAACGTAAATATTTTAGTTACAAATATTATATGTGCTTATAGGAGTATGTTTGTTACCGTTAAGGCAGTGGCATAGCACACTTTTGCGCCCCCCTTCCCCGCAAACTATAGAGAAGGGGTCCTAGTTGTAAAACCGATAGTTATGGCGACAATAATAAAAATGCCTTTCGGCCAAACCTACAAGGAGAAGTAGATTGTAAAATTTGTACAGGGGAAAGATGTTATTGATTTGTATAACTCATGTTATGGAACCCGTTTGACAACTAAGGAGAGAGTGGTTGCCAAATGGAAAGGATACTTACTTGGGTAATTTTTCGAGGGGTTTTCCCTCGTTATCCGAGCTTTTCATCAGGCCGGATTTCAAGTGATTTATAACAAATTTAGTATGTAACAATTCTAATTGACCATGGTTTTGAGGTCTATGGACCATGAAACGGAAAACTGTGTTGAAACGACTATAGTATATAGGTTTATTTTTCTCAAAATATAAATAATAATAATAATAATAATAATAATAATAATAATAATAATAATAATAATAATAATAATAACAATAATAACAATAATAATACATGCACTTTCTACTTGCAATTAATCTTGAACTTTGAAACGTCTTTTTCGTGAAGCATTCTTGCGAGCAAAATCTTCCACTAAAGAATGCAGATTTAACTTGCGTGCTCTTTCAACTTCGATGCTTATCATACTAAGAGATGGCAAACGTTCCTGCATAATCGAACTGCGTACATGGTTCTTAATTAATTTTAGTTTTGAAAAAGATCGTTCTGCTGAAGCCACTGTCACAGGAAGAGTTAAAAAGAATTTCAACGCCACAGAGACCTCAGGGATACCGGAAATAATCACATGATTTTTTATTAAGGACCAATTCCGCAAAATCTTTCACTGTTCCCTCTTTTAAGCATTTGATATAATTTAAAAGTACACTACGGGTCATAAGTAACTGATGAGGGAATTCTGAAGAAATATCATTCGGATAGCTCACTACAAGTCTTTCCGCCTTTAAATGGAGTTCCTTGTCACTACTGTTCACGAGAACACTGGGTTGCAAACACTCAAATTTTTCAGTGATGTTCATGATGCTTTAAAACCTGGTCTGTAATTGACTCAATACAGTATTCAAATAACCATAGAACACATTAATTCTGAAATATTCTTCTGAATTACTTAGTCTTTCATCCTCATATAATTCGTCAAAAAACTTTTTTGCTCTACTTGGACGTTTACTTGTGAAACGGCATTCGATCACCCATATTTGTGCCATTTCTTCGAACTCTTTCTTCACTTTGTCAAAAGAATTCCTTAATTCTTTAAGTGAAATAAGTGCCTTACCCAGTAATTTTGTTACAGCTTGTACATCTTCATTTGATGACTGCATTTTTTTCGATACGATGGTCGTCGTTTCTAAAACTTTATGTTGTACTATCACTTGAACTACAAACTCGTAGAATTCCATTTGTTTCCTTAAGGAACTTGCATCGTCGCGTTCCTCTGATTTGTTTGATGTCACAATTATGTTGCTTAAAGCCTTCAGAATTTCTCAATAAAGAAAACGGACAGCTAATAACGCGTTGTAAGCTGAGCCCCACCTTGATGGACATAGTTTTTTAAGAGTCGTGGCTTCATTATTCGTTTCTAGAAATTGCCATTTTTTAATACTGGAACTAAAAAATACATACTGGAAGTTTTTCAAGAATATTATAAAAGGATGTCATCTGCGGAATTTTAGCTGCGTCTCTTAGCACTAGATTCAAGTTGTGAGCAGCACAATGTACATAACTGGCTGAAGGCTCAAGTCTCTTGATGCGCTCTTGCACTCCCGAATACACTCCGCTCATCACTTTCGCCCCGTCATAGCTCTGTCCCTTGCACTGTCTTATTGAAATTCCCTTTTCTTCAATGAATTGTAAAATTGTACTTACTAATCCTTTTGCACTTCCGTCCAATACCCTCAAAAATCCCAAGAAACTTTCATGTGTAATGAGTTCTACGGGGCTGTCGTTTACATCCTTCTTTATTAGGACGTATCGAAAAATGAAGCTTAATTGGTCGTGTTTTGAAATATCTTGAGTAGTATCCAAAATCAAAGAAAAGAAACAAGCGTCCTGTATTTCTGCGATTATTTGTTTCTCTATTTGCGTTGACAACATTTGAATAATTTCATTTTGTATTTCGGGACTTAAGTATGTAGTTTGCTCTTTGTTTTATCATTTATTAATCGAGACAAAATGGGGTCGTATTTACTCAAAAGTTCAACTATCGCAAGAAAATTACCACTGTTAGGTTCACCCAGTTTGCCAAAGTGAGTGTGACGTCGATTGCTCTCCTCAATATTTCTCGAAAATAAATTATCTCATCTTCCATTTCAGATACTAAACTGTTTCTCACAGTACTATTATTTTTCCATGTTGTGTAAGTAATACAAGCTTGTAAATGATATTGAGCTCGTTCGTGCTCTTTAATTTTTTTCGCTAGTCCTTGCCAGTCACTTATTCCTTCAATCCATGCTGAATGAAAGTGAGTTGCTTTCCTGTCAGCAAAGAGCCAACAGGGCTCACAATATGCGCGGTTCAGTTTTTCCGAATCACATAACCATTGTCGTGAGATTTTGCCGTGTTGCGTATTTTGAAAACAATCGGAAGAGAAACATCTATTTTCCTCGTCTCTAATAAAAGGACCGGATGGTTTGCAGGGGCCATAAGTCAAAATGCACTTTTTAAAATTTGCTGGGATTTCGAAATTAAAATTACCTCGATCGGTTGGATATTTATGAGAGAAAACTAATGCTTCAGCAGTATGGTCAACATTAGATTGAGAAGCGGAGGGAAATGGGGAACTAGTGTTGATTTCGGTAAGTTTGTTATCCGAAGGGCAAGAAACACTATGCTCACTTTCCACGGGTTCACATTTCATATTTGCAGACACCTCGCATTCACAAACACTCTCAGATTTTTCATCTTGTAAAATTTCTGGTGAAATACATTATTCACTTTCTTTGATCACTGAAAAATGTGATGAAATTTTCTGGATGCTTTTCAAAAAAATTCCTTTGTTTCCTTTTTTTCTTTCTTTATTTCGCTCCGCTGGGATACAGACGTTTACTGGACATAGTAATTAGCCGGGGGGAGGCACTACACAGGGGGAAATCACAGCCTATGATTCAAAAAAGTCACACATCAGATATCACACTCACCACTAGAAGGAATACTGTTAATCTATAATGCAATTCACTTCAACACAATATCACACACATTTAACTACCACTTTGCTGCTTGTATTTGCTTGACGTCCTACCAACAAGCAAGGCTTTTCGTTATGAAATGCATGTCACATGGTCAACATATTATTACCCCTTACCCCTTTTCATTCCATTTTCAAACTCTCTGACTCATCCTAGGTATTGTTCGCTAAAGTCTATCTCAGACAAGTTGATAGGAACTTCTATCCCCACCACCCACCTGCTAGCTGCCTACAGTTTGACACGGGGGTTGTGTTGCTGTTCTCTTTAGCAATACAAACCCCCATTCCCTGCTATGTAGATATATATATATATAAAAAAGAAAACAGTGTGTAAATAATGGATTGAAACTCTCAGGTAAACGTGTACGTACTTCTTGGTTCTTAACACATTAAACAGAGTAACCAAAACGGGTTAACAAGTAACTGTCAACTCAATTTAAGTATGCTCATTAATTCAAAAAGCGGGGTGTGTGCAGAAGCGTTGTAATAGCGGATTATGTCTGCTACTCGAGTGCGCATTACAACTGATGGCAGGGTTGGACCTTGTACACAATTTATTGCATCAGCACGATGATTTTATCAGGTTTCTTTTTTGTTAATACACCAACATATGCATGAAAAAATGAAAGGGCATATTTAGTTAACGTCTCGCACGTATGCCATATAGATTAAAGGAGACTATGATAATTGAAAATGAATGATAAGGAAGTATTGGTGGAAGAGGAAAGTGGCAGCAAAGGGAGAACCCCGAGAAAACTCACTGACACGATGTCATTAGCCACGAATTTACATGACCAAGGACCATGCCGGAAGTAAATAATTTACCACTGAGCCCCCATTCCTCCATAACATATGGCAACAAAAATATAACAACATATGACAAGAAAACTAAAAAGTGTGTCGACTCCTTTTCAGGCCCGTATCAAAGGGGGTCTAGGGGGCCAGCCCCCCTAAATTTTTACTGGCTTCCCTAAAATTTTCACTGTAGACTTGAAAATGAACAATAATATGTTGATGAACTATAATGTGATTGGATCGCCCCCCCTAAATTCTACCGGACCCCCTTTACATTTTGGGGCTGGCTAGTGGCCTGCAGTTTTCCATGAAGATAGCGGAGATACTTTCTCCTTCAGATCACAATATCATCCCTATCAACTATGAAACCTTTCCTGTTGCGCAACACGTATTTACATTTCATAACTTTTAATAGTCTGTGCAAAGTTGCACGAGAGAAAAATGGAAGGTCATCATCGGTGTTTATTGCTGACAGAATTTTATCTAACGTTGGCAACTCATTTCGGAAAAAGAACTGATCTACCTTCGATCGAATAGCCGACTTCGTAAAATCGTCGTATTTTTCAAGTAGGGAAGTGCTTTTGCGCGTCTTTTTTGGACTTTTCAGTTTATTTTCATTAAATTTGGCCTCCCGTCGGATTCTGTACACAGTTGCTTGTCCCACCCTTGTCTGTTTTGCAGTCATGTCGGCCAATTGTTCTACATTTAAATGAGGATGATGTTCTCTCAAAGAATTAAACACATTCAAAACGCAACGCGTCTCACCACTTCTCAAAGCTTTTCCGCGTTTATGTTTTATCACGGAACTGGAAGACATTCTAGAACCTTGCTTAACACATACACTAAAAACACGTTACAAATAAATAAATAAATAAATAAATATATTTGTGTATGTATTACACATATATCCACTAATACACTCCCTACTATATACAAGCACTACGGGTACAGTATTTTCACACACTACAGAGTTCACACACGCTAAATTCATACAATCTTCACAGCGATATTCTACGTATTCGATGTCCAATCGAATATACAACTATTTTTGTTTCTTTATTTACAGTGGGAACATATGTCAACTATTCCTCATAACTCTCTCCCCCTTCTAACATAAAATAAAAGAATCAGCATAAATTTGGTTTATAAATAACTGTTGTTATACTTTTTTTTTAAATGGTCAAATCAATATTTATTAGTCCTATAAAATACATAAACAATGCTATATCCTTTTCTTAAAATAATCATATTAATTGAAGTTGTGAATGATGGGTGGGTTAAGAGTAGCTAAAAGGAACAGCAAACTCCCTCACATTGACAGAAAGCGCGCGTGTAGTGGAGTGGAAAATTTATATTTTAAACAATACTGATATGAATGTCTCAAACGTTTCCTTCCCTGTTAGGGGTGGTATTCCTGCTTTCCCCTCTTGCGGCGAGAAAGAGGAGGAGATTAGGGGAGTTTTCTTGTTTTCCTATCAACTAGTCTGAGATAGCGTATAATTTTAACTGAGGAGGAATCTTCCCACTTGCGACAGTCCTATTAGCGACAGGAACTGTTAACTGTCCTATGAGCGACCGATTCGATCTGTTAACTGCCCTATGAGTCACCGATTCGTTCATACTAAGATAATGGAAGAAGATAAGGCTCTCTCTTCTTTAACTTGTTTTATGATAATGTCATTTAGAACCTAACAAAATGTACTATGAAAAATTTCGCTCTACCTGAATGTAATACGTTAGAATGCTCTCATTACATTAACAATCTTTCATACGTTTTTCCTAACACAGTGGAGTCTCTTTAATTCGAAGTCCAAGGGGACAAGAAAAAAATTCGAATTATCCAAAATTCGAATTAACCAAAAACTCTCATTTTAAAGTAAAATCAAGGGAACAAAATAACTGTACTGTATATGAAAAACTAATTAACGAACAATGCACCTTATCTATAAAGCACCACATTTTCATAAGGAATTAGAATAAGCGCCGCGATTCGACATTGTGCATAATGCACGCCAATAGATCACAAACGAGTCTGCTTACCTTTTTGTCACTGTTTTAGTTCAGTGCACAAATATCTCGTTCTTGCTAGTGGAGGACAGGGTTCAAGGTCATTGACATTTCTACAGAAGGAATGGACACTTCCAGGTTATTGAGGAGGTGGAGAGATGAATACCAACCATCTTCTGCCGGATTCTCTATAAGGGAGGGAGTCCAGCTGAGGTGATATCAACAAAATTTCTCTTTCTTATGGTCTCTTTTGGATAAGATAACAGGTAAATAAAATCCAGTTGAAATTACATTGTTCTGTTTGCAATTTGTTGAGCATTGCAATTTTTTCCACTGTAAATACTTCGAATTATCCAAACAGGAGGTTCAAATGTTCGATTTACCCACGATTTTTTGCCACTGTTTTTAATACAGTTTTCAAGGGGAATAAGCTTTTGTTTGAATTATCCAATAATTCAAATTATCCAAGTTCGAATTAAAAAGAGTTCGCTGTATTATATTTTTGAATTAATTTCTATGAATACATTGACTCTATCAAGGGGAAAACTAACTAAATATTTAGAGTAGCTCCACCTTTGTCTATGATTCTAATATAATTAAAAATTGCATGTTAAAATGATACGGAGCATAAATTTAGATTGAATGGGCCTTATGCAGAGTCGTTTTGAAGCGCGATTAGAGCCATATTAAAGAGTTCGCCTAACATATCTCCTGCAGTAGTCAGTGGTTTAGTATGACGCTAATCATACGTCGTAACGACTCTGCATAAGGCGGAATATGTTTATGACATAAGAAAGAAATCAGAAGGAGGTAGGGACGCCCGAAGAAGATTTTCTAGGGAGGGGCATCTCCATGGTTGCTGTATCACGTCTGGTATATCTGGTATTTAATATACGTGGTTTGCTATATTACGTATAAATTTTTGTGAGCCAGGGAGGAGACCCCTGCCTTCCCATCGGGCGCCCATGGGAAAAAAGTGTTCACCATTTGAGGATATGAAAGAAATCTAAGAAACACGGTGTATTCGAAGAAATTATTACACAAGTTACAAATCTCTCGCAGGATTAACAGTACGTCTAGTTATAAGCGATTATTTCAGACTGCTACACGACAAGCTTTTATGTATAAGTCAAAACAAGGAAGGAAGGCAAATTAAGCAATTAGTTTGCGTTTTTGTAGCTTATAATAGGGGAGAAGGTAGTTTAAAGAGTTTATTTACCTTTTGGATTGTTTAGAGTGATATGCATTGTAATTGGTGGAATTGGTTGAGAATAGCCAATCAGATCTAAGTGATCTCAAAAGCTGTCTTTTATCATTGACCTTTTTTTTTTTTTTTTAATTTTATTCATAGAGTCTTAGGAAGTTTAGAAAGTAGATAGTTGGCGAAACTGTTACACGTTTAAGTTTCTCAAAATAAAATATATTACTGTGCATAGTAAGTAATTAGATTTGAATCAAATTAAGTACAGAGAACAGAGCTTTTGAAGAAAGGGGATATTACAACTGGATTTTCAATAATTACATAGGAATATACTTTTCATGGAAATATCCCTGTTGTCTCGTTAAGTTACTTGATATATTTTATGTCAAATCTAACTCAAAATTAAAATAAGTTTTGTTTGCACTCACAGTAGAGGAAAAATATATTTGATGAACAGTATCACTGGCACGTACATATTTCATACCAAGATTGTTCGGGCGCTAATAACGCCAGAGGCAAACATATTTTACGAGATGGAATCATATAATCTTCCATCATCTCAATATAAATGAATCGGTCGTTCATAGGACAGATAACAGTTCCTGTCGCTGTCGCTTCTGGGACTAATTTGAGGAGGAGGGACACGGAAGAATGTTTTTAATTTTCTTCTGCCTGTCACTGGTGACCCTCCTCAAAATAACTTAAGAGACCCGCAAATGACAACCATTAAGTTGAATGGGTGGGGACACTTACTGCTCATCTCTGAATTCCCAGCCTTAGCAACCTTCTGAGATGCTAGCAATACATGTGTACATAAAGCGAACCGACATTCAGTTGAGGGCCCCAAAGGCCAAAATCTCGGAGAGGGAGGAACAAAAAAACATTCTTCTGCTGCGAAACTGAACTGAAGTTCAACGTACTTGTTGATGATTTTTTTTTTTTTTTTTTTTTTTTCGAAACCGAGAGGCTTTGTGGCACGATGCACACACAAATACACACAAATGTTTGCAAGTGGAATTATTTAGTGGAAGTAAGGTTGAAGTTTTACTTCTTTAAATCTTTATTCATTGCAAGACTTCGGGGCCCCTATACCTCGTCCCCCCCCCCGGGATAAATTGCGGGGACAATAAATTTATCTTGATGTCAACAAGACTAAGAATTTTCGTATTCTTATATGAACAACGTTGGTTCACTGTTCAACAACGAAAATGTAAATTGAACAAAATCAGTTAATTCTTATTGATTTTGTGGCGCTGATCACGAATTTGAAAGTTATTTTCGAATATTAGCTCTACTTTTCGTTTTACAGGCATGTCCAATAATAACGCTTTAAAAATAAATATACTCGCTTCGTTTGGGGTAAAATGTTACACTGTTCCGGCAACACTGGAGAAACTATATGAACGCTTGGTTTCATTGTGTTCCTTATCTCAGTAGTGTTCTGCTATTGTTAGAAAAGACAGGTTTAGTGCAGTTATCAGCGTTTTGGGTGTGACGTTTGTGTAGTGCAGGACATAAAAATACAACTACAAGTACGCAAAGATACTGGTATTTCGAATGTATATTTTTAAATAGTTGTCGGAACTATTTCAAGTGACATTTTGAGGATTTCAATAAACAAAAATGCCGCGAAATTGTGTAAACATAGTCCAGGAACTTTAGTCAAAAAATGGGTGTTTCTTCGGAAAAATTAGAAGCCAAGGTTTTTCTTCACAAAAACGTTCATTAGGTCATTCTAAATGACATATCAAAAGTCCCCGACTTTCTGATGTACGCTTCCCCTTTTTTCGGGGGGTGGAAGTGGGGGAGGAAAATGCAATTTAAAATACAATCAAATTCAGCTTATTTGCATGTTGACCTAAATATTCCGAATAAAAAAACAAAATTTACTGGAACGCTTAGCACATTTGCTTGTAATTGTTTCACAGGAAATCCCAAAGAATATTGGGTCGGGTTTAGGAAATATGACGTCATCAAAATATGTCTTCAAATAAAGGTTGTAGAGCATTATAAAGCCTTTCCAACGGTACTTGTACCTGCATTTTTTTGTAACTAAAACCAACTAAAAGAGAGAGGCCCAACTGCACAATTATGGGAGCAGTATTTAGACATTGTGTTAATCCTCAAAGGGTTTATTAGGGCAGAGAGAATGGGTGACTGGAAGGCATATTTGTCTGCAGTGAAGAGGATGATTCCATATTTCCACGCCGCAGGACATTTTTGTAACATTTAAAAGTGCCAACTTGTTTGACGAAGACATGGTAAAGTTGGAGAACTTAATGGATGGAGACATCTATAGAAAATTTACTGCAGACTTTTTCACCGTTAAGCGATCAGACAAATTTTTTAGTGGAACTCCAACAGATATGGTAATAGAACAGTCACTTATGAAGTCTTCAAAGATACGAAGAGGCTTTGTGCATGGAAGAAGTACAAAAGAGAATGTTTTAACTAAGTTTGTTGTTGGTTTGTTAAGTGCGAGCAACATTTCTGAAGGACTAGAAAACTTTTGTGGGATTTCGTTTGCAAGTGAAGAACAACATGTAGATGCACGAGAATCTCGAATCAAACGGGACCAAGAAGGTGTTAGGAAAGTATCAGAGTGGTTCAGTGCCCACAACCCTTTTCCAAATGTAGAAGTGATCATGTCTATAGGAACAGGGGTCACAGGTAATGTGGAGAAAATAAACTGCTACGATGCACTGAACATTGGAGCAACCATGATGGAAAGAAAAGTTGGTGACAATTTTCATGACATAAAATATTCTCGTACTGATAGGGTTCTTTCTCTTTAAACAGTGAACAGTCACTTTACGGTACATGATGTTACTGTGAATGTCGATCCACTGCTGCTGTTTCAACGATTCAGCGTAATCAAAAGATCAGATGATGACCTTCGAGAATGTTTAAATTTCGAACTGGATCCTTACCCAATGGCTCTTTTAGATGCAACTGGAATGAGAAAAACGAAGAATTCATCCTTATTCAACATCTTCAACCCGACCAATGTTCATCCTGATCTCGGAAACGCAAACTACGTCGTTGATGGAGGGTTCCTTCTTCATCGAGTGGTGTGGCGTCAAAACGAATCTTTCATGGATATTTGTGATAATTATGTGGCATATGTGGAAAAACACTTCGGTCAAAACACTGTCATCGTATTTGATGGATATGGTAATCCTCAGAAAAATGTAAAAGGCATGGAGCAGCTTCGACGGTGCTCGAAAGCAGCATCAACAACAATTATATTTGATGGTTGCGACTACGAGCCAAGAAAACCTTCTCGCCAATGCAAACAACAAAAGTAGGTTGATTGGTTTGTTCACTGATAAATTCATGGCTGCCAATATTGATGTCAAACAAGCAGAGAATGATGCTGATGTCCTCATTGTAGAAACCGCACTCACGATGTCAAAAATTAATTCTAATTCTACAGTTATTGTTGGTGAGGATATTGATTTGTTAGTAATCATGACAGCTCGAACTCCGCCGAATTTAGATTTTTTTTTTTCTTGAAGCCAGGAAAAGGAAAGACAAAGCCGAAGATTTACTCATCAAGGAGTTTAGAAGGTGTATGCAAAAATCACATTTTATTTCTACATGCTTTTTCAGGCTGTGATGGAACATCTGCCATTTTTCAGAAGGGGAAATCAGCTTGTTTGAAATTATTACAAAAACGTCAAGATTTAAAACATGTCGTAGAAATTTTTAATCGAAGTAATGTTCCCATGTAGAAATAACTGAAAATGGCATACAGTTTTTTTTTTTTTTGGTGGGGCGGGTTATACGGTGCATCTGCAAATTACACTTCACTAAATGATTACCGTTATCATTATTTCACCAAATCAGTGAAGAGAAATAAGACTGTCGATTTAAAAACCCTACCACCGACTTCAGCTGCAGCACAACAACATTTGTTTCGGGTTTATTACCACGTACAAACATGGCTCGGAAACCAACTAAATCCTGAAGAGTTGGGCTGGGTATTGAAAGACAATTTGTTAGTACCAATTCAATCAACGCAGCCACCTGCTCCACCGTCCCTTTTAAAAATGATTTTCTGTTCATGTTTTAAAGGATGCGGGAATGTGTGTGAATGTCGAAAGCTGGGTCTGTTCTGCTCTCTTGCTTATGCAAATTGTCACGGACAATCCTGTTTGAATATCACTCCAACGGAAGGAATCTCTGAACATGAAATATTCATGGACGCCGAAGAAATAGAGGTGACAAACCAGGTGGACCTGGTTACAATTATTATTTATCAATCAGCAAAGGAACTCAATAAGTAAACCATTTCAGGAAAGTTGAATAGTTTACATTTCTTATTCATTATTACTCTGAATTTTACATTTCTCATTCTACAAACGATAAGAATCTATCGCCGAATTGTAAATCCTCATTTTTGTATCTATGTCTGGGATGTGTGTGACTTACGGATGCTAATGCGATATTGAATCTTATATCCAATTATTTTCAAAATGTTTTTAAAAAAGTAGGCTTGTATTGTCTTTACAAGAGTCGGTCTATTAAATAGAAAAACATACCTTCCTTACATTTCAAAGAAAATGCAGGTACAGGTACCGTTGGAAAGGCTTTATAATGCTCTACAACTGTTGTTTGAAGATACATTTTGAAATATTTTATGATTACTGAGTTATTTGCATTTACACTTAAAACCTGGTACTCAAAAACTAGTTTTTTTTGTTATTGTATCTCGAAAGAAATTAACGATACAAACAGCACGTTTCATTCCGTACATTTGGTAATTAATTATCTTCAATCTGAAACAAAAACGACGGTTTTACCACTATTCTGCGGAAAGTTATAACCATTCCCACAAAACACTACAAATTCAGGGGTCGGCCATTTTGATGACGTCATATTTCCTAAACCCGACCCAATATTCTTTGGGATTTCCTGTGAAACAATTACAAGCAAATGTGCTAAGCGTTCCCGGTAAATTTTGTTTTTTTAATTCGGAATATTTAGGTCAACATGCAAATAAGCTGAATTTGATTGTATTTTAAATTGCGTTTTCCTCCCCCAATTCCAGCCCCCGAAAAAAGGGGAAGCGTACATCAGAAAGTCGGGGACTTTTGATATGTCATTTAGAATGACCTAATGAACGTTTTTGTGAAGAAAAATCTTGGCTTCTAATTTTTCCGAAGAAAAATGCTAAAATTCCTGGACTAACAGTGCGGATAGCTTCTGCTACGTGTGTGGGGAAGTGACATTTTCCTCACAAAAGCAGACTATAACACCACTAATAAGAAATGCCTATCAATATTACTTTGGTTGTAAAATTGGAGACCAAGATAAATCTTGGGCACCCCACATTGTGTGTAACACTTGTGCCAGCAATCTAAGGAATTGGATTAATGGGAAGGGGAGCTAAATGCCTTTTGCAGTGCCCATGATTTGGAGGGAGCCAAGCGACCACATCAGAGACTGTTATTTTTGTATGGTTCCTTCCGTCAAGAAGGGAATTTCCACGAAGAAGAAGCGGGCCTTGATCTATCCTAACATTCCTTCTGTAATGCGCCCTGTTCCACATGGAGAAGGACTACCTGTTCCTGACCCACCTAAAGAATACGATCTTTTTTTCTGATGATCATCAAGAAGTTGAAGCTCCTGAATCAAGTACTTCGAAGGACCCTACGTTTGTTGTAGAAGAACCTCCATGTGAACCACATAGACTTACTCAAGAGAAACTAAGTGATCTAATCAGAGACTTGGACCTCTCGAAAAGCAAAGCCGAAATTTTAGCGTCACGCTTAAAGCAATGGAATTTATTGCAGGAAAAAGTAAATATTTCAGTGTATCGGAATAGGGAGAAGATGTTCACTTCTTTTTTTACTATGGAAGACACACTTGTGACATGTACAGATGTAAATGATCTCATGAGGGCACTTAAAATCAATTACGAACCTACGGAGTGGAGGCTCTTTATAGATTCGTCCAAGGTGAGTTTAAAGGCAGTGCTTTTACATATTGGAAATGAACTTCCTTCAATTCCTGTTCCTGACCCACCTAAAGAATACGATCATGTAGGTTACGCAGTTCATATGAAGGAATCTTATGAAAACTAGAAACGTTTACTTCAAGCCATTAAATATTACGATTTTCAGTGGCTCATTTGTGGTGACCTTAAAGTAATAGCACTGTTGCTAGGTATGCAGTTAGGGTATACAAAGTATTGTTGCTTTATATGTGAATGGGACAGTAGAGATCGTGGAGCTCATTACCGCAAAAGTGATTGGAGTACCAGAGAAACTCTTCAGCCGGGAGTGAAAAATGTGCAGCATGAACCACTGGTAGATCGTAACCGAATTTTGCTTCTCCCTCTACACATTAAATTAGGTCTTATGAAAAGTTTTGTTAAGAGCATGAACCAAGAGGGTGAGGCCTATAAGTACCTAAGAGGACAATTCCTTCGATTAAGTGATGCCAAAGTTAAAGAGGGTGTTTTCATAGGGCCACAGATTAGGCAACTATTCAAAGATCACAAGTTCGACGAAATTCTCCAAGGTGAGGAGAAAGCTGCGTGGGAAAGCTTGAAGAGTGTTTGTTCACCGTTCTTGGGAAGACACCGAGCAACAAATTACAAACTACTGGTAGCAAAGTTGTTATTGTGCTACGAAAATCTTGGTTGCAATATGTCTCTGAAACTCCACTTTCTTCATTCACATCTAGACTTCTTTCCCGAAGATTGTGGAGCAGTAAGTGACGAACATGGTGAGCGTTTCCATCAAGATATTACAGCCATGGAGAAGAGATATGAGGGAAAGTGGAGTTCTAACATATTGGCCGACTACTGTTGGACTATTGCAAGGGATGCTCCAGATGTAACCTACAAAAGGCAAGCCAAGCGAAGACGCTCAAAATAAAATAAACATAATCCTGTACAAGGGATCACTTGAAACTTTTGTCTACATTGCAGTGTAGTTCTTGCACAAAAAGGTATTTGTACATATTTTTCATGTTTTGATGTTAATACTGATTTTTATTACGGAATTGTTAATGTTTAACTTGACCACGGTTAATTTATTTTTTGTATCGCTGTGAAACTGGTATTTGCGCAATTTTGAAAAAGGAAGTACAAGGGTATAGAAAGCTATAGGTTAGGGTACTTCTTAACTCCCCAGCTTATCACAACACAGTGAAATAGATAAAAAAAAAAGTGAAATGTAGGTTTTTACAAGGATTTTGCTTAAATGTTCTATAAATATTAATACATTTGTATATATACAGTTACTGTTGTACAAGGGCGTTTTTTTTTACAACCTGAGCTAAAAAAATTCTTCTATTATCATTTCCTTTCATATTATGCTTAAATGAATGTAAAAATCGCAATTTCAAAGAATTTACATACTTTCGATTTTGTTGAACAGTGTTATTTTAAAAATGAGTCCAATAAACGTGGTTCTGTATAGCAATAGTGTCTTTTATTGGAAAATTCTGAAAATTCGTAGTCGAAAATTCTGAATTGAAGAGTTTGATGTAATAAGGGCGTAAGCGAGTCTACGCCCTTATATATATATATATATATATATATATATATATATATATATATATAACGCATTTGTGGCTTTTGCCATGCTTGTTTAGCCTCCTGGTAACATTTCAATTCAGTATTGGAATAAAATGCTGCATATTACATTGTTATATGTAAAAAAAAAAAAAAAAAAATACTACTTAAATTTTCAACATCGTTTTTCTCTAACTGCATGTTTCAGACTTATGCCCTTATTGCATCAAACTCCTCAATTATCGTAATACTTTTGATAAATCATTGTATTTCGATCAATATCTTGGATATATCCTATATACTAATAATTTACATAAATAATCTTGATATTATTTTATTAATTAGATAAAAGCATGAATATTATTAATGTAACCTAGAATATTGTAATTGGGCAAGTAGGCTGTTGTATTCTTCTCCCTCAAATAAATAAATATTCTTAGAACGTTAAATCGATTCAAAATAGTTTCTACCTCTTGTCGCTTTTGCTTCATGTGGATCAATATTGAAACCGGAAGTTGCAGTGGATTTCTATCACTTCCGGTTTTAGCAGAGAGTTAAGAATGGAAATGATATGTATTCTTATTCTTGAGATGCTTAATCGATTGTAGGTAACTGCTTCTTACTATTACAGTTTTTGCTCTATAGTGATTAATGCTAAAACCGGAAATGAATATTTTCTACCACTTCCGGTTTAAAAAATAACTTCCATTAACGAACTCGATTCGTAATTTTTGACCCTCTCCATCCTGACTAGATGTATCAAGTAATTCTCGAGACTACTGTCTCCCGCACGGATGGAAATTTGGACAGGGTAAATATATATAGGACTAACTCAGGAGAGTAATGCTCCCGGAAGTAGGAATGGAAAACACAGTTCTGATTGGTTGGCGTTATCTATGTCTTGCCACGTTGCATTCAAATAGCAGAATTCAGACAATTTTTGTTGTCGGTCCTCGCGGCCGAGTGGGCTAACGAAAATTTCTTTTGGCGTGAGTTCAAACCCGGCCCGAGGAAAGTTTTTTCTAACATTTTTTTACATTTTTATAACACTTTTTAAATTAAAATAATACGAAAATAATACTCAAAAATGTGATTTACTTACTTTTGTGCAGATAAGTAGTAGTAGTAGTAGTAGTAGGAACGGGTTAGAAGCCCCGCAGGGCTCATTTTGTTGCCCTTGTACTCCATGATATAAGGCTCGTTTTGTTCCCCTTGTACTAAATGATATAGATTTTGTGACCGACTTAAAACAACTGACTAGGATAGCGCGTAAAACAGCTGGCTAGAGTAGCGCGCGAAAAAAAACGTACTTCAGGGAGTATTACTCTCCTGAGCGGGTCGTATATACAGGGTGCGGCACGTAAAACCGGCCCGTAGGGCGGGGAGATTTGCTTAGTGGTTTTCAAATCCCCTGGGTTTTCTCATTTAGGTTTTTAAAGTTGGAGAGATTTGGTTTGTGTGTCAAGAAAACCCGAGGTTTTTGCCCCCTTGGTTTTGGTAAAAAAACACCAGCAAAACACCAGTGGTTTTTCGTCTGGAGAGTTAAATATCTCTGGGTTTTTAAAAATGAAGATATTTGGTCTACAGTGAAAAAACCCAAGGTTTAAATACCTAGCACTTTACTGGAGGAAATTTATCCTACTGGTAGGAGTGTTTTTTCAGACGGAATAATTTCCTGTAATAAACATAGACGAAATAGACCATATCAATTACGTTGGTGATGTTATTGAGAACCATCCACATAAAAGAAATTATACAATATGTGGCAGAGTAGATCCTTTGGCAGTCTACAGTAATGAAGAATTTGGAGATCGTTTTGGCTATACCAAAGAAACTTTCCGACCATTAATGCATTTGATTGAAGAAGATCTACACAAACCAGTACGTATGCATGACTGCTCCGCAGATTTACAGGTATTGATTACATTACGCATTTTCCACACAGGCACTTTTCAACAAGTTGGTGGTGATTTGGTAAATGTGCATCGCACAACTGCAATTTCACAGTGTAGTTGGAATTATAGCTAGAAGAAGACCATAGTTCATAAAAATGCCTGCTGGAACAGAAGTGCCTGCAGTGAAACTGAAGTTCTATGAGAACTCACAATTTCCTGGTGCATTTGGAGCAATTGATTGAACGCATATTCCAATTCTGTCACCCTCTGGTCCAACTGCAGAGTTGTACAGAAACAGGGAAGGGAAACATAGTATCAATACACAGCTAATTTGTGATTCTAACATGAAAATATTAAATATCGTTGCACGTTGGTCTGGCGCCACCCATGATTCAACAGTTTGGAGGAACTGTTCCCTGAGAGTCATAGCTGAAGAAAGAAACCTTCCTGGATTATTAATAGCTGACGGTGGTTATGCTTGTACAAGCTACATGTTAACGCCTATTCCAAATCCTCAAAACGCTGCAGAAGAAAGATATAACCGTGCTCACAGGAAAGCTAGAAACGTTCGCTGGGTTCTATTCGATTAGACAGGGAAAATAATACTTTTCAGTCACATGTACAGCAAGTCGGTGGATTTCAAGAAAAACCCTGGGTATTTCACCCCACGGTTGATAATGAGCAAATCTCTTCACTGAAAAACCACGGGTTTTCGCAAAAATACCTCGGGGGCAAATACCTAGTGTTTTACTAAAAACCAGAGGTTATTTTCCCCACAGCAAATCTCCCCGCCCGTAAAGTGAACACATAAAATGAAATGTAATGTATTGAATATGATTAACTACAACACATAAATGAAATGTAATGTATTGAATATGACTACTCACCTTCACAGCAGCCTTCACAGCAGGTGCTGAAAGTGTCCTCCGCCCACTTCAACACACATGTGAGCACGATTAAGGAGATTCATATATACCCTTGTCAGTTCTTGTGTTGTAATGCTATTGGTGACATCCTGGATCCTGGTCTTGAGTTCTTCAATTGTGTGTGGATTTGTTTCGTATACTCTTCCCTTTAACAGTCCCCATAAGTAAAAGTCACACGTGGACAAGTCTGGTGACCGAGGAGGCCACAAGCCTTTGCTGATTGTCCTCTCTGGTGTAAACATCTCATGCACAAGGGACAATGATGCAGCTGATGTGTGGCATGTTGCACCGTACTGCTGAAAGTAACATAACTGACGCTCCTCTTCGGTCAAGTGTTGACTCAATCTCCTGGTTGACTTTCGAGGACTTCTTGTCATTATCTCCTCCACCTGCATCTTTAATTCAGGTGTGCAGACAGATGGTCGTCTGTTCCTGGGAGCATTTTGAACCTATCCTGTACGCCGCCATTTTTCAATCAATTCCTGAATGTTGCTTTTTGCTGGCACAGAACGTCCTGGAAATTTCTCCCGAAACAAATTCTTTGTTTTCACAAAAGATCCAGTGAGAATGAACCCTTCAACAATGGCAACACGCTCGGGTATCGAATACGGCATTATCACACACTGACACTCACCCGGCTTAACACAACGAGGCCTTTTTCTCAACTGGTTTCGACAAGTTTCACTGGCTGCGGTTGCACGTGACTGCTGCAGGTCACGTAAGTCGACCCGACCTCGACACGCCATCTCTTGGTAGGAAGGTAGATTATTTAAGTGTTGCCAAAAACACAATATACCAGAATATTACGACGGGCCGGTTTTACGTGCCGCACCCTGTATATATGGTCAGAGTCGTTCTGACGCGTGATTAGTGCCATACTAAAGAGTTCGACTAACATATTTTCTGCAGTAGTCAGGCCTTTAGTATAACGCTAATCATACGTTAAAACGACTCTACATAAGGCGGATAGAGTTTTGGTAAGCCAAACTCTTTAAACAGAGGTCGTGTGTTCCTTGCCATACGTTTGTATTTATGTTGTGCGAGCCAGCCCAGGCAATATCATGTAGCCACAGGAAGTGGGTTGACGCTGGGAAGGGAAAACAGGGGAAGATGGAGAACCGCTAATGTTATTAGTGGCAGCTTAAGGAAAAACTGTTGCCTTCCCTCTCCACAAGCAGATTGCCAGCTCTAATTAACTAGCTAATTAGGTGGTAACATTGCTGATTGCCTGTAGGTCAGAAAGCAACTGTCAACACTCACCTTCCCTTTAAATGCCTCGTTTTAGTTTTATGTAAAATATTATACGGCAGATGGAAAACACAATAACATGTGTCTTATCTCTCTAGTTATATACAGATTGGTCATAAAATGATGTTTCCTAATTTTTAATACAGTATCTTAAGACTCATTAAGAGGAAAAAGAATTTAAAACTATTGACGCAAAATGAAACTTCAATGTCATTTTTACATAATGAGGAAGAAATACAAACAGTACCTGTCCAACCTACCTAATCTCCCTAATGTAAGAGGGTTGTAATATACTCTACTTTTGCGATACATTTTAATCTCCCGCCAAAATGAAAGTCTAGTGATAAAAACTCCGATGGAGGAATGTGAAGGAAATAATATATCCTCCCCCCTAAAAGGAAATTTTTCCAAAAAAGCTTGGGCAGATGTCTGCTATTTAAACTGAGTTTATATACCAAAGGACCCCGCACTTTTCTTATGGAAAGTGGCTTTCGGCTAATGTTGTTGAAACTTCGCTGGTTGATAGTTCTTAACATGTGGATCAAAAGTCTCAATGGGCACAAAGACCGAAATCCACTCCTTCCCCCCCAAAAACCGCCTCCAAGTAGTTGGGGGGGATTGAACTGATTTCATGATGTAAAACAATTTGTTGTTTTAATCAACTCAACAAGGACCCCAAACAACCACATCAGACTATCAAACTACCCCACTTGACACCGCCCTTTGCCCCCACATCCCCCCCCCCCCCCGCGAATTACCTTACGGATGTTCCATATTACTGTAGTTTATAATTGCGCGTATGTGTTGAAATACCTACAGTTTTGGTCTCACCGACGATATAATGGGTTTCACGTATCGCTGATTACGAATCTGAGGTGAGAGTTCTAGAATTCAAGATGGATGATCAATATGGCGGATCAAAAACACGAAACTCCTGAATGTAGCCACAAATGTAGCTGTTTACTAGGGTATTTTGGGTCGTTGGTTACGAATCTGAGGTCAAAATTCTTGAATTCAAGATTGCAGATCCAATATGGTGGATAAAAACGTCGAAGCCACAAATCGTAGTAGACTAGAGTGTTTTTAGATCGCTGTTTAAGTACGCAACATTCCTTGATACTTCAGCCACTATGTAGAATTATTCTGCACCCTTGCCCTTTACCAAAACCCACCACAGATATCTTAATGCTGAACGGTGTTAAAATAATTCATCAATTATCTGTTCATTATTTTCATCATTTCGGTTTGCAGCATCTAATGTGGTACTTAGCAATGAGTCATCGGGATATCTAATATTCTGTAAATGTCGTGCATGGCCTATATACCACAAGACACTTGCAACGTGCGCACATGTATCTAATGTACGAGCACCGCTTTGACATGTACAGTAGTAACCTTGAATAACATTTTGATCATAATCCTGGTCATTGTGTTAGTAGACAGAGGATACCGCGATGCAATTCCTTTACTGGAATATTTAGGAATTGATCATAGAATGCCCGCACTCCTACTACCACGTGAAAGACAACTATCAACAGAAGAAGCGAATACTTCTCGACTAGTTACTAAAAGTCGATAGATACTCGAGGCAAGAAACGGGCATCTAAGATCTGTTTTTAAGTTTCTAGCACAGACGTTGAATCTGCAACATGCAAAGAAACTGGATAGTTTCTATCGCATAGCTGGAGCTATTTTGAACAGATACCATCGCGTTATTTTCATGCAAGATGCAACCATTGAATTAGCTAGAGAAATGAGAAATAGGTCAATCATGCCGAACGTTGTTAAAGCAAGAGCGGAGGTAGATAATCTTATTAGAAGGAACGGTCAATGGGTACCGCTGAATGATCAAGGCCTAATTGATTTCTCTGTACTTAACTTAAACTACTTACGAGATTTGACTGTAGGCACATATCAAGTAGATCTCCCATCTTCTTACGTCCAGATAAACTAATACGAGATAAGGATGAGCAATTCCAGCTTGACGAAAACGTAACTCAACCGGGATTCCTGCGCATACGTCTCTACTCAAGGTTCCGCAATGCAACTAAGCATCAAGTCTTCATAGCATATGTAGCCAATGATGAAGATGACCAGGATTATGATCAAAATGTTATTCAAGGTTACTACTGTACATGTCAAAGCGGTGCTTGTACATTAGGTACATGTGCGCACGTTGCAAGTGTCTTGTGGTATATAGGCCATGCACGACATTTACAGAATATTAGATATCCCGATGACTCATTGCTAAGTACCACATTAGATGCTGCAAACCGAAATGATGAAAATAATGAACAGATGATCGATGAATTATTTTAACACCGTTCAGCATTAAGATATCTGTGGTGGGTTTTGGTAAAGGGCAAGGGTGCAGAATAATTCTACATGGTGGCTGAAGTATCAAGGAATGTTGCGTACTTAAACAGCGATCTAAAAACACTCTAGTCTACTACGATTTGTGGCTTCGACGTTTTTATCCACCATATTGGATCTGCAATCTTGAATTCAAGAATTTTGACCTCAGATTCGTAACCAACGATCCAAAATACCCTAGTAAACAGCTACATTTGTGGCTACATTCAGGAGTTTCGTGTTTTTGATCCGCCATATTGATCATCCATCTTGAATTCTAGAACTCTCACCTCAGATTCGTAATCAGCGATACGTGAAACCCATTATATCGTCGGTGAGACCAAAACTGTAGGTATTTCAACACATACGCGCAATTATAAACTACAGTAATATGGAACATCCGTAAGGTAATTCGCGGGGGGGGGATGTGGGGGGCAAAGGGCGGTGTCAAGTGGGGTAGTTTGATAGTCTAACATGTGGTTGTTTGGGGTCCTTGTTGAGTTGATTAAAACAACAAATTGTTTTACATCATGAAATCAGTTCAATCCCCCCAGCTACTTGGAGGCGGTTTTTTGGGGGGAAGGAGTGGATTTCGGTCTTTGTGCCCATTGAGACTTTTGATCCACATGTTAAGAACTATCAACCAGCGAAGTTTCAACAACATTAGCCGAAAGCCACTTTCCATAAGAAAAGTGCGGGGTCCTTTCATGTCCTCAACTTGACGGGCTCCTAACGTATTCTATTTTGGCAAAAATTTTGAACTAACCCCCGCTCCCCTTAGGACAGAGGTTCTCAACCGATGTGTCGTGACACACTGGTGTGTAACGCAGTCCTCTAAGGTGTGTCGGGAAATTTTAAGATTTAAAAATCATGAAGAATTCAATAATAATAATTAGTTAAAATCGAGAGAGACTATAATAGTTAACACGTGGAGCGCTAACAATAATGCTCAGAACTTCATCATCATCATTTTCGAGTTTAACGTCCCTTTCAGCAGCGAGGCGAAGGACCTACTGATTAACGTGGAATCCGAACCTGGACAATAAGCTCCCTCCGAGAACCGAACCCGGGCCTCCCACGCCAAAGGCGCGTACGCTAACCGCTTAGCCACGAAGGAGCCCCAGTGCTATATAGAGTCATTATAAAAACTAATAGGTTTCACTGTTATAATAGATATTATTATTATTATTATTATTAGGCCTATTATATTATTATTATTATTATTATTATTATTATTATTATTATTATTACTATTATTATTATTTATAGTAAATATATCAAACAACTGCGTCGCAATGTCTTGAAAGTTCAGTAAAGTACATCGTTAGTCAAAAAAGGTTGAGAACCACTGGTTTAGGATATTATTATCAAAAGTAATATGATAAAATCCCAATTCGAGGTAGGTACTTTATTCAAATATTCCATTCAAACTTCACCACCGTTTTCTAGTGATGATGGGATAACGTCGATTTCAGTTTTATAGTATGCATAGATAGGTTAGCAATTATCTTCCCCTCCTCTACCACCTTCTTCTCAAATTCTCATTTATTTATCATTACGGATGTTATTCACTGTCCATGAAGGCGATAATTCCAATTGTGAGGTATGGTTCGGAACAGGCCCGTATCCACGGGGGGCAAGGGGGCCGAGCCCCCCTAAACCTTGGTTGGCCCCCATAAAATTTCACGGTAGGCTTGCAAATGAACTATAATATGGTGATGAAGTATAATATGATTGGGTCGCCCCCCCCTAACTTCTACCGCCCCCCCTAAATTTTTGGGCTGGCTACGGGCCTGGTTCGGAATTCGAAGATTATATGGTCCTTGCACCATGTAATCTTCCAATCCTCTACCACATCATACATCCGTGAACTACAGTACTATTCCCATGTAATTCCTTAACCGATATAAACCAATGGTGATTGATGGCCCGAAACTTTTAACTTAATTTGTTTTATGGTGGGTCTAGTTCAAGAAACAAAATCGAAACGAAATTGATGAGAAAATCTATTCATTAAAGGACTAACTTTGTTAAGTGTTTCTTAAACAGATTTCACAAAATACATAGTGAGTCAAGAGTCTTAGAACAGTCGAATTAAAAAAAAAAGACGAATTTGAATGAAATGTCCCTACAAATGTTCTAGATAAGGAAGAAAATGTTACCGACCATGTCACGTTTCCAGTGACCATCTTGAAATTCGTTATTTAAGACTAAAGTTTAAAATTTCAAACGAAACGTGTGTGTGTGTGTGTGTGTGTGTGTGTGTGTGTGTGTGTGTCACATAACCTAGACTGGAATTGACTGAGGAATTCATATATATATATATTTTTTTTACGTTCTAACAGTTTTAGAGGTTTTCAGTGGGTTTTCCTCTACTTTTCGCTTCAAGTACACTACTTGAAGATGGACCTAAAAGGAAACCCAACTCAGTTACTACCCTCCTATCCAAATTCAGGGATACAGAAGCTGTTGAAGACAGGTTCTAGACGGGTAGAGCTAAAACGGCTATGGACGAAGCAACAATAATAGCAGTGTTAGCATCTATTCACAAAAGCCCTCAAAGAAGCACACGTCATGTGTCCGTGGAAAGTGGCGAGTCGTACCTTCATAAGGAGAATCTTAAAAACAAACCAGTGGCGCCCGTACATGTTGCAATCATTGCAACATCTGTCTTAAGACGCCCCTGACCGTCGGTTAAAATTAGCAGAATGGGCTAGCCAACAAGTTGAAGAAACACTGAGTTTCACACAGGAGATAGGGGGCGCGGTGACTCAGTGGTAGAGCGTTCACCTCCGGTGCTTGGGGTTCCTAGTTCGATCCTAGCTCGCGCCGTGTGGACTTTGTGGTGGACAAACACTGTGTTCGTGGGTTTTCTCGGGTTCTCCCGTTTACTCCCACATTCTCATTCCACCAATTATTCCATCATCATTCACTTGCTTTAATCATCCTTCTCCCTTAGCCTAAACGGCATATAGGTGAGAGACGTTAAACTGGAAGATTTCATTTCATTTCATTTTCCTTTAGTCTCTGTTCTGTCATATGTAAAATTATCCCTTGTGCACAGCACCATGCCATGAGGGCATATAGGAAGTGTGGCGTTAATTCTCCAAACTTTCTTGATCTCAGTCGCAGATGAATGTGGTGTTGTTGGCACCACACTTCGGCCGCACCCCCCCCTCCTCCCAGGTACCCATTGAATCTGAGGTTGGTAATACCCCAGAGCCGCACGACATCTTATGTACAAAATCAAATGTCGTAAAGTAACCAAGAGCAACAGATACCTGATATATGCATTTAGATCAATCCCCTTTAAAATCGGACAATTCATTTGAAAGTTATCGTAGCTTTCACACGCCTACGCTCAAAGTAAGAACAAATACTTGAATTCGGGAAAATTCCCCTTGTCGTATGGCAACCAAAACAATAGCTGCCTTATGCAGAGTCGTTTTGAAATGTGATTAGTGTCATACTAAATTCCTCGCTACTGCAGGAAACATATGTTAGTAGAACTCTTTAGTATGGCACTAATCATGCTTCAAAACGACTCTGCATAAGGCTCTAGGTGTCTAGTGAAAGCAAACGAGAATATTTTAAAATGAGTTCCATCAAAATCGGACAATCCGTTCGAAAGTTATCGTCGGATGCCACATACAGACAGACAGACAAAATGGCCTGTAATAGGGAGCTTCGCACCCAAAATTCTCAAGGTTTGTTTCACGACAATCTCAAATACTCGAAGGCATTCGAGTGTCGGATAGTAAATTTTCGAAACGGAAGTTTGATAAGTCTTCAGCCTTATCGTATTTCCTTACCCCTACCTATATCTGTAGCTGTCTCTATCTACAACTTTAAATTAAACCCTCGAAATGATATGTAAAATTATTTTTCTGCCTGCTCCGTTATTGGCGCAATCGGCAAAGTGACTATTAGTAGACTAATGGTGTCTTGCATTTCAATTCCATTCGGGTGATGAATGTTTTCTCTTCCTCTTTCTCTCTTCTGACAGACTGCTTAAACCTTGTACAGATCTGTGGGGAAAAAACTTTTCCTTCACTTCATTCCTAAGGAGAGAATTTTTAAAATGAACACCCTGCATATATGTAATACATATTATATACAACTATGATAACCTCGAATATACTGTTTCTTCCGAACACTCCGATAATCCCGAACTTTTCAAAATATTCAAGCGCCTCGACAAATGCGATCATATTGATATATTTCTGTATTTGCTGCTTTCACACAATTCGAGACTCTCGAACAGTTCGAGTATCTCGAAGTTGTCTAATGTTTCTTACATTTCGGGAGTCCCGAACACTTCGAGTCTCTAACATTTCGGGAGTCTCGAAAGTTCGATAATTCGATAAAATTAAAATTCTTTATCGACGAAACGGTTTTGAAATTTTATCGAATTGTTATCGATTACTCGATTATCGGAACAGCCCTATTTAGGTGAAGACAGTGAGTGACAAGGCGCTGTGTATTCTTGTTTCGTTTCTTGTCTGTGGAATTTTGTTGTTTCTTTTTTTTTCATTACAATTGTATAATATTATTATTATTATCTTGTCCTACAAACAACTTCGGAACAGCTTATTATTATTTTTTACCGACTGTTTTGGAGTAGCTAATTCCTTATATTAAATAAAGTATAAAATGTGGGAAATCTGAAGAGTACTGGTTTCCCTCTAAATAGCTATTATCAAATAGAATATAGGAAATTTAGAATTTTAGATAACCAATTTACCTTGATTATTTTCTACTCCATTTTTATTTTTGTTCTCTCTCTCTCTCTCTCTCTTTGATTGTATCTTTTTAAATCTACTAATGCATTTAAATTTTATTACATTCTGGAAATTAATTTAAGCGTAATTTTCAAAATTTGATATACTGTGAACATAAGTATATGGAAAAATATCTTGATTATTATTACTTCCTTTTATTCTCATCAGAATTGTGTGCAAATCACTTTTCCCGGTCCCACTCAATGAGCAATGATTGAATGGAATATTTGCTGACAAGTAGAATTATTATTATTTTGAAACGAAACCAGCACAATCAAACACTCTTTGCAAAGCTCAAAGGACAAGTGACTAATTTAGCATTTTCTTGATTGTGATCTCAACAACAGGGATGTGACTGCATGCATCACTTGTTGCATATCTTTTCTCTTACTTCCAAAACTATCCCCAACCCCCATTTTGTAAAAGAATTTGTGGAATGACAGTCGAAAACAAAGACCAAAGCTATGTATCCAAGTTTTCCCTCTCCCCTTTGTACCGGGATCGACCCCCTGATAGTGTTCTGCAGTTTAGCAACAGTTACTGGATGAAAAGGTTGTGTATTATTGCATTCTTACTTTTCTAGTTTTGCTTAGAATTTTAGAGATGGCAAGAATTTTCCCATACGATATTTTAACCCTTATTGAACTTGTGGAATGTAGACCTTGCATATGGGATAAGATAACAGACTCTTCCAAGGACAAAATTGAAAAACAAAAAACATGGCGAGAAGTTTATGCAAGCCTTGCCGAGGATTTTGAGTTCATGGACAAAAGAAACGAGAAACGACAGGTACGTATGGAGCAATGCAAAACAAAATTACTAAATCGAATATTATCATTTAATCTACTATGACATTAGTTTTAACTGCATGGAAAACAAAATAATATACATACATACGATATGTAATAGTGTTTCAACAAAAAAAATAAAACAAATATAGTTTGCAATGTACCGCAGCATCAATTCTCATCGAAACGAAAATAATATGTTTACGAAATCTATTTAAAACGACACTGTTAAATCTAAACATGTTTAGGCATAGGCCTATTTTTCCTAAGTTTTGTACAGTCCTCCACACCTCTTCAGAACAGCTTTTGTAGTCCATGTTAAAAAAAAAAATCCCGATTATTATTACTTTTGTTTTGATTTCGCTCATCATCAGCAACGATATTGTCGGGGCTTCCACCGACATTATCGGCGACTTGCAAAATACGCCCACACCGATATAATCGGTGCCTCCGCTGATTTTGTCGGTATCGTGTGCAAACACGCTAATCAATAAATTCTAGTTACACTACCTTCTCCTCTAAGCGCTTTCCAAGAATTATTCCTATGCCATTATGACCTCCCTTTTCATTACCTGAGCAAAACATTCTATATCCTTCGCTGTTCAACATTCCATTACCTTCCCATCTAACTTCACAAACTCCTACCAAATCTAGATTTTGTTTTATTTATTTATTTTTTTTTTTAAAGATTTTCTAATTTTCCTCCCTGTAACATAGTACGTACGTTTCATGTCCCTATCCTAAACCTTTTGTTCTTGCCTGTCTTTCTTCCCCATTACTATTTCTCGTCCAATAGTCCTTCCCAAGCCATTCCCTCCCGGAGATCCGAATGGGGGGATATTTTACCTCCGGAACTATATTTTGACCTGCGAAAGACCATTGTACTTTTTTTTTTTTTTTTTTTTACTGCCAGCAAACTAGGGAAAATAAAGTGGTAGTTACCCGTTGCCTTTCACCCGGCAGTATCCCAACCGTTAAAGTCACTCTGACCACGCCTGGGACTAATGTCGAAGTTGCGTAACCATGGACGGCGATTATTTTTGAAAGACAATAAACTGTTTTCATGCGAATATGTACCTCCTTTCCTGCAAATAAATCATTCACCATATATGTTGATCACAGGTTGTACTTAAACAAAAACTAAAATTTAAGAGTTTGTCACGATTCCGGATTTTCTCTCATAAACTTTACTCTTTTGTATAGTCTTCTTCCTAGAGTTATAATAAACAGCTTGAGTAATACATAATTCAGGATCAGTTTCATCTTAATATGTAGCGTAGTGATAATACAGCATCAATGTTTAGGTTTACAAAGAAATTATTTTCCTTCTTTTTTAATCGAAAATTAGGCATGAGAACTTAAACTCATCTATATACTGTAATTTTGTTTAGTACGATTACATCTATCGATTTTTATATAGGCCTACATTTCATCTTTAACTTTTTTTTTTTTTTTTTCGTTAAATGTAGAACTTAATATTAAGATGCAGGTATTCGTGTAAGTGGTACTTCCTATATCTACGAGTTGTATCCTCCTTCTTGACAATCTTTGTAGATACTTCAGATTTCGTCCGTAAACTGCGATAAAACATCTTTTCTACCAGTTTTCTTTCTGGAGATTCGTCGTATTGGTTTTGACTACTGCCTTGTTCCCACTCTGAACTGCTATCATAGATGTCTTCCTGTGCCGTGCCATTTTCTTCATCATCTCTATAGAGTGTCGATGTGTGTATCATTTCTAATTCATTTTTCGTATTTACTGATAATTAAATTGCACAAAGGAAATTCGCAAATTACTCATCTTCCGTTCCAATTGACGTTTAATATTTAAATCTGCGCCTTAGTTTGCTTTTATCAGTTCAACCAAATGAAGAGGATTAATACCAACAGCCCACCCTATTTTATCCACACTGACTACCATACATAACACTAATTGGAGCTTACTACCACACACTGATGCACCTGCTTGATCTTCACTCAGCGCTTACAACGCGGAATCTAACTGCTCGTGTTTCGAATGACAGGTGGCGCTGTCGGCGAAAATCGAGTTTTACACGGGAATGACTCACCCTACAGTGGTCAGTACTTAGTCCTGCATATGTCTACCAAGTTTTATGTTGATCCTCGCGTTCAAACCGAAACATGTCCCTTGTAAGTGTAACTAAAAGAAAAAAAAGTAACAAGAATTTACGAAATTCGAACCTAGGACCACCAGGGAAGGAATACCGTTCACTAAACCCTCATCTGACAAGTCACGACGTGAACATAGCCATTTGTAAGTTATAAACTTGCATAAATTTGTAAGTTACATATATTACAGTAACAACGAATATTTTTTATTACCGCCCGACTGTCGTCGCTGTGCAAACATTCAGCATGATATGACGTAGAGCAGCGTTTCCCAACCTTTTTCAACTTGCGGCACACTACAAGTGTAACTTGAATTCTCGCGGCACACCCATATATATATATATATATATATATATATATATATATATATATATATATATATATAAAATTACCGTGGTATTTTAATGTGATTACTAATTTCCTTCTTACAGAGAAGAAAGCTCGATCACTGATTTTCCCCCGTGCTAAATCATTATACTTATTTTTCATTCTAATTTTAAAATAGAAAACAATAGCAATGAAATATAGGACTCGGGTTTTTAAAAATCCACTTTCTCTTTCGAAAACTGTATCTAACCTCTAACTAAAAGGGAAGATCACTAAATAACGAACAAATAAACAAATCTCCTATACTTTTAAAACACAAATGTAGGTAATTTGTATGCATGCTTGCTTTGTTGAATTTATTGAATGATATGTTAAAATTTCAAGTTACGAAATAGTCTGCAACAATAAAGAAGTAATAATGGTCATGACAATGATAAATACGTTTTTCAACATTAAAAATGTACAGAAAAGTAACACAGTATGAAATTTAAAATTGTAGATTTATAATAGAGGTTCATAGTAATGTGAAATATAAATATACATTTTCCCCTGTCTTGCAATTTGGTTCGTATAGAATTAATAATTTGTTTCGATTTTTTCGCGGCACACCAGCGGCCCATTCGCGGCACACCGGTTGGGAAACGCTGACGTAGAGAAATGAATTATATAAAGATAGTAGGATTTAATATCAACATTGAAACATCGTACGTTAAAGAAAAGCATGTAATAACTAATATCATATTTGAATATAATTTCGTCTTAAACTAGCTGTGACTACATTTACTTCAAAATTGAGTTTCTCGATTGCACAGTATGATAGTGGCTAGAAGAAAAAGTCAATAAGAATGGTCGGGATTCGAACCTAAGACAATCCAAGTAGGAATCCCTTACATTAAACATTCATGTAACAGACAATGACGCCAACTATTTGGCACTATTTTATCATATAATTCTACCAAATATAACTTAATGAATACAATAAGAATAAATTTTACTGACTTAAAAAGTGTTCCTGAACAAGGGGAAGTTCATTATACACCCTATAACTACACTACAAGAGGTCTTCGTCCAGTGGCGGCGATACTGGCTTCGTCCCCCCCCCCGCAAAAATTGAACAAAAGGCCATATGTTACTCGAAATTCATTTACAATTTCTATATGCGTACTATTGTACCATTTTACATTGTTAACAGTATTACCACTATGATTACAACTACTACGAATAATAATAATAATAATAATAATAATAATAATAATAATAATAATAATAATAATAATACAGTATAACCAGGGTTAACCGAACTAAAGTAGGGGGCTTATTTCGGATTATTTATTTGTTTGTTTGTTAAGTCATGGACATCTATTAACGGGCCTGTATTACAGTATTTTTTTATTTGTCTGAAATGTTTTGAAGATCAAATAACTTGAAAGCTCTCTTTGTAGGCTACACTTTCGTTGTTTATTAAATTTAAGGAGCTCAATAGTCTAGTGGTTAGAGCGTTGAATTCATATCCACGTAATTCCGGGTTCAATCCTCCGCTGGAGTACTCCAAATTTTTGGCATCTGCCCAGTGTCGTAAGGAAAACTGGGGAGTGATACGCCTGTTGGGAGAGGGTGACGCAATGGGCTGACCACCTGTTCGTCACTCAAATGGTCGTAGGTCCAACAGTCGTTAACATATGGCGTTGACGCCGGTTCAGGACTTAAGGTCTGTTACGCCAGTGGTTCAGATTTTAGTTTTTGTAAGTTAAATGCACATTTTTGGGACTACAGTACATCTATATGTAGTTAGTACTGTAATAGTTTATCTTTATATTATATGGATTAGGCATAGCCTAGCGCGCTCCCGTCCTCTACATTATTCCCGTGCAGTATAGTACATGTTTTTTGGATTTACGATTTTGGATAATCCGGGATTATATTGTAACTACACTCCACACAGAGGAAAAATTAATGTAGAATATTTTTGTGTACTAGCGTAAAATATTGTACTTTCATTGCCTAGAATAAAACGGAATGGAAACTCTTTTTGTATCGTCACAGTGGAACACGCAACACACAAACACACATAATAAAACTAAGGAGAGGTATTGTAAGCATCATTATCACTATATTTCACTTGGGATGGAATAGAACACTAAATTTTTAAGAACTGTTTACACGTTAACCTTCGGTTCTTCAGGAGCAAGAATTTGTCTATAATTTTATCCTTTTTTTTTTTCATGTTCGATTTTCAAAATGGCAAGCGCACGCAATATACCTTCTGTTACGGTGCTCCATAAATAATTCTTGATAATTTTTAATTTTGAAAAACTTCTGTCTGCTGCAGCAGTTGTGACAGGAAGTGTGAGGTACAGCTGTAAGTCAGTATTCAAGTCCGGCAAACTACTCAAGAAGCAAATGTCTTCTTCAATTAACAAGTTGCAATGTCTCGAATTGTTTTCTTGGTAGATATTTCCAGCGAACACAATAATTTATTGAAATATGCGATAATTTATTGTAATACACGGTAATTGTAGTCTAAGATACACGATAACGAAAATATGGCATAATAGACTAATATAAATAATATTGTAAGGATACCCACATTACAACAAAAGCACATGTATAACGACACGTGCCATTATTTACAAAAGCAGACGATACACTAAAGAGGAAGACACGAAGGAAACCGAAAGGATACGGACCACACGAAAGGATTCCAAGGAGGACGAACCACCCGAAGAGGACAATAAAAGAGGAACCCGGCATCAGTTTGACCACTGACCGACTAAGCATTACCTGCTCCAAGGTCGCACTGGACTATGGATCCTAACTACAACTAAAAACCTCACGAGACTGTCATGAGTTGAGGGGTTTCCCATAAATCTTACCTATAACCTAGCAAGTGTTCTGAACGCTGCCATGAGCTGAAGGGGTACCCGCAAAACACCAATCTCCTTCATCTGGTCATTAGGAGAAAATACACTATTAATTACTCTTTGAAAATTAAAGACACTGTACTTAGAAATTTTATAATAAAATTGGTGAAAGGAAAAAGACACGCCTGGATCGCTATTTATCTCTACCTACAAAACATTTAAATACACAAATGTTACATGGAAAATAGGAAAATCGTAAAGATCAACCTGACATTCATGTTCACACTCATTATTATTTATCTTATTATTTAATTTTAATGATTACTTCATTATTTAATTTAGTGAAACTGTTAGAATTAGTTACAAGCTGTGGAGAAACACTTTCAAAATGCATTAATATTATAGGCTAAATGTGTAAAAGGTGCCTTGGTGAGCGTACTTTCTAGGGGCCCCCCGCACCGCGGGGTCTGCGGGGCCCTTATCGCCGCCAGTCTTCGTCCCATCTAAACGGCGCATCCACCGAGTCAACGCTTGGAATATCCCATTCTAGTGGGTAAAGGAAAAGTATGTGACACGCTACGAAGAGTTCTCCGTGGCTGAGTGAATAAAGTCAAGGATTGATAACTAAAAGGTTCGAAACCTGACTCGGAAGCTAAACATTTTTTTAAATTCTTAATTCTCCAGATTTTAAGATCTTTCTCTCCCTTCGTAATTTATGCTCTAAAAAGAATTCTCCATCTTAATTCAACAACTGCCTAATGTGATCCTCGCAGTTCGAAACCTATCCTTCTGTTTCACAAAGTCACAATTTTCATCATAATACGGATGTTGTCCGATCATTTTTTCTCCAACTCTAAACTTGTATATGTAAATCATTCCTTTCTGTCTCGATATTTGAATCTCTCTTTCTCTCAATGTCGTCCATGAACTGTTATGGCTTGGGAGCAAACCTTCGACTCTTGAAACCAAATGTAAGCGTTCTAGCAATGTGCTATCGTAACTATATAGGTTTGTTGTTAAAAGCAGCGTCATTTTAGATTTTGCCCGGGTCCGGGGGCAAGGCAGAGATTCTCCGCCGACATAATAGTTTCATTTTTTATTAGTAAAAAAATGAAATGAAATCTTTAAGTTTTCCGTCCTATGATTATGCGGGGTAGGGTAAAGGAGACGGTGGCGATAAGATATGAAGGAAATGGTAGAATGAAAACGTAGGAGGAAAGGGAGAACCACGCTCACGGTGTTTGTCCACAACAAAGTTTACTTGGCGCGAACTGGGATCGACCTTTTTTATTATATTACTACACATTTGATCAAAAATATGTATTTCTCAAGCTCAAGGGAGGGGGCAATTACACCCTTCTGTCGCCAACTGGAACATTTGCTTGCAATTACTGACAAGAAATGAATAACACTCATTTCTGTCAGTAGTTTTTAGAGTTCTGCGCTCACATTAGAGACTTTGGAAAGCACAAAACCTACTGCCATGATTAATAATTTCCATAGAATTCACAAGGAGCACCTTCCTAGGTTGATGTGATATGCAGCCTTTGAAGAAGGAAAAGAATACAAATAAGGGTGTTTATGAAGCTATGGGAACATTTTGTGACATTTTGTTTTATTCAGGCTTTAGAAAGGCATTTCAGAACAAACGAATGAAAGAGACGGTTTTAGAGCGATAAACCTTATAAACTGGTTCCTGTTTTTTTTCGTCTGAATGGAAAGAGTACATTACGTCACACACCGCTTTAGACAAGGAAAGGTGGAGGAGGGGTGAGTTGGGTTGAATACCAGAAGTAATTAGTCGATGAGAAGTGTATTTCGGAATGCATAAGCACACGACGCAAGAGTTTGTTCCTAAGTTGGACTTTAACTTTTTATAACATTTTCTATGCTTCGAACTGTACCATGAGTAGTACCAAATTTCATCAAAATCTGACAGGGTAAGGTAGAATTTGAAATAAGAGCCGAAGCTTTCCTGGTGTCGTGATGAGTACAGTAGTTCTCGGACTACCAACCAGGTAAATTCAACGTTCTCCGACGTTCCGAGAATTAACCATATTATTCTCATCATCAGGGTATGAGAAATCCAAACAAAAGCACTTCTTACACTGCAAAGGAATAGGCGGAATGTAAGTGATCGATAATCAGACCAAATCAGTTTCAATCTTTTCTCTCATTTGGTTGGTTGTTTTACGTTGCTGCTCCAATGAATGAAACCTGAACTCAGGGCTCCACTACCCAAACTATTCATAAACCACTTGCCGAGCTCAAAGGCCTTAAGAACGCAGGGAGTGTATCACATTCCATGCGAATGTGGTAAAGCTAACATTGGGCAGACTGGATGCAATGTTGAAATTCAAAGTAAAGAACATTGTGATTATATTAAACGGCGTCAAGTAGAAAAATCTGGATTGGCCGAACATAGTATAACTGCGGAACATGACATTTTTTTTTTTTCGGAAATCATTTTATTAGCAAAGTGTTCAGGCTACTAGGAGAGAAAAGTCACAGAAGCCATAGCAATACTGGAGGAAGGTAATAATCTTAAAAGAAACACTGGCTTATACGTAAACCAAACATAGGTTTCATTCATTGGAAAAGCAACGAAAACAAAACAAGCAATCAAGATCTCCGTACAAACTCATACAACCAACGAATCACAATAATACTAGAGAGTGATGCTGACTGGGCATCTATATTGACCAATCACATTCCGTCTTTTCCTTTGCCCACACTTACATAAGGAGTGCTACTGTTTGATTTTTCGTAATATACCCCGAAGATGAGAAAAATGTGATCAGTTCTCAAAACGCCAAACAACGTTGAATTTACCTGGTTTACAATAAAGCAATATATTCTCTAATAGCTCAGTAGCCCAGTCAAATATCCGGCCCTAGGCTCTAGTCTACTCGGTGTAGGCGCTAATTCGGGCTTTCCACTATCATCGGCAGTAATGTGAGCCATATGATTGACCAATAATATTCTTACAATTTTCTTTAGTTACACGGTATAGAGAAACGAGAGACTGATGAAATTTGCTAACAGATAGAGGGACTTCCTTTCGCTAGGTTATACAGATCTATGGTGTCAAATGGCACTCGTTCATCCGGGCGATGCGTGGTGAACCCATCTCCTCTCAAGCGCCAGTAATTCAAACAGCTTTTCGATTTTTTCATGACGCTGAATCAATACCAAGTAATTTCAGTGGTCCTACCTGGTATAGGATGTACTTGTAATTTGGAGGGGCATTAGTAATCTCATATACTTGTATGTTACTGTTCTTGAAAGCAAAATATATGTGTTTATTTTGTAATTACTTTTTGCAGGTGTCTAGTAATTGATGATGATGTGGACCCCATGGGAAATACTGTACGTTTTAAAGGCGTACTTTGCTTCTCAAGACTCGATCATCGCAGCACAAAGGAAATTCAGACAACACTTCAATAAACACAATGCACTATCTCGGAGAGTGATCTTTCGTCCAGTGAGGAACTTTCGATAAACAGAAAGTACCCTGGTTGACCTCGATAGTCTCGTTTCCATGACATAATTCAACGTACTGCAAACGCCATGCAAACAAAACCCAAACAAGTCTACCCGTCGATTGTCCGAGGAAGTGAATGTTCCCGGTATCAGCGTCCACAGGATTATAAGAGAAGACCTGCACCTGTATCCGTATAAGATACAAGTAGAACAGCAATTGCCACCATTTCTGTTAACACGTTTCAGCGCACCATTCTGCAGCTAACAGAGAAAACCCAAGTATGTACTCGTTGTAATAGTGGCCACCCTGGAGGACGTGCTTTTCGAAACTTAATGTAGTGTGCAAAACTCCTGTATGTCACGTATGTATTCACCACAGTTGGCATTAGAGCTTATTATTGCAGCTCCAGATATTTGTATTTAAAATGTGTCCCAGCGTGATGACACACTTTGTATATATATATATATATATATATATAATTTAAACATTCATTTTCTTGTTTAATAATTTCTATTCGCAACCGCAGTTGGGATTACATAAGCTTAAAGCGGAATCCAAACCACTTCTCGACTTACATCCGAGAGAAACTGTCCTCCATTTGGACTCGAAACCGGGACTAATTGGCCATAGATACGATGAGTCTGCCAACTCATTCACGAAGCACTCCTGATAAAAGTACGTTGTACTGATCTTCACATACTTGAAATATAATCGTCAACAGGGTGTCTACTAAATATTCATTTTCAAATTCCAGGTTTTATCAAGGTTTTCAAGGTTTATTTTTCCTTTTTATCCAGGTCTATTCAGTAGACTGACATTTATTGTAACACGTATAAGTTATTGCAATTTTAAATAGTTCTTAACAAAAACTGGTTATAATTAGAGAATGCATATGGCAAGTGATAGTTTAAGTAGCAAGATGAAAAGAAAAAATTGAGTGAAATGTAGGTTCTCAAAACATTTTACACAAGAAAATGTTTAATTAAAATATCTCTTACCAGAAGGCCGGTTGAGAAAAATGTGCAGTAGCTTTAAATATTTTAATGTAGGAATACTATACAGGGGCAAACCTTAATTAAACCGACAAACTTTGGGAAATGATTCTCGGCACCCAAACAAGAAAAAAATCCCCTTTAACTCTTCTCCAGGGCGCATAGTTTCTGAGCAATAAGGTGCCGAAGGTGTGGAAAAATGTACTTCCGACGCCTATATTTCCAAAGTAAAGAGTGCTGCTTAAAATCTCACAAAGGAAATCATATGTTCAGAACAGATAAGACTTCCTTAAAGAGATCTTAAACTGCAATCTCTACGTTGGATAGGTTTGGAAATATAGACCTCAGAAGTTCATTTTTCCACACTTTCGGCACCTTGTAGCTCCAAAACTATGTACCGTGGAGAAAAGTTAGAGGCATTTTTTTTTTTTTTGTTTCGGGCTCGGGAATCACCTCCCGAAGTTTATCGGTGTTCACCTGTATAATAGTAAATTTTCGTCAAAAACATTACTTCAAATAAACTACTATTATAGTAGTAGCACGTGAGTGTTGATGAACAATAACAAAAAATGGCGGGAAAATAGCTTACTCACCGCTAAGTTATGGGATAAAATACCACAAGAGATTTTTACTACAAGCACTCCCCTTTAAAGTACTCTTGTGGTATTTTATGCTAAGTACTGGTAGGACTTAGCGGTGAGTAAGCTATTTTCCCGCCATTTTTGTCAAACTAGTATTAGTTTAGAAGTAAAAAGAACATGATCATATATAATACAATTTCTTAACGCAAAGTAGTCCATATTGTTAAATGTTACTGCACATTCTTCTTGGATGGGGACTGGCCATCAGTTATATTTTATTTAAAAATGTATTGTAACATGAAAGTTTAAAAAACTGAAAATGTTATGGAACCACGCACATTATATGAACAAATATAGAAAACAATTTTCACAGTGAACAGTTTTTGACATTTAACTTCGAGTCCAACATCCCTTTTAACTTTTTCGCCTGTTCTTCCAACGCATCTACTTCTGCTTCGGCGTAAGTTAGTATTCGTTTCTTCTTTAATTCCAACTCTTTTTATTCTCTTCTTAATATCTCTCTTTTCTCGAGCTGCTCTGTCTTTTTTTTCACCGCGGTCTTTCAAATATTCATTTCTTCTGCTTGATGCATTCCTCACATACTGGATCATACACTTTGTGATATTCATATTACGTGTGTCACCAGCAACACGCACAGAATCCAACACACTTCTCTGGCCAATCAAGCACTCCTCTTGGAGATTTTCAACAATGCACTCTTTGTTAATGGAGAAACTCCTTTCCACTGCTGCGTTGCTATGGAAAAGTACACATCATCTTCAGTATCTTATGCATGAATGTTTTAAACGCATCGGAGACACCTTTATTTAACAGATCATGGAGAAAAACGTCTAATCTGTCATTTTTGTAACTGAAATTTGACAGTTTACGTGCTGTGTCTGGGTCTGAAGAAAATTTTAAATATTCCCGTTTCACCATATCAGCATTTACAGGTGTTATTTGCTCCTTGTCGACAAATGTCTCCAGGGCGAGTGTGATACGTGATTCACGAAGGGTTTCGTTGGCCGCAATTTGCGGCTCTTGTTACACTGTATTTTAAAGGACATTTTAGCATAAGTTTTTTTACACAGTTCTTGTAAGAATTTTCTGCATTCTTTCTTAAAGTTCAATATATCAACATCCTTCACTACTTTAAGCGATGTAACCGCAGAAAATCCAACATCAACTAAATTAAGTGGTTTTAAGATGTCCTTATCAAAAACATCTATTGAGGTCAGTTTTTTTAAAGCTACTTTTAAGACATCATCTTTCACGAAGCGGCTTAAACTACGAATCAACGTGTTTAGGTCATTCCATAGAAACGGTAGTAATGAACTGTCTGTCTGATACTTAGTGAGGAATTCTTCTAATTCTACAGATCCGGACTGAAGGAACCCTAATCTAGCAGGCAACAGTACATTAGAGATGTGGGCTTTTACTTTAGAGGAGTTTGATGTTTCAGGAGGTTTTGTTTTCACTGCATCAACCTAAACTTTTAAGGCAGGAATCATAGTTATGGCACGGTTGATAACTTTAGAATTCTCCACCCACCTAATAGAACAAAATTTAAGAGGGAAAACTGCTGTTTCAGATGCTGCCATAAAATCTGTTCTTCTTGAAGGGAAGTCCTTGAATAAATAATACAATGCTCTCAAAAACTCTGTCACATTCCAACCAGCTTTGGTATGCGCAATCTTTAAAGCCCCATTAACAATATGTAAAGAGCACGTTCCTGTCTCCAAAAGCTGTGGATCTTCACCATTTTCTTCACTCAGATAGGCCTTCAAATCACTCAGAAATTTCAAATTAACGTTGAGGCCACCAAGAGAAACCCGAAGTAACTTACAAAAATCGAGACCCTTGTCCTTGAAAGTATTTATAAATGCACTTAACAAATCCTGGGCAGTAGCATGTCCGAGGAATACTGATGTTAAATAACGTGTTAAAAAACTATTTTCGTCACTGTGCCAGAAACGAACTACTAAGTCAATTTGATTTTTCTGTAAGATAGTGTTTAGGCTTTCGTCGAACGATACTGCAAAAAATTCACAATTTTGTAGTTCACTAAGTAACGTCTGTTGGAAATATGGACCCAATCCAAAAGTGATGACATAACCTATTTTGTCTTTGTGTAACTGCATATTTTTAGCGACTTCATACTCAGGAAACATTAAAGGAAACAAATCCGTTGCGCTTGCTTGGTTTCTGGCTGATGCATGACTTGTAACTTTGTGTAATGTCCAGATTATTTCTGCTTTCGTTACTTGATCTTTGATAAGATAACTGTTTATTACACCACTAGTTTTTGCTGGGCTTTCATTTTTCTCCTAAACAACTGGAGTAGATGATGTGCCAGTCACTGAACTGGAAGACGCTGTAAAATATTTTGTACAGAAAGGCTCCTTGTTAACATTGCTTGAGAACTTTACGATCGAACATTGTGCATTAAGAGGATTAACAGCTAATTGATGTTTCTTTCCTTTTTCATGAGATTTCAATGATCCAGCTCCCATATTTGAAATGTCAAAATCAGTTCTGCAGAGTTTACAACCTGCTTTAAATGGATTGTTGTTCCTAATAACCCATTTCCACTGACCTTTCCACGAGTCCTGGAATTTAGTTTTACTTTTCTCCATTTTAATGGCTGCAAAATAAAATGTTAACCTAAATACAAAGAGTGATTCTGTTAAGATGTGGGCAATTTTACTTTTTTCCGGTGATACACCTTTCGGCCACCGGGAATGGTGTTCACTGCGACATCCGCGGGCTTGGACTCCTGTTAAAAAGCTTCGGCACAGGAGTATAAGTGGAATGTTGTTCCAGACCTGTCTACTACTCTTGCTACAGAAACATGTAAACCAATGTCTTCACAAAGCAGCAAATAAGCTTGATTCACACTATGCAAATAAGCAGCAACTACAGAGAAAGCTTCTGGCTTGTATGCCACTATCCCCTCAGTGTAAGATACAAACTTAATAGATCATGAAATTTAACTTTTTCAATTACCTTACTCTCACCACCGGGGACTAATTTAGCTCTTTTTGTAGTCACTGTTATTCACAATGACCATGCCAAACAAATAAAATCTTATTCAGTCTCTTCTTGTACCCTCAACGTACTTTCCAAAAACATTCACCGCCTGCACTCTGCTCACGTCTGTCTGTCTTTCTCAACTACGTCTCCACTGAATAAGTTATTATTGGCTTTTAACTTATGCTGTAGTATATAGCTTTCTTGCATTTTACACAAATATACTTATTCCATATCAATCCCAAAAACAATATTTTAAAAAACAATTTTAAAACTTCCAGGTTCCTCGTCCAATTCCAGGCTATTTCCAGGTTTTCCAGGTCCAAAAGTAAATTCCAGGCTAATTCCAGGTTTTCAAGGTTTTCCAGGTCAGTAGACACCCTGGTCAAGAGTCATTTCAGAAGGACAAAAAGATAAATAGTTGAACAAGTGAAACCATTATACAGAATTATATATAAATAGGGAAACTCCCGCCTTAGCCACCGGGAAAATCCTGTTATTACTTTAAATGTAAAGCAATAACGGAAAAAATCTCGTAATTGCTTGGCATGTAAAATTTTATGGTCAACGTATAATCAGTACGCTAAAAGTGAGGCATTAAATTACAAATTTAGTATGTACATATCATTCAATAAAAATAAAACTGAAAGTCCAATCCAAGCTAATGTTGGGAGCTACGTAAGCAGTCGATAAATTTTGCCAATTTCCATCAATATATTTAAGCAATCTTGACTTCTTCATAAAACAACAAGCACTCAAGTAACCAGAAATAACACTTTGGTTCAGTTTCGTATGTTTAGGCTCAACATCCTTATGTAATATCAAGGTTATCAAGAATAAGACTTTCGCTTCCAGTTACACCCGAACCGCTACTTGGTTTATACTTGAAAGAAGGGTTTGGTTCAACCGAGAATTGAGCATGGGACGCCATGATTAAAAGGTGAAAAGGAGATAACATTAATGCAGATGGTTTGATATGTGGAAACGCCATCATGAAGTTCACACGATTTAAAGCATTTTCCGTTTTTTTTTTTTTTTTTTGTTTTGTTTGTTTGTTTGTTTGTTTAAAGCATTTAAAAAAAACAGCTGGTTTAAACCAGCCAACCCTGCTTTTGTAACTTTTTTTTTTTTTAAATATTCCAAGAAAATCCATGTACACGGTGCTTATCCGCAGCAAACATATTTTCAAAGACACACGGATTATTACGCTATTTTTAATCTCTTTAACTTTTCATTTTCTGTTTTGCTTAACTTACATTTTATAACGAACATTTTATTAATAAAAGAACAGAATACAATTTCTAATAAAATTTATTATTTGTATAAAAATATACAATAAAATCTTTAATATATGGTTTTATATTGCACATAAATCTAGATAATCGAAGTTGTTCTCCCATTTAACAAAATATTTTTATAGTAACAATACGGCAGTTAACATATACATGCATAATACTCGTATAAATTCGCTGAGTATTCATAACTTTTAAGAGGGTTCAATACTAAATATTAGCACCTATACTTTTGAATAAAATAACAAATACTATACAGCCTACTATACAGGTTCATTTTTTTTTATTATTATACATTTTTATGTGAAACGAAAATAAAATGTTACTATGTATAAAATGCAGTATCTAAAATCACGTACTTCCCATTTAGAGGTCCTTAACTGCACACAAATTTCATTCATCTTAAAAATGCACTATTTAAAAAAAAAAAAAAAAAAAAAAAAAAAAAAAGAACAAAGCATATCGATGTATCTATGCACTCGTTTATTAATTTCGTTCTTATTCGGTCCGGTTAGTTTATATTTGAGCCAAATTTGATCATTACAATCTACGATCATCACCGCAACTTAACTATATTATAGGAGAATGTCTTAATACAATATTTTATTGGAACTTAACAATATTATAAAAGAGTATCTTGATACAACGTTTTACGGAAACATAGTACAATATCTACAAAAATAGATTCCTGAAAATTACATGTTCGATCACAATAACGAATTTGACACGCTTACTAAATACCTCTGCTCCGAAAGAAATTCTATCACCGGAGGCCCTACTAAAAAGAAAAAAAGACTGTTTTCATTTTTCAAATATCCATCTAAAGAAGCAAAATCTATCCCGAGATGTTTTTTTTTTTTGAAACAGAGAGATACGTGTTTAAAACTATTTTGTGGATTATTGTTTGTTTCTTTGAAGTTTTACCATCTTCTCTCAACATTGTGCATATATGTGCATAGATACATACATATATTGGTTTAACGTGACTTATCTACAAAAGCTCCCCTCACGAATCAAATTTAACCCTTTCGGCCCTGGCGGTAACAAATGTGTACACTATATTTCAAAGTTAACATAATTACTCTGAAGGATTCAAGATGGCTGATTTTCATTTCTTTACATTTTTTGAAATTATCTAAATCATTTGCCGCTATTTTTCTAGTGCTTTCATCTATTGTTAGGAAGCTGCGCACAATACTTGTAGGCTCTACCACAATGGACGAAGTTCAGCTATGTAGGCTATTTTATTTTTAGCGAAAAAAATAATTTGCAGTAATTTTTCTGCTCTTAGTGATGCATTTCGAGTCTCTAAATTACGTAGAATACAATGATATTTTCGATTAATGCAATTTTATATTTTCATACAGGTTTTAACTCTAGTGTACACAAATGTGTGCGTCTAATAATTAAATATGACAACCGCAATCAAAATAGTAATTGCATTTCATTTGTTAAGTCAAAAACCATAATAGTGCAAAACGAAACAAAAAGTCAGAGCTGAAAGAGTTAAGAATATCCACCACTCACAGACAAAATCGTTAACAATTCGCCGCGAGGGAACTTCGTAGTAAGAATATTATGTAATGTTCAATAATATGAGTTTTTCTTCACGAAATAAAGTTTAAAAGATCCGTACCCAACCCATACCTACTTTATTTTCAAATTACACAATTGAGAATATTTAGTGCCCTAACAGAAGTTCCCAAAGTGCAATGAGTAAGATACGAACTTTAATTCCCATTGGTTTCACTATACACCTAAAGTAGTATCTGCATTGGTAACTTGCATCTAGAGTAATTCTTCTCAGGTAAAAATCTAATTCAAACTAAATACAAATAAAGCACCTTATAATCACAGTTCTGGACGTTTCATACCTTTTTACTTTTCAATGTTTTAGCTCTATTACAAAGTTAACCTTTTGCCTCTTACTAGCCTGTTTCTGTACTTCCAAATCGACTGAAAAAGAAAAGAACATAAAAGAAATTAATCATTCAAATAGCATTACTTTTTCAAGTCTATTGTCAACTATATTTTTAAGTAAGATCGTGTTTATCTTATTAAGTAAACCGGAATTAAATAGTTTTATATTAACATACAAGTAAATTCCTCAAATGGTTACATTTGATACTATAAATACACATAAAAAGTATCTCTTATAATGTTTGTAGTTTACCGAAAATACTTTGAACATACATACGTAATTAAGTTCTGGCAATTGCTTCAGCTAAATCTATAAATTTTATTTAAGCAGCAATATTATGTTTTAACTCTATAAATATAGGGAGCGCAGTTAAAAGTAGCCCGCATTCCCTCTGAATGCGAATGCAATATTTCGACTTCTGAAATTGAGTAAACAGCTACAACAATGGACAGTTTATGCAATTATCGATTGTTAGCATTCTTAGAGGATGACAGTTAGAAACGTATATATTACTGCACGTAGCTTTTAAATAACATCAAGGATGGTTTGTTAGACCCTTTCCATTACATCATGAGTGATGAAGCATGGTTTCATCTTTTCGATCATGTGAATTCACAGAAACGAGGTACTGGACAACGCAGACCCCTACCATTGTTTGTCAGCAACCACTCCATGACAAACAAACAAACAAAAAGATCGGCGTTTGGTGCGGTGTAACAGGAATGTGAATCCTGGACCAATATTTTTCTACACCACCCTCAACACGGTTGCATATATGGAAATTTTTGGTGCATTTTGCGCTCAATTCACTGAATATGAAAAACAACACTGCTTCTTCCAGCAAAATGAGAACATGCCACACTTCTAAGGTATTCCTGGAACGAGCCCATAATGTCTTCTCTGAGGAACGAACTGTCAGCAAAGGTTTGTACCCAGCACGTCCGCTGGATGTAACAACATGTGATTGCTTCCTGTGGAGACACCTGAAGAGCAAAGTCTGTGAAACTAATCCACACACAATGCAGAAACCGAAAGACATCATTAGCCATGAAGTTGCCGCCACCGATATCCGAACTTTACACCGGGTGTATCTGAAAATGCTTACACGTGCAGAAGAGGGTCACTTTCAACATCATCTATAAATGTACTATAGATGTACATTATTACATCTACATGCACTATATTTTTCTCTCTATTTTTCATTGTAAAAAAACGGTAAGTCCATTTAGCTCTTCGTTTCTGCATTTCACTGCATTTCCTTTATTCTTATACGGGCTACTTTTATCTGCGCCACCCTGTATTTAACAGATTTAGAACTTTACAAGCTGTCTCCTTTACATTTCATTTCTTGACAGCTTCTCAATCAAGGACACACTTGTGGTTTGTCTTAAAATGGAAATAACTTATTGTGGTATTGCCACTTTGAGTAGGAACCAAATAATACTGAGGTTGAGTTTTTGTATTTTGCGTACGCGCCTTTAGCGTGGGAAACCCGGGATCGATTCCCGGAGGAGCTCACGTGGTTCGGATCCCACATTAATCATTAGGTCCCGTCTCATATAGCCTTGCTCCTGAAAGAGACGTTAAACTCAAATCAACTCAACTCAACCAAGGTTATGAAGGACAACAGAATTCAGAAACAAGACCCGGGCTTGAATCCGGCACAGACCATAATGCAAGATCAAGCATCACAGATAGTTCCCCACCAAACTATCTTGTTTCCAAGAGTAAGATTTACAAGATTACATAACGGGCTCCAACCATATTGATTCAATTACTTACTATACAGGGTGTTTGTAAAGTCACTTAACATTTTCCGTCTAAACAAACTTCATTGATGTAAGGACAAGCATACCGGAAAGTACACTTGCTACGAACATAAGCCAGTACTTTTTATTAAAGTTGCCTCATACTTTAACTTACACATACATACGTACTTTGAGAAATCAGTCAATTTCAACGACACGGTCTTGTAACTCTTACACATGTTTCCCAGCGCTGTTCATGAGGTTCGAATCTGGGAATATTTTTTGTAATTTCACTTTAACGGTAGATCTTAGGAGAGGAGGAGGGGGGACGTATAAATAAAAACTAATAAAGCTAGTAACTTTTGAATCACCCAACCAATCTCGATCAAATTTTCAACATATATGAGGGTCGGGCCTTGGGTGTTTTTTTATCGTTTCATTTTGACGAGCCAACATAGGGGAGGGGGAGATATATGTAAAAAATAAATAAATAAATAAAAAGGAATACCTGTGTGACTTCATCACTCTTGAAATACCCGACCGATGTCAATCAAATTTTCAACATACACGAGTTGAGGAGCAGGGATTACTTTAGGCTATTCACTTTGACGATGCAACGTAGGGGAGGGGGAGAGAAATTTTAAAATGATCAAAAATGACCAATATTAGTGTTGAATCCATAGTTTTCGGGGTCGATGAGAGAAACAGTGACACTTCTGATGCTGTTCCAATCCAAGTTCAGCTCTGATAGTTGAGAAGGGGAAGGGGGGAAAACATTTCAAAATGATCGAAAATGACTAATATTAGTGTTGAATCCATAGTTTTCGGAGTAGCTGAGATTAACAGTGACAATTCTGATGCCGTGTGCCGCAGCACGGAGAAGGGGAAACTATATATAATAATGATCGAAAATGACCAATATTAGTGTCTAATTCATAGTTTTTCGGGATCATTCAGATGAACAGTGAAATTTCCGATCCGGTTTAAATCCAAAATCAGCCCCGCCACTTGGGGGAGGGGGAGGAAAATATATTTAAAAATAATCGGAAACGACCGATATTAGTGTTGAATCCACATTTTTGGGGGTCGCTGAGATAAACGGTGACACTTCCGTTGTCATGGCCTGCAACAAAGGGAGAAGGAAACATGTAAATGGTCAAAAATGACCGATATTAGTACTGAATCTATAATTCTTACGGTCTCCGAGATGAACAGTGACACTTCTGATGCTATTTAAATCCACTTTCAGCTCCGACACTTGGGAGATGAGGAGGGTGACATACATTAAAATGATCGAAAATGAGCTATATGAGTGTGCATTTAAATTATTTATTTCAACCCAGAGAAGCGGGTAATATATGCTAGTAGGCTCTAATATTACCTGTTTTTATTTTACCCCCAGTTTAGTTTTAGCCACATACGTAAGCTGATCATCTTACAACATAATTGTTATTGAGGAAATAAGCTTCCTTACAGTCCAGCCCACAATGTAAAGAACGCTAGTCAACCTCGGGTGTCTGTCACATAAAATATACAGTAAAACATATGCATGGAGTACATTTGTACCCCCCTTGTGTATCCAAAGGTTAATCACTGAAGCAGGACTACTATTGAATTACACCCGTGGATTATTTTTTTTTTAACTAAGACCGGAAAGCTTGGATCAAGAATAAAAGTGGGTACATTGTAATAAATTCTTGATAAAATGCAGCGGGCGGCTTTCAGGCATAATAATAACTTTTCCACCAATACATTCTGACTATATTGCTTTCGTTTTCTACTTGTTTTTCTCTCCAAAATAAGTTTTTTTTTTTTTTTTTAATTGTGATCCTTGGTTTTCACGAGATTTTCATATTCGCAAGAGACATTTGGAGAGAACATAAAACCCTTTTTATCTCGCTAATCATTTTTACACATACTAATTCTCAAAAGCTGACGATGATCCCGTACGTAGACCGAATGCATACTCAATGTAATTACGAAGACGAAATCTACAAATAAATGAACTATAAATAAAAAAACTTTCGTTTCGAAGCATTCATTCCGAAATCTCCAACAAATTGAAGAACGCCTTAAAAACCTATAATAATTATAAAATTTTGGCCATTTAAGTCGAAAGGTTCTTAGTCTACTTACCTTGTAATCTAGATCTACTCCTCGCTTTTTAGCTATCATTTCTATTTCCTCGGCAACGCTCTCTTGAGTCGTTCCACGAACGTCAATATAATCACATTCTGATGCAGCATAGTGACAAGAAATCGCTTTACGAAAGCCCTGGAATAAATAAAATACATAATACAGTACATAATAAGCAGTTTTTTTGTTCAGTATTCATTTATAAGAATGTCATTCTTACACCTTAATAACATAATTACAATAAACTTTTTAACTACCAAAATATAAGTTAAAACCTAAACACGAGTTGCATATAACATCCCCTAAAAACCTACGGGAAAGTCTGTTAAAAATACGAACGTTTATCATAAAACTCTACAACATTCTTTTTGTCTGTGCTATTTGAAGAAAAAGTGACTACAATTTCAAGTAGCCCATAAACACTTCGATGGCACAGTCTGTTCTCCGAGTATATTTGAGATAGGGCATGTGAAAAATAACAATTAATTAAAGATATACAACACATATCAAAATTTAACACAATACTAACCTGGATGTGTTCTGTGATGATAATCAATTTATTCTTTTAATTTCTTTTACTCTTTTAATTTAATCGAGTATGTTTTCGGAAAGATACTAGATTGCCTTTAATCAGGATGATTTTTCAGCTTAAATTATATAATTTTAAAAAATATTTTAATGTCCTACTGTTAAGCTCTCTGGGCTAAAGGGGAAAATTGTGAAATTCAAATTAAATGTTTATTCTCGGGAATCGAATCCGGAACCTTGTGCTCCAAAGTTACCCGCGCTAGCCACTAGAGCAGGGAGAAGGGCATGTATATGTTTGGCAATTCATGTACTAGTGTATAGCACATTAGTGGTAGAACTAAACTGTAAGAATCTATATATTCTAGTACTTCAACAAACAACGAGAACACGCTATAAGTGTATTTTATGTACAGCGGTGGACACTTCTAAATGGTACACCTTAGCCGTAAATCTCCATATGGCTGTACCATTTAGAAGTGTCCACCGCTGTACAATATTCAACGAACTTAAAAAGTTCGTTACTAAATTCTTTATATCTGTGTGTATGTCTGTGTTATTTACGATTTTCTCAATTTTGAACTTTGCATTCGATGTAGCATCAAAAACTATCTGAGAAAGTGATTAAATTTTTTGCGTCACTCTTACAGTTCCCGAGACATTGGACAAAAAATGGATGATTTCCATAGATTTAAGAAGCCGGAAACCGTAAGTCATAGAAAGATCATATTGGTGTTGATAAATACCTACGAGGATGGTAAATATTTTGGTACCAAAGAGTAATCGGTGGCCACTATCTAACTGGTCACTGGTTTGGCCAGGGGCCACCAATTAATATCGGTACCAAAATTACCATCCTCTTAGGTATTGATGAACACCAATATCATCTCTCTATGACTTACCGCTCCCGTGAAATTGGCCAAAAAATGGCCGATTTTCATAGATATCTCGGGAACTATAAGTTATAGAGAGATGATATTGGTGTTGAACAAACCTAAGAGGATGGTAAATATTTTGGTACCAAATAGTAACCGGTGGCCACTGATCAACTGTCTACTGGCCAAATGGCCACCTTTTCCCAGATATTGGACAAAAAAGTTCGAATTTCGGGAAATTTAAGAAGTCATATCTCGGGAACTGTGTCATAGAGATATGATATTTTGCGAGAAAGAGATGATGATGCGGATAAAAAGATTTACTTTTACATGTAAGAACAATCACAGTTATCCTTCCCGCTCCATCTCTCCATTCTTTTTAAGTTCGTTCTGGCAATGCTCTTGGAGCATTCTCAACTGGTTTTATTTTCTATTTAAAAATAACTTAAAAGTGTACTTTTATGCCAGTATAAATCAATATTTTCTATTTACAAGTTAATTTTGCCAAACTTCTGAAACAAAATTGAAAAATTAGTTCAAACGTTAATTCTTCATTCACACCACAGAAGTTATTGGCACTGAAGTGATATACATTAGTAGGTGAATAGCCGGTGTAAGAATAAAATCTATACAGGAACGCATCCAAGTTACAGACAGCAAATGAAAAACAATAATTCACAACCGATGTTATGTCTAACAACTATACGCTACGTCTGATTTCAGTGAGTATCTATCATCGTACGTTGTACGCACCCACTAATAAATTAATGTGACCATAATACCTTTGTCCTATTAGAACCAGAGCCATGTATGAGAACAGGATGGAAGAATACTGTATCACCCTTCTCCATTACCAGATGTTTCAATGGGTGATTCTCATACCCTAGAATACCATGGTAGGCTTTATTTACGCCACCCTGAAAACAGACACATAGTGTTAGGGTACTAAATAGATCAAACAAATTATTTATGAAAAATATCAGTAAGACTAAAAGAAGTAAATAAAAGTCCTGTCACAAAACACTTCATTGCATACGGAGAGAAAGATGTAGGAGCAAATACTTACTTTCGTCCGTTTCGTAGTCAGTATTTTCATATTTAATAAACAAAATAAATTCTATGTAATCTTTATTCTATGTAATCTCTATGCCAACTAACTTTTCGAAAGTTACCCTTTTCTGTATGTATTCTTATTGAACGTAACTCATCTGTGCAATACATATAACGGAAACCTATGAATAAAAGGAGTCAAGGAAAACTGACACGAGAAGCTGTAATTAAGTTTTCCTTATTATTTTAAACTCTTTACTTAATAAAAATGAGATTACTGTAACCTGAAATTAGTATTATTACCTAGGTATACACGGTTTTGCTTTGAGTCTGACAAAAACAACCTTGATAGTTTTTCATCAATAATTTTAGTATGGGTACCATTATATAAATGTTGGAAGTTCTATTAATAATCTATCAAACTTAGTTATTCAGTGAGGAGTAAAGTGGCCAGTTTGAAATATTATATATACAGGGTGTTTCAAAACAACACCGACAACGTTTGGGAGGTGATTCTTGACACCAAGATAAGACAAAAAGTATAGATCAACCTGGGTGCACAAATGCTTCCTTTCAGAGTTATAGGCTGCCGAAAACATGAAAAAGTGAACTCACAGCTCCAATATTGTGAAACCTACCATAGTTGGGTCAAGACTTACTTAGAAACTAATATGTGCCCTACCCGAAACTAAATGTTTCAGAATCCTAAGGTAGCCACGCAGCAATTTTTATAGAAGGACTTTGGCTACGGGCATTTAATTGGAAGTACTCACCAACTACCTCTATGAAAACTGTTGCGGAAGTACCGCAGGATTAGGAATAGTTCCTAAGTGAAGTCTTGACCCGACTACAGTAGGTCCCATAGTTTTGGAGCTATGGGCTTTTAAAGTTCACTTTTTCATGTTTTCGGCAGCCTGTAACTCCGAAAGGAAGCATTTGTGCACCCAGGTTGGTCTATACTTTTTGTCTTATCTTGGTGTCAGGAATCACCTCCCAAACGTTGTCGATGTTGTTTTGAAACACCCTATATATATATATATATATATATATATATATATATATATATATATATATATATATATATTGTATAACCTGTATAGACTATTTAACTGCTACTACAGTAAATATCGAGAAATAATAGTTTTCCCGTTTAAAATCCTTGACTTTTGTGCGTTTCGAAGTTAGTATTTGATCAGTATTTTCATATTTAAAGTCAGTAAAGTCAGCAATTTTGATTTCAAAACTAGTCTACATCCCTGTTACAGAAAAAGCAATGTTTCCATTTCAGCAGGTTGTTCGGATGCACGTAAAGACATGCAAAAATGATACGGAGAACATACACATTGTTTGAGAAAACCTCAAACATCTCGAATCCATTTTCCTACACTGCTGTATTGTTAGTATGTGAGGGTCTAAAGAAACAGTCTGCTGAACTGGCAACGTTGCTTTTTCATTTAACATAGGCCACCTTACTAATATGTAGCGTAAACGGATGGTGCGATTGGAAAAATTAAACGATTTCAGATTGAAAACCAACTATTTCCAACAACTTTTCCCTCCTTCAATTTTTTAAGGTCTCTACTCACGAAGGGCGAAGGAGGACGATATCAAAAAAGAAAAATCGTACGTGAAGACGAAGAGGTTAGCGGAAGACCGTGAAACATGGAAACTTCTTAGCTGCGGCAAGTGACCTGCCAATAATGGCAGAATACATATGATGATGATGATGATGATAATTACTCATATCGGAGTTGCATATGGCTCCAGCCTTTTGATACACTATATATAGTTAAGGTAAAAGAAGCTATAATAAGTATTACCACGAAATGTGAAATTCTGACCTAAAAATTGTGAATATTGAACGCCAAATGGATTCAGCTTTCTCCTAAAGTCTCCTGTACAATACGAACTAATTAAATCTTGGACCATTAATTGTAATTTTTAGAAAAAAAAAAAATTGAAAAACTTGTTTAAAATTACATTATTAAGATTCTATCATCTTACAGTTGCGAGTTTCAGATTTGCATTCGAATAGTGTCCCAGAATGGCCACAATGCAATATCGCATTTTATTTGCCTTTTAAGCAAAATATATTTGAATTGAATCACTGTTTTTTTTTTTTTTTAATATATATATAATCAACCTTGCTTTAACCTGAATAAAAGTCACCTAATTTAAGAACAATTCAAATCTGCATGGAAGTAACTACAAGATCAAAAATACTCAGAAAGACTGGTAACTGTGCTGTCTGTGAAGAAATACGAGTCGTCCAATTCCGAAACATCCCTTGTCCACTTTTCTGGAATGTACTTTTTCCGTGATTTTTGCTTTGTTAATTCCTAATTTCAGCTGATTTATTCAATTTAATGATTCAGGTATTTATTTTACAGCTTTCAAAACTTATTTCACTCGTTCTCAGATATATTAATTAAGACTATAACAAAGAAAAAAATTTCCGAAAGGTTCGTAAAATGGACAAGAGACTTTTTGGAACCAGGCAACACATAAAAAAAAGGCATTTCATAAATAAGAAGTATACCAACCTCCCACTGTGGATAATCATGTCGTTCCAACACTCCTTTGTGGGTGCCAGGAATAACAACTAGGCACCCATTGTCTACTGTCACCTTCTCCATTGCTGTCCACGCTGCTACGATACGATTAGCAGGGCGAAATGGGAAATAATGAAGGTCCTGCAGAGAAAAGATATAATACATGTAACAAGGTTGCTCAGTATCTGAATACTCAACTATGCGCATGTAAGTCATTATCTTTCTTATCACTGTAAATTACTACCTTATATATATATATAAAATTCTCCGTCACATGAAACTAGCTGTATGTACCATATCAGAAGATACTTGTATAACTCATGAAAAAGAAAAAAACACACACAAAGTACTATAGGCACTAAGTTTAATAACAGGGGAAGAAATTACGTAAAGATTGTCGTATCGTAAGAAACTTCAATTTTTCAAATGGATAAATTCTAAATGAAAAATCAATATAAAAATTCAAACAAGATGAACAAGGCAAACGTGGAAATTGTTGTGTGTGATGTAAAACATTATAATAAAATTTCTTGGTGTAAAACATTATGTAATCATCATCTCTTGTATTTAAACTGAAAGTTAGGTGAGTATGTGAAACCTGTGCATACTTTGAACACAATTTCAATAACTGTCACCTCTTGTTAGTTTCTTATTTGTAGCACGATAATTAAACTGCCTTAAGATATTTTTCACCACTATTTTTGTTTACTGTGATATCAAAATCAGAACCTAAGTCACCACTTATAACTACTTTATAATTTCTAAAACTGCAGCTTCAAAATCAAACTCGTAACATAAAATTCAAGATCCAACTTATTACATTTAAGTGATAAATTTTCTCTAACAAAAATAGCAATCCCTCCATGAGCATGTTGATGATGACAGAAACTATTTACAAGTACATAATCGTCCAATTTAGTAAACTCAATTCCATTCCCTTTAGGCCAATGCTCACTTAAACCTAAAATACGAGGTGTTCAAAAAGAAACCGAACCTTTGCTATATCATCTTTATTGCTCATTGTACAACATTTTAAGTACTGTCCTCTTCAAAGTAGTCCCCTCTACTGGCAATACACCGTTCCCAACGCTTCTTCCATTTGTGAAAAGTCTCCTGGAACGCACTTTCTGGGATGGTGCGCGCAGATCTCTTGTCGCATTGTCCTAAATCTCGTCTATGGTTTGGAAATCACTTCTGATTTTAAGTTTGGGAAACAGGAAAAAGTCTGCTGTGGCTAGGTACGGAGAATAGGATGGATAGAGTACAACGGAAATCTAATGGTTTGCCAGTTAACTGCGGATGAGAAGCGAAGCGTGAGTGGGCACATTAGCACGGTGCACCATCCAAGTCTGGTTTTCCCACAATTCACTTCCTGGTCTTCCTTCGCACAACATCCCTGGTGAAACTTTGTTTACTATCTGACCACGTGATAGAAATTCATGATTGACAATGCCTTTCCCATCAAAAAGCACTACGATCATCATCTTGATCTTTGACCGACCCATGCGTGCTTTTTTTTTTTTTTTTTTTTTTTTAACGGGAAGACCCTAAATGACTGCCAAGTCACTGCGCACGATCGCAGCTGTTGTTCAGCGACTAACAGTCATAGCGAAACGAGGTAAATGGCAGTTTGTTGTCTAAACCTGCCGCTAGGTGGGATCAGTAGCCGCAGTGCGCTCCCTCTGTTACTTGGAGCGCTATTTAAAAAATTCGGATTCTTTTCGAACACACCACGTATCTCAATTATTTCCAATTCCAAAAGCGTTTCAAACTACATGTTTATTGTTCATCTCATGCACATTTCGGTAGCCTACTTTGAGATAATTAGTGTATTTATTGTACCTCAGTAGTTTCTCCAATTACCACATACCAATTTATTGCACTTTTACTTCCTAATATCTAATATGATTGTAATATGAATCACCTATAACATTAAAGGACGAAATTGTCACAAGAGATAGTACAAATAATACTGTTACCATGTAAGTTCTTTAATTTGATCAAAGCAGGCACAGAAGACAAAGTACTTACTAGACAGTAGTAAAAGTATTATCAACCAGTAGGCAGAAAACAAACATAGCTTGCAGAGAGAAAATAGAAGAGGGAAAATAATGTATGTATATACAAAAGGAATAAAAAACTTTTTATTTATTAACTATTTTTTAATAATTATTGGTTGATACAATGGCACCGATATCTACTGACAAGCATTAAAAGTTCTCAAACGAGGACCTTAACCCATTTTTCGCCGTAATTTTATTCACTTTGGAAAATGGATGAATTTTACCTATGTTGTTGCTATAGACTCAATTAGAGAAATGGAAAAAAAATCACCAATATACAAGGATGAACTTGAAACAACAATACAACATTTTTAAAAGTAATATTAAAATTGAATAAAAAAAGACAAACCATATTAAATTGCATATATGCAACGTCAGCGAAAAATGGGTTAAAACATTCCAAAAACACAAAGTATATTGCGTATGGTTTCGAAGCTCCTTACCTCTTGCTACCTACATGAAAGACATGATACATATGAAATTCTCTGCTTATCTATCCTGAAGAATAAGAAGTGTTAGAATGAGTTTGAAGTTCGACAGCAAGATTTCCTTCTTTTTATAAGTTATGGGTAATGGAAAATCCCTGACATGTACTTACACTAAGACCGTACGTGATTAAATACTCGACTGATAATCTTGAACTACATTCAATTAGCAATTCTGAACTACGAATCACTCAGGAAAACTGTTGATATTGTAATATATATAAGCCGACAGAAATATTTTAACTTGAAATGTGTAAACATATTCAGGAAGACTTGCTTTGTAAAAGGAAAGGAAGGAAATATTACTGTCGCAACTTTAATCTTATCACATTACTTTTATTTTGCAAGGTGGACAAGCAAAGAACTTCACATAGCATGTCTCTTATGTTGAAACAAGTTTTTCTTTAAATGCTCCGAAGAAGAAGTGAGGTATGCCTCGAAACCGAACAAAGGTAAGTCTTTTGTAAATTTTAAGGTATGAGAATTATTCGTAATATGGACCTCCTGAAGAGCAATTTTATTAATAAATTTAAAGGTACTCACTTTCGCACCCCCAAATTGTTATATATGTAAACTGTTTAAAAACTTAACGCCCAATTTTCGCCGACAGCTGTCCGCATTGTCAGAACTTGGTATTTGGTAAGTAAGAAATAATATTTAATAGAGATAAGTGTTTGGAAACAAAATGTTTACACTCATAAATAGAAACATCTAACTGCTCCACAGAATACACCTTTTTTCATAACAGCGGAGTGTCACTTTATTACCCATCAGTATATCCACTGTAACATGAGAGCTTGAAAAGGAATCTTCTCTATATTCAGTGAAGCAGTTAGATGTTTTTGAGGGGTACAAAAGTGTGTTTCATTGAATTTATTTATGAGAATTATTATTGACTCTTAATTTTGATATACAGTGGTGTGCCGATTTATCCGAACTAATTGGAACCGAACTAATTCCGGATAATCGGATAGAAGAGCAAAAAAAGTTAAAAAGGCTATTTGTACGCTATACTGTAGCAAAGTACTGTCCTGTAACACATAAATAACTTTACAAACCATACAAAATATATAGTAATACAGAAAAACGTTGCTATAAGTTGTCCGCAGGAAGATCACATTAACAAATTATACAATGTTCTCGACGATTTCATGACTTTTCGCAGTAGTTTTCCTTCTTACTTTTTCCTGAAACAGATCCGGATAGTTGGCAATCCGAATAATCTGTGCTCTACTGTAACCCTGCAGTAACGCTTTCACTCTAGTAATGATATCACGTGATTCCAATATGACGCTTCATAGTTACCTCTCTATTCGGTTCCTTTTCTTCTTACTTCTTTCCCCTATTTGAAGCAATTTGCAGATTACTGCATATGAATATAATCAAATTTGCCTAGTCCTATAACTCAATGATAAACTCATTCTTACCTGATGTAGTGGATGTCTTGACGTCAGTTTCCCGGAATCGGGTGGTTTGTTGATTAACATTGTATGAATAGCCATAATATTTGGTCCCGTGAAGCATTCCACGTAGTCTAATAACTGAAAATACATTGAAATGTGTTGAAACTGCGAATACTGAATATTTATTTCTATACCTTAGACCATTTACCTTGATATATTCTAATATCCTTAAATTCCGTACCATGCAAATATCGACAGAAGGACATTGTTTGACATACGCTGCAATACCACCAGATTTACGATGTTGCTTGTAGAATAATTGTTAGTGGAAAAAAAAAACATATTAATTGGTGCCATATAACGAAGTGGCAAAAAACATCAGTTAAGTGATATATTAAGTTTTCGTTTAATATGTAAATTTAATGTGTAATAACCTAACGTAGCGCATAACTGGATGAATATAATTAAACTGGGTTGGCAACACTGTTAACCTGGTCGCTGGTCGTATCCGTATATTCATCCACAAATATATATACAGAATACTTGATTTCTTAATTTCTATCAGATGTTTGTCTATGGAGAATAAAAGTAAGTGAGAGAACAAACAAACAAACAAACAAACAAAGGCTTAAACACAAAGTATCCTCACACTAACGCTAAGAAAATCTTAAATAATCATTAACTTTAGACATGGTTCTTAACACCACATGAAATTAAAAAAAAAAAAGTTCCAACAGATGCATGAATCTTAAAACATTTTGTTTACGTATTAAAAGGCGTAAAAAAATCTTCAAAAGACTTTTACTTAGGAAAACTATCTGGCATATTCCATAAAATTTAACAAAAACAATAATTATCTAACAACGAACTCTTGCAATATAACAGTTATTGAAAACAAAAAAGCACTTTGACGTATGGTTTGACAAACATTTCACAAAATGAAAAAACTATTATTTAAAAACTCGGAAAATGGATTTAATCACAAACTGATGCATTGTTCAAACTAGATTGTTTGATACAGTTTGGAATGCTAATACTCCAATGCTACACAACTTGATTGATATTGGTTAATAAAAGAGAGACAAGAGACTGCATATAGCACGACATAATTGTTTTTTCGGTAATACTTCCCTTCGAATTAAAAATAAATACAAGCAATCAGAAACAATTGTATGATTTGTTGAGACTATAGCGAAAGTCTGTCTTTATTTTTGCACGGGAAGGAAACAGAAGCAACACTTTCTGTCAAAAAAATCTGACACATTAGTGATGCCGTTTTGAGGGAAGATTTTGCTACTTATCCTTTATCTAATTCAACTTCAACTAATTTTTAAGCCTGAAACAAAATGCACATTATGAATGAAAATCGAATCACTGTGATGAAAATTACTCTGAAACAGTCAGATTTGTTTAATGAAAGTTACTTCGAAACAATCGTCAAGTTGGAGAGAATTTACTTTCTTATTCTACTCCTGACTAATAAACATAAACATAAACTTCTAAACATGTATATAATCATTTGGTCTATATCTTTCATCACTTAATACCAGCAAACCTAACTCATCTTTTTCTTCTGCAGCGTTTGAACTTTTTGATATACTTTGTTCTTTCTTCAAAGCAAGAAGTTTTAATGTAATTTAGCGCTTCTCACAGTTCTAAAGATAATTTTCTTTCTTCAGCCTTTTTCTTATGATCTTTTAGAATATCTTTATTCATGCCTGTGGGCAGCTAAAAAAAAATGTCCCATGACTCTTCTGCGATATAATTTTCCCTGACTTTCGGCACATTTTCCCTGAAGCACTTTCCTGATTTTTCTTGACTCCTTTAAATTTCCCTGACTCATTTCAATTTCCCTCACTTTCAAGATCAGTGTAAACCCTGCTGCACTGAAGAAAGAAAGGAAAAAAAAAAGAAACAAACAAGAAAGAAATAATTTTTGCTTCAAGCCCTACCTAACACGATACATTCTCTGCTCAGAAAAATTTTAATTGTAGAAGAATTGGACCGTGAAAGAAAAATTAAATAAATTTTGAGAATTCTACAATAAAATCAGTATATAATGAAAAACATTTTATTCAAAGGTGAAACATATAACAATCGACAGACCTAATTGAAGTGAATAAAATCACGTGCGTGAGATAAATTATATGCGCATTTTTGAGAAAATTGAAAAAAAAAAAAATATGGTGGTAGGACTATTATTCGCGAATACTAAAACACGCCGTTTTTTTTTTTTTTTTTTTTTTAATTATTATGACGGTAGAAAGAAGAGAGTATGCATTATGATTAATGAGATATATTTATCAATAAGTCTTAAGCTTTAACTTTAAATATATCCCTATTAATGCTTCCTGAGTTGTATAAATTTCTTGATATTCACACTTGTAATCTGAAAGCAAACTGCAAACTTTTAAGTGAGGTCATCGATGTAATAATGTTAAGCTTTGTTTCGTACCCTTATTTTAGAAAATATTATCACACTCATAACTGCATCTGTGCGGAAGGGGAAATAATCATAAATATGTCACTTTGTATTATACGCACTTATGCATAAGTAACAACAAAATGATCTGTGTACCTTGCCTTGCATAAACCACGCAACCAAGAAAGTTCGTGTGGTTTTTACACCTGCCGCTATTTTACGTGGGTAGTAATCATTTCTGCCGCCTGTATGTGATAGTTTCTGAAAGCTGAGTCATTGGCACGTCGGCTAATGTAGATAACAGGTCGCATTCGATAATTCGAGATCAAGTATTAGCAGTGAGCCATGTCTGTGTCGAACGCAGTAATCAGGGCTTGTTTACTGTATGAGTTCAAGTTGGGCACAAAAGGTGCGGAAGCAGCAAGAAAAATATATGCAGCGTTTGGAGAAGGTACAATTAGTGATCGGACAGCTCAAAAGTGGTTTCAGACCTTTTCGACCGGCGATGAGACACCTGAAGACAAACCTCGATCGGGCAGACCAAAATCTCAAGGCAGCAATTGAAGAGGATTCAAGTCAAACGTGTCAAGAACTCGCTCAACGATTTGGGGTAAGCGATGAAACGATTCGTGTGCACTAGCATGAGCTTAGAAAATCGTGGAAACTGAGTAAGTGGGTCCCTCACGTGCTGACTGCTGCGAACCGTTTCCAACGACTGAACATTTGTTCTTCGTTGCTGACTAGGAAAAACAACTGTTCAATTTTGGACCGCATTTTGACGTGTGATGAAAAGTGGGTAATGTACGATAACAAAAACTGCTCGTACCATTGGCTATCGTCAAATGACTTCATGCCTTTAAGTGCAAAACCTGCTCTTCATCAGCGGAAGGTGATGCTGTGTGTATGGTGGACTACTGCTGGGATTGTGCATTATGAGTTCTTGGAAAGTGGTAAAACCATAACCAAAGAGGTATACTTAGCACAATTGCAAAGAGTAGCCCAACAGCTTGCAAAAAACAACCTGCACTAGTGAATAGGAAGGGTGTTCTTGTCCGCCAAAACAACGCTAGACCTCATACAACAAAGATGACCCTGGAAGTGATTTCTTCTCTTGGCTGAGAACTTCTGCCACATCTAGCGTATTCACCAGACATTGCTCCATCAGACTACCATCTTTTTTTGTCTATGGACAACCATATGCGCAATCGACAATTCAAAACTCGAGAGGAGGTTGAAAACGAGGTGGCGCAGTTTTTTGAGCCCCAACACAAAGATTTCTTCAAAAATGGCATCCACAGGCTTGTAAAACGATGGGAGAAGGTTGTAGAACCGGATGGTGGATATTTTGCGGAATAAACATAAGGTAAACACATTTTTTGGAACTTTTCTTTTTTGTACTGAAACCACACGAACTTTCTTGGTTACCTGGTATATATATATATATACACCTTAATTAAGCCCTTATTCAGTCGAGAATTCAGCCCCAAGTAATAGGAGTGTTTAGAAAACTTCAAAAAGAAAGGCACCATATATATTCCTATGTAAGACTATGATTTCGGCACCTGTGAGAATTCTTGGTATTTTTTCACGTCACTTTACCTTCAAGATGAAAATCCCAGTAGTCCAATTTCTCGCCAGTATCTTCACACTCGGGTACTTCACATAACAGGAGAATGGGTTTTTGCTATGTAAACTATCAAAGTGTGAAGATGCTGGCGAAAGATTGAACAAATAGGATTTTTCATCTTCAAGGTCAAGTGACTTGAAATATATCTACTTTCATTGCATATATACATACTAGCAGACTACCCGTTCTTCTTCACGGGAAGAATACGTTTCATTTTGGACATAACGGGGTGAATTTGGATTTAAACGCCATCGGAAGTGTCACTGTTCATCTCAGCGACCCCGAAAACTATGGATTCGACGCTAATATCGGTCATTTTCGATCATTTTTAAATACGGTATCTCCTCCCTCCCTCTCCCCTAAGTTGAATCGTCATATGAAATGATAGAAACCATCTCAGGCCCGAACCTCATCTATGTGGCAAATTTGATCGGGATCGGTCTCGTGGTTCAAGAGTTATAAAATGTTATTTGTATATATATATATATACATATATATATATATATATATATATATATATATATATACTCCTCCCCTACGTTGTACCGTGAAAGTGAAAGGATAAAAATCATCTGAAAATTTGATTGAGATCGGTCTGGTGGTTCACGAGGTATGAAGTCACGAACATAACCACTTTCATTTTATATATATGCAAGGTACGTACGTCATTTTGCTGTTAATCACTACGTAACCTACCTTCTCATGAATAAAATACTTGCTACAAACTTCATCCCAAACTATATCCTGAATTTTATTGTACAAATATTCTCCTGTGACTCCTTTATTCATCAAAGAAATATCCTTCATCATAGTGATGCCTCCTTTTGGAATACGGCCTTCACAATAATCAACAAAGCGTTGACTGTAAAACACAAAAGAATACATTCATTATGCCTTGACACTGCTATGAACAATACAGAAAAACAAAATACAATGCCTTACGAGTTACGCTTAACTTTGTGAGCTACTACACATATCTCCAAACAAAATGTTTATATAATAATAATAATAATAATAATAATAATAATAATAATAATAATAATAATAATAATAATAATAATAATAATAATAATAATAATAATAATAATTATGGGCGGATGATGATCCTCAGTTTCGGGAGAATTGCGCTCAATATGTGCGGGATTATCAGTGACACTTTACTAGACCCATACATACTCCTACAGAGACTTACGGGAAACAACTATCAAGGATTCCTGGAAACCCACATTCCAGATGCAGTGTGGGTAACTTGCTCCTCCTGGCACTACTTCAATCGTTGCATTTCACGCATAAAGAGACGCTCCTTCATTTCAGTGTTAGAGCGCGCCTATATCTAAATATATTGTTTCCTGCTTGATGGATTGGGCGTGGAGGATCAAATACTTGGCCTGCACGCTCACTAGATCTGAATACCCTGGACTGCTATCTATACGGGCACTTAAAGACTTTAGTTTATGAATTGAGTGTGGATACTGTGGAAAAACTCCATATATGTATCGACGCAGCTTGCCAGGGAACACGGAATATTCGTGGAACTTGGGAGCGCGTTCGTTCCTCTACGCAGCGACGCGTTGAAGCTTGTATTCAGGAATTATTCTGAACATTTACTGTAAGGCTAGTGCTTAATGGTAATTGAACTTAAACATGTGCATTGTTTGTGTGATACTGGGGAGGAAGCACATTTACTGTAAACGGTTGTAGCTTCTGCATGATGTTTTTAATAATTTTTGGTGATATCTGATGTACCTACGTCATTGCATTATTGAGTATGCTTTTGTTGCTGTGCCATTGGTAGCAGCGTTGGCATTTTACAATAAGGAAATAAACGTACACATTTTTGTTCATGATTTTTAAATTTTTTTTCCCTTCTACTTCTACAGCTCAGCGCAATGGACACAAAAGGGCTTCGTTGGAATCTGTAATCCATATACTTTCCCCTGATGGCTCCCTGTTTATTATCGGGTACACAGTGGTGGGGATAATCCTCGTTTTTCTTAATTTTATTTCTTAGACAAAAATACAGTATATAGTTATGCGCCTATTTGATGTGTTATGTGCTTATATTACAGGTAACTAACAGAAAGAAGGAACAACAAAACTACTAATATTTTTAACAGAAACAAATTATATAGTTTGGTAAATTTTAATTCTCATGTTATACGATGATACTACCAAGGGAGGCTAAAAGAACGGCGGAAGTTCCATCTCCACGGGCACCAATACCGCAGCTGTTCATCTTTCAAGTCAAATGCTAGGGTAGTATTTTTAAATATTGCTTGGTCTCTTTCTTTCCAAAAATTCTTCTGACCTTTGGGTGTTAAATGTTCCCAGTGTAAAACAGTAGTCCAGAGGTGCCTGGAACTTTGTTAATAAATAAATAAACAATTAGATATAGAAACCTTTTCCTATTCAATATGAATAATACGTCCATAATGCAACTTTACAAGAAAACTACATCAACACTTATTATTATTATTATTATTATTATTATTATTATTATTATTAATATTATTATTATTATTATTATTATTATTATTATTATTATTATTATTATTATTATTATTATTATTATTGAAGTCTTACCTGCATTCATCTAATATATCATGCTCAATTAAATTTGGAATTAGTAAGAATCCGTTATCTTCGTAGAACTGTCGCTGGCTCCATGACAGCAAAGGATTATCCAAAGTGTACTGGAAACTGCTATATGAAGCTGGAGACACTGAAGTTTCGTTGAACGTCTGAATTCACTGTTCAGGAAAATTTCTGTATCATACCCTTCGAAATTTATAAAATTAAAACTAGCAGTGCTAACAATAATAGTAATAGTTGGTAAACAGTGTACATTAGTAAAATCACGGTAAACAAACATAATGCCATGTTTTCAGAGATGTTTATTAAGGTAAAAAAAAAAAAAAAAAAAGGTAATGTCATGCTTGCAAATATACTAAGTAACTAGTTCTAAACAAGTATCAAGGGAATCCATTATAAATGAAGACTGTATGTATTTTCGCATAGACTCGTACCCAGAATCAAAATTCAAGAGGGAGGGTCAATAATTGGTTGTGGGCTAACAACACTCACGTACTTTAACTACTTATGAAGCCTTTCTACACGTAATTTCCATAGTCGAGACTTATTTTCTGTACACCGAAGGAATTTTTTTTTCGGCCACATTTCAGACGCTTCTTCTTGAGTATAACGTGGTGCTGCCATAGTACCGTACTTGGTTCTTTTAATTGATTTCTTCCTCTTCTCCCTTTTTATCTGGGTAGCATTTTAGTCACTGACTTGCCCTCCCTCCTTGCAGAACAATAAGATAGCATATTGTAAAAATGGATACTTTCCAGTTTCCATATTAGAGTCCGCACATCTACCTAGCATAAAGCAGATACGGAAAATATACAGATGGAAAATAATGGAAACACCTGTAATTTGCTTGCAACATGTAGTATATGTACGAGTGTTATACTGTGGATGCATGTACAGAATCTAGTCGTTGGGTGATTATCAAGCGGGGCAGAACGGAGGTGTGCTGAAGCAAGAAAATGGTGGTGATACAAAATGGTAAACCTGAGTTTCCAAGAAGCCATATTGTGGATATGCGGTTAGTTGGAACAAATATCTAAGGTTCTAAGGTGGACAGAGTTAAGTGTGTTACGAGAAACAACGTCTAAGATGATGATAGCCTACAAAGCTGACTGTGGGTCTCAATCAACATCTAGAACAGACATATACGACAATTACAGTCCGACGCGAGTTGCATAACCTCAACATCCGCCCTTGGGTTTCAATTTCCGAACCGCTGATCACCCCAGTAACACTTTAACGTGAAGAAAATAATGCGAAGAACACGCAAAAAGAACCGCCGATGATTGTAAGCGCGCAATATGGTCCGATGTCCGCTCTTTCTAATTATTTTTAAAAACGGTCCATGTATGTACTGTGGACGAAAGCAGCTCATGCTCCGAACTGTTTTTTTTCCTACTGTAAAATATGTCAACGGCAATGTGATAGTATGGGTGCCATTTCTAGGTATTACGTGGGTCCTATGATTACGCTGCCGAAGATTATATGGGCATTATTTAGGTGAATACCTGCATCATATCATGTTCTTGCCCAATGACAGAGTTTCTCAAGATGACAATGCGCCATTTCACACCGCTACAGTTGTTAAGGTGTGGTTTCATAAACATGAAGATGAACTGTAACACTTCCACTGGCTCACCCAATCCCCAGACCTAAGCAGATATCTTTTTCCATCTCCGCTGGTGGTCAACTGCCACGCTATGCTCGCCTCGAGAACAAGTTGCGGCCTGTTGGCCTATGTCTGTCGGCCTGGCATTGTTAACCATCTGGCTCGCGGTTGCTCTATTTTAGCATAGCAGTCCTCGTGCACATAGTGCACCTTCAAGGTTTATCTCCCAACCTTGATACTGTTAAGCGAGTAGCTTCATGTCTCATATCAGGAGAATGATTTTTAGTTTAACGTCCCCATTAGCAGCGAGGCTTTATGAGACGTGGAATCCGAACCATATGAGCTCCCACATACCAGGAGAATGAGATACACCCATTACGCAGCCAGATAAAAGTCCTTAGTGCCTACCAGTTAACCTACTAGTTGAGGCAGTCCTGCTAGCGAGTTAGAGTCTACGATGCTCTGCAAGCATTGTGTCCGAAAGTTATAAGGCAAGCTCACGTCTCGCCAACACAAGTACCAGATACCGAACTCACCACAGCCCGGAAGAGTCTCACCCAAGCCCCGGAGCCTCAGGCGAACCCGATGTGTCTGTGTGTGGGTGGGTGGGTGGGTGGGGGGGGGGGAGTTGATAATTCCTAGCATTGCCTACCTCCATCGTTCAAAGGTTATCACCTTCCGCGTAGAGGTATCACGAACACGTCGAGATACTCCCGGATGGAATGGTACATGTCATGTCTCCTGAGTTTGAGACCAGGTACTTACCCGGTTGGATTCCTCCCTTTCACTGGGATTAGAAACTGTTAACCACGGTTTTTGGAATCCTGGGATTGGCACTTTTCTCCAGTTTCGGCTTGGCACCTTCCAGGCAGTAGACCCTCCCATCACGGGAGAATCGTCCAAAAAATATGGGACTTTCTCTAGTTACGCCAAAGATATTACGTACATTAACGCCAATAACTGATGTAAACTGTCTGTTTCTAAAGACACGGTAATTTGGGAGCGACGACTCCTCCCGTAGGGTCGCCAGAATACTGCACCCGGTGAAATCAATCGAAAGGCCTGGGACAAAGGGCTCTTAATACCTCACAACTACCTTTGAGGTACAACGGGAGCGTTAGGATACAAGCATCCCATTCCGGATCTGAGAGCCCGTAGTCTTATCTGTTGGACCCGAGGACACGATCTAGTTGCCCATTTCGGAAGATAGTAGGAATCTCACCTCCACTGGTAGGGGCGGCAGTTCACATAGGTGTTGCACCTACCTCGAATGAGGCAATGACGAGGTAGCACGTACCCTCCCATATCAGACAGCACTTGTTACATGTTCGTCGCCATTAAGAGATCTAGCCGAAGCCTTCATTCCCTAGTAGGTTGTTGCCAGCTTACTCACCGCTGTCCACGTTAGGGTAGCGGCTTAGAGTAGTGGAATAATGAGAGCAACGTGTTTTCACGCACTTCCCAGTTCCGATCTTGCCCTCGCTTTTACACAGTTCATCACAATGCACATGAACTGGCAACAATGAGGAGGTCTCTCCCCATTTCTAAGCACGGGTTTGGGACTAGCCATGGTAGGGTTAAGGAATGATACAACATTCCTCTGGAAACCATTCGTAATTTATATGTCTTAATTCCGCGACGAATCTGACTTATTCTGCAGATTGATAGTGGTCTCCCGCCACATTTAGTTAGTTAGGTAAGTTGCATTTACCTCAGGTATTTCCACTATTTTGATAACCATCTGTAGGTAAGGGCCATATGCTAATTTATGTGGATACGACCAGTCTTGGGGAGTAACGTAACGCAAGTACTTTTTAAGTAACGTTTCCTAGTAACGCGTTACATTTTTTCCAAAGTAACTATAACGGTAACGCGTTACATATTTTTAAGTAACGTACCTAGTTTGCGTTACTTTTTTCGCGTTACATTTCGGATGAGTAACTACAATATATATAATATTACGGAAACAAATGTTTCTTTCCTGTAAGTGAATTTCTCAGAATGAAACAATCGAGCATGAACTACGTATGTCAGTGACCGACAGTCACAAACACACAGAGAAACAGAAGTTCGTAGTATCATTTGCTTTTTTTTTTTTTCTTTTTTAAGGGAATCACGTGTACTGATTGCAAGCACCTGGAAGATTTTGTCGTAGATTTTGACAGCTCCAAATCAATACATTCAGTGAGTGAACTAGGAGTGCAATGATACCGGTAGTCTATTTTACTTCGATTGGTGGTGTTTTTATAAAGATGGAGAACGAAAATATTTTACCGTTCGAACATTTAAAAGAATACTTTTTTCTTAAGAGCTGAGGATGATGGTGAACAGAATTTAAAAGTAAAGTGTCTGAAGTGTCCCGGCGGAAAATATTTATCAACAACTAGGTACCATAATTAACGATTTACAGTAAGGGGTTAATATGAATAAACTGTGTTCTGATTAGCAGGACTACTTTATTACTAGAAAATAGTTTGCTGATGGTATGTAATATTGGAGTTCTTTCAGATCAGTTTGCTTATCCTAGAGTTCCGTTGATTATAGAGTTTGAAACTAGCTTTAAAAAGCATGTATCGATTTTAGAGTTACTGGCAAGTTTTGATTCACTCCCAGTTCACGTATTTCCCTATATTCTGTATTTCAAATTTTACGTAACAACATTATTATTATATAATTAGTTTAGCAGAATAATAATAAGCAACCATTTTTTCTAACGCATAAGGATGAGCACGAATCAAGCTGAAACTCGACTCGACTCGAATTCAAGTCGAGTTTCGAGTCAAGTCAAAGGTAATATCTTTGAGTCGAGTTCCGAGCCGATTCAGTTTTTCGCGCCGAGTTTCGAGCCCTTTTGAGTTTGATAAATGGCTCGTTCGTTTTAACTTGTCTTGAAATCATGGCCTGATTACACTGGAAAACGAAAGCCATGAGAAATGTAAGCTGAACAGTAATATGGAATACTCTTAGTGCTGTTCACGAAAGGGGACACTGCTCGCATCTCGTCTCGTCTCGATAGCGAGACCACAAGAGATTTTTATAACAAGCTCAGCTCGGCTCGGCTCAACTGAGAAGATGCCTCGAGCCGGCTCACTTGGGGTGAAATATCGGCTTGAGTTGGCTTGGTAGGGATGAGCCATCTGCTCGGTTCAGCTCAACTGAGCCGAAGGCTCTTGCTCTAGTCGAGTCGGTTGGTTGAGCTGTTGGCTCGGCTTACTTCTCGGTACGGGTCGAATGTAAATGAGCTGTGAGCCGAGCTGCTCGAGTCGTTAACAATTCTAAACCGGGCCGAGCAGTTTTGAAGATACTTGGCCAGTGCCCTATAACTTTTAACAGTGTTTGGCTCAAGCCCGAATACTCAACCTAGACCCTCAACCCAAATTCAGAAGCTCGTGAACAATGTCCTTGACTCTTAGACTTCACGACTACCGTGGTTGGCAATCAACAAGTTTTTTAGTATTCATATACTAACCGCCTATCTTTCATTTTTATATACAGTGTTGTTATAATTAATAATAATAATAATAATAATAATAATAATAATAATAATAATAATAATAATAATAATAATAATAATAATAATAATAATAGTAATAATAATAATAATAAATAATAATAATAATAATAATAATAATAATAATAATAATAATAATAATAATAATAATAATAATAATAATAATAATAATAATAATAATAGCGGTAGTAATAGTAGTACGGAAAATTGAAGTCATATTTTTTTCACATTTTTAAAGGTTTAGACCTAAAAGTAACGCGTTACTTTCGAAGTAAAGTAACAGTTACTTTTTGGGGGCAAGTAACGCGTTACTAACGCGTTACATTTTAAGAGCAAGTAAAGTAACTTGTAACGCGTTACATTTTTACAAGTAACTTACCCAACACTGGACACGACATATAGATAATGTTTTAATATAGAATCAAACTTGTTATCATGCAACCAGTTTCCAAGACATGCAGGTGGACAAATGTAGATAAGTAATGTGATATAAGCTTAACCACTTCCAACAAAAATAAGATCAAGCAAGTAACTACCTTACAGATGTAGCCAAATTAACAGGTTTTAGTATATATGACAACATTTAAATAACTCATTTCTTAAACTTATACACAATTAGCTGCACATGAACTTTGTACTCTATATTTGACATCCTTATGAGATACCAAAGATTCTGAATGAAGAACGAGGCATTCTACTTAAAATTAATACTCGCCTCGATAATTTAAGGTCGAGCACCGTTGTTTACAAATACATCACTATTTACATATAAAATAAAGAAATAAAAGTTCTGCCAATACTTAGACAGCAACCAACGCCTAAAAAATCCTACAAATATGATCCTTAAAATTCATTCTGGGGTTTATACTTGACAAAGCTTGTGAAAACATTTAAAAACAAAACTTCACTTATTGTTTATTTATTTATTTATCGGCTGCATTTTGTGAATTTCAATATCGTAAATACTATCTAGGTAAGCCTCCCAGCGGATCTGAAATTATGCACGGTACATGCTTGACCTGCAAACCATAGGTTGAAGAGCTTTTCCTGCATTTGATTAGAAGCTATTTCGAGCAAAGCAATATACAGTAAAACTTCTCTTAACGGACACCTCCATAATAGGGATTTTTTTGTCTCAGTAAAAATACATGTATTGTTAAGGGACAGAACCTTGCCTTTTACAGACACTTTTCGATACATATACGTGTAGCCTTCTTTTTCGCCAGTGTTACAATAACCTCTTCAAAACAAGCGGAAATTATTCTCACTTCATTGGTATTTAGGACTGAAAATATTTTCTGCAATTTGAAAATAAATCTGCGAATAGAGTACAGTTGGGAGACAGTCCCCTCCACACAAAATGTCTTTGTCATAAGTAAGATGACTTGGAGAACCATCTCAAAGAACAGTTGGAGGCCACGGTGGCTCAATGGTAGAACGCTTACCTCTGGTGTGTGGGGTCTCTGATTCGATTCCCGGCCAAGTAAGTTTATGGTGGACAACGTCGTGTCCGTAAGTTTTCTCAGGGTACTCCTGTTTCCTCCCACATTATCATTTTACCAATTTCTCCATCATCATTCACTTGCCTTAATCATCCGTTTCTCTTAGCCTAAAAGGGCATATTCGTGGGATGTTAAACTGAAGGATTTCATTTTGTTTCGAAGCTGAACTACAAATTCTTCTTTCCTGTGTCCACAATAAGTTGCTTTCTGTTGGTAATCCTACAAAGCCTTCAATGAGTTACTTTTACTTTTATTACAGTTAGCATGCGAAGTAAAGAATTTTTACAGAGGAATGACATGTACTTGCCACATACACTGTCAGTACATGCACATTCTGAAAACACAGCCCCCCGCGATACTTGTGTTATTTTCCCTCTACTTCTATGTAACGGATGAATAATAATAATATACCATTGGTGACCGTTATTCAGAAGTTTCACTGTATATACACAACTTTTTAATAATTCATTACAAAGTTTATTTAATTTAATGTTCCCTTTCAGTATTGAAGACGAGACGGGCAGTTTAATATGAGATTTGAAGCAAACGGGCTTCCCTGGGGCCACAAAAGCACAAATACTAGTCACTCAAGCACTGAACGGTCTTGTAATGGCTGCAATAAAATTGCAAAATTGCTTGGGAAATAATGCCAAAAACAAGTTAACATCTGCACAGACAATACTTTTTGTTGCTATGATAGAGACTCAAATCTAAACTTTATTCAACAATAAAACGTTTATTTTACTACTCCAAATTTACGTCACATCAAGAACTCTATCCATGATAATTACGCGCCAACATATAAAAATAATTTCGTCATAACTACATTTGTAATAAAGTATCGAACACACTTCCCTATACAGAAATCACACTATTTAAAAATAATAATAATAAGAGACGAATAAGGATACAAGAGTAATGTCATTTCTTCTTTGAAGATGGCGGTTTATAACATGCACCCGTTCCGCAGCCATTTCAATTAAACCACTGCTCCTGCGAAGTTAACCTGCAAACAACAAAAACATTCAAATGACTACACAATTTACCAAAATAAAAGCAGTGAGAGTTATTATCTTATCTGACAGTACAAAGTTCAATCAAGTGACAACTCCATCGTCAATACACATCATATGATTTCTGATAGAACTTTCACGTCATGTGCTGAAAGATCAAGTTATCGCATCTTGCAATAGTAATGTGCTACGTTTAAGATAAATGGAAACTATTGGCTAAGATTAATTTACACAGTAACGCAGAAGTCCTTCTGACATTTTGAGACCTTGTTGTAATCATATTTTTCAGTCATACGAGTACTCTCTGGAAAACAAACAAGGATAATTATTTTGTAATATACAACTGAAATATATATTATTTAAATAATCTTACAGTTTGATCCGTGAAATCATGTTACTTCGTATATACACAAACTGGTATTATAATAGACACTGATATAAGTACCTAAAGGGTAAACAGGCTAATGGCTAGCGTTCTTGCCTTGTAATAGGAAGCAGAGATTCCGGTTTGAATCCGGTGGCTGACAATCGTGACAGTTATTTTTTCAGCTATTTTTTACTCTAATTCACCAGATGAATATCGTGAATGTATCTTTCAATATAGGCCCTGGACGATTTCTTTCACTTCCCTTCCGATTGTTATTACTGGCTGCTGCTCAGTTCAGTGTAAATTAGCCTTGCAACGCGCTATCTGGGATTTTGTTAAATAAACAAATCAGTTTGTACTATTACGTCTTTACTGGCGGATTCTATAGGTTGCATATTTGATACTTAAAAGATAAAAGACACCTTACATTCTTTTATATATATATATATATATATATATATATATATATATATATATATATATATATATATATATATATATATATATCTTTACACAAATAGTTTCACAAGAAAAACTTTTAATAACTTTGACCTTCATAGCTTCTTGATAATGTGAAAAGAACTTACATTGACTTCTATTTTTACTATATATATATATATATATATATATATATATATATATACGAGTTATGGGTTTTTACAGAAGAACGATTCCCATCAGTATATCACACGTTTAGTTGTGCATCCAAAGAAGCCACACTGAAAAGGAGGCAAGAAAAGCCTTGAAACTGTTTATGTGAAGAAGGATTTTTTTTTACAAGGCTGTAGGCATCTTGTCTTTTAAATATTTTACTATTAGTTTATTTTATAGTAGAAGGGTCTTAGTGAAGATCTATTTGCGTACGTACTTACAAAATGAACACGGGGACGATGAAAATAAGAATAGCCATCTATACTTCCTGTCCATGCTCACATCAGCGAATAGTTGCCACATCCAACTAAATAACGCTTATTAAAAATATTCAACAAAAGAGATAGAAATTCTATTGGTTCCCGGACAAATTAAATGTAACGAGGTTCTACTTTCATTAGTACTTGGACTCGGGTAAATGAATAACTCATTGATTAATATTGATAAATGGCATCTACATGCCGAATATAGTATTGGAATTATCTCAAACATAGAAAAAAAAAAAAAAGTAAACCTAAACCCCCAAGCGTGGGACACGCTGGCTTAGTGGAAGAGAGCTAACCTCTAGTGGAAGAGGATCCCAGGCTATGTGAAGTAGTGATGGAAGCATTGTCTCTGTGGGTTTCCGCGAGGTTCTCCAGTATTTTCCAGCACGCGGATTCCAGCAATTCTTTCCCAATCATTCACCCTCATTAATCATCCATCTCCTTTGGACTACAGGCACAATCGTGAGTCATAACACAAAGATTCACTTTCATTTCATTTTACACCCACACGTTTCGTTTTATTAAGCCAGATGGAAAAATACTAAATGACTTGCAAATTATGCTACTATAATGATGTCTTTCCTAAATAAATGCATAATTATTTTTAGACGAACATTAACAAAAATCAAAACAGTATACACAATCATATGTGTCTATATTATATTTTATTACACTACTAGAACGGGAATTTCTACTCATCTAACAACCCAAACTATTGTTTGTTTTTATTCAGTGGTAGCTTTTGAAACAACGCTAAAACAATTATGAATCTCATCATGTTAGGACCACCCCAGAAGAGGACAAATTCATTATTTATAGAAAACCGGGTTTAAACCAAAAAAACAGTTATTATTTCAATAAAAAACACGGTTTTTGCCAACCCTGCTTCTTACAGTTTTTTTGCTTTTTTGATGCTTGTCCACAGACAGACGGACAAAGCCATTCTATAAGACTTCTATTACTTACGCATACTATAGTTTGGAAGTCTAAAAATGGAAAATCTTTTTACGTGCCAGTCTACAGAAAATTGCTGTAAATTACGATAGTGATGTTATCTTCATATACAGTGTGACCCAAAAGTAGGTATACAGTCCCGTACCGATCAACTCATTACTTTTTATATCTTTTTTTTTAATTGTTATCCGTCAGGTAAACTTAGTTTCTTTATTATTTGTTCTTAATGTCTTTTTACTTATATCTTAAGTTCGGAACAGCCGAAGCAAAGAAGCCTATAAGCTAGAATGTTATACTTAATAAATGAAAGGGTGTATACCTACTTTTGAGCCACCCTGTATAAATCACATTTAAACACTTTTGTCCTAAAGAAACTAAAAATAAAACGAGATAAAAACTCTAGAAAACCCTACTAAGCCACATTTTTTTTTAATACTGGTCCTAAGATGAGATTATGCACAGCAGTTCAAGACTTAAGAAAGTGGCATACACTTTTTTTTTTTTTTATTCGGCTACAAGGTTAATAGTATTTCATTTACAAATAGCACCGCATAGCGTCCATTAGGAAATGAAACTTTCCTAAAATACTAATTCTTGTATTCAGCTGTATGAAGCTTTCTCCTTTAGCTTGTAGTGATAAAATATAATTTTTAACGTACTTTCCCTCTAGAGCAGTCACTGTTTTCGTTACATAACAATAAAAGAAAACTGAACTCTCGTTATCACAAACATATCATGGTAATGAACAGAATTTTGTTGCGAACTGAGAACTCAACGCTACCTGCAGAGATCTTCGCTTGACAAATTTCTCAATGATCAGTTCTTCTTCATAAAAAATCACATTAACAGATACTTGCACTGAAATAAGATAATTACATTTGACAATGTAACTAACTTTAATTTAACTAAGCTACTAAAACTGGAAAAGAATGACACGGCAGTATTTTTGAGTGGCTGTTGAGGTGGCAACTTTACATAAATGAAATTGAAGATATTTTAAGGAGTTCCTCTACGTGTTAAGAAAACAAATAAGCTATTATCTTTAACCACAGCAATGAGTATGAAAAACCTAGCACATCCAACTACAATACTTCTCACTTATCCAAAAGTAACGCTTATCATCTCTGGAAATTAAGTTACTAAATGATTAACATACAGCATTTATTATTTACAGTCTTCTTTGGCAGTCGTTTACTGACACCTCAATTACCTTCGTCTGAGTTACGTATATATCTACAAATGATATATTTTCTATTATTTGTGCTGTTAGCAGTAAAGGTATAGGTTAAAAAAGGGGATGGGGAGTTGGTTAATGGGGATAGGATAGATGGGAATTAAATAAATAGTTAGATCAATGATACCCGAATACCACATGCCACTTCAGTGGCTAAGTAGTTAGCTGGCTGCCCACCTTTACCCCCCCCCCCCCCAAAAAAAAATGTTCTTCAAAAGATTAATTATTAACTCATTAACTCCTTTAGTTACATTGGAACAGCATTTTTTTTTTTTTAAGTGTAGCGAAATTGGGTTGTGTTATAATTTTTGTCTTTTATTTAGAAATTCGCTTTTATTACGGTTTTACATTTTATCCTTTTTACATTTGTTGAGATGGTGAAAATATTTTGCTTTTTATTTGATTTCTTCAAGTTTTCTTTTAAATCAAGAGAGAATCAACTCGACTCAATTTTTATTACTTTTCTTTTTTAAATTCCAAAGTCATACGAAGATATACCTTTTATATTTAACTAATGCGAACATTGCTCTTGCTTATTTCTTCACTAATGATTCTATGTCAGAAATAATTTTCATAATTACTGGGCGGAGATAGACAACTGGGACTGGGCGGACAATATTTCTTCAATATTGTTCTGTAGTTTCCTAATATTTTCCGGTTTGTGCCTAAAAAGCTACTTAATTTACCACGAACACTCTATACGGAGACTGGAATAATAAATAGATCTCTATATATGCCAATCTCTATATACATATAATCAAAGAAGTCCTGAGAGAGTGAGTATCTGAATGACAGATCAACGCCCAGGCCAAATTGCTGAAAACTTGAAATTTTAGATAGTGCATACGATTATGCCACTACGGAAGGATTTTTGGAAATTAAACGAGGCAGGTGGTGGGGAGCAAGGGCCGCAATTATTATATTGAAATGTCCGTATCTTTGAAGATTAGAAACATGGAATATAGAATATGGACTACTCATTTAAAATAATTAGACACGAGTTTAAGTGTTTTACCCAAAAGAGAAGAATGACAAATACTTAAACTCGTGTCTAATTATTTTAAATGAGAACTCCATATACCAATGAGAACTCCAAGTTTCTAACCCTCAGAGATGCGGACATTTCAATATAATAACTGTGATCCTTGTTCCCCTTTCCTCTTCCTCGTTGAATTTCCAAAAATCCTTCGTTAGTGGTATCTTACGTCACAAATACCACTACGGAAGGTTTTTGGAAATTAACACTATCCATATTTCAAGTTCCCAACTGTTGGGCGTCGATCTGTCAGTCAGACACTCACTCTTTCGAAAATAATGAAAGACGTGTTTAAGGTTGTTAGATTTTTTCTTTTTTAAAAAAATCTGGAAGTTAGTACACTGAGATGTCTACTCTGGATATACGAATTCCATGCGAAACTTGGTGTTTTAATGAATTCTATATAAAAGGTACAGATGGAGGAACGCTAATATTGCCAATATTGACATGTGAGAACACTTGATTGTATTCAATAAATTTCAGCAGAGAGTGAATTAAATTTTACCTTTTGGCTTTGTTACCAATCAATGGCTGCTCTTGAGAGAAGCATAATCTGTAAAAATAAATAAATAAATTTTATCGCTACAAACAAAGAGAAGAAAGCTTATTTAATGTACTGATTATTCTATACATCTTCCTTCCTATAGCTTGTAGCAATAAAATTCAATTTTTTTAGCGATGAGACTTCAATCTAGAGCCACCACTGGACTAACAGTGACAAAAAAATAACTCTAGGAATAATTATAATAATAATAATTTAATGCCATGAACAGCCTAATGGCAAGAATACAGCAGCATATCAGACAGAAATAAACACATAGTCTATATAATCTCAAGGTAAAACAAGGCAAATCTTTCTTTCAGTTAATATCCCACGATTATGCCCTTTCTATTATCGAGTTTCTGAAAGGTGGCCTCTGACAGATAGCTGCGCGTGTTGTAAACAAAACCAGAGGGAGGATTATTCGCCAATCACAGCAGTATTCTTTCACGCTGTTGCTAGGCAACGAAGGTCATTGACCGCGCTGTTGCCGGTACTTGAGACGACTTCTTAAATGTCTTAAGTTTGATGCCAGAGCTCCTGTCTCTGTTGCGGAGCCTCTGGCAACAGCGCCTCCAGTACTCCATGTGCTCTACCGAACTGTCAGAAGCCACCTTTCCTTGCGCACACAATAGACTAAGGGAAACCGATTATTAAAGCAAGTGACTGATAATATAAGAATCGGTAAAATGAGAATGTGGGAGGAAACAGAGAGTTGCCTACTTCCAGAAAACCCACGGACACGATGTTATCCACAACAAAAATGGTCGGGGATCGAACAAAGAACCCCATCCACCAGAGGTAAGCGCTCTACCACTGGGCCACCGTGTCCCCCTTAAAACAAGATAAATGTTACCTCCTACACTAATACATTTTAATGTTGTAGTAATTGATTTGTAATGAAGAACACCCTATGTTAAATTTAATTCATTGCTTTCGTACACGTAAGAAAGAAATATGTAGAATAGCCATATATTGTACTATAGTGCGCAGCACTTCAACTGGCATATGACATTCAGCGCTGCTCTCACGTCGACCAATCCGGTTGCAGCGGCGTTGCCAATGCAATAAAGTGGAAGACAGCTTCGTCCGTAACTAAGATAGAAATTTGACGTTTTTAGTCTAAAAGAATAACCGAGAATTGTAGAACATGTTTTTCTGAAAATATTGGTGAAACAACCATGTTTCTAGTTTAATTTTTTTCGTATTTTACAGCTGTTTTTATTTTCCCGTGATTTCTTATTGTGATTATTGCTTCATGATAAAAGTTGATTTTAGCAATGAGAATTAGCTTAAAAAAGATTAATTTTATGAATTTCATCTGATTTTAAATTTCCGTTGTGCAAAGCACTAGGCCACTTCGGTGATTTCGTAAGATTTTTCCAGAGAGACTTCGAATTAACGGGGAGGTGCGAGTGTGTGTGTGAAAGTAGTATTGCTAAAATAGTGATAAGCCACCCGTTGAGGACAATCGGAGAAATGCCTTGGGGTGAGGGGGTTTCCCCTGGGCTTCCATCTGAAATCATTAGCAGCCAGCTATTTGGTCTTTGTCCTCTACATGCTTCTTGTGCCAGGAGTCATCCGAGTGATGTAACGAGACCAAAAATCTGATGTCAAAACTTCTTTTGTTTTCTTTTCAATCTTAAGAGTCTTCATCCCGGCGAAATTAAAATACCGCTAATTTTACAGTAATTATGTGATATCTTCAAATAGATAAAAGATAATCGAAATGTGGAACAAGAGCGCCCTAGACAATATTATTTTACATGAGATACCGTTATCACGACTCACTTATCTGCTTTCGATTTCGAGCCATTTTGAAAATCGGCATTTATTTTCGCGTTTCTAAACAGCTGAAAACGGAAAGCCACTAAGTGACTTGTGATAACGGTACCTCACGCAAAATAATATTGTCTAGGGCGCTCTTGTTCCATATTTCAATTATCTTTTATCTATTTGAAGATATCACATAATTACTGTAAAATTAGCGGTATTTTAATTTCACCGGGATGAAGACTTAAGTTCCTCGTAACTGCCTAGCCAAATCCGTGGGCGAGGTTGGTAATTTATATTTCAAAACACAATTCCAAAGACGAATTTCGGGGAACTGGATATAAGAGATTTTATTAACACATAGCGTATTTTACAGAACATATCATTCATTATATTATAAAACCTCTCTCATCTATATATTTTCTTATTTCGGGCAGCTGTGACTCAGGATTGAACTAGGGACCTCTTACACTAAAAGTAAAAGCTCTGCCACTAACTCTCGAAGTGTGCTTCGTGGAAGACAAATACCGTTTGCGTGGATTTTCTCGTTTCATCCACTGTCAACATTCTACCATCTTTGTCTCCCTTAGTCTGGGTGAATAATCATAGGACGCTAAATTAAAAAATACATTATTAATTCAACGTACCGCGGTTATGCACTGTAGGTTAATGTAGAGAAATGACACGTAAAAATTAATGAAGATGGAAGAATTAATGCTATTAAGATAATGCAAGGAAATGGGAAAAAACCCATAAACTTACAAACACGTTTCCATCACAAACTTGTAAGGGTTTTAATTGAATCGAAGACGCTTATCATTAGAGATGAGTGCCTCACCACTGGGCCACCGTGCATTCCGTATGTATATTTTATGAATTGCTGGACAACATGTAATTGTTTTCTTATTGCGAGACTTTCTTTCTCTCGGAATTAAAAAAAAATAAATCAAAATGATAGAGCATTGTCTTTCGGTTTGCTGGGTCCTAAGTTTGATCCTCAGATGGATGTAAAGGGGGTTATAAACGATACTACCTAACCAACTAATATCAAGTATTCGTACATTCATTTGTTTATCATGTGAATAAAAAACTGAATATTTGAACCAAACGAAATATAGTATTCATACACATTTGTAACAGAAAATATTAATAAGGTACATAATTAATGATCCTATTAGTGTCAAAGTTTTGCATTGTTATAACATTCTGAATGTTGTTAGTGAGACGCGTACATTTGATACATGCAATATGCGCCCTCTGGAAGCTGCCTTTCTCACCGAAGGTTTGCCAACATCGCACAGCGGACTCATTGGTTAACGCCATATGCCAGTTCGGCTGACGCGGACTATAGCAGAATACCATTCTTTGCACGGGGAGGACGTTTTATTTTGGACATAGAGGGCTAAATTTAGATTTAAACTGCATCGAAAGTGTCACTATTCGTCTCAGCAACCCCAAGAACTTTGAATTCGATACTAATATCGGTCATTGTCGATGATTTTTAATATCCTCTCTTAAATTGCACCGTCAAAGTAAAATGATAAAAACCATCCCAGAACCGAACCTCATTCAAGTGGCAAATTTGATCGAGAATGGTCGCGTGGTTCAAGAATTATTAAGTTTTATTCATTTTCATATATTTCCCGCATACCATCCCCTACGTTGTACCGTCAAACTGAAATTATAAAAACCATCCATCTATGTCGAAAATTTCATCAAAATCGATTGAGTGTTACAAGAGGTATGAGGCAAACAAACATAATCATTTTGATTTATATATAGGCTATATATACAGATAAGAAATTGTATATACGTTTATCAAACTTCTGCCGACAATTTGTCAATTTACACCACAAAACTGTATCAAAACTTAAAAATATGACCTTACATTAATCATCGATGCTAGTTAAGAATCTGTCACCACATATTTAATATTATAAAACTTTCAGATTACGAATAGGTCAAATAATTTCTTTCACTTTTCTGGCTTTAAATGATTTCCTAAGACATTCTACACTGTTATTTTCTGGCACATGTGCAAATAATACATTAGAGCAGCGTTTCCCAACCTTTTTCAACTTGTGGCACACTACGGGTGTAAATTGAATTCTCGCGGCACACTCAATAGATATTATTATTAGTAGTAGTAGTAAATAGAAAATACCGTCGTAATTTTTTTTTGTGATTACTGACTTCCTTCTCACAGAGAAAAAAGCTCGATCACTGGTTTTCCCCCATCGTAAATCATTATAATTATTTTTCATTCTAATCCAAAATTTAGAAAACAATTCCAAGGAAATATAGGACTCAGGCTTTTAAAAATACACTTTCTTTTTGAAAACTGTATTCAACCTTTCACTAAGGAAGATCACTAAATAACAAACAAACAAACAAATCTCTTGTACTTTTAAAACAGATGGAGATAATTTGTATGAGTGTGTTTTCGAAATACAATCTGTGTAGTAGTAATGTATGTATATACAATAATATTTTACAATTACAGTATTTTTTTCCATTGTAGAGGTTCATAGTAATGTGAAATACAAATACACATTTTTCCTGTCTTGTAATTTGGTTGCTATATAATTCATAATTTTGTTCTCATTTCCTCGCGGCACATCAGCGGCCCACCGGTTGGGAAACGCTGCCTTAGAGATTGATGATATACATGCAAAGTAATGACCCATGAAAACTATCACAGACGCAGAAACCATGCACGAACGTGTTACGGGGCAGTAGAGCGCAGCGGAAAGGTTAGATCAGGTTAATATTGTAGGTTAAAACAGGTTAACTTAGGCTTGTATGTTCCAATTTCAAGTGTCAACGTGATTTTCGCAGGGTACGAGTTCCTATTGCAATTGTAATGGTTTCACACTAGTAACGTTACATTTCATAAAGTACAGCTTATACTGTACAGAAATACTCCGCGGGCGAAAATTTATATCTAATACAGTCTTCTTTCATATGCAGTCACTCGTTTTAATCGTAAAATTACCATTTGTATGACGACCTATACTTAATCTGCACCGTACAAAAAGATATGAGTATCTTACTTCCAATACGTGCTATAATGTGCAAACGTGATATTCAATTTTACAGAGGTATATTTATAATCATGAAATGTGAATTTGTCCTAGCAGGAAATTCACTCTTAATGCCTTAGATAGTGTTTCTTAAGGAAGGAACTGAATTCAGGGGTGCAGACCCACTTTAAGTCGACTGAATATATGTACAATCAATGCACACACGGAATAAAAACTGTAGTGCGCCGTACATTAACTAATTTCAAAACACAAACCACCATGTGTCAGGTGGTCACTAAAAAAAGCACGTAAGGTATCTAACTAAGTCAGAGCAGGAGCCTTGCATGAGGGTCCGAGTGACAGCAAAGATGGCGCGCGTCCATACATGCAGGCGCGTTCACGACGGCGAGTAGAGCATAATTGTGAGAGTGAAAATACATTTAATACGGCATAAAAACATGCGCTGCACGTGCTACAGTTTTGCGACACTTTTATGGTTATACATGACCACCGTGTACGCTATCATCATATAGTATCTTACATCATCATGGCTTACATACAGAATATTATGTTAAAGAGCACATTTTTCATTTCGTAATTGTACCTTACTATACATGTGAAATTTCTTGACATTCTAATGATTTATTCTTTCCAATTAAAACATTTTCTTAACCCTTATCCGGGAAACCGGTGCCTCCCAGGCTCAGTAGCGTAGTTTCTTTTTCGAATCTCTCAATAACCATACATATTTCGATGACATAAAATTCTGAATTCTTCTATCCTTAGTCGAAGTTAAAATCATGAACATATCGAGTTAATAAAACTAATGCTTAAAAAAAAAAAAAAAAAAAAATACAGTTGAAAACCTTTTCCTAACGTAACCGGGACCTAAGAGGCCCCGCATAACTTTAATGCAATTCCGGTGAAATGTACGATCAAATGGTCAAATAAAATTATATTGAACACGTGGCTAGTATAACGTATTAGCATGTGTTGAAGTCATTATTATTATTATTATTATTATTATTATTATTACCTTACTTACTTACTTCGTAGAAATGCTTTGAATAAGCAAGCAGAAATAACGAACCAATATTTGTTTTCTATTTGCTGTGCTAACAAAAGTGCCGTGCGGTGTGATAAGGACACTTGAAAGTTGATATGAAAAACAAATAAAAAATAGAAAATATTGATTACAAAAAAAAATTATCATGTACATATATGACTATTTCTATATACATAATTGTACCGTGTAAATTATAAAATTTAAAATAAATATATCTCGAATTAATATATATATATATATATATATATATATATATATATATATATACTGGGTCTACAGGCCCCGGTTGCCCGTCAATGTTACAAAATTGTCTTGCCCGGGGAAGGGTTACATTTACTCTGATATTTGAAAAACTACGTAACTGAATTCCGTCATTCCTTTACACTGTTTTCGGACAATATCTTCAATACCCGTATGTTCCTTTAGACCGTATACTGGAACAAGTCACACACCTTTGTGATACTTCGATTATTATGGATCACGACTTACAACACTGTTTATAATAGCTACCGTGTTTTAACAGTACGTTTATACGTGCTTACAAATGCAGACTTTGTACTAGTCATTCTCACGTTTTTCGCACGTTATAGATAAAGATCTACATATTTTCCTACGTCTTGTACGATCCTCCTTTGAAATCAGACTTCTTATTTCTTCCGTAAATTAAAAAAAAAAAAAAAAAACTGTGGCCTCATTAAATGAGACAGTGTCTGCACAAACATTAAGACAAAGTGTATGCTATCTTTTATGTACTAGTTCATAAGGAAGCCAGAATAAAGCTGGTTCCCACATAAGGCCATGTCAGTTTTTTTTCTCTCTCTCTCTCTCTCTTGCGCATACTCTCCATCGCTTACACGACTGCTAGGTACCGATCATCCCCGCGCCAATCCCTTCGTTTCGCCCACTGACTCGGTTAGATACATTTTTTTTTCGTGCTATTTAGCACAGGTTGATAATTTTTGGATGCACTCTTCATTGCATGTCACCACGCTGTATTTTATGCAAGTCAAGTTTTGGTACATCACTCGAAATTATTGTTGAAAATTTACTCATTACTAATTTTTTTTCTTACAAATTTTAATACTTACTATTTTTTAAAAAATTTTCTTGTTATTGTTCTCCAAAAGAACTGCGCTAGGCAATTACCCTATTTAGGTTAGTATAAACAAAATTGAAGGGGGCACCAGAAGGAATTCTTGAAAAATTACGGTACAAGTATCGTAGGATTTACGTCTAAATACTGCACCTGGATGTATGGCGTAAAAATTTGTGTAATAAATACAATTCAGAGAGGACGACGGTGATGAGCCCGCGTAATAGCGCGGGAGGAAAATGCTTCCGAAGGGAGCAGGCGCGTCAACGACGGTGAGTATACGCATAATGAGGGTATGGTAATTAAAACGAAGGGAGCAGGCGCGTCAACGACAGTGAGTATACGCATAATGAGGGTATGGTTATTGAAACAAAGGGATTGTGGCAATGATACGACTTTCAATGCTACACTTGTAAATATAAAATACAACTTCTGTACACTGTGCAGAAATACACCGCCGGTGAAAAATAGTATCTAATACAGTCATCTTTCATATACATTCACTTATTTGATAATAGTATACATGAGAACCGCCTGATCTGCGTTTCTTCTGTGTTCTATTACCACTTCTACATGAAATACCATAAATTTTCTACGTAGTGCAATAGTAAGAAGTATCCATGTGCACAAGACATGCGATATGCGTTAAATCCCCCCCCACACACACACACAGTCATAGATAAAGTACAAGGGCAATACACATGCAGATATAGAGTACAGGTACGTTCTTTTTTATTTTCGTATCAGTCGATAAGTAAATAAAAGTCGCTTTGTTACCCCCTTTGTAAGTTCGTACATACTCAATGAATAAGCCCTAAAAGTATGAGCGTCCTGCTCCTTCGGGAACTGATGCAGCTTCATATATACTATAATCCTTTCCTTATAAACGTCTTTTCAAGCAAAGGAATTTTACCAGTAAATTTTCTAAAATGCAGTAAGACAAAACTTTACCAGCGCGCTGTGTTTTTATCTAGTGCAATATTTAGTTCAGATGGCAATGTTACAATTTCGCTAACTTCTGTTAATATTAGGTTAGGTTATTTTGGTATTTTGAATTAGGACTTACCTTCATATGAACATAAACTTGTCACAATAACGATTAAGCCCTCCTAATGTGAATGTATATCTGCATTAAGAAATGTAACTCTTACTATAAGAAACGATCTTTAAACATTCGAGCACATTTCGTCAACAATACATCGTAACAAAATAGATTGCAGATTTTTAACCTGCGCGTAATTTATCTTCACCTCTACACTCAAATAAGTATAAACTGTGTAGTCATATATGCTAAATGGAATTTAAAAAGTATATAATTACTACACTCTTACCAAGCCAAGAACTGGAACACGAATTCACTGAGTTGTATATTACATAATAACTTCTCTTTTCAATGCCACTCCGTTTACTTCATGTAATACATTCTTTGAGCCCCAGATTGCTTTGAGCAGTTCATTTCCACTTCAATAAAGAATTTAATTCGCCTATGGGAATGATTATGTAACAGCTATCACTAATTTTACGGAGAGTAATGCAAAAGAAAACGTGCGAAAGGGCAATTACAAGTGCCATGTCTGTTATCACCAAATTAAAACACAAATTTGCATTAATGTTTGACATTAACCGTTGCGGAATAAGGCCCTGTACCACAGTTCAAAGCTACTACACATCACTTAGGACCACATATTCATATTGTAAAATTTCTAGATGCAAACTCGCAATGCAAACTCCACAATTCCATTTTATAAATGCTATGACAATATCTCAAATTAAAACGCAAATTTTGCGCTCCTTCGATGCAAATAGTTTCAGATGTGGCCTCGGTGTGCAAATTCTGCGTGAGGCATGGACATCCACAATGGAACTTCCTTGGAATTCAAATGAATCAACTATTTGAATTAAACTCCTGGGCATTAGCAATATTTTCAGATGAAGTTTGGAGACATCATCCCTATCCATGGTGTGTCAGCATCGTACAGCAACTGTACATGAGAATAGTGAACGAAGTATATCCTCTCATGATGTTCTTCGTATAGTGAGAGAGATGACAGACAAAATTTCTTGGATAGGGGTCAACGACGGGAACACACCCTCGCGTTCTGTTGGATGGTGAAATTGGTAGATCAATATCAAGTTTCACGACTCATTGTGATCAGTATAGTATCCTGACAATTAATATGTGTGACGAAGTGTGTGTAGGTTTTGTTGGGGTTACTTGTTGAATATATCAAAGTGATATGATACGAATTGTGTTCACTTACGAAGTGACAAATCTTCGATCTCAAAGGGTATTGAGAAAATTGGGGCAAAAGTTCTACCGAATGTATAAAATTGCAATTGGAGCTAGCTTGATTGTGAGCCTGCAATAATTCAAAGGGAGATTCCGTCGCAAAATGGTTTAAGCGTCGGCAGGGCCGGCGCTAGCAGTTTTGCCGCCCTGGGCGTTACTTTCAAATGCCGCCTCTTTAATCCGCTAACCTTATTTTGACAGAGGACGTTCAGGTATTAAGAAAAAGTAAGATACCATATTTAAAAACATGTATGAAAAGGAAAAGTAAACAAAAAATTGAACTGCCTCTCTCGAATGCTTACGTAATTTTTAAATGACTTCATACATGATACAATATCTATTCAGTATGCTCGATTTCGCTGTACGTGATATACAGCAGGGCATACAGAAAATTTAAAAATATATATGCTTTAGTCCGACCAAGAATTTTAATTTTTAAGCTTAGTTTATATCAAAAGGTGTTTCCAATAATGTGGAGCATGAAGATAATATATTGAATCAGATATTACGGCAAAAGTAAGTGATTAGCCTAAGCCTTATAGCGTACTAAAACACAATAGAAATACACAAATTTTACATACTTTAATTGAAAAACTTCTCTTGCTTTGATATAAGCAAATTCCTTTATCACATTCGCATAGTCCAATGTTTCAGCCAATTCGTGTTCCATTGATATTATCACTAGACCACCTAGCCGTGTTTCAGATATGGAAGAACGTAGACAGATTTTAATAAGCTTAGAGTAAGATTCGAAAAACTTCTTTCTCTACTTGCCACTGTTAGTGGTAAGGTATACAAAATCATAAGTGCAACACTGACATTGGAAGCAAAGTAATATTCCTTAATTAATTTTAGTCTCTTTTGTTGAACTTTTAGGCTTAATTATAGCCGATAATAGTTTCAGTTCGTCTTTCAAATCACTGAGGTTAATATCTTTCAATTCTTCGCGTATTAAAATGTAGGCACTTTTCAGACAAAAGTTCAGGTGGCATATTTTAAGATTACTGATATCGTAAATAAAATCGAAATACTCGCTGTGATGTTTAAGTTGCCCAAACATTTCTCTTAACGCTAACACAATCACGTCTAGAAGTTTGTAATAAAAATCGATCTTGTATCTTATTTGTGGATCTTCAATATCTTCATCCTCTGCCTCGTACTGAAGCTGTGTCTTTCGATTCGAGCTTGCACTGTATTACCTATCCGTGGAACATCCATAACTAATGCTGATGCCAACTCCATCGCATCAATTAAGTAACGTTGAAACTTTGCATAATTTCTGCTCCTCTCAAAGTATTTAGATATATTTTGAAGAAACCCGACAGCATCCGAAACATGAGAATCAATGCTTTGGAGACTTTTACTTACTATGTTTATGTGGAGTGAAAAGTCATACCAGATAACGAGTGAGCAAAGAAAGAAAAGCCACGCAGCTGGTTTGCTATACATAGGGAATCACAGGCGACCATTCTATCTGTTCTATTGTCGTTACTTATTTGAAGTAAGCAGTGGCGTATTTACGATTTTGTTTCGGGAGGGGCTTTGCTAACTTTCGGGGGGGGCTTTGCCTGGAAATGTGAAAATTCTGCAAGATATTTCATTTACTTTACTATACTAAGTAAGATTTCGGGGGGGCTTAAGCCCGGAAGCCACCCCCCTAAATACGCCACTGGAAGTAAGGCATCATAAACCTCTCCTATTTGATATCTAAGTGGAGTTAGAGCATCAATTCAGGTCTCCCACCTTGTGGTGCTGAATAGTTTTAAAGTGAGGCTGCTAGTATGTTCCTTTAGTATGGCCCAACGTTGAACTGACGCAGAAAAGGAGTCATAAATTTTTTTTTTTTTTTTTTTTTTTTTTTTTTTTTTTTACTATACAAAAAATGAAACGGTGGACTGAGGTGTTCTGGTTGCATGGTTAATGACAAAGTTTAGTAAAGGAACATAAAAGGCCTGGGAATTTATTTATAATATTTTCTTCTGAATACCTGAATGTTTGCTTTTCATATTGGAACCATTGTCATATCTTTGGCCCTTCTTGTCTTCGATAGGAAGTTCATTTCCTTTAGCTGTTTAATTATTACTTTTGTCAGTCCTAAACCAGTGGTGTTTGTTACTGGTACAAAACCAAGAAGTTGTTCGCAAATTTTTACAAGGCTTTCTTCATTACTGTATGCATATAATTTGTACAAAACGATTGTTGTCATTTGCTCTGTACCAGAAATATCTGGTGTATAGTTTAGTATTATACTATTATATGTTGCAGCTCTCAACAAAGACAGTATTTTACTTTCAATTTACTCACTAAGAATTGGAATAATTTCATTTTGAACATCTTTTCCTCAGTAATGGTGGTATTTATTTTGTCCTCCCATGATTCTTTTAATGTGTTCAGCCATGACGCTGTCAAATTTATATTGCTTAAATATAAAAACAATTATACATAACGTGTTCTCTAAAATATAATTGTTGATAAGATATGAAGAATTTGTAAATTGGTTAAAAACTCGCTGTTAGAACCTAAATGTCTCTAGGTGTTGTAGGCTAGAACCGCTTGTCTCAAGTGGGATTGTACTACCTTTTGCATAGCCTATTTGGATTGGAGCGTTAGAATATTGCTGAATAGAAAAAAATATCCAAGACACTTGATAATCTTACCCGCCCTAGTTGGAAATCTTATCTACACCGCTGCAAAGAAAATCTTGAACGAGATACTTGTGGTTAGTAGTTTGATCATTAAAAATGAGGGGGAATGCTCTGAATTTCCTTAGTGAGTATTTTCCTGAATGTGAGTGAATTAAGTTTAATTACATTCTCAGGTGAACACAATTTTATTTTTCCATGTGAACCTATTACGAACCATTATATTTTGATACTATTCTTTTCTTTTCCAAATTTTGCCGCCCACAAGACGTGCCGCCCTGGGCGGTGGCACGGTTCGACCCCCCCCTCGCGCCGGCCCTGAGCGTCGGACTTGTAACTCATAGATCAGTGTCGGAATTATTGTATTGATCAAAAGATCCAATATTTCAATCCAAAATTTTCTTGTACGCCGTATATCACGACCCGCTCGGGAGAGTAATACTCCCGGAAGTTCGTTTTTACGCGCTTTCCTAGCCAGCTGTTTTAAGTTGGTCGCAAAGGGCCTTAAACAGAGTCGTTTTGTTTTATCATACTAAAGGTTTGACTACTGCAGGAAGCATATGTTAGTCGCACTCTTTAGTATGGCACTAATTACGCGTCAGAACGACTCTGCATAAGGCCCAATATTTATATCATGGGGTTCAAAGTAGAACTAAACGATCCCTGCGGGGCTTCTAACCCGTTGCACTAAAGTAAGTAAATCACTTTTTTGAGTATTATTTTCATCTTATTTTAGTGAAAAAAGTGTTATAAATTTTAAAAAAATAAAAAAAAAACGTTCCTTGGGCCTGGTTTAAACCCACGCCAAAAGCGTTCTAAATTACTAGCACGTAGCGCTAAAACATTCGCACACGAGGGCCGGCGGCAGCAAACGTTAGATTTCTGCTATATGAATGCTACGTGGCAAGAAATATATAATGCCAACCAATCAGAACCATATATTTCCTTCCTACTTCCGGGAGCATTAGTCTACCGAGCTAGTCCTCTTATATCTGGAGAACCACATATAGTGTAGCCAAATCAAAACTACCACTTAACGGACGAGGAACGGACATGAACGTGTCATCCCGGCATCCGAATCAAACCTAGCCCATTCGATAAACTTAACAAAGATATACGATGCACAAAAAATTAGGTGCCATGGACAACGGAACAAGTCCCTGGGGTCCATTAACCCTGTTAGTATAAAGACAATCGTAGACTCGCAGTGAATAGTTGTGGACTTGATTTTTTGAGTTTAACGTCCCGTTCAGCAGCGAGGCTATATGAGACAGAACCTACTGATTAACGTGGAATTTGAACCACATGAGCTCCCGCTGTGAATCGAACCCGGATCTCCCACCGTAGTGAAATAGCTATTCCATCAACACTGTTAATTGGAAAGTCACGGTTTATAGTTCATTCTCTTCAGCATGAAACATACTTTCCAGGAGTGTTATGTATTGGGGTCCATAGGTAATGTACTTGGACACGGAAAATTGGGAGAATGTCGGGAAAAATCCCTCCCATCAACTTTGGCTCCCTCTGGAGTGGCCTCGTTTAAATGCCCACAATCCAAATGTATCTCGAAAAATATTATAGGGGATAAGACAAAATGTACAACGTTTTGTTTTGATAGACGGAATAGATATGAGGGGAAAATTTGTTCACCAACATGCTCTGTACATACAAAACCGAACCTATGACCTGACCTGCAAAGAGAACGTAATTTCATATACAGTATATATATATATATATATATATATATATATATATATATATATATATATATATATCGGGAGAGAGATACGAGGTGTGGCAATTAGACTGCCCAGCTGCCGCGCAGGATCGTGGGGGGAGGTAGCTAATGATGTGTAGTTGATCTTGAACCTTCATGAGCAGCCACTGTTTGTTTCATGATTTTGAAAGCTTTTCTCTTCTTTGCAGGCTTGCATGAAGAGGACAGTGTTCTGTAGTAGTGCCGGAATCATGGTGAACAGTAAAGTTGAGCAGCGCATTAATATCAAATTTAGGTGGGGCCGCGGTGGCTCAGTGGTAGAGCGTTCACCTCTGGTGCTTGGGGTCCCGGGTTCGATCCCAGCCCCCGCCAAGTGAACTTTGTGGTGGACAAACACCGTGTGCGTGGGTTTTCTCGGGGTTCTCCCGTTTCCTCCCACTTTGTTCATTCCACCATTTCATTCATTACTCATCATCACCGTCTCCTTTAGCCTAACCGGCATAAACGTGGGACGTAAAACTCAAGAGATTCCATTTCATTTCAATATCAAATTTCTGGTGAAATTAAAAAAAAAAAAAACACCGACGGAATGTTGTGCAATGTTAAATGAGGTGTGTACTGATAATGCTATGTTACGTGCGCGCGTTTTCGAATGGCACAAAGGATTTTCAGAAGGTAGGGAGGAGGTTGAAGATGATGAACGACCCGAACGCCCTTTGGTTTCAAGAACGGACGAAAATGTTTCAAAAATTAATGAACTTGTACGGAAAGACAGACGTCTGAGCATTCGGATCACCGCAGACGACGAACATTAACAAAGATACAGTAAGACAAATTTTGCATCACAATTTAAACATGACAAAAGTTTGTGCAAAAATTGTCCCGACAAACCTCTGTCAGGAACAAAGAGACATTCGAAAGACCATTTGCTGTGACGTCATGGAACGACTCAAAGCAGAACCAGACTTGCTAACACGTGCCATCACATGTGATTAAACATGGATTTTCCAGTATGACCCCGAGATTAAACATCAATCCATGCACATCGCCAATGAAAGAAGCATCGGAAGACTCCCACATCGCCAATGAAAAAAGCACGAATGAGCACGAAAGTGAAGGCAATGCTCATCGTTTTTTTCGATATCAGGGGTTATCATCATGACTGAATGGGTGCCTCAGGGTCAAACGGTGAATCAGACCTACTACAAAGAAGTCCTAATCAAGCTTAAGGAAAGAATAAGGAAGAAGAGACCGGATTTGTGGAAGAACGATGCATAGATCCTCCACCAAGACAATGAGCCTGCCCATAAAGCCCTTTCTGTGAAGCAGTTTTTAGCAGCCATGCGCATTCCTGTGCTCGACCATCCTCCGTATTCCCCAGATCTGGCTCCCTGTGACTTTTATCTATTCCCAAAAGTGAAAAGTGCATTGAAGGAAACACATTTTCAGTCTGTGGAAGAGGTGAAACGAAAAACGGCAGAGTTGTTGAACAGGGTGGCATCTGATGACCTACAGCATTATTTTGAACAATGGAAGGTACGTATGCAACGGTGTATAGATAGAGGAGGGGAGTATATTGAAGGGCATAACAGTCAATTGTAACTTTCTTTGCAACATATCATATTTATGACACCAGTCTCGTTATTTAATTGCCACACCTCGTATATATATAAACGCAGTACTATTTATCCTAATATCAAGAATTGTACCACATTCTCTGTATAATGAAGCAAGCATTTCAATAATATTACGCATATTGTTTCGTGACATGTGGTGGAGAGGGAAATTGGGGTTAAGTCGCAAAAATGTCTTCCAAAATAGCTCTATTGTGAAGTTACGCGTCCTCTGAAGCGACACCGGTGCTGGTAGGAGTCCGTGTGCAAATTAAATGACATTTTAAGGGGGGATAATTTATACATCCGAGAAATTTAATATGGGGAAGTTCAAATCATTGGAGATATCCAATTCTTCAAAGGGAGATTTCCCACTCATCCTTCCTGGTAAGTTGCACACTGGTTGGAGTACACAATTAAAATATACCTAGAAAAATACTAGGAGGTATATCGTTAAAACAAGGGAGAAGATCTGACACAGTAAGAACGGAGTAGAGATCAAAAGGAGGTGGGTGGGGGTATTGGCAGTGGCGAAGCGTAATCCCACAAGTAGGGTAGGCCCGATAAACTAATAACACAAATAACAGTAATGTATCATAAAATGTTTAAAATTATAGTCAGAATTCTATTTTCCTTATCGAGTTAAACAAAAAACTACCAAAATTATTTTATTATTATTATTATTATTATTATTATTATTCAACAAATATTTACATGAGGGAAACACGTAATATGTATCAATGGAATATTCCCATTTAGCTCCACTACAAATATTTTGAAGTGCAGTTCATATTTTTTTCTGTCTGGAATTTACAGGGGGAATGAAGGGAATTTCCTCCTCACTTGCTGTTTTCATTTCCTGCATGTTTGAAAATGGAGGGCGAGAAAAAGAAAGTACATTCTTACAGTTAGCTGTCAAATTTCTTGAATAAACGTTTGTTACTTGCATCTCCCACTTTAAAGTAAGTACAATACTGCATTTAATTAATGCATCACGTGACTTCACTAGAAATGTTAATGCTCAGAAGGAACTTCATTTGAATCAACGCAAGATATTTTATATTGTATTCTACGCAGTGGTATATTTAAGGGGGTCGCTTCCGGGCTTAAGAACTCACCGAAATTTTTATTGTTTTAAATATATTGCACAATGTTCACATTTCCAAGAATATAATCAGCAAAGCCTCTCCCGCAACAACCAAAGTCCCCCGAAACAAAATCATAAATACCAAACTGATTCGATTAAATGGAACAGGCCCCATATAGGAAAAATTACTAATAGAAATATGTAATTCTACCAGAAACTTTTTACTATACGTCAAGGAAATCATTTTATAAAATATTAGCATTGAAAGATACCTTCAACGCTAAAACTACGGTAAACTCCCAGAGGCGAGCCTTCACACCTTCCCAAGAATGCGTGCAATCTCAGCGATAATAGCTTACCTCTCTGAGCAGCATAGACCGTATACCTGTCTAGCGAACTGGTGAAGCTCAGACGTTAAGGGCCTCCAAGTGTTTCCAACCTACTTTTTTTTTACCGAAAAAACAAAATGTTGAAGTATTGACTTTATTTATATATATATAAAAAAACAAAAAACAAAGATAAAGAAAATATACGGTGGAAAACAGGGTAGGCCCGGCCTCAGAGCCTCATAGTACCCTTCGCCACTGGGTATTGATGGATAAAGTGGGTTTATCCTAATACAACTGTAGCATAGTTGCTGTGTAAAACATTTGTTTCATTCTACAGAGAATTTGGTACAAATCTTGATATCAGAATAAATAGTAGGCTACTGCGTTTATGTTTTTTATACTATGTTCTCTTTATAGGTCAGATCGGGGTTTGGTTTTGTATGTACAGAGCGCATTGGTACACAACATTTTTCCTCATACCTATTCCGTCTATCAAAACAAAACTTGATACACTTATTTCTTATCCCCTATATTTTTAGAGATTCATTTGGATTGTCGGCTTTTACCCGGAGTCACTTCAGAGGGGGCCAAAGTTTATGGGAGGAATTTTCCCGACATTCACCCAATTTTCCCTGTCCAAGTACATTATGGGTCCCAATACATATCCCTTCTGGAAAGCATGTTTCATTCTGAAGAGAATAAACTATAAACCATGACTTTCCAATTAACAATGTTGATGCAAGAGCTATTTCACTAGGAGTCTACGATTTTCTTTATACTAACAGATGTGAGCGGAGGATTGTGAGTTTGCATAATCTGAATAAATTACTAAAATCATTAATATGCAAAAATGCAAATGTGGGAGGAATCTTAATATTTAAACTGATATTGACTTTAAATTACTGTAACCTCCTGCCACAAAGTTAATTTAGTGAATTTAGTCAGTCGGTAGAGTCTTAGAATGAATAAAAGTTAAAATTTTGAAAAGAAAAATATAAGATTCCTGTTAGGCATGACACTCTAATTTACAGGTTCACATGGTTTTAACACCCATCCTGTATGCGAAAGATACCCACAATATGTTCATCGCAATTACGATCCACTAATAGACCCAGCTTCCGGCCTGAAAAGCAAACAAGAAAGACAAAAGAAGGGTAACACATTACCTTGCGGCCAACTGCTACAATAACAGAAGTCAACATTCCAGTGGTAATCCTGATTTAATGCACCACTTTCGTAATTCCAGAGCACACAGAAATTATATTTACAAAAGCACTCGCGCGCGTGGTCTGGCTAAGAGACCTGAAAAAAAAGAAAAAAAAATATTTCTTTTAATATTTCTTTCTCACACTTCGAGCTCTCAATTAATACTGTTTGTGCACTTTTGTTTTCCTCACGCCGCACTCTTCTTTCTTGAAGTGTCTCTAGTTTCACGATTGAATGCGCTTCTGGGTCGAGTTTCTTCCAAAGTTGTGGACCATCCTCTTCCTAGGTTCCGCTAACCGTCAGGGTTTCCTCTGCTATGGAATTTCAGTAGACACCAGAGGCGGTTCAACTGGGTAGTCCTTGGTGTGATACAACGATAAAATACATTGGGTGTTTGATGAAAGTTCTCATAACGTTCTCTTGCACAAAACCCGCCTACTTAATACAAGCAAAAATAGCTCAGTTCTTGTATTTAATGGGTTTTACTTAAACTATACTATATGATAGCATTGGAGATTTCCTACTGAACACGGCAATGCTTTTTCTTCACTAAGAAAGTTATTCGCTTTCAATTTCACTGTTAGTGGCGTGAACAAGTGATATAGCGTGTGACGTAAACATGGTACAAAATTGATACTGGTGCGAAGCACTTTACGAAATATGATGTAAAGGTTTTGTCTCTTCCCACTAGTAAATGGTGATATATGTCGCACTTTGTCTCATATCACTCTTGAGAAAACATACTTTTAAATATATATATAATCGGTATCTCCAACTCTCCCATTCCACCACGTGAATGTTAGTCCGGAGAAAAAAACGTGGAAATACTGAAAGTAAACTAGTTATGATTGCCCATTCTACGGCACACACGCACAGAATATCAGTGTGTAACTAATGCACTATTCTAGTACACACATCTCTGAATGATCAGAGTTCCAAAAAGGCTTACGGTCAACACTCTTACGACTAGCAGTACTTAGATCTGCACTGTCTCGCGATTTAACAATCACTAACTCTCTGGTTGTCCCCTGTACAGTTATATTCCTTTGCAGTTTCATTGTTTCTTTCAACTGCAGGGTTGGGCCGAACCAAAGTAGCCCGCTCCACTGGAATAGGGGTGAGGGTGCCTCCCTCACTTGCGAGTTTCCAGTGACCTACATAACTTAAAAAAAACACACTTGTTCATGTTCTTTTCCACTTTGTTTATCACTTCAATGACATCGTTGTCTGTCACTATGTTTGTTCACTTGCTTAATAATCAAGCTTCAATTTAGTATCTGTTATGCACACACACTGTGCCGTAATTACGAAAAATATTAACACAAACACCAACATTATTTAAACTCTGTCACTTGACATGTTTACTTAAACACCTTTGTCAGGTGACACCATCTATCGGCGACACCAGGAGCTACTTGAACAAGTGACATTGAATATGATGAATTACAAAAAGCGGATGCATTGAAGGATTTGGCTTCTGAACAAATTAATGGTGTTAATTAAACAAATTAAATGAACTATGCAGAATGCTAATAAATTAAATTGACTTTAGATAAGGCTGAAGTAGCCTGACACATGATAAACAACATAATATGACTGATTGGAAGGTCGCTTTTCTCTTTGCAACAGTATTGCCTTCTCGGTTATGTTTAAAAAAAAAAAAAAAACGGTATGTGTTCGTCTCCCTGCATACCTTCCACAACCACAAACTAGGCCTAAACTGGTTTTAGTACAAGCCAATTAGACAAAACAAAATATATATATCGAACTACATATGTCTAATACTATGGGAACACCCAGAAAGTTTATTTACATAACATAACACATATTATCATTCAAATCATATCAGCGGTGCAGACGATAACTATATTTTTACAGAGACATCTAGCGGATGTCATGGAACCATTACAAACACCGTTCTAGACGGCTTCCCCTCTAGTTCAAGTGGACTTGCCAATAATTTTAAAATAGTCAACTTTTCTTTCTCTGAGAAAGTTCCGTTGGCAAAGTGACGCTTCGCCAGTCGAACACGCTAAAAATGGGCGTGTTTAAAAAAAATAACACCTCTTTGTATTAGGATTTCTCTCGTAGACATGCTAAAAATTTTATGATTTTTCAAGTATTGTATCTGCAGGATTTGTGTCTCGGTAGTGATAGTGTATGCTACTCCCTATAACAACACTAAGAAATTCAACTAGTACTACCTCTAAGCAAAATCTGAATCTCATAGGTTTTCTATCCTTATTCAGATGGTTATATTGATTTCAAAATTCTTCTCAACTTGGGTGTCCAACGCTCCGTTAAGTACACCTGCTTTCTTTGAGTTTTTTTTTTCTCTGGGAAGCTCTCTCTGCCTCTATCCATGCACACTAGCATATCAAAATACAAAATTCGCTATCTTCTTATACGTTAATATTAAGTAATATCAAATTCTCATTGCTTCTCACTTAAGTCCTGCCCTGTTGTTCATTACTATTCATTTACATAACACAATAAACCATAACTATACATAGAAATATTAATAAAAGTTATCTGCTCCCGCTGGTAATTATTTAAATCTCAACATTCTTTATATGCAAATTCCTAATTAAATTAAAATATTATTCATAATTTCACGAAAATTTGAATATGCAAATCATCTTATAACACAGATAATGTGACGTTCACATTTATTCCCCTCTTAAGGAAATGCAACCGTTAATCGCTTAATCGTTGCATTTTCTCAGAAGTTGTACTAATCTACTTTACGTAAAACACATACATATTCCGTATATATTAACTTTATACAAGATTTCCCTAAACACATCAATATGTCCTAACAATCATAAGATAATAAACTAAACACTAATAACACATAAAAATAATCCCTAACATGTCATAATCACTTTATCATCATAATTCTATACAAAATTCATCTCTTTCGTAATATCCTGATTCAGCTGTTGTATTACACTCCGCGCAACTACTCTCTTGAAGGCCAGACGTAAGGAGGTGCGTCTGGGAGTGTTTCTTTCTTCTTCAGCTCTCCATCCTGTATGACGTGCTGTGTTTATTTCCTGCCTTTCTTACGTCATCAGGTCAGCTGTGTCCTGAGGAGGCGTGGCTTCACGCTGAACGTATTTCTTCAGGTGGAACACGTTTCTCTTCATCAATGCTTCTCTAAACTCAGGATCGTTTACCTTACAGCAATGCTTTCTCGAATACTGCGTACTGAACTTTGCGCATGACCGACGAAGATGTGTTAATGATATTCATTTGTGAGGAGTTATTAAGACTTAATTTTCCGATATATTTTATTGACACTTTCTTTACTCATCAACCAGGATGGTTGAGAGGCACACACACGAGCGAAGCTCACCACGGCTTCAAGCTCTTAACGATTTTTTCAATTTTCTACGCTATGCTATCGTGCAAGGAAACTTAATTTTTACTGGCTAATTTCTTCTATTACAGTGGTGCAATAATTCATTCTACTTTCGCACTCAACAAGCGGACTCTTAAACGAAGTGGTATTCTTCAGTACTAATCCCCACGTCATCTATCAACTAAACGTATTATTAGCGGCGGATCTAGGTCACAGAGGGTAAAGATACATCCTCGTCTTCATGGTTCGCTCATCGGTCACCTCAATGGCATGCTGGTAATCCCTAATGGTACCGGGCTTCTCGTCAAATATGCTTCGATGTTTGTAGAGCACGTCGTACAACTTTTGCTTTTCCTCCCCACTCAAATCAGTATACTTTTCGACATGATCTCTAATTTCTTCTGGGGTAGCCTGGGTTCGAACCTTCGCCCATTCCTGTGGCGAGTAAACGACGTTTGCAAGTTCGGCTGCAGTTGGGAACTTCCCATCGTCCAACTGGCTGCGCAGGGTAGCCAACTCTCCCTGGTGGCCTCCGCCTGCAGACGCTCGCTCGAACTGCTCTGTAGTCAGCGGTCCTCTCCTCGACACGCACATACTACTCAGTGTGGGATTCTCACAATCAACCACATCCTCTTCGAACTCCCAGGATAATTTTCTTATGAAAAGGTCTTCTTCCTCAATTTCGATGTCTCGAAAAGAAACTTCTATATGGTGGGGATGGTTAAGCGAAAGGACGTTTCTCTCATAATCTAGGATCGCTCTACTTTCTACAAAGAACTGTGAACCCAAAATGAGTTCACGGTTCAGCCCTTTCACTACTATTGCCGAAGTATAGTACTCCTTTTCTGCAATCACTAATTCTAACAGTACTTGGCCGATGATCGAAGCGACGGCGCGACCGAACGCTGAACTGACTCTAATGTTCGCTGACTTAATGTACGCTGGTGGGGGGTCTCGCTTACGTATTTCTTCCCAACATTGCAGTGAGATAGCCGAGATGCTCGCGCCACTGTCCAATAATGCCAGATTTTTGTTATTAAATAGACCTACTTCTACCTCCGGAAGTGTAACCAAATTGTTCTTGGGTAGCTTTTCGGTCGAACTATCTAAAAGGTTCCTAAACATCGCATTCGTCTCGTCAAACAACTCTTTGTTTATTCTAATTTTGTCCCCATTTCTCTGTAAAAGCATAATTTCGGGCTGACGAATGTCGTTATTTCCTTCACGATCGAAATGTGTCGTGCTGATTATCCGTCTACAGGTTTCACAATCCCCATTCTCAAGTGTCTCTAAAGTCTTTACAAATGTCTCACTACTTTCTTCTTTTTCTTCTTCTACAACATAGTTACATGCAATACCACAATTACGCATATCCTCAGAAATACATTTCGCCGGTTTATCCTGAATATTCAGTACTCCAGTATTCAAGTCACCGCTCTGAGAACATGCGGACAGTTCTCAGTGGCGTTGACTAGTTCCAGGGCTATTCGCACGTGAATTCCACGAGACGAGACGAGACTTGTCTCGTGGACTGCTCAGTCCTATCATTATGAACTCGGAGCTCATTAACCTCCGCAGCATAGTCACTATTTCTATTATTATTATTGCGAGTTTGTGCACGACCCCTATTCCTTCCACGTCGTTGTCCTCGATTTCCCTGATTTCTCGTTCGAGAATCTCCAGTGTCACGCTCCTGACCATTGGAATTTCTCGAACGCCAATTGCCACTATTATTGTTATTTCTGCTTCCATTGCCTCTTCGTGAACCCCTATTATAATAAGGCCCATTGTCCCTGTGGAACCTCCTGTCTCTGGTGGGGTTACTCGGCCTACTGTTTCGTGGGGGGGGGGGAGATCGTCCTACATCTTCTTCTTCCTCTACAGACAGTGTGTTTATTCCCCTCCTACTGTTGTTATTACTTGGTGGCTGGTAAGTGGACTGAAGCTCACCAACAATGTTCAACAATTCATCTATAGATCGTGGTTTAGATGACACAATACATCTATAGATGGAGAAAGGCAATTGCCGTGGAAGAACTCGCAAAAGTACCTGGGGCGGTAATGGGGGGTCGAGAATACTGTTGGTATGCAGTAATTCCAACAAGTATTCTGTCGGCTTCTTGCTTCCCCGTGTCTCGAAGCGTGACGTCAAAATAGAGGCACGGAGATTAGCAAGTTTCTCCTCGCTAAGATAGGCGTTCTTGAAATGTCTAACGAGGTCTTGGTAATTAGCGCATTTCTTCAAAGTCACCTGCATCCACTGGCGTGAGATGCCGCGGAAGCAGTGAGAGGAGAAGGTCAACCGTCTCTCTTCTGGTACACCCGTTAAATCGAAATAATTATCTAGCTCTACTAGAAAGTTATGGGCCTGTATTTCTGATTCAACTCCTGTAAAAAAGGGAAGTGACAGATCTCGATGTAACAGCCCTAAGGCTGACGCTACCTGGCAATTCGCAACACTACTATTGCTACTGCTGACGTTGTTTATGTTTGGAGGGGGAGGGGCAGCCTGCTCGTCTGAGTTCTCACGCCTGGGAAGCTCAGGGAACTGTCCCGCATGGCTCGGTCCAGCGACCGGTGATTCAATTCTCTCATGCGAGACAGAGGCTGTGTTTTGACAACTGGAACTGTTTTCTCGCACCGACTCCTTTAACAGTTCCAGCTGTTCCTCCCATCTCAGTTCTGCTCTACGCAACTTAGATTGTAAGTGGCCCACTGAACTATCTACTGTAGCTTTTACCCTGTCAATTTCCGTAGAAACGGCGGCTACATTCTCCCCCACTCTCTCCATGTCACCACGTAAATGGTTGACATCTCGAGAGACCTGAGCGAGATCCGAACCAAGGACCTCGGATATCTCGCCTATCCTGCTTTCGGTGTGAGCCTCTAATTCACTAATTTTATTCTCGGTTGCCTCAACTGATGATTTTAGTTCCTGGCAGGATGCTGTTATCTTAGATTCCAGAGCTTCCGCTGAGGAATCGATCCTGGCCTCTAGCTCTGTCACGTTTTGCATCATTTCACGCCGGAAACTGTCAGTGATCTGTTTTTCAACAGCCTCCAACTTCTCTAGCATGGTTCTGCTAGCGTTCTCCTGCCTACTTGCTAACTCCGATAACGTTTTTTCATGCCTCTTTTCTTGGGTTTCTAATTTACTTGAAATTTCTAACAGTGTTTTCTCTTGTTTCTTTTCCTGATTCTCTAACTTCTTTTCTTGATTCTCAAGCTTATTCGAAATGTCATTTAATGATTTCTCTTGTTTTTCTGAAATCTCTAATAACGTTCTTTCTTGTTTTTCAGCCATTTCCTTTATCATATTTACTAATGACGCGAGACACGGGTCAGATACCGATGTGACTTGCGCTGAGGTACTAGGAACCGGTTCCCTAACCTGCTCCGATTCATTAGCCCTCTCATTACTAACTGTACCTTCTCCAGGCGGAACTACTTCCTGGAGAGAGGTGTTTACATTTCCTACTGAATCGCTTCCGGTGTCCTGAGACTCCGATGGAAATTCAATTATTTGCGCAAATTGATCGTCAATAATGTTGTCGCCTACAAAGCCTTCCATCGCTCTAGCTTGACTTCGCGTTACTACCATCAAGTGATTATGAACTCTAAATAAGTAACTAGGTTCTCTAATATGCCTAAACTTGATTCGCTAAATGTTATTCCCCTCCAAAAAGGTTTAAATTTTGGCAATACACTTCAACAAAATAAATGCATATAACACAACAATAATATACACAGAAATAATAAACTTTCTGGATGGCAGCGCGACAACCTGAAAGAAAAAACACATCTACTGCTACCCGCGTCTGGCTTGCACTAAATATCGTAAAAACGTTGGGTATCTTTCATTTCTTGTGGCAACATTCTTTACTGAATCGAAAATGAAAAGAAAACAAGACTTACTTTAATTCTCTTGCCACAA